>NW_028262333.1:2573750-3216562 GCF_047370975.1 Nipponia nippon | reverse complement strand
AAAAACTAGAGAATTTAGACTAGAAAAGAAATCTGCATACAGAAAAGAAAGGGGAACTTTACAAGCTACTAAAAATCCAAATCAGGCCATCAATTACTAGTTTATCACCTCCTAAAACAGCATTGAGTAACTTTCAGTTTAGGAAGCCAGTCTCTTACTTGTCCCTTGAGGCTCCCAATGCCAAGACAATGGGATCAGCAATTTCCAGCATGGACTGAAGTATGGATGCCACCACAATGAAAAGAATAATACTGAGCAGGAACGCCCGATGCACAACTTGGAGCTCAATCAAACCTGTCTGCACAGCAAGGATCAGGAGCGTGACTCCTTCAGTCATTCCCCTGCAGATCAAGACAGTCAAAAGAACAAACAATCACATCTTTCTGTGTGTCAATGTTGGTTCAAAAATACATCTAGAAACATCAGGAAATAAGCTGTCTGGTTCTGCCACAACCCTTCAAATGTCACTGGTTTTAGCTTTTACTGATGTCCCCCCTAAGGCTTTAACCAGAGAGGAATGTTTTCAGAAACACTGAAGCGTTGGGGGTTAGGAGCCAGCAGATTTCAGAGCCCTGCTCCTGACTAGCAGCGTGTGGGCTACATCCAGCCCAGCAGACACCACCCCATGGCAGAGCCCCCCCCAGCACAAAGCATTTTAAGGACCCAAGTTGTCTCTTAAGAGGAGGAATCCACCAGGCACAAGCCTGAAGCAGCCCTGCTGTATCTACACCTGGGCACCAGCCAGCCTCATCCTTAGATCGCCATGGAGACCCTCTCCACCTGCTTTATTTCCCCATCACCACCCTCCTGCCTGTCCTCTGGCCCTGGGAAACACCCTTGACTCAACACCCCACCCAGCACCCAGTTTAGGCAAAACAGCAATTGAGCCATTTTTGTTTATTCTCTCTGTACCTATACCAAATACAGCTGTCCACTTCTTTTTGGCTTGGAACCTCAGACTGAATTTAATACCTCTGAGAACCACAATCTAGCACCAGTATTTGACACAGTTGAAGTACAGATCACCCAGAACTGCATGCTTCCCCAAAAGATGCTTTTATGTAGACTACACCTGGGCAACCCCAATTCATACCATTTTTGCTTCCACATCCTGGAATCCAAGATGTAAAACATTCTTTTGCATGTGGTCTGAACTTTCTACAGAGTTAAGGGCTGGAATAACTGAGAAAGGTAGTGTCAGACCTAGGATCCCAATTTCATATTAGACAAGTTGGGACAATCATTAAGAAAAGGCAGCTTCTATATTTTGGCTATTTCCCATAGTAACTTACAGGCCATCCATGCAGTGCTGTGTTTTAAGCCTCACAGATTAGTAATGTTTCACAAATGACTACAGGGTAAATGAGGAAACGGGAAGATGAAGTGTTCACATTATCCAAGCATGTGAAAATTTTCCAGTGACTCATGAAAATGAAAGCACTAAGACAATCAAGCTGTGCAATTATAAATCCCAGCTAACAGCCCTGAATTTGGTACAGAAATGAACCGTCTCCCAAGAAGTCTGTGACAAGCTGCATTTCACCTCAAATCCTTCCCATGCACACATAGACTGGCATACAAAAAGCCTCTCAAGGATACTCAAGAGTTCATAAGTTAAAAAATTGCAATGCAACCCGTATATTTCCATAGAAATCCCTTTTTGTCTGCTTCTTTTTAGATCCTAGGCACAACGAGGCACTTACCTGTTCATAGCAGGATCATTCATGAATGCTCGGTAACCCTGCAAGTAAAACTTGCAGAGAGTCAGAACTCCCAAAGCAACAAAAGAGACTGTGAAGACCAAGCCCAGCAGCGAGTACGGAGTGCTACAGCATTCGGCAATACTGGCAGGAGAGAGGGGAAAAGAAACAGAAAGAAAAGGTCCATCAATTAAAAGCAACGTGATGAGCTTTCCCCTTGTCCTGTTAACTATGCAAACTGGTTTCAAAGCAAAATTGGATTCGTTTAATGAAAATATTAAAAGCTCTACACTGCCATGAAATCTTCCTATAAAAAGAAAAAGATGAGACGTATTCTGTTACTTCTTTCCAAGGCACAACTTCATCTCAGCTCCCGAGCTAATGCTGCTGTCAGGCTGGAGCTAGGGCTGTGCGATGGTATTTCTCCGGTCCCTCTCCAGCACTGTGCCACATGGTGGCAGTGTCCTGCTTGCGTAGGGTTTTCATAACCAAAAGTCAATTTGACAGCCACAGCGTACCCAGGTTCCTTGCTGAAATTTCAGCCAGCTACCAGAAACACAGAGCTAAAGCAGATGGATTCACTAAGGCACTTTCCGCTCAGATCCACAATAGTGCAAACAAACATCAAACTGATAAATACTGTGGAAGACTGGGTAGTGTTTTGGTAGTGTTCACATCAGGTTCAGGTAGGCAACACCTGTCTCTCAAACGGCTGAGCCAGAAGCAGCAAAATAAGACAGTGAAGAATATTTGGGCCCCTCACTACAAGAAGGACATCGAGGTGCTGGAGCGTGTCCAAAGAAGGGCAACGAAGTTGGTGAAGGGTCTAGAGAACAAGTCGTACGAGGAGCAGCTGAGGGAGCTGGGATTTAGTCTGGAGAAGAGGAGGCTGAGGAGAGACCTTATTGCTCTCTACAACTGCCTGAAAGGAGGTTGTAGCGAGGTGGGGGTTGGTCTCTTCTCCCCAGTAACAAGTGATAGGATGAGAGGGAACGGCCTCAAGCTGCGCCAGGGCAGGTTTAGGTTGGATATTAGAAAAAACTTCTTCACCAAAAGGGCTGCCAGGCCCTGGCCCAGGCTGCCCAGGGCAGGGGCTGAGTCTCCATCCCTGGAGGTATTTAAAAGAAGGGTAGATGTGGTGCTCGAGGACATGGTTTAGTGGTGGGCTTGGCAGTGACAGGTTAACGGTTGGACTCGATCTTAAGGATCTTTTCCAACCTTAACGATTCTATGATTCTCCCTCAGCAGGCTTCTTCCTCTCTTTTGCTACAGCAGTGAAGTCCCAACAATCGAGTGCCCAGAATACATTTGATGACGCTGAGAACAGCTGCGTTATTTCAGCTCCCTCACCTGAGGGCTGCTCTTCTGCCGATCCTGGCACTGCAATATTTGGAGCAGCCTAAGCCTCAGAGCGCACTTCGGCTTCTGAAACACGGCGCTGCCAGAACAAGGAGTGCAGCACCGTGCACCACATGCCCCAACGCTAGGTAAAGAACCAGCTGTCAGCCAGGGATTACACGTCTGGAAATCCTCACGTTATCCAAGGTAATACACTGCCACTCTCATTTAAAAAAAAAAAAAATGAAAGAAAAGAAAAAAATCTTCACTTGTTCACCAGGATAGTAGTCTTGTGAGAGAAATTATGGTGGTCAGAAACACGTCGGACTAATTAACCGACTGAAGAGTGAGTTAGTCCAGCAATCTGACAAGACAAAAGAGTTTTGAGGAAGCAGATGCTTCAAAAATAAACAAAGCTCATCCAAGAGACATTTGCCTTTTGTCTTTCAATGACTACTTTAACTGGACATCTCCTGTGAAAGCAATTCACAGCAGAAAATGTTGACATGTTTACATATACTATTTGCAGTGCTTCTGGTAAGCCTTCAATTCTGCCTGTTTACCAAACCGAGCAGGGCTGAAAAAGCTTTTAAATGTTCCTGCTGGTCAAGGTAGTGAGAAACGCAGTATTTAAAGCAGCTGTTTCCTTAGGATATTTGACGAACTCTAAGTTTTGCTTCAAAATATATTATCAGAAATCAAGAATCCTGGCTTTTCTGCCTGATGCTCAATCCTTTTTTGTCAGAGTAATCTTAGTACCCTTCTTAAACTTATTTCCAGATGATCTACTATGCAAGGGTCCTGGAGGAGCTTAAGAGCTCAAAGAGAAGCCTGGGGAGATTCAGTGTTATGTGTCAAGCACAAGTTTAGAAATTGTCCCAAAGAGCTGAACTCTTCAAGGCTTCTCAACAATCACAGCAGTTACATACTCATGGGAGAGATTTTGAGAGGAACAGCAAGGACAATGAAAGGTACAGAAGAGTTTTTACTCTCAATTTTAAAGGAAAGAACAGAACGGTTTGGGGTTTTTTTCTTCCCTCAATACATGAATTGAGGGGCACTGAATGAAACTACATGGATTCAATCAAAATGGGTTTTTCATCATACAGACCAAGTTGAGCTGTGAAACTCCTTGCCTCAGGATCTTTCAAATGACACAAGTGTACATGGGTTCAAGGGCAGAAGGCACAAACTGATGGACGAGACGTCTTTTGAGGGTTACTGAATACCTATTACCCATATCCAGCTAATGCAGCCTGACAACTGAAGTTGGATGTGGGATTGGAAGAGTATTAGGAAGCGTCCTGTTTGTCCTATTACGGGTGGGTGTCTTTCCAGGTACCCATTTACAGCCACTGCTGGAAACTGGATCCTACGCTAGATCAATACTTGGTCTGACCCAGAACGGCCACGCTGACATTGGTATGAAAATCGGACACAGCTATTCTGCACACCCCGATTGCTCTCACCTGAATTCCAGCTACACTATTTTAAGCAATCATTACACTTAAAGGGCACAGATGCAGAATTCACTCACTTTCATGGAAGCGCAGATCTTTTCTTCCATTTTGTTAAAGAGCCAGCACTACATTATTAACTGGCCTGACAAGGTACTTCAGCTCCCTCCTAAGGGGTAAGAGGCTGTTAGTGGTACTACCTAAGTTTGTGTTTTTAAGATGAGTAAGCATTTATAAATTTTGTACTGTGACAGAGCTGAGAACACTGAGAATATTTGCAGAGTTTTTCTGCATTTTTCCAATTGCAGAGAGAACTTCAGAGATCAATGCACTCATAGATCAAGCCAATGCAAGTCTGCAAAGCAAGTTCCCTGTTTTGCCATGAATAAGAGAAGTCTAACAATTTGGTGTAGGAATAAACTCAACTTATTTACAAGGAAAAGGATCACTTCTCCTAGCTCTGCTGCTAAATGCAGTACTCTACTGTAACAAAACTAAAACTGCAGCAGAGATGAACAGGAGGAAAAAATTCAGACACCAATGGTTTAGTTAACAACCAGGTAACAGTCAGTGCTTTTACAGTGACAATGTAAGCAATTTTAATACTACATGCAATAAAATCCCTGGCATTTCTCATCAACGATAATGAATTTTGACAGCTTACCCTATAGCGCCATAGATATACACACACAGAGAGGCAAGAAAAAGCTAAGCAATTGGAAAGTCTGACTGGAAAACTGTAGTCATGAGCAAGTTACTCAAGTTGAAACAGCAGAACGAACGATGTATGGCCTCTAAAGACTATGTCCTATGTTACCTGTGTGTTTAGACACCTATTACCTTTTTTCTCCCCATCCCAGTATGACACTATCTAATTTGCCTAACCCACCTTCTGCAACACACCCAGCTCCTCTCTGCCCTGCACTCCTGCTCTCTTTTCGTGCTGTAATTTCTAGTTAAACAGCAGCAAGCAAAGGCATGTAGGGTCCAGCCAGAAGAATCCCTCAAATGCTGCCTTCCTCTCAATAACGGCACTAACACAGGCTTCTCTCCTTTATCTCACAACCAGTTTTTACAAAGCTTTTAGGAATTTGGTATCTTTAAGATCTTTACAGCTCTGCCAAATTAACCACTGGGCTCAAAAGTTACTTTGGGAGTTGGATACTTCAGCTGCATGGAGGAATTCAATAACGTGTCCCACACCAGAATGATGACACAAGACACGCAGGGCTCAGAAAGCAACACAATCATGAATAAGATGGACTGAATTTCAGTTGAAATATCTCGGACTTAAAACGAATTTGTATACTGAAAACAACTTCTAGACCAAAGCTCTAATTATAGCTATTCCCTCATCAAAGGAGTATTTTGCTTTCTCTGATCCATGCCTCTGAAGGACAAGCTTAACAGGGTTTACATATATGGCCGCTGCGACAGGGACCAATATTTGTTGGGTATCCAAATACAATAAAGCCAATCTACATATCTAGTCTCTAAAAGAGCACAAATGTTCATTTCAGAAGATAATCAGAACAGAAAATCAACTATTTGCAGACTAGGTAATTACCTTGTCAAGAAGAGGAAGAGGAGCCTCTCTCTTGAGGCAGGCTGGTCCCGTGTACTGAAATAGGAATAGATCTGAAGAGCAAATAAGACAAGCCAAAACACCATGAAGAGAACTGGGACGACCAGCTGGTTCCACAGCGACATCCCCAAAGCCAGGAGACCATATACCTCCACCACCTGGACAAGACAGAAAAAGGCAATTTGTTATTGGTTCACAGCACCTGTGATTCGGTAACAAAAGGAGAGTCAACGGTATAGCCACGAGGAAGCTAAGGATAATTCACAAGGCATCAGCCATCCCAAAGGAAAAGAGGAGGTACATCGAACCACAGTATGACAACGGGAGAGCCCAGGTTCAGCAGTGACATGTTACCACTGCCTGGCTTGAAGCAGGGAGAAGTACCTGACCGTGCAGCCAACTATCAGAGCAGCTGAATGCCCCCTCCTACGAATAACCGGCTCGGAGCTGCTGCCGGCTGCCCGCTCACAGCCAGAGGGGCGAGGAACATGCCTGCCGTTCATGCACAACCCTCTCAGACCTTTTTGCCCAGCTTAAGTCACAGCACTGTTCTTTTCTCTGTAGCTACTGCCAAGTCACTGCACAGGCTAGTTATTGAAATATGAGCCACATCACTTCAGCACGGTAAATCTGTTTTGCTGACATGTTTTTAAGGAAAAACTTAATACCTCAGACATTTTATGTTTAAGTATCTCAAAAGAGAACACAAACCAGACTTCTGACTGCTCCTAATCCACCAAGTGTTTTGAAATTAATGCTTTCAGAAGACACTGAAGCTCAAATTACTTCTTTTGTATTGCAAAGACTCAGTTACAATGCAGTCATTTCCAAGAAGCTGGAACTTCAAATAGCTGGACTTAATACCAAAGGTCAAAAGGAAATCACTCATAACTACTATTTCCTCATCATCTGCTTCCCACATATAAGGGCATATGATCTACAGTGGCTAGCAAATTTTAGCAAACGCTAAAAAAGCTGCCTGCTTAGTCTTTGATGACAAGCACGAGGGATGGTACATTCATGGGACCTGCTGCAGCACGTCCTGTGGCTGATCGACAAGCAATACGCTTGCTGGCAGGGACGCGGTGCCAAGCTCCCGCTTTTAGCTTTGCGGACAGACTTGTGCTGGAAGCGCGTCTGCCCTCGGGAGGGCTCCCCGGCCTCTCCCTTGGCCTGGGACCAACCCAAGCGATCCTGTGCAGCTCCTGGCAGAGTACTTCACCACATCGGAAAAGGGTCATGCTATGCCCATAATGTAGATTCATAACCGTGAGGTGTTTCTGGCATCTTCTGCTGCAAGTAGGCAGCCAAGGTTCCAGACCTGCTTTTAAATTATACCATTCGCCACAGTCTGAAATACACAGAAAAAGCTGCCTCGGCCCACCTGGTAGGGCTGTCTCCCCCATGGTGCTGCATTTGGGAAACACTCCTGGTGTTTAACATCCCAATATTCACTAAGTTTTGCCACCAATATCAAAACAGCAATCAAATCCAGCCTAAAATAGTAATAAACTCACAAACACCAGGATGAAGGCATCATTGAAAACTAACAACTGTGCAAAGTTATAGCAATGGAAATACAAGTAGGAAAATATTCAAGACAAAACGGCAATATTCTCCTCTGGGATAAGCATACTAAGCTTGATTTGTAGTGGCGTTGCAACCAGTTACACGAACACGCCAGCAGCCAGTGGTTTTTTCTGTTCTGTTTCAGAAACACAGGCAAAGAGCGGCAAGCTCTTTAGAAACAAAAATCCTGTTTTCCCATATTGTCAATACAATGCAAAAACCACTCACACACAGATTTCATTCCAGCCCACTTTCCACTACACGCATTTAGAGAAGCAGCATACAACACTATTATAAATCCAGTGCCACATTATAAAGTTTCTCCCGTTTTCTCTGTATTCCCAAGGAAAAAAACTTTATGCCCTCTGCATAAAAAGTCAGGAGAAAGAGCATGATCAGTATCCAAAGGCCACATACAAGGAACACTTCTTCCTCCCGATTACAACACTGTAATACAGCCTGGCACGCAAAGGTTTGAAATCCTGGTGGGGAGGAGAGACAAGCAATCCTAGACATGAGGAGACTTGTGTAACAGATATATTTAGAATACAATTCTGACCAAAAAAAAAAAAAAAAAAAGTCAGCGAGAAACAACTATTTCCCCCCTCATCCCGGAATGTATTTGCAATTAAAACATTCATAAGATGTTCAAGTGTTTTAAACATAAGTGTCTAATTAAAAAAAAAGATACATGACTCTCAAATGCGAATCCGATCTGAATTTGACTTCAGGAAGCTGAACTCTGCATCCATTCATGCATGTGGAAAATGGAAGCGCTGGTTCCAACTCGTTGCAAGTCTGAGTCATACAAAGACATGCAACTGTTTTACCCCAAATGTTACCACTCAGACTACAGTAAGCATGATTTTCCCATTCTCCCTGGAAAACAATGATATTGAAGCTTTGCCAGTTAGGTCCCAAATTAGTTTTTAATCAGCAAATCTATAAGCTAGTTACGGACGAGATCAGACCAGGCTAGGTGCTGTACAAACACAGAAGGATAATCCTGCTCCAAAGACCAACTACGTACAAAATAAATAACCAGACAGTAACAATCAACGTGACAGGCTGAGACCCTGGCACACCAGACACCTACTGCTGCCAAGTTTTTGTTTGCATATGACAGATATGACAGCAAAGACGAGCTTTAAAGAGGGCTTTGAAAGAGCTTAACAAGTTGGTTTTCAGACTGCTGCTGACTGAAGAGCAGAAGGCAGAAAACCAGTTGCTTGGTTTGAAAAAAAATCCAGCAAGTGGTGAGAGCTGAAATAGCGGATCAGTCAGAAGCCAAGCAAGCATCAATCTTTTTATACCGAAATATATAGAAGGATGCATATACACATATATTTTATTTTTATATAAAACACATGACGTGTGATGTTTCTGTACCACTAACAAAGTGTCTTTTCAACTAAATGTCAAAGCGTTAACAAAGTGGATACGTGTCAGAGCAGTCTTCTCTGTTTCTGCTCACTCTTTTGTCAGAGGCCTCAGCAATGCTGCTGTTCTAAAGAAAACCCTACAGACCTTTCCAATCACTGGCTGCAAGTTACAAATCGCTGACTTACAGTCAGTGATTATTACAGTCAAAAACCAGCTTTAGTGTTATTCCCAACTTAACACTACTATAATTACAAATGCTCTTCGTACAGAAGGCATTTCTTGAAATGAACAGCTACTACAATTAATGCACGGGGATTACCTTGCTTACTTAATGAGGCCGTAAATAAATTTAATTCTACCACAATCTTGTCTTTTAGCCTGGATCTGGGAAGGACTAAGCAAAGTCCAAGCAAAGCGGACATGCAGCGTAATTCAGGCTAACGTCTTAACTGCGCACCCATACAAATTATAAAAGTTATCATAAATTAAAGAAAGAAGATGCTATGGATGGGAACATATTTGGTTTGCTAAGAAAGCATGAGTTAACACACACACACGGTTGCACAGAAGACAGCCAAAGTACTTTTATTTTCCTTGGCCTGAGCCTTTTTTGCAGGAAAGAAATAAAAAAATTGTTACGTTCACTGTCTTACCTGGACAAGCTCTCTATATGCAGATTTCGCCAAGTTATAGGGCACCAGAAGATTTGATGCCAGAAAGTAGAGAACTTCCAAACCAGTGAAAATCATGGCAAATTTGTTGATGACGACGATGGTTTCCAGAGGGACCAGGCAGAGTCGTGCCAGCAGAGGGAGCATGTGAGCGGAGAAAAGCCAGATCTGCTTTGTTTTCATGACGCAGGAGCAGAGCGTACACACCACCAGCTGACCTGGAAACGCGACACAGTATTTTATAATCAAGCTGATTATCCCCTTCAGGAAAAAAAACACAACGTATTTTAATACGTTATCTTTCCATAACACAGTTATCAACATCCAGCGTATTATGACAGTTCTAACTAGGACATATCTGTTATGAAACCGGGCTCCTCCGCGTCTTTTGCTGGGTCACGAAAGTTACCATTTTCAAACTACGCAAAGCGCATGCTTTCACTTTACAGATTAGCGAGATGTAAACCCAGAACACACGCAGAATCATACTCAGATTAATATGAAGTCCCAGAAAAAAAATCACGCAGAGGATAACCCAACAAGTCATCCCTCTTTTTTCTTAACATCCCCAGCTCAGCTTAAATCCCATCAGTATCCGTATACAGCAGTAGCTTTTCTGAAGCCCAGCTATTTCGTCCCGAGCTACGCAAAAAAAGTAATCAGAGGTCCCAAATGGCTTTTAGAGCAAAAATATTTATACTGTCAAGAGGAATTACTGGCCAAGAACAGCAACAGGAGAACAGCCAGGTCAGCAGCTGAGACTTCAATAATTTCATAATGCCCTGAGGCAGTTGCTCAAAATTATCACTGAAGCTTGCAAGTGACAGATAATTAACAACTAAATTCTCTTTAACAGTTGGCGGGGACACAAGCACGAGCACTTCTCTCCCACACACGCAGAGATTTGGAGGGTGGTATTTCTAGAGCAGACCACTCCAGTATAACTGCTCCCACTGGAGTCACTGGAAGTTGTGCCCTCAATCTCAGAGGAGACGAACGGGGCGAAATGCACGTTGCCTGGATAAGAATGATTCTCACTCATCATTTTGCAGTAAGGAAAAAGTTCATTGCGTATTATTTAAAAGCAGAACCTTGTTCACCATCTATGTTAGAGTACACCCGAAAGCCACAACACGTGGTACTAAGCTCCAAAATGGAGCATAAGCACTTGGGTTATCTCCACTAATTCTGGCATTTCACAATTCCTCCCGAAACCAGGAGCTAGCCTTAGCAAAACACAGAGTAACAAAATCAAGGCCGTTAACATCTCTAGGTCAGCGCTAACTCCATGTGTTCACATAAGCTTACTGACCTTGTAAGCCCTTCTGGATGGGCTGGGGAGGGAAGCTGCGAGAGGAGAAACAGCAGTACCAGGGTTTTACTTTCATTCTGCCTAGCTTCCCCACCTAGGAAAGGACTTCTGCTTTTAAAATAACTGCAACTGAGCTGAAAGCAATCTCTAATCTCTCCTACTTAAGCACACAAAGTTCTTCCTCCTTCACACTGTCCTCTTTCAAGTCTTATTGTCAATTTGCTAGATGTTTTTTGGAATTAGCAGATACCTTTTCAGAACAAGCACCCTTGCTCTCAGCAAGACGCTATCAGCATACTGGGTCTCATAAGCCTCAGAGAAAGTTATTCTACTCATCTTTTTAGAACTTGAACAGACTCCAGCTCTGAAGCATTCTCCCTCTGCTTTGTTGTTTTCTGCCCACACACACGTTGCTACAACCCTATTTGAGATACCACCAGCACGCTGCTGTGCTGTAATATTCGGGAGCCTGGCACAGTCAGCTTGCGAGGATTTCTGCGACTCATGGTAACTACGGCAACCCAGCTTCACACACAAAGGGATACAAATACCAGCATCCAATATGTTCTTTAGGATTTAGTAAGAGTGTCGTCATCTGAAATAAAATACTGCGACAACATCACGTTAAACAACCCACTGCTCTTCGGGGGGACTCTGGAGCTCTCCCATCACAAAACAGGCCCTCCGAGTCCAGTCCCACCTCGTGCAACAGCAAAACCTGCTTTCCTCCTCAGCGATGTGCTGAGGACACTGGCAATCCCCGCTAAAGTCTCTGACCCTCCCGCCTTTTTGATCTAAACACCGATCAAAAGTGACTTGTCATGGGAAGAAGAGCTGTACACCGTCAAAGGAATTCTCTGGGGGCCCCAATCTCCGTCCTGAAGTCTGCACCTTGTCAATTCTCAACCCCTTCAGGAAGGGCCTGAAAGTGTCTCCAAAGGAGCTTTTAGCAACTGGTACTTCCCGTTTTAAACTGGGGTAGCAGCACCTTAGTTCAGGACAGGCAATGTCTCTCTGCAGTAAATCATAGCTAATCGCCAAGTGGGGCTGTACACCGTCAGTCATCACACACAACATAGCAGGATCGGTCAGGAGAAATTAGTTTGTACCTCATATCGAATCATAAAAAGATTTTAACGCTCTAGCTATCTGCCAAGACTAGCAAATCCAGCTGAATGTCTGCACTCTGTAAACTTAAATGCCGTGCACTGAAAACTGCCAGACGCAGCCCATGAACCCGACAGCTGGAATCCTCCTGCAGGACGCCAGGCTCCTCTGCTAGGGAATGCGGCAACAAGGAAGAAATCCATTGCCTTAAGTTCCTGCCCGTTCTCCTCCCTTCCCAAAACCTCCACAAATACATTAAACATTGCTGACAGGTAGCCAAAGCCTCCCAGCTCGTAAGCTAATGGAAAATGTGCAACAAGAAAGCCTATGCGGTACGGCCGCTGTTCAAGCCACTTTGAGTAGGGAACTGTCTTTATTTCATTTCCAATTTTAAAAAGCTGATGTTAACAAATTCCCTGGCTACGTCATTAACTGTTATGCGAGAAACAAGATGTCTTCAAGTTAATATATAATCCCATTATTGTGCACTAAGAAAAAGCAAGTCTTCGTGGGAGCATCGCTTCGAAAACCACGCAGCTTTGTAACGCTGACAGCCGACACGCTCACAAAGTGGCAGGCTCATCCAAGGGGCAGTCTTCAAAGACATCTATTTCTTCCATCCAGCATATTAGTAACCCCAGTCAACAGTCATCAGACTGAATTAGATCCAGGGGAAGAAATGACTATAAGAGCCCATTCAAAAAGCACTAATGAATAAAAGCATTAACAAAGATTAAATTTGTGAACCAGCTGGCGTCCTGTACATCGTCCCCTTAATTCTGACCAGAACTTGTAGGAACCAGAGCTGTATTCGTAGCACGATTATTCCTCCATGCACCTGCCTCAATGCCTCTCTCAGCAGTGCTGCAGCACAACACTCTGGCAGAAGACGTAAGAAAGAGATGGAGCAAAGCACCTGTAAATTCATTTTGCTGTGAAGACGACAGTTCAGTGCAGTATACTCCTGCAACATGGCAGATTGCACTGGATAAATACCTTTGTACATAACAAATGTGAGAAAGTATTTCATGTTTATACAAAACACCGTCAAGCCTCATAGCTCACTTTCAGAGGCCTTCCCCAAAGACGACCGCTTGTCATCAAGGCTAAAATTCCACTTTCAAGTTGGCTTTAAAAGAACAAGGGAAATTAATAATGGGGATATTAAGTACGTTAACGTACACACATTGCTAGTATAGTCAAGCACCTACTTCTGAAAAACAATTACGATAAGGGGACACTTTAGTCTGTCCCAGTGCAACCCAAAACTGTATTTGACAAAAACAATCTTCTATTTTTTGCACTTATTTGTAATCCATATTAAAACCTGGATGAAACATAAGGGGTTTGACTCTCAGTTTAGTTTCCGTCTAAATGTTCCTGAATGACACGCTGCCTCCTGATCCCCTCCTGCCCAGGCCTGCCTGCCACTTTGTGAAGCTCTCTGAGGGATTCTGCTTTATCATGGGACCCCGCACTGCACCTGGGAGAGATTCAAAGGACTAATTACAAACATTTCCTCATAGAAACACACTAAAGGCTTTAGTTGTACTTCGGTGTCATTTGACAAGACAGCAAAATATTATATATCTAGAAATTTGGAAGAGAAGAAATTCTATCTAAAGATTTCCTCTACTTGAAAAATACCCATGTTATTTCTATTAAAAAAGATTAAAAGCAAAGACAAATGCCATGTTTGAAAGTAAGGATGCAGGCAAACAGGAGACATGTATATTCTGGTAGACCTAACATACCGTAAAGAAGTAAACCCATTTAAATTTGCCAGTAGCATCTGCAAGTAAACAGAAAGTGGCTGAGTTTTGCCAACAGTACATGGCTGACTAAATCTGTCGATAATCTGATGAAAACCATAGGTCTTAGTGAAAGGAGTTAAGGAAAATTTTTCTTTCAAGCTTGTCTCAGGGTTAATTTTAAAATACACATGGTGTGCGTGTATTCCGATCTCCTCTCAGTAGGACATACGGTATGGCGTAGCAACCTTAACGCTGGATTTATTATCTTCCAGTCAAAGTTCAAAGGTTAAGGGAACGGTCTAGAAAGTCCAATTCTTCAGGATTTATTTGGGATTTTTAGGTAGAAAAGTCATCTCTGCCATTAATCAAACACAATTTAAATATAGTTTTGACTTGTTACTCCTTAACTCTTTAATTAGAAATATCCCTGGGAGTCCTTTAAAAAAAAAAACAGTAGCCTGTAGTCCCACGCACACACCCACAAATCTATTTCACCAGTTTTTTTGGAAGAGAATGATAGCAGTCATCTGTAAGGCCAGTAAAGAATAAATACTTGTACAACACTTTCATTGACAAAAGCACTACAAATACACACTACTACTGAAATTTCTGCAGTACTTTCCACCTGAAGGTCATTATAGACAATCCAGTCCTTCGGAATCAGATTGTGAGTCTGAGAAGAACATAGGGGCAGCGCATGACAAACAGACCTAGAAAATACTTCAAAGCTGCAAGTACAGAGTACTGGTAAATTGGTGGCATAGAAAAGCCAGGCAGGACCCACCTAGCCTCCCACGCCGCTTGCATATTAATGAGAATCACAGCTACTAAAAGTGATACGAGACATTTGAAACTGAGAGGTAAAATGTGCATAGGTTTCAATGAAGAGAGTTAGGCAGAGCTCTCTCCTGCATGACAAATCTTTAAAGCACTTACCTACTAAAGCAGTCATGAAACGATTCATAGAGAGAGGTTCCAAGTACATTGGCCCTTCATATCCTGATTCCAATTCGCTCCTCACATAATCCCTAAAAAAATAAACCCACAAACTATTAAGATCCATCTGATCAGACAAGAAGCAATTTATTCATTCCACACATGTAACTTCAGTGTATGTCACAGTCAATTAACTAAATTACAAAAAGCAATATTAACACTACTGTTACAGCAGCCTCACTGATGTAAGGATCTAACTGAGGCATGACTTAAGCAAGAGAAGTATTATCTGTAATTAGACTCACTGGCATAGCTGTAAAAATCCTTTGGGACATCCAAGCTGTTCTTCAGAGCATGGCCTGAAACTGCTTATTGACAAAGCCTCTTAAGCACCGTTCCATTTTTAAATATCCTTATTAAGTGTTCTTCTGCCTAATAGTAATTTCTTTTTCCACCAGCTCCATGTGAAAAAAAAAAAAATTGAGCGCTTGACAAAGAGGTCTTCCAATTTAATGATTATAGTATTTTGTACCTAACAGTCTCTGCACTGAATTTAAAAATAGGTATGAAGGAAAAGTGACAGTCATGAACAAAGTTGCTTCATAATTCTTTTATCCAACATGATTTAAAAGTTTAGCTCTATCCCGGGAAACTTGGGGGACCAACCAGATACCCTCAAACCGACAGACTGCTATTGACAGATACAGTGAGACAGTGAAAATCTGACAGGATAGTTGTAATTTCTCTCAGAAAAGGTTGGCTAGGAGGGTGGGCTCAGGCAACCCAAGAAAAAGGTAAGAACCTGAGAAGACGGGGCATTTTTCTGCTGTTGGTGACCATCCATCAGCTCTGCTTTCAGGCAGGCTAACATACGTAACAGCAATATAACTCAAATATGAACTTGACGCTAAGAGCAAGCATTTTGCACTTTCAGAAGGCAATCCGGGAACAGCACAGCAGTAATTCTCCAGTGGCTCCTTAATCCCCTGCCGTCAGACAGCAGGCAATACTCGGGACCCTTTGCATCCAGATCTCTAGCCCTTTTTTCTGCCTTGCCCTGCAACCCTTCCTTCTCCGCTGGCAGGACAGCGGCTGCTCCCCCCTCATTGTGACCCCACCGACTCTGCTGCCAGCAGCACAGCTAAACCTCTGCTCCTCTCTGGCTGAGGCTGTCCAGTCATTCATGCCTAGCTGCATCACATCCCGGGAATGCCCGACAGACACCCCGCATCTGGCCCCGCATGGAGCTAGCAGGGTCTGTCTGCTCGAGGGGCATGGCACTTCATTTATTACGTATTTGTTTATATCAGTGAGGCAAGCCCGGCTTGCTGGGAACAGATGCAGCCAAAGCAAGGCAAACAGTACCAGAAACCGCAACCAATACAAGAATTGCTCTTTTTCTTTCCGTGCAACTCAGTGTTACTGGAAGCATTCACTTCTCCCCAGAAATGTGGAAATACACCCTTCTTCTAGTATTAGCTTGCTACCCCAAACTAAGGTATTCAAATTTTCATTTGCAAAAAGTCTCTGGAATTCAAGACGTAAATCTCAAAGTACTAAAACAAACACTTCAAAGCCTGCTCTTCATAGCTGACAACCCTGCCTACTCACTGCAGCTTTTCAAGTGTCAGAGTATATGCAAGGTATGTTGAAATGGGTTCTTTAGACTGTAACCTACAATTAAAAACACATGAGGATTGAAAAGGCACTTAAGACAACTGATTCTAGATAGAACTTTCCCCCTTGTTATCCAGGTGTAGCTAAGCACAAGGGTTTTTTCCACCTTCCAACATCCATACAGATGTAATCTTTGGGACAAAGTTGTGTAGGTTTTTTTTTTATTTCATATGAACCTGCAGAACGCACTTTCTGAAAGCATTAGCAACACAAACAGGATAATCCATCAGAGTTACAAAGGGAGAAAAATATAACACCATTTGCAACATGCAACACGGCCTTTTATATTAGCAATATTAAGCTCCATCCTCAAATTTAGGGTGAAAACACTGGCTATTTCTAAACTGCTAGAAGTAAAGGAGTAAAGACATCGCGTTTCTTCTGTATCTGTTAAGAAACAGGTTACAAAATCATCCAGGATACCAACCGTAGCAAGATGACCTTACACAACTCAGCCAAGACATACCAACAAAGCTGCACTTACAGCTGCTTCTTCAACACCAGGAACGGGCCTGGAAATGACCCAAATTCCTTCAAGCTGCCTTTCTTGCTGTCGTCTTCTGATAGATTCAGTCACCTGCACAGAGGTCTGTACTTGGCTTAAGTCTTTAAGTAACTTTCATTAATTGAGTTTTAGGCCTACCAGCTTGGAGAAGCAATTTGTTAAGATCTCCTAAATTTTTTAAACAGTATTTGTAGATGATGTCTGAATAAGGAAAGTCAAAGCAATGATTCTCTTATTACCAGTACAAACACAAGGATCTTTTGGCACAGACACCCATCCGAAGACGCCTCGAACAGCTGCAGTGCCATACAAGATGCTGAGAAGAGCAAGTGCCTGCACTCAATTTTGATCAATTAAGGCTGTATTAAGCTGCAGCTTTTACATTTGAGAATTGTTCACTTTACTGCAGCAATGTAAGAAAACAAGAATGCCAAAATCATTATTTACTAGTTAATGACTCAAACTACATTATTACTTTAGAAAATTAGGATATAAGAAGAAAGCTTAGATCAGATTGCCTGCTGTTCATTCTGTAGATGCATTCCCAGGCTCATTTAATCAAACCGCTGGACTGTTAACACGCACTCACAGCCAGCCATGACTAACGTTGCTTTAAAAAGGTAAAGAGATATAGTGCTTCACACATGACCATTTTTTGTTACTGAAAATGAAGAAAGATCTCCTGTTATTAAAAATATGCTTTGTAATTGACTGACATAAGGCACAGTGGTTATCTGACCTAATTGACTCATATTGCTGACATTTACTTTGGCTGATTAATCTCCTCCATCAACATCAAACACACACTCTCACAGGTTTTAAATGTCTACAGGCAACCTTAAAATTAAGTGTATTTTAAGATTATCCATAAGAAACAATTCAGTCTCTTGCTCTCCCCCCCCCCCCCCGTTTCTCATTCTAAGCTCTGCAAGGCTCAACACCTGGAATACAACCATAACAAAACTGCAAAACATGAAATAAGATAATGATGTAGTTTCCATTTTTTAGCAGTGTGTTTAATTGCATAATTTCTTTTCTCCAGTTTTATTGCTGGAAATGGGGAAAAGAAATGTGATCCTTTTAAGCAAGACATTTGTGCAGCTCCATATAAAACAAAAACAGCATCCATTTTCCTTGTCAGGATCAGCAGGATTTTGGTTTTTAAAGCCGACTTCTCCTTTTTCCATAAACAGATGGTGTATTATCTCCACCCAAATTGCCAGGTTAACACACTACATACAAATGGAGCATCTTCTTGGACTCTCCAAGTGTTCACAAACATTAGCTCATCAATTTTTACACATTAAGGTAATTCTCAGTCTTGCAGATAAGGAAACAAACACTTCAGAAGTTAGTGACTTGTCAAGGTCGCATAGACCTCGAAGTCTGAAGCCAGGGTTTAACTATAAAATTCAGACCTTCTTATTCCCAGACTTGCAGCTGAACTGCAAGCTATTTCTGGGGTGGAAAAAAAGCACCGAAAGCTGAAGTCTTTCAACAGCTCAGAATTTCCAGGACACTGCAGAGTCACAAGTGCCAGCTGATTCTGGTCTTGTTCTATAATTTGCATTAACCAAACTGGCCTCAATATGAGACCTCTTCATCTGTCTTAAATAGCATCCCAACTGGTAGCGCACGCAAGCAATTCACTGGAAGTTTTCGGCTCTAAGCAGAATTATTAACAAAAACCACTCAGGAACAGTTTGCAGATGTGACTGCTGTATGTCGCGTTCCGATCAGTCTGCTAAATAGAAACATCAGTTGGAATTGGATGGCTTTGGCAATAAGAGCAATAGCTCCACTAACATTATATTTGTGCGTCACACTTTATTTTTCAATATGAAAACTAACAGGATTCAAAAATTCTTTTGAAAAGCTAATGCAAGTGTCACTCCCCAGATTACACAAAGGCTGCTGCTGAGAACCCCTTGCACAGTGCTTCCTTCCAAACCGAGGCAGTCTTATACCTAGGGAATGGGTAAGCGCGCTCAAAAGCGTTAGCAACTACATTTGCTTTGCAAAATAGCTAGGGAATACTGCTGGACTATTTGAATCCAAGACATCTTTTAATTAAATATTTCTTTTGTGCCACTTGATGCAAGATTAATTAAAGTCTTTATTAACTCACTCCAGAAGCATCAAAGAGAGAAAGCTGAGGATGAATATGCCGAACGGTCCAAGGAATAGTTATCTAACATGTTTCAATGAAGCCTGTAAAAAGTCTCAAACCTCACAAAGCAATAGAAGTCACAATTCACTTTACATACAAACATGAACAAAAAAAAGGTATTAAAACATCAAACACAGTGCTATCCCGTAATGTATCAACCAAAATCCATCCCATCTCCCTTTCTTTTAAAAAATTTAAGGATCCAGTATGGCATAAAGATCTCTAGCATAAATGCTCTGGACCAAAGCCCTGTATCCGATGGGTGTTTGTTACTAGCGTTATTTTTATTTCAACACAAGTTCTTAAATAACATTTAGGTTGCTTTTTCTAATAAGTAAGCCTTCAACCCTATAAGAAATACCCACAAACTGTATCTATCAAAACCTCAGGACTCCCCTGAGGATGATAAAAACCCTCTTTCCTTCCTACCCAGGCAATAAGAGGCCGTAATTCCTCTCTTGCACCCTCATCCATTCAGGAAATCATTCACTGCAGCTCTGAGAGCCACAACCAGGGCATGCCAAGTCACCACAAAACCTTCACTAACACTCCCCTGAACTGCAGCATACCACGTAAAGAGATATTCCAGCAAATGCTTTAGAACAATTTTGATGCAGAAATAACAAACCTATTACCTCACTTAAATCAATCAAAAGCACATTTCTAATGTTTCCCGTCAGCAGGCACCAAAATAAATCAGGCTCAAGTCCATACTTTCAAAACTTCCCATGTAAAGCCATCAGTGTGATGGCACTCTTTGGTTCCAATTAAACTTCTTGTCGGTATGACAGTTTACGCTGGCTTTCAACAGATGTAGCTGGAGCCAAACGAAGATAATCGACTCTGTCTTGTCCAGCTCAAGAGTTCTTCAGCCTCCTGCTCTGTGTTTCAGATCCAAAATGCCTTTCTTTTTGTTTTCATTGTAAAATTATTACATAAACAAAGATGAATCTAAGAATAAATTCCACTATTACTTTACTTCTACCATCTTCTGTATCTCTATTTTCTCTCATCGTAGGTGCCAGGAAACTAAAAGTAACATCCTGTCTGCTTTTAGAATGCTCCAGTGTTGAAAGCACATTAGCCAAGCCATTGAGTAACTCGGATTACTACATCAGAGGCCACATTTAGTCTTGCGGTACGTGTTTTTTTTCTCCTCAGATTAATGGACATTACACTCTACAGAAACGTAGCTCGGAATTCCTTTTAAGTCAATGAAAACACACCAGAACTACCTGACTGCATATTTGTCTTGAAAAAGTTTACAGAATCAAAGAACAGCAAGATATATTTAGGTGTCTGGCATAGAAAAAGGCCTCCACAAAACCAGACCTATCCCATTTATACAAGATATTAACAAAATATCAGTCATTTTTCTAATTCCCAAACCAAGCTAACAAAATTAATCCATTTATTCTTACCTGGAAATTTGGTGCCCAGCATAAAGCAGCAGTGCAGTCAAAAAGTACAGGTAAAGCTGAACCAGGTGTTGCCTTGGTAAAGTCAGGAGCACAACACTTAAGATGTAACCTGTAACAAAAAGCAGAGGTTGAAATTTCAAGGAAACACTATCTAATCCCAAATTTCTTCATATGGATTAACCCTCCAGTCATTCAGATCTCTTTAATCACCTTTGTTTTCATTTGGTTTTAAAATCCACGTACCTACATTTTCCTCTCATCAAAACACAAAGCACACAAAAAAAACCTGCCACTTTTTTTTTTTCCCTCATGAACAGAAATAGCTCTACCAGCTTCTGCAAGATTACATCTAGATGTCAAGAAGGGGACTTGATCCACAGTATTTTAACAAGACTTAATTAACATAACCTATGTAACAAAGGGGAAACAGGCCTAGGTCTCCCTTTTCTTCCAAGTGAAAGCAAGTTTCAGTGTTGCAGGGAAAAAAGCCCTGCATCCATCCAACAAGCTCAGTCAATTGATGTAAAAAAATCTTTTTCTTCAAGCAAAGGACATGCAGAACACCTTTCCACGCTGATTAGCATTACACATTTTAATTCTTCCACTGCATCTTCATGGTATAAAGACACTTTGCATGCCCATAATTTGAGATGGGGACACACAGGCTGTTCTCCATACTGGCAATATTAAAGCACATTCAAGCTATCAGCGTTGCATAAATCAAAGACAAGGCTCAGCACAGCCTAGTATTTGTAGGCATTTACAGCAGCAGCTCCTTCACTTCTTGTTAGCATTTCGTAAGACTGTGGAAAAAGACCCAATGTAGATACAGCTTTACCCTTCAAGAACATAGCCTGGCTGCTCAGCAGCCTCTCCAACAAGCAGAACACTGATCCTTTTGTTCGTACCTGCTCTCGTTAGGATACTTAAATAAAGGAGTACTTTGAAGTCTACTTCACAACTGGGTGGCATATGCCCATCCTCTTCTTCCTACACAGACTCTGCAGGTGAAAAACCCAGGGTACGGTGCCCTTACTTATCTTTCTTTCCAAGCTCTCCATCACAACGCAGTGCACTCGTGCTCTTTCTGAAGGTCAGCTTAAGTGCCTGGCACTGAAATCCATTTAGGGGAAAAAAAAAAAAAAACAACAACAACAAAAAAAAAACCCAGCAACAGCTAACAACTTCCCTGCAGCTAAGAACAAAACACTACAGAAGAACTTATCCTGACACTTACAGCTATACTAGTCATGTTATATTTAAAGTTTCATCCATCTATTCAGCAACATTGGGCACAGCCTTTTTAACTGAGTTAATTTATACTTCGAGCTTTTTAAAAATACTTAAGAAAATAACGTAACTCTAGATTAAGCACTCCTAAGTAGCGGGACAACCAGCTACCATAAACCAGCTTGAGAACACAGTATGTTCCAATATTTGAAAAAGATACAACTTCAGAGTCAGTCAGTATTTAGGTAGAAGTATTTCAAGGCTACTTAATATCTGCCACCTTCAATAAGCCATCTCTGTAAAATTCTACCAACAGTTAGGTCTTCAAGAAGGTAACTCGCAACACACTCCTAGAAAAGGCATCAGACCCGCAGTATGCCAAGCAAAGATCAATTCAGATACGATAGATGATAGGAGTGATGATAGCCAGACAAAGCCTATTTTCTTACCTTCTTAAAAATACAAATATACAATTTACATATTTAACATTAAAGATAGTTTTTCAAGTACTTTCATAAAGTAGATGTGACAAGTTGCACATTTGTCCGAGGATGTGCCCTCTCAAAAGCTAAAATAATTGACAGTTTCCTTGGTTAAAATGAAGTATCATACAAGTCACCATCACTAGTTTCTGTGCACTGATCATTTACAGTATCCATTTGATCATTTACAAAAACGATCAGGGGGATGGAACACCTCTCCTATGAAGAAAGGCTGAGAGAGTCGGGGTTCTTTAGCCTGGAGAAAAGGCGGCTCCAGGACGACCTTATTGCGGCCTTTCAATACTTAAAGGGGGCTTATAAGAAAGATGGTGACAGACTTTTTAATAGGGCCAGTAGCGAAAGGACATGGGTTTTAAGCTAAAAGAGGGGAGATTCAGACTAGATATAAGGAAGAAATTTTTCACAGTAAGGGTGGTGAAACACTGGCATAGGTTGCCCGGAGAGGTGGGAGATGCCCCATCCCTGGAAATATTCAAGGTGAAGCTGGATGGGGCGCTGAGCAACCTGATCTGGTTGGAGATGTCCCTGCTCATTACAGTGGGGTTGGACAAGATGACCTTTAAAGGTCCCTTCCAACCCAAACCATTCTAGGATTCCATGATTTTTATTTTCAGCTTTTTAAAGGGTCCTGAAACCCAGCACTACAACAGTTTCCTTCTAGCAACTGTTTTATACAGAATAACATGCTTCTAGTTAATACAACACAGCAGATGTTCTACATCATCAGTTTTCTTGGCAAACACCTGTATTTTACGGAATTCATCTTCTCTGTTCGCCACCTTCCTTCTACCAGATACACAAATGACAAGAGCAGGAACTCCTCGGCAGAATCTCCATGAAGACATTAACTAGTTTGCACCACACCACAGCATCGTGGGCCAGCTCCAGCAGCTCTCACACCATCTGCAGACGTTCTTCGCACCTCGTCTCTGCTGTATTCGTCACCTTCCCTTGATTGCTTAGTTAGGGACAATTCTCTCTGTGGAACAACCATGTATCATTCCAGCACGTGAGTCAAATCTCTCTAAACCCTTCCTTCTCACTGTAGCCCATGACTCACCTTCAGGTGGAAAGCTAAATGGCGTTTATTATGCAGTCTTTTATTCCTCTATTACTCTATAAATAGTCTAAGAATACCCGTTTACTGTATCTGCATTTAAGCTCTGCCATCTTCTTTACCTTATTCTATCACATTAAAGTCTGCTCCTTGGCCACATGATGATGTACTTGAGCGGTGCTAAGATAATTTCTGTAAAAGGAAGACATTTTAGAGGGCAGTAACTGCACTCCAACACAGCCATGTAACTTAGGAGTATTTTAGAAGTGATTGAAGTTCATTCTTCTCTACGTGATCACAACTTTAACTAAAATACAGCAGGGAGGAGTGAAAAAAGAGAGTCCAAATACAAATCAGAAGATGAGAAGATTACTGTCTCATCTGTGCCTTTTAAACAGAGGGCTTCCCAACAGCACAGATGCTTGTAATGGTGCACAGGGAAGCAGCACGAGAAAGCCAAGGTTACTGCAGAAGCTTGAGCAATGAACTCCGTTGCTCATGAGTTTGGGCTGGAATTTAAGTGTTCACTTTGAAGCCGCCGTTTGCTCTAATTGTTAGGTTTTGAAGAGGGGGAGAGAGAGACATTTAAAGTAGTTCCCTTTCACTCTGATTTACAATTCCCTCTTGTGACTTGATAAGAGAGAGATTTCAACACACTTCATACTGCAATATTTGCATTTTTGCTGCAGAGGCCCTATTCCCAAAGTGGTACCAACCTCGTTTTTATTGACAATGCCTCTGCCAAAGAAGGGGGGGGGGGGGGGGGGGGGCAAATAATTAATTACCAAACTGTCTCATTGCAGAAGAAAAGGAAGACAAGCTCAAACTCAGACACAGTAGCAGCAATATTCTATTCCCGTTGTTCCCGCCTGGACAAATGATGTAATTAGTGTATGGTGTAAATGAGATTCTACTTCAAAACAAAGGACCACCAGGAAATGAAATTTCTCACAGCAGCTTTCTCATCTAAATCGTTACATTCTGGTTTCATTTGCACCTCCTCTGCCAGAAGAAAACATAATGTTGAGAACATATATTTGAGAAACAGCCATCTTACTGGGTAACCTTTAGACATGGGTTAACAGTAACTAACACCCACTGCCATCCAAACCTTTCCGAGCTCTGCATCTGCAATGAGCACTCCCCTCCCTTGATTTAGGCCATGCATGCTATTGTCACTCTTGGGACTCGGTGTACGGTCCCTTTTAACTCACCAAGTACATTTCTGTTTAAAGTGTAAGCAGCAGGGTCAGTGAAGCCCAATTCCTGCCCTGGTAAAGAAACCGTTTAACACCCGTTAAAAAAAGATAAAGATGAGAGAATGAACTCTTTCCTGACTACAGTAGTAGTGCCCTAGTGCTAGGCCACCAAGAAAGAGAATTGCACCCTTAGGTTTCCAGCTATAAAGAGCACTATAGAAGACCCATTCTGCCAACCTTACAAATACACAGACCCACCACTCGGTGCCTATTCAGGAGCACAAGGAGGCAGAGAAATTCTACAGCCTCTTGTGCAAGACGGTACAGATTGAGGCTCCACTGGAGAAAATAAACTGTGAAAACAATAATAAGCAGAAAAGCTAAGTTAAACTTTGCTAGACAAGAAGACAGGTATTAACTAGCTCATGACCTCATTTACAACTTGTTGATTCAGCTAGATGAAAACCTCTCACTGTGCAATGCTCATTGTTACAGTAAGCAGCAGATCACAGATTGCCTTTCAGCAATCTCTCTCTATTTCTGTAGCACCAAGGTGCTTCCCAGCTTCCCTCACCCCATATTACCTCTTTGTCGACTCAGGTGTCTGAGTTTTATTGACACGCTGCATACAACAGAGGCTTCTGGAGCAGGATCAAAGTTGCAACCCATCCTCTTTATGAAACATTTTAGCGCTCATTTGCATGATTACAGATCCCTTGTGTCCACTTCACATTATTACTCAAAGTTTCCTGCAGGTTTAGTCTAAAAATGAGAGCTTTGCACAGGAAAAGGAGTTCATAACATTTCTTAATAAAACCACACCATCTCTTGGATACTGCTTCAGCAGAGGCTTGCCAAGGAAACATTGCCCCCGAAAGAAAAGCTGCTGTTTACACGGGATACTACAAAGTGAGGAATTCAAATCTTTGAGTGCCAGAAAGTCATAGTACAATTGCTTGGATTCTACCAGGAAATTAATTTGGGGGGCCCCAACTTCCCGTATCCTCTGAGGGTAAAGGGCTCATCTTACAACGACTTGCAAAGCAACTCCCTGCAAAGCAGCAGGTCATGAGCCACAGAATACCATCAAAGCTCCTGTCTCTCCTGACACAACGCAGGATCAGCGCGCTACCGAGTTAGTCATTTCATTTCAGCCTAACCCTCGACTGTCCTCATTCCCGGCTTATTCAGAAGACTATCTGGCCACAACATACAAGTGCCAATAACACAGGACAGACTTTGGAAAGACTGCGTTTGATATGGCAGAAACAGCATAACAACAATTGGCACCTTTATTTTCAGTGTGGCTAATTCTCAGGATAACCAGTCACGAGACCGGTTACACAACAGTTTACACAGGGATTTAATAAACTGTCTATGTCTAAAGCATCTATCTCAGGAGTGGATGATTTTTAAGAGATACACTTTAGAGCTCAGAGTACCTAAAGGCATGATGCCGAAGTTATCAGGATTCTGTGGCCTATTCACTGAAGGCTAGCTCAAGCCCAGCAGGACCCCTAACAGCCACTTATTTTTAAGTCACGTAAAAGCAGAGACAAAAAGCTCTTGTACATCCTCAATTCATATTAAGCATCCTCTGAAGGATAACTCAGCCGAATGGGGTCTTCTGAATTGACTGGGACAGCTATGCTGTCCTTCTGAGAGCAAGACTAGCTCTTCATCTGCCCTGTTACAAAAGGCAACGTCACACAGAGCCTCTGTCATCACGCAGAGGGATCTCTCCTACATCAGAGGTGGCTCCAACACACGGCTCAGGCAAAATTCACTCCACTGAAATCAACCTAGAAGCCAAGCCATGCAGAGAGCACTTAATGCCAAAATCCCTACCGGTCTCAAGCAACCACCGAGGCACCAGTCCTAGCACCGCAAAGGGTAGCGTTCGCCTAGCCTGTCTCATCACTGCTAACTGGATGCCTGTTCAAGGCAGCAGAAGCATAGTGGGCTTGAAGATGTATTGCATTTTTGGGGAGTGATGTTTTTGCATGGCAATGCCAAAGCACACCTCTTCCTCACCCTCCCGCTCAGCCAGAGCTGGCCAAATAAACGTTACTCACTCCGGGAAGTTTTGTACTTGGAGCTAACATGGTAAATATTTTGCCCTTCAGAAAATATGCTGAAAAATTAGTTCTACACTGAGAAAGCACACATATAAACACACTTGCACACAGGGAAATTAGTATTTACCCAGTCACGGCACAGTGCAACTATAAACAGAGATCAGAAATCCTGTTATCAACATCTGCACATCTCAGTGAAAATACGCCAACAAAAGAAGTTACTCATTACGGGGGTACTGCCACCAGTTTCAACAGCTGTTTCTTAAATTTTTAAATGCATAACAGATTGGGCACTCTCAGTATAAATAATCCAAGAACCGAGTTCCTTACAGCCATTTGCAGTCTTGTCTGAAAAAATAAAATGGACTTTTGATTCTAGTTCTGCCGTATGATTCAGAGGCTGTTTCTATAATACAGCACACATAATGATCAGAGTTCTGGGACTAATTACAATCACGGAGAACCTGAAGAGTACCGGAAAAGAACACAGAAGTGGAACTGTAACAATATAAACAGCCACAATGTACTCGAAATTATGAACACAAATTGCTATGTTGTCATGAGACTGGTACTCAGAGCCAAGCAAAACTCAAAATTTTAAGCATCTCCTTTCAAGCAAGCTGCTATTGGCTTTTTTTTTTTTAAATAAAAAGTGATTCAGGTTGCCAAAAAGAGACACCAGCCTTATACAGAAAAGTTACCTGAAAGTATCCATATGCTGAGAAAGCTGCTTAGTAAAAGCCTATGACACTATGGAAGCAGTACAGGAATCGGCAGTCTCTGGAGTTGGAAAGAGAAAAAAGGGCGTGCTATATTTTGAGCATAGAGTACTCTCCACCCTCTTCTGTGTCTACCAGCTGCAGCATACACTGCATTTTATCCCAGAAGATAACATGAAGACAGCAAGTAATTTTTTTTTTAAGAAATAAAGACCAACTCCAAGTCATAAAATTGCATTCGGTTATAAAAAGCTACAGTTTAAAATAGTAACACTCAGAAAAATATTTCTACTACCCATTTATCTACATGCTGCTGGCATGAGGCAGGCGGAAGACAGGGGACAGCAAACCCAGAGATGCTGAATCTGAGCAGCACACTTCGTCTTTGTGTGCATTAAGTGCATTTACACATTTAGTCATGCATCCTCTTCTCTCAGTTTGGGGAAATTTGTTTCTGGAACGAACCGACTGCTGCTTTCTTCTCACACTGAAGCATCACAAGGCACTTTTTCCTGTGTTTGTATCAGAGTACTACATCTTTCCTCTTAAGAGAAAAAAGTAATCCGAATAAAAGATCTGCTAATTAACACACAAGAGCTTCAAGAACAGCGAGCAGACCAAAGCAGAGAGCAATCAGCACAGGACGGCAGCAAGGTCAGAAGGTCTCTCCTCCCTCAAGCCTCCCTTTTAAAGGCAGCAATCCTAACAAGCAGTTCACACCTAGCAAGTGATGTGACCAAGCGATTACGGTAATAACTGCACAGCTCAAGAAAATGCGGTTACAAACAGGGTTGTGAAAGATGACGCACCTTCCACCTATTCCAAGTATTTAAACAGTTTACTTACATTTCTCCCCAGAATTTCTTGTTTTGTAATGACAAAGAATACAGTTCAAGAGAAAACTGTTCTTATTTTTATTCTTAAGAAAACACTATGTATTTAGTGCAATTTTGTGCCTCTACCGTGACAGTGACTTAAATTCCAAGTCTGACTATGATTACAGGTTAAGCTCATGACTCCTCTTCCCATCTAGTTCAGAGTATTTACCAGTCAGCACAAATAGCATTGCCTTGCCCTTCGCAGGAGGAAATTATGTGGTTTCAACTGTTTCCACTTTCTTCATCAAAAGAATGAAAAAAAGAAGCTACTGCCTTCTCGCAGCTACTCTACGGGGCAGAAGAAAACACTGACGGCTGGCTGTAGCAGAGTGTGCTAGTCTACCCTACGCAGAGGTTTGAGATAGAAAGCCGTTTTAGCTAGCACAGACCTTTACTGAAGGAGAAGCTACGTTAAATTTATACAAAACAATTTTAATGAAATCTTAATGAAGCCACATTATACCTCTGACCTTTGTGGACAAAAAAGTTGATTTGCTTTCTAAGCTTCTTTCCCCCTAGATCCTTATACCTGTTAACAGCATATCAACTGTCAGAATTATATCTGGTAATACTGCACACAAATTTATCACATGCTACTCTTCACTCAGGCTGTCTGGACAGGTTATCAAAAAAAAATTAAATAGGATGACTTGAAGCATCTGGGAAAGAGCCCTGGGACAGTACTGCTTATGGACAAGATACTCCTGAACACGCTAGGAAGAACTACAGAAGGCACTTACATTCACAGGTCACATTTGCAAATAAGGCTTATAATTCAGGATTTTTCAATACTCATAAAAGAAAAAATATATGCATATATATATATATGTTATTGTATTTAAAAAGATGGCATGAAAGAGCTAGATTATAGAACCAAACTTTCCATGTGACTCCTTTCAGAGGACAAAAGAATTTTTACTATTTTTAATATAATTTCTCATTGAATATCACCAGTACGTGCGCTTGAATTCAGGTTGCAATGCCATTTTATCTGATTCTTGTCTGGTTTTACAGATAGTCAGTAGATATGGCAAACTAAAAAAAAAATAAAAATCAAGTACACAGGTCAACTCCTTTTAATCCCAAGCATCTCTATAATTTTAAATTAAGTCTTCAATGAATTATCTGGCAAATGTCCTGCAAGATGTACCAAAAGTACTTCCAGAAAGATACTGAGTTGATGAATCAAGTTTTAAGCTTGAGGAGATCCTGTGACCATCAAATATGAATTTCCACACACAGAGAGCAAAAATTTTTCAGCCAGAGACATTCCTGAGTTGTTACTTAACTAAGTTTGATATTTGCCTTTTTAAGCGCACCTGACAAACCTAGGAAAGTTTTCAGAAGTGAAAAACAGTTTCAATGGTGATTCTAGAAGATACTGCTTTCCTGCATACGAATTATCATGAAATAAAGTAACGTAACACAAACTTTATACACAAGAGCTAAAGTGCATGTTGAAGATGACTGCAGGCCATTCACAGGCCTTTTACGCCTGCCGAAACAGTAACCACAGCGCCATTTGACAGATAAATTCATAAACACAATTACTTTGCAATTTTTCCTATATGAAATTAATCCGTTCACATTCAACAGTTCTAACCAGAAATTTATCTCTGCTGTTTGCATTGCTTTATGCATATTTAGTTAAATTTCATGCAGTTGAACTTGCGGTTGAGTGGTTATCAGGACTGAATATTTTCCTTCACTAAAGCAGATAAGGGCTGTTTCATGAACAGATATGAAAGGGAAAAGCCGTATCAAAAGGACAAATTGCATCCTGGAGGCTTTTATTACATTCCCAGTACTGCTAACTGGAACATGAATCACACTGTAACATACATCCCATCACTTGATCAGAACAATTGGATTCTCAAACTTTAAGTCAAATAGATGGAAGAAAAAGAGTGCATTTAAACAGAAAAGACATTCCTGGTTATTCTATTTAAAAAGAACGTTCCCAGTTCTGAGCAAATTTCCAACTTTGGACCCTTAGTTCCAGGAAAAGGTTCACTGTATCAAGATTGGTAGAGTTTATTGATTTTTATGGCTCTCTAATCAAATCGTTCCTCGAGCACCTGCCCGAGATAGACGCACCCAATTTCCTAAGCTGCTAGAAGCACTTTTATGATACGGTATCTCACACTGACTATATAAGAAATTCAGCGATTGTTTGATATTGTGAAGCTGCCACAGCATTTGCTGATACTGCGTTTCCTAGCTGCAAATATGAACAGTGGATTTTTTTTTCCTAAATAGAACAGATTAGCACATTGAAACATATCCATGGTAAGTTATTTAAATTACACACTGGCAGTTAATTTCCCCCAACATATATCTTCAAAGCAGCTTAATTTCCCAAACTGGTGGAAAAGTACTTTGTTTTCCTTACAAACCCAATTCATATATTTTGATACGTCATTTTAACTAAGGTTATACTGTAAACTGATGCAATTAAATCTATATAAAATCTTGTGTAGGCATGCAAATTGATTTAGCCCAGCCTCACCCTGAGACAGCTTAAAGAAAACCCCACACACATAACCGAAACAAATCAACTTATTTGAAAAGTACTAGCAAAGTTTTGTCACTGAAAACTGTCTGAAAATCTTTTAAAACAAGCAACTTATTTCATGATTTAGAAGCCCTTCTTGATCAGCAGCTACCAGTTGAGGCAGTGAAAGTACAGACACTCAATATTGCAAAAGCAAAAAGTAAAAGAAGTGCCAGGTGATTGCGCACCTACACAAAAGCACCACATGTATGAGGAGCACAAAGTCAGAATCCACTGGTTTAGTACTAAAATAGCACCCAGGTAAGAGATACCTCGGTAACAACACCTACCCTCTCCTTAGCGCTTTCTATTGGTGTATCTCAACGTACTTAAGGCGAAGACAAGGTTATCAAATGACTATAAAGAGGGGCTGTGTCACAGCTGGAAATTATCCACTGATATCTTGATAGCCTACTGCACAACTGTTAGTTCTGTATTAGAAACTGATCTGATAAACTAAGTATTGCGTGCATACAAGTGCATGAGAAAGCCAGCTGTAGCTCCATGCCACCACGGTCCTGGGTCACATTCACCAGCAACAACCAAGCACTCCCTCCCACAAACACAGGAGAAGGGCATAGAAATGCGACACCAGCTTTTTGCACTAAAAGTACATTGCTATCCCAGCATGAGTATAATGGAGCCGTAACAAAGAAAGCCACATGTGTTTTTAATGGCAGTAAATAATTTCCAGACAATAGACATTTAATAGATTAAAAAAGAAAAATCACATGCCAACACTTCTACAGTCAGGATTAAAAACCTGGACATGCTACTTAAAAAAACCACAGTCCTCCAACTACTTAACTAAAGGGTGTTTCCTTCAGCTGACTGAAGTACATCTTTATCCTCCAAAGCCATCTACAAGGAAGAAGCACTGCAGAGTGGGAAAATTATATGCTAGCCATTTCTCTCCGAGCTAGGCAGTACTCACGCAGATGGTCATTGGCTATCAACCTCAACAGCCTGGATCCAATCCCTAATTAACCCCAGGTGCAGACACTAGATGAATCACAAACCTACCTGGAGAGCCCATCCCAGAACATCAATCCCTTCATCTCCTAAAAACAGACACCTAGCATTCCAGAGCTAGACTTGCAGGCCAAGGTTCAAACCTCAGCCCCCTGAGCCGTGTTGGTAATTTCGTCCATTTCTCTGCAACGCAAGGACATGTTACCTGCTCCAATCCACTCACAGCACATATACGGTTCATAAGGTTGTGAACTGAAGGGCCATACCCATGCCGCAGTGAAAGGTAACCTTCTGGTGCTGTGGACCAAACTAGGCAACCTTTTCCCTAGTCTCCTGTTTAATGCCAATGATATAAGTTACAATACTTCTTGTCTGCACAGCATTTCACAGCAGCTTTCTCATCCGTCAGACACGGGCCAAAGCCACTGTGCTATTCTTTCAGGGCATCAATTGTGTTTCCAGACACCAGGTTTACTCTATTTCCATATCAAGGCTAAATAACAAAGTTCAGGAAAAGACCCTAGAGAGGATTTCTTTACTGCTAACATAAACAGTCCCTTAAGCAGAACTGTAATGAATATATTCTCGTGCTATTTCTGGTAATCAATATATTATCATGCTATTACCAAACTCTTAAAATTCTTGTAGTAAGCAAAACGGTATTTCCTACAGTAACGTTTTCTCATGAATGCATGTACACTTACCCACATAATGCATATTAAGGGCCAAGTACTTGTACTGGAAGAGAGGGTTGTTGTGCAGGCTACTTCTTTGGATCTGCTGGAAGAATGAGCTGACATCCCATCTGTACAAGACATCCAACAGCATGATGCTTGGGACCCTTAGGGCCACATTTAATACTGCCTCCAACTTCTCCTTTGCAGCCATTCTCCTCCCCTTCTATGAATTGGCAGCAGACTGTAAAGAGCACAAGACAGAGGAGAGTAATCAGATCAATCTCACTGTACAAACAGCTATTAGGCTTTGTGATCATATGAATGGGGCTTCCTGTGCGGCCACAAATGACTGAATGCATCAAGTGAGTTAAAGTCAAACCCAGACAGGACAGCTTCTATTTTTGCTATATAAAGGTCAATTTGCTAGCAATTTTTCCACGGTGATACTGTAAAATGGGGAAGGGGGGGGCAGGTTAATGACATAAAAACGGTCAAAGGGTGTGTACTGAATAAACCTTAATTTGTATTTGCACTAAATTAACATGCAAGACTCCAGCCAAAAGACCCCAATGTACTGGGTACTACACAAACATGAACACAGTAAGCTTTAGAAAGCAAATACCTGATAAGCATTGGAAAGCAAACACCAACAAAATTCAGACACTGCCTCCACTTAGTTTAACGCTATTTCTATGCCTCTCAAATGAAATAACCACCAACTAAGAGAGTTCTTAAAACACTTTAGATTCACTTCCTCAATGCAAATTGAAATAATTTTCCAATATCTAAACTTTTACAAAGTCATTTACGGCACTCATTAGCCTCTACGAATTTATATACTTCTGGAATTTGAGGGCTGTGTGTTTTGAAGATTAGGACCAATAATGCAACTATTCTACTCATTTTAATGTAATTCATCGCAAGCAATCATACAAACAGAAGACCATATCCTCACTCCAGAGTACTAGAAGGTAATTTAATTTTGGAGCTTGCGATCAGAGAAGCTGGATGATGTAAGACAATGAAGGGTGCTCTTTTTTTTTTGTTTTTTAAACAGGAAAAAAAAATGCCAGTCCACAACAGGATCTCAAAAGAGATCTAGTCACCAACAGGACCATTTTAAAGAGCAAAAGGATCAGTTTTCACATCCTGCCAGAGCACTGCCTTCAGCTGAGACTGACAGTTGCTCCGAAGCGAAATGCGCTGTTTTCACCACGTGCCACCTGCCCACCCTAGGAACAGCCTTCACCCCCGGCTGTATTTGTGAGCCACCCGTTACATATACACTCTATTAGAGAAGTGCAGTTGAAGTATTGAAGGCCAAGGTGGGGATGATCCAGCAAGTTTTTATCCACAAGCAGCCACTCAAACAAGCAAAAACAATCGCCCGCAGCACCCTCAGTCCCCCAGTGAGGTCAGATTTAAGAAAAGGCTCCCAATCCCAATTATTAGGGGGACAATTGGAAAGAACTGCATCCTGACCAAAGAAACAGAAAAAGCTCCGCACTTGGCACTGCACTTTTTAAATAACGTTTTACAGGACTTGATTCATATTGTCCTTGGGCAAGTTTTAAAAGCTTTTGCACTTGTGAAAGTTTTATACTACCAAGCCAGTGCGGAAGTACAGCATGAAATGAAACCATGCTAATATACAGACACAAAAAAATCTTCCTTCTTGTATGGGGACACACGCACACACACACAATCCTCATGTGACATTTTATATGTGTTGCTGTGGCCAAGATGCTACCATAAACTGTTCATGTGCACACCTAAAGCCACACTGACACTTGTCAAGGTATGATGACATAAAATTAATTCAGCTGAAGAAGTTAAGACAGATCAAAACAGAGATTTGGCACAGCAAGCCACAGGTTCCAGGGCTGCTGCTTGTCATCGTCTAGCCCGCAGTCTCACTTTTCAAGTTACATAAACGCAGGCGCCTTTTACAGAGCTCTTGCAACAGCTCTACAAACCCAAAGACAGCACATCCTTCCCCTCCCAGCTACCTCGGGCATCCCACACACCACCAGCATTTCACAATGCTTCCCAAAATGAATTAAAAGGTCAGCCAGAAGACTACAAATATTTACAATGAACAACCAAAACCATTGCCCAAGCAGCTACTACAGAACACTAGCATTCAACATTTAGTGTGAATAAAAGATAAGAGTATGGTACGGCACAAAAGTTGGGAGCTACACAGATCGTATACAAAGCGTTTTGCCAGGCTGCATGCTGAAATACAAGCCTATGCTCAGCACACAGCTTAAATAATTTGTATCAAAACATTTTAAATGCCCTGGAATTTTCAAAAATCTTTGGTTCTGCCAAGTTCGCAGAATTTAATTAAAACTGAAATTAAGCTGCCTCCTGGTTTTTTGCTAGGTTACTTTTCCAAGTAGATCAGGGCTTAGGGTGGGCGGGAACCGACTTAACAGATTTTCACTCTGTCATAAAAACACCCAGGTAAAGTGACAACAAGCGCCTGATTTCAAATGACATTCTCGTAACTGTCAAACCTCCTCCAGTCATCAACAACAGCCAAACACATAGGACAAGAAGGGAATCTTCACTTGAGCTTTCACTTTCCTTAATTACTCCAAATGCAGAATTCCATGGACTTCTCCTAATACTGAAAGTTAATTGAGGTTCAGCACATCCAAATTAAGCTGAAAAATTTTGCCTCCCGAATTCAGACACGCATACCTGAGAATGTAAGAGAACTGAAAAGGGCAGCATTTGTATTACCTAAGAAAACAATCGAAGTTTCAAACCCTGTTAAAACAAAAGCGAAACAAACGCTGAAAACCACATTACGTCGCAATGGATAGGCTATGAGAAGCAACTACTGCAACTCTGCAGCATATTCTGTCACTGACTGCCAAAGCATCCAGTACTAATAAGGAACCCTTTAAAATTAACTCCACTAGAAATGCGGATGTGTTAAATAAAGCCTCAGTTGTAATTGCTGCCAAGTTCTAACAGAATGTAATACAGGCAAGCAACAAAGTCCATTGCTCTAAGCTCATTATATTGTAAAGAGCTCTCACAATCCATTATTTTGATTGGTATAAAAACAAACAAAAACCCGAAAAAAACACACCACAACATTAAACCTCTAAAACCTTTAGATAAGTGATGATGACAAGAGTTGCTGGATGCTCAGATGTTAGGAAAAAACAGGTCACTGTTTTACATAGCCAAAAAATGGACTTAAGAACAGGACCGGGAAGGCATTAGTCTGTGTTTCAAAAATGTTTTCCCGTGATTTCAAACATCTCCCTGTTCCAAACCAGGGTAAGAAAAAGAACAGTCTTCGGAAGAACTTCAGACTTCACATTCCAAGTGAGTGCAAGCACAGTTGTGCTATTGGACCAAAAGCACCTTTTTAAAATTTCCCATCATAACTGATTAACGTTCATGGAAATTTTTTTTGTTTGCTAACAACACAGTACTTTTCATAAATCCCTCCCTCACCTGACATAGCCATTTTGTCAAAAGCATATTTCTGGCTAGCTTTAAACAAAACAGTAGAATTAGCAAAACGCAATTTGAGAAAAAAAAAATATATCTGTCCCAGTTCATTCCATTAGTAGAACAGATTAGCAGCAAACTAAAAAAACACCCTCAAAGATAACACACATTTTCCCTTCAACAGAATTTTCTTTGAGGTTTTGTTATCACATAAAATTTTACCATTTTGACTGAAGCTGTGAATTATGCCACTTAAACCAGTGTAACTGTTGTTTATGCACCAACTTGGATATAAATCTATCACATCACAGGCAGAAAATACTCACTGGTAAAGCAGCACAAGAGGCCACACAAAATCTGCATCCATTTATCCAAGCAGGTGCAAAATTACATCAACAGAGTGGAGTTTCTACATTTAGAAAAGCATTAATTATAAAGTTACTTAACGGTTACAGAAATCTGCTGGAGTATCTGCAAATTTAAGAGTTACTCTAATACTACTGCCACCAAAAATCACCACAGAAAGATACAGTAATTCCAGCTGGGATCAGAACTTCAAAACCAGACTTGATCCTGCAACATTCAGCCTAACATTTGTGAACAAGATGCTCATTCTCCTACAGGATTACAACCTAAAAATACTTGGAAAGCTTGACTAGAAACCGAAAGAGACAATTTCAACTTCTGTTCTTCCCACCTATGAAATTCTAGTTACTTTAGATATACCCATTAACAAGCAGACTTTGCTCCTAGTCTAGTTTCCACTGTAGATTATTTTTCAGTGATGCATTCTGAAACTAAAAACATCACCAGGAAAAGCTTTTTTTCCCCCCTATAGGGTAAACTTTGCTAGCTACATCTTGAAGAGGGAAAAAAAGAAAGAAAAAAATAAACCCAAACCAGAATATACAACTCCTATCTGTAACTATAGAAAAGTTCAGTGTCACAGTTCAAGAACTAAAATTAGACCCATCACCTGGGTTGCATTCACGCAGTCCCCAGAACCCCTCCTTCCATAGGCCTGTCCTGTTCTTGGGAGCAAAAAGAAAGGAATTTGAAGTACAGAAGAAGCCCATTCTTCAGAGACTTAGATCTCTATATCATCAGTTTGGGAGGGAGAAAACAAAGAGAAGGGAAGGAACAGGATGAAAAGGTTTATCAGGTATGCACTTAGAAAAGAATTTCCCTGTGTGAGTCTGTAGGAAAAAAACCACTAGAACTCCAGAGAGTGAGTCACCGATCCATCAAAACAGCTCTTACCCATGCAGTCAGCAGCAAGGAAAGCAAAAGACGTCTTGCTCCCATACAATTTAAATTGGCTAACAAGGACAGCACTCAAAAATTTCTGCTGAGCAGGCCAGAAACAGCGAGCATACCAAGTGCACTAATAAAGCAGTGAAACATTGCAGACGTGTACGGCAACACTGTCATTAGGATCCGGTCAGCATTTCCAGTAATAGTCAGTTTTTGTAGTTCCCTAGAGTAGGTCAGTAATTTAAAGCAATAACCAGAGGCTATTTAGCCTTCAATTTAAAGGTTTAGAGTCGGTTGGCAAACAGACCACTCGATCTTGCTATGTAAGAAGTTAACACGAATAAACAAATCTTTTTCTCCTTTTTTTCCTATCCGGTCTAACAACATGGATTGCTATGGAGTTGCTGCGGTGGTGTGACTGGAGAACCATTACTTCTACCTAGAAAACAAATGAATTCCTAAATTCCTACACCCAAGACTCATTCAGTTGTGAACTGAGACACAGCTAAGCTTAAGCATTCCAAACAAATACATGACGTACTTCACGAAAAACAACTTTTACTGCAAAGCAAATTAGGTCAACCTTTTATCTGTTCATAGGGACATAAGTGAACATACATTCCCATTAAAGGCATATTAAAAATAGACAAAACCAACTAGAGTCAGTTAACTGTATAGAAAAAAAAAATCTACATTTCCAACTTTCATTAATTCTAGCAAGTTTTATACGAGGGAGGAGAAAATCAATTCAGGAAATGAGGATACATATCACAGAGCTGTGAAGTTAAAGTTTTCTTTAAAGATTTATTTCTGGAGTACTTGATACACTATGAGCAGTTCCAGTACACTCTCAATTATATAGCAAGTGTATTATTTATAGGCAGCCTGTAAAACATCCCGTGTCTTTTATTTTCCATAATGAGCGGGTAAGACCAGGGAACTGAACGCGGGAACTAACACATGTTAACAAAGGTTAACAAATCCACCAGGTATGCAGCAAAATCTTTCTGTGGATTCCTACAGGATCAGCGGTCTGCCTGCCCGTGATCAGTTCAAACCCAGTCACACTAGGAGGGGCTGCTTGTTTTTTCGACCACGGATTTGCTGAGTTCAGTTAGGCATCTGAAAGACAGGAATATATTTTTATTTTAATGAATTAGAACTAATAATATCTTTAAGTAAAATCTTCAGGGAAAAGAAATAATCTAGATTGAATCAACAAACTGAACTGCTCTGAGGTCCTTTTTGACTCTACGGTTTCTTGCCAGTCCAAGATTTGGTTTATTAACTAGTTATTCAGCATTTTTTTTTTGCCGTCACAGCCATGTTTGCAAGCCTACACCTACAGGCCTGCCTAACCACATTTGTATCAGCACATTCTGAGAAAATCTGGGCAGCAATCCCAAAGCGCCTCTGCAGAGGACAGAATACCCAGAGGACCTGCACACAGAGCATTAATGACAGCCCAAGATGATGCAGTCTGTGACAACCCACCTCAGAGAGCTGGATCACAGGAAGAGCAGCCACGCAAGTAAAGCTGGCGTACCCCATTGATATCACAAAAAAAAAAAATATGCAACCCAAATGTGTTACCAGGATGAAGATGCATGACAGGATGAAATATATTTCATCCTCCACAGTTGCTCATTTAGTTTTTAGCCATTTCAGATATAGACACAGCCTATGTTTAGAGCCTGCAGTGCCAAGAACTAGCTACCTGACTGGTGAGAAGTTAAAATACAAAATAAGACTTTCAAGATCTCTCTAGGTCAATACTGATAAAGTTCCTATTGCTGCTGCTGCCTTAGCTATTTGAGTCCTGTAAATAAAGAGCACCAGTTTCCAGGCCTGTCAAAATAGGCAGCTTAGCTTCCTGCAGTACCAGATTCATGCAACAGAAAGATCAAATGGTGAGAACACTTCGAAAAGTCCCTTCTAAAACATGTTCAAACTCAAGACGTGCAACCAAAAAATTTTTCCAGAAAAACTCCATGAGGTGGATTCACTTCTGAATGTTCCTTTCAAGTATGCAACTAATTACAAAGCAGCAGGGCTTCTCTAAAATGAAAGGAAATGTTATAAAAGTAAGGGGAGGGAAACTGGTGCACGGATGTCTGAATCGTATCGAAGGCACTAGACACAAACATGCACTTAAGAAGCAAAACTACAGTGAACTGTCCACTTTATAACCACGTCAAACATTGCCAGGTGTATTTGGAGCTAAAAATGGACTGAGAGTAAATCACCACACAAATATAAAGAGTTCCAGAGGACTGGAGGAGAAGCTATCCGCACGTCTGTGCGAAGAGGAGGAAGCCAACTCAAGTTTAGCAAACAGCATAGAGAATGTTTTTGAGAGCGCAACATGAAACACTAAGCAGGCTTATACAGTTTTCCACAACACACCCATTCCTTCACATCTTATTAGCATGATGTGCCTTTCTGCAGCTGCACCATGGACTCCAGCTGCTGAACCGGAGGGAGATACTGATCTCCTCCATCATCTCCAAAAGGAAGGAATTCCCCGGTATTTCTTCCAAACACACGTGGTTCAGTTCGTATCTCCATCAGAATTAGGTGGCTTTCACATCAGTAGTTCCCCCTAAGACTGATATAAACATGGTGAATCCTGTGCTTTGGACAAGCAGCAACTTTACATTGCTCTCTAAGATTTCTGACAATCCTTCCACATAATGGTGGTCACAAAGACAACTGTTTCCTAACGCTAATGAGTTTAGGAATTAATAAAATTAAACCCTTTCATGACATTATGGCTCAAAAAACAGCACCTGATTACCATAGTTATTAGAACTAGAAACAAAAAGATACAGTTTCTCACACACAAGCAGCTCGTTATTTAAGATAACTGGCAAAAATAAGCCAAGGTTGCAGGTAAACCAAAGTTACAGGGTGCAATAGCTTAACAGTTCTCACCTTAAAACATATATTTTTCAATGTTTAAATCTATCTTCGCTAACCTACAAACAAAAGCAATCAAAGAGAGTAATTAAAAATTATTTCCTTCTTCCCCTCCCAGGTTTGATCTCTGGGGGTGCATTACACACACACAAAAAAAAATAAGTATCCAAGTCCCAAGTCCACAAAACAAGTTAACAGAAACTCTTGTACTAAAAATTGCAGAAGAAACAACTGCAGCAACACCTACAGACTTAAAAAAAAAAAAAAAAAGTATTTTGAATGAGATCACAAGTGGCTAATATTTGAGTCAAACATGTTACAGAAATCTCCCTTTTCACTGGTAAACAAAAGACTTTTTTTCACCTATAACGTCTACTATTCTCCCTTGTGCATTACGTGCATTAAACAAAAAAAACGCACCTTTTTTTTTTCCACTTTATTCCCCCAATCACATTATTTTTGCACCAGTCCCCACACACCCCCCAAAAAGACAGCGCAACCGAAAGATAAGAACCCCTCTAAGAGCGACCATCTGTCAGGGGGGTGCTTAGTACACAGAACCACTCTCCATCGCGGAAAAAAAATGAAAATTCTCACCACAAACCTTATTTTAAAAGGCTACAGAAGGTCTCAAAAAACTGCCTAACATGACATAAGTGGGAAAGAGAGAAAAAGCCCTGTTCCTCCCGCTACGGAGAGACTGCTCCTTACATAAGCGTTACCATATGCTCCAGGGCCCGGCTCCAGGAGGGAATAACCGGGCCGCCCCCCTCCCCGCCCGGGTGCGGGCACAGGACGCGGCTCCGTGCCTCACCCGTGAGGGCGAGGCCTCTGCCCCCCAGAGAGAGCCTTGGTGGGCTCGCAGCCGGCTGCGGAAAGCAGAAGGTAAAGCCGGACCCCCGAGAGGGAGGGGAGCCCCGCAACCCCCACAGCGGAGCCCCGCAACCCCCACAGCGGAGCCAGCACCTCGCTCACGACTGCAGCGCCCAGCAACTCATCCGCTGGGCCTCAGCCAAGCTCCACAGCCGGCCCGAGCACACGTAAACTCTACGATATCTCCCCCACCTCGCCTTTCGTCCACCTCCACGCACACTCTCCCCGACCGGCGACCGGCTTCCCGCCCGCCAGGCCACACTCCGGCGTTCCCGCCCGGCGCCGCAGCAAGCCCCCCGCGTTCCCCGCCGCCTCTGAACTCCAGTAACCCCCGGCAAAGCTCGCTGCAAGCCAGGGCGGGCGGAGGGAGGGGAGAGAGGGGGAGGAGGAGGAAGAGGAGGAGGGGGACGCTGCGCACAGGGAAGCTCGGGGAAGCCCCGCCACGCAAAGGCGCGCACACGCGAGGGGCGGGCGGGGGGCGCCTCGGCCACCGCGACGGCCCGGAGGAGCGGGAGCGCGTCCGAGGCGGCGGGTGGGGAATCACCTGGGCCGGCGGGATCCTCGCCGCCGCCTCCTCCTCCTCCTCCTTCTCCTTCTCTCGCTTCGGCTCCGCGCCTCACAGCGACGATGGCGGCGGCTCGGTGCCCGGCGGCGGCTCGGTGCCCAGCGGCGGCGGCAGAGCGGCTCTTCGAGGCAGCATGGCCGCGCCGCGCCGCCTCAGGGCGCCGGCAGCCTCCGGCCCGGCGGACGGGTGGCCATGGCCCCGCTGCCTGCGCGCCGCCCCGCTCCGCGCATGCGCCCGCCCCGCCCCGCGCCACCGCTCCAGCGCCTCTCCGCCCCCGCGCGCTGCCGGCCGCTGCGGACGTGACCGGCGGGAAGCGCGCGGGACGCGCTTTTTGAGGGGAAAAGCGAGAGTTTCGGGTGAAAAACACCGCGTTGGGCGTAGGAATTTGTCTGGGGAGGCTGCGCGGCGCGGAGAGGGCTGCCAGCCGGCCAGCGGGGCTCTGTCCTTACCGCCGGGGCTGCTCGGCGCCAGCCGCCCTCTCGCCACGCTGCTCCCCTTTTCCCTCCGCCGCCAAGGCCGAGGTTTGGGGTTAAATTCCGATGGGAGAGCGGGGGTTTTAGTCTTGGTTTGGTTTTGGGTCCTCCCGGGATGTGGAGGACTCGTCGGGGGAGCTGCAAGCCTGAGAGATGACTCACAAGAGCCAGGCAGCAAAATCTGAGGTAGCGTCTGGGCAGATGTTTGAAAAGGCAGCTCAGCTATTTTAATAATACTCTGTACTGGCCTTGTGGAACACAAAATGCTGTATTAATTTAAAATATTAAAGTCGACTCAGGTTTTTCCAGTGGAGTGCTGCAGAATCTGTAGTCACCTTTGTCGTGAGATCAACCAGAGAAATACCAGGCTTTTTTTTGTTCTTCGGCGTTACCATTTTTCACCTGGAGACTTGTGCTGGGGCAGCTCCTCACAGCACAGCCCCTGTGCGGGAGCTCCGGCTCCGCAGCCTGTGCTCACAGCCCTTGCGTGAAAAGTCTCACTAATATTTACTCATTCTGTAAAGGCTGCGTGGCCAGGCCCTAGCATGCACTCTTAAGTGCTGAGGAAACAAATGTAACCCAAGAGAAGTAATGTTTTTTTACCTTAGTGTTTGAAAAATTACAAAGCCACGTTGTCTGGGACGTGAAAAAACTTTGCTGCAGAGAGGAATGAGGGAAAACACTGAACTGGAAAATCCTGTAGTTCGCAAGGGTTGGGCTAGCCAACTTAGTAATTGCTTTTTTCCTTCCATCTCTAATGAGGACTGGAGCATTCATAGACGTAGATATTAACAATGCAGAGCCTCAACACAACATCTTTATGAAGTAGAGATATTAAAATAAGGAGTTTGGGTGTCTGTCCACATTCTGCTTTGCAAAAGTAACCTTGTCTGAGTACCCAAAGGTTTTCAAAACACGAGAAGAAAAAGGTAGCTTGAACATTCCTGCATTAACTTTTATCAGAACTGTGGTAGGGCTCTGCCCTGCTGTATGCTTGGGTGGTTGTATTTGGTGTGCAGACTGAAGCCGTCTTCTCCCAAACTCTGGTCAGCCCAGAACGCAGCGGAAAGGAGACCAAACGGCACAACCGGCGGAGTTTTCCACGTGGAAGCCTCTCCTCAGGCACCACAGAGGAGCTCAGCTTACTGATTTTTCACAAGCTTCAGATTTTAATGTTATTTAAAAAATAACAGGCTTTTTTATTGTACAGCTTTTAGTTTAAAGCTATCAGTTCATGCAAGGATTCCTAAACTTGGTAATTCTTCTCTTTAGAAAGAACAAATAAGCGTGCCCGGCCAAACTAAGGACATGCATATACATGTGATTATTACTCATAAGCACTCTGCTCCGGTCAGGCTTACGAGGTTTACAGAGACCCTTCTGATCCAGAGTTTCCTCTTTTGTCACTTAACAGGTCCCTGCATGACAAATGCTTGCAGCTTTTGTGCATCTTTTTATTAATCACGCCACTGTCATGGAATTCTTTTGTTGTATCTGGGCTAAACGCTGCTCCAAACCCTGAACGCCTGCAGAGAACATGGGAAACCAGCGGCTTCACCAGTCTCCAGCCACCCCATTGTGCTGCCTGGCTCAGCCTACTCACTGCTGCGTCAGCGCTCACTAATATTTGCCAGTACCCCACTTCTTATCACAAAGAGTATGTGCCAGCTGTCATATAAGGCATAAGAATTTCAGCTTCATTTCTAGGGCCTGCTTGTCTTCTCATGCCGTACATGGGAAAAAAAAATCATGAGTCACTTCTTCTCTGTTCTTTGTGGGCTTGGTTCAATGCTGACTGATGTCAGGGGCGATGGCGCAGGATCTGTAAGTCCTACCGCCTGTCTTCAGTGCTGCTTCTGAGAAAAAAGACGGCAAGCAGCAGAGAAAGGCAACTATATATTCACAACTGTAGGCAGTGACAGGTATTTATAGGAGATGGAGTGGAAATCTCTCTTATTATTTTAGGAGGAATTCTGTCATGAAAGTATTGTAGTAAATCGCCAAAGTTCTCGCTTCAGTTTGCAAGCAAACAATAGGAACTGAACCCCACCTTTATTTTATTCCATCATCTCTCAGCATTTAATTCTGAAAATGTGTTATTTCACGAAAGCACAGGTTTTCTAATGGGCAGATCAGGTTATGTGGCGTTACCACGGTCTTGTCAGGCATGTCTTTTTTGAAGCACCTCAACTTTCTGCTTCATTTCTCTGGAATTTTAAAAGCCTTTCCTGCATTTTACACTGGGTGGCAAAGAATTCTGAATTCAATGATTGTTTATCTCTCATTGTAAACAGAGGCGTTTGGATTGCAAACTTTCAGTGATCAGCAACTGACTGACGCTATGGTGACATCTCATTAAAACTCTCAAAAGGCCTTCTCAGAGTTCAGATAATGTGGAAGCTTGATTTGTCCAGGCGGATGGACAAATGCCAGCACCCCAAACTGCTTACAAAGAAAATCCTTCATAAGAATTCTCAAGAGCAGCAAAATATGCTGACATGGAAGGACATTGCATGCCTAAGGTGGACAATAACATGGGCGGTTTTATTTGAAGCTTTTTACATTGTTTCAAAAAATATTCATACATCCATATTTAAAATCAAAGTAATATCTTAACAAGTAGGTTATATTGCACAAAGTCAGACAAAAGTTAAATAATGCAAAAATTAAGATCGCCTATCGCAAAACCTCATTTGGTGCCTCGTGTACGCCTTATAATACTGCTGGCAGCCAGCCCCCAAAGCCTTTGTGTTCTCTTCTTGCTATTTTATCCCATTCACTAAATGAAGGAACAAATAAACTTTAGTTCCTGCAGAAACACATACCCAGACACAGGAATTGGGCGCATTACTGGGTCCCACAATAGCAACAGAGCCAGCGCATCTCTTCCTCTGATTTACCTCCTCTCACTCCGTAGCCCCACCTCAGAAATTCCCCTGCTTTTCCCTTTCTGTGACCCAATTTCCTAAGTTTCTCCCCATCACTTAGCTTCTCATCGATCCTCATTTTTCCTCTCATTCTCACTGCTTTTCAGAGCCCTTTCTAGCAATTCAGCTAGTTCCAGTTTCTCAGTTTCATATTTATTTTCACTCTCTTCAGGAAACCACTTCTGCAGTATCTCTGATAATTACATATCTCATATGATTACATATATTTTTACCACTTTTGTAATACTGGAGAGCGCTGACTCCAAACAAACGCACAGCTGCTGTGATTTACAACTTACCTAAAGGAAAGCCATACTGCGCTCTGTGTTGAGAAGCTAGAGAGCTGGGTGGTGATGTAAGGAAAGTGATGAATCAGGTTTTGTTCAGCGGACAAAAGCATCACAGTTCTCTCCCGAGATCCCTTGCCAGTGGGGCATAATCTGGAATACAAAGAATCGAAGTAAATAAAATAAAAATAATTGGGCTGAATAGGGGCAGAAGAATAACAGTTGCATTCAGGAAGTGGAAGAATCATATGGTATACTGGTACAAGCCTCTATAGCATCTCACAGTGCCAACATTAATTAATTAATCTTGAAAAAACTCCTGTAAGGAAACTCTATAAATATTATTCTAACCTCCACTTTACTGATAAGGAAGCTGAGACAGAGACTTACTGTAGTAGTGAGAACTTGGAAGTGTGTTTCATTTCAAACTTGAGACATTTCCATGTCTCCAGCTGAGCTGCCAGCTCCTAAAGCACACTGGAAATTCAGCTCTTGGTGTTTTACCCGGAGTCACACAGGGACTCAGAATCAGAGCTTGCATTCAAATGCTACATTTCCAGGGCACAGTGATGGCAGTGTCCAGGAAACCATGCTGTCTGTTGTACTACATCTAAGGGGTCATGAACAGCGCAGAAGCCTCGCCTGCGTACCTGCATCGGGCTGGAACCGCTTTGGATGGTGTCGACTTGAAGAGTTTGACATTCTCAGCCACCACTGCTTCTACCGCCTGCTTAGAACAAATAATAAAACAGAGAAAAGGCACTGGGAAAAAGTAATAAATAAGAAAGTATTGCAGGAAATAGTAAAAAGAGTCGAGAGGGGAAACCAAAAAGCATAAAACAGATTAAGAGTAAAATACACTGGTACCAAGCTGTATTTTAAGCATTCTTCTATTCCTAGTGCAGAATATGGGCAATACTCTAGATTTTTTTCCTAACGTGGGTTCAATTTAGAAGTGGGGTAGAGAGACCGGTGCATATTCAAATGAGTTTTCTGAACCAAAAAGCAATTTGGGAAAAAAAACAAGTTGCAAAACCTTGAAATCAGGGATGTTGGCCCATTCACAGTCTGCATCACATCAACATCCACACCGACTCTCCACCATCAAAGTCCCTGAATATAACAAATATTTAGCATCTCTCAGCCCTGCAGTGTCATCACCTTTTGCTTTCTAACTCCTTAGATCACACAGAGATGTGATCTAATCTTTCTTTTAATTCTCAAAGCAACCTTTTGAGCTTTCCACACCGTTTCCAGCTTTTAAAATGATCATTTTAAAGGATTCTTACCTAGCATCCCCCAGAGTTGCTAGGGAGAATTTTGCTCTCTTACATGCAGCATGAACAGCAATTTAGGAGATGAGCTCAGGTTCAGTAGTTACGCACAGGAGCATATTCCTCAAAACGCTCAGAAATGCTTGCTGTGAACATGAGGTACTGGAAGGGAGCCAGCAGGCAGCGATTTGACATGCTGTCACTTTTTTTATTTCACCCTGGAGCATCCCAGGACGTAGCGCACATCAAGGTGAAAGGGAACGTGCATTTGCTTTAAAATTTCCCCACTGCTTTTCCTTCCTCCTTGCTCTGCTAGATTACCACCGTGTAAACCCGGAGAGTACCACCGCAAAACAAACTCCTCAGTACAAAGAAAAAGATCGTGCTGCTTGGGCTCTGAACTGTAATTATATGGTCTTAGTCAAATTACTGTACCACTTTGCACTTATTAATGTTAGGATTGAGCACCACCATGCGTTTTCACAGCTAAGTAAAAGGATGTATTTATCTGTGCCACATGAATGTTGTCAGGATCAGAGCATTTTTTCAACAGCGCCTAGCGCTACGACCTCCTAGCTCAGGACACTAAAACACCGGTATCATACCAGAAATGAAACATGCATAAATACTCATACTTTTTCATATTACTCCTCAAACAGAAAAAAAAAAAAAACAAAACCCTACTGCTTCTCCTTCAACAGAGCTTTTTAAAAGCCAACCAGAAAATAATAAAAAATATTTTAAAAAGATTACAAATAGAGAGACAATCACACTACCTATCATTTTCGTAGCCTGAATTTTAAAACAGGCCTGGAGGATGCATAGTTTTACGACAGGGTGTGACTTTAATTCCTAGTTGCAGCTTTGGAAGCTTTCCAGCACTACTGTAATGCGCCGCCTCTGTGCGGAAGACAACAGTGTGTCGTAGAAGGAAAAAGCAAACCCTTCGTGACTGGGACAAACACATAACGACTGGTTTTACGTGGATTTACCTGCAGTCAGAAGCTAAACTCAACGTGAGCAGTAGTCTCCCATTTGTACCAGTCTTTTGGAAACCAAAGTGCTTTTATGCTAAAACCTGAATATAGAACAGAACTCTAAATACACATCCAGGTGGGAAATACATTACATTCACATCCACTCAGGAAAGAAATCAGGCTTCTATGCAGTTTTTGTTCATACTGCGCTTCTTGACTGAGATGTACTTACACTAGGGATAGCTCTTAAAAGTTACAGCGGCCATTCTGAAGAAACTTGTAGTTGGTGCACGGCTGCTTACCACTGCTCTTTTATTCCCTTCCCTATTTATCACCAAATGAAAAAGAGAGAGAAAAATGATCTAACCTCTCTACAGAGCAAGGCCTAAGATGAGGGAAGACTGAAACTTTCACTTCCTCCCTCAAATTTAAGAGCGTCTCCGCTGATGCCAAGGGGACCTGCAGTCTGTATCATCTCCGCTGATTTCACATGCTAAGAGCATTCATTTTTTTCCCCTTTAAACTATTTCTGCAAAGCAGAATAACTGAGTGCAAAAGGCCATCTTTGCGCAAAATACATTTTTTCTTCTACATCTGTCGTCCATGCACAAAACCACGGCAGCTGGAGGCAGTTCCCAAAATTCCCAACAGTAGCTGAGAAGCGACCCTTGATTCAACGGAGACAAAAAGATAATATGCCTGTCAGAAGCCAGCTCAGAAGCTAAGCAAGTTTTGAGGCAGGATCCCTGGGTACAGAGCAATCTCCTTTCAGGGTTAATAACGAAAAAGGGACAGTGGTGGCAAAGCTGCACATGGGAGTTGCCTCTGCTTGGGGCCCAAGCTGAGCTCCAGAGGGGCTCCCGGGCAGCTCAGCCTGGCAGCCAGCAACGAGGGGAGCGCAGGGGCCGGGGCAGAAGCCTTGCCCATGGCTGCCGTGGATTTTACCTCACAAAACCACAATTTAGAACCACAGAATCGTTTAGGTTGGAAAAGACCTTTAAGATCATCAGGTCCAACTGTTAACCCAGCACTGCCAAGGCCACCACTAAACCATGTCCCTAAGCACCACATCTCCCCGGCTTTTAAATCCCCCCAGGGATGGGGACTCAGCCCCTGCCCTGGGCAGCCTGGGCCAGGGCCTGACAACTTCACTTTCAGTGAAGACATTTTTCCTAATATCCAACCTAAACCTGCCCTGGCGCAGCTTGAGGCCGTTCCCTCTCGTCCCATCGCTTGTTCCTGGGGAGAAGAGACCAACCCCCCCCGGCTCCAGCCTCCTTTCAGGCAGTCGCAGAGAGCGATGAGGGCTCCCCTCAGCCTCCTCTTCCCCAGGCTGAGCCCCCCCAGCTCCCCCAGCCGCTCCTCCCCAGCCTTGGGCTCCAGCCCCTGCCCCAGCCTCGCTGCCCTGCTCTGGCCACGCTCCAGCCCCTCCATGGCCTTTTGGGGTGAGGGGCCCAGCGCTGAATGCAGGATTTCAGGGGCGGCCTCACCAGTGCCCAGTACAGGGGGACGATCCCTGCCCTGTTCCTGCTGGCCACACTATCCCTGATACAGGCCAGGATGCCATTGGCCCTCTTGGCCACCTGGGCACACTGCTGGCTCACGTTCAGCGGCTGTCGACCAGCACCCCCAGGTCCTTCTCCCCCGGGCAGCTCCCAGCCGCCCCTCCCCACGCCTGCAGCGCTGCCTGGGGCTGTCGTGCCCCACATTTGCTGTGACCCCGGTTCCTGCGCGAACCCGCCAGGAGCAGCCCCGCGGAGCCCTCCCCAGGCGGCCATGCGAGGAAAGCTGCTCTTCTCGTTACCGAAGGCGAAGGCTCTCCCTCGCCTCACAGCCTGACCGCTACAGGACCAGGCAGGATCACCCCGCTCTCCCCACCACCGCTCGGTCAGCGGCGACCGGGTCCGCCGGGGCGAGCAGCGGCCCCGCTCGGGGATGAACGTTCCGGTAGGGAACCACGGCCCGGCCGAGAGCCCGAACCGAGCCCGAACGGGGCCCGCCGGCTCCGGCCGCCCCCCGCCGCCATCGCGACGCTGCCGCCCGCCGAGCGGGAAACCCGCGCGCATCCGGGCGCCTACCGGCGCCGCGCGCTGCCTCCCCTCCCCTCCCGCTTCCGGTGGGCGCCACTTCCGCTTCCGGTGCGGCGGATCCCGGGACGGTGCCGGTTCCGTTGCCAGGGTGAGGGGCCGCATCGCGCTGCCGAGGGGCGGGGGGGCGGATCGGCGGCGGCGCTGTCACCCGGTGGGGTACGGGGAGCGCCGCCGTGCCCCCGATCGCCGGGGCAGCCCGGTGGGTCTGGGCCCGAGCCCGTCCGTGTGCGGCGGAGGCCGGGCTTTACCGGGCAGGGCCGGTGGCGGGGCGGGGTGGGGCCTTGTCTCGGCCGGATCGGTGCCCCCGTAGCGTCTGCGGGGCGGGAGCGGCTCCCCAGGCCCGGCAGCAGCGTGCGGCCTCTCCCCGCTCGCCTCTCCCCGTGTCGCTGCCGGTGCAGCCCCGACGGGGCCGGGGGGAGGCGAGCCTCGGCCGGTGCTGCCGCGGCCGCTCGCCGGGGACGCCCTGCCGGTGGAGGCTGACGCAGAGCCGCTCCTGATGTGAAACCCCGTTCCTCCACTTGTTGCGGTGTAGGAGAAAGTGCTGCGGTCCCGCCCGGCCGGCATTGCCCTGTGTTTGGGGGTTTTCGTGTGTTATGTTGCTTAGTGAAACTGAAAGATGGGGATGCCCCTCTTCCAGAGCTTCCAAGAAAAGTGTAATGCGACAATTTACTGACAACGCCACAACTTTAACACTTTCTCTGTCCCAGTGACCTTCCAACCCGTAGGCTCTTGGTGGTCCAAAGGGCTTGTAAAGGCTCTGAAAATGTAATTAACCACAGCAGGCTTCATTTCGCCAAGCTTCAGTTTCGCATGGCATCCAACCCTGATGGTAGAAACTTTGCAAATCCCTGTGACTTTCTCTGCTCCTAATCTGTTTTCCTGTAATCATTGATTCTGGTGTCCACGCTCGGTCCCCTTTAGTGTTTTGGCATTGAATAAAGGTGTCTTATTTCTGCTTGGTGTTTCTGATAACTCTCATCTTGCCAGGACTGTAATTCAGTAAGGACAGACGGTTGGCCAAGTGCTCAGCTTTGGGGGGATGGATGATCTTTTCAATTTAGCGCTGGACAGAGGCTTGAGGAGTTTTCTTACAGTTCTTGCCCTATGCGTTTTCTTGCAGAATGATTTGAGGTGTGTGGTACAGGTGAGAAAACAGACAATAAAGTCTTTTTTCTGTAAACTTAGTCTAAGGATTATGGACAGGGATAATATATGATAATGACCCTGTGTATCAACGTTGCTTGACGCTATGCAGCCTTAACCTCAGTTGAATTTCTTGGTGCTTCTAAGACCCCTTTTCCATGAGTTTTTTTCACAGGATAATACCAGGTCCCTATCTGATTTGGGGATATTTGAAAAAAAAAAAGGGGGGGGGGATTCATTTTCCCGTGATACCAGTTTTCCTCTTCAATTTGTTTTCAGGGCTCTTAGAGGGAGTAGTGTGGAGGTGTGGCTTGTAGTGTCCTCAGCAAGCAGGTTGTATCTAGCCCCCTGTTTCTCATCTGGTCTGAGCTTGGTGGGTATGCCTGAGTAATTACTTGTTCCTTCCTAAGAGGCTGTACTGGGTGAATGAGAAGTATTTTGTCTGAGAGCAGGCAGCCTCTGAGAACATGATGCTAGAGAGGAAGAGGAATCAGATTTTGGGATTCTGAGATTTTTCAGAATTGCCAGACCTGTATTTCTTGAAGGTGGATAGCCTCAGTTTTTTTCACAAGTCTGCTCTCTCTTTCTGAATATCAGTCTTTCGGGGACAATCTCACCATTAGTGGCGCAGAGGCCTTCTCTGCATCTCCTGACAGTCTGTAAACAGCCTTTTCATACCTTTCTATCTCCTTGAGTCTCTGTTCCCAAGCTTTAACAGAAAAAACATATTCTTCTTCCTTCCGCATAAAGCTAAAAATCTTGTTTTTCTGTTGTGTTTCATGTAGGAGTAAACTGTTAAATACAATTTGTATAAGTGATGCTGTGTAAATTAAAGATAGTGTAATTATGGTTGTTTTGTCAGCACTGCGATGAAAGTGCAGTTCTTACAGTGTAATTGCATTGTGTAGGTGTGTATTTTGGCTTTGTTTTCAAACTCCTACTTTGATATTGCTACAGTGAGACGTGACCTGGGGTGTGTATTACTGCAGGTATTGCACAGATCTCAGTGAAAGTGAATAGAGAAATCCAATGCTAAAAATGAACTGTTGGGTTCAGAACTATTTTTATGGTTTTATGTATTTTAGGTATTTCATATTTGCTGGTTTGTTGTTACATATGTAAAGATATCGACGGCTGGTTCGGTTGCGTAATTGTTGCAGAGGACATTTCTGAGATTTGAAATGACTTTTATGATGCTGCAGCACTCTGCTTGGGTGCCGGTTGTGCAGTGAACAGGCTGTACCTGCACAGAACACACAGCCGTTGAGCATATGCCGGAGCAAACGGTGAATGTGACATTGCTAAATACACTGAAGTGGAACTCGGAGCCCCAGTTTTAGTGCTGTTCTTTGTCCCCTAGTTTCAGCCTTTTATTAACATGTTTATCGCCTGTTCATGCAAAACAAACAGCTGTTTGATGTACAGTATAATAAAAAATCAAAAATACTTTAAACAGACTGTATGGTTTGTCTTCTGAACAGCAAATCTCCTATTTCTTCCTTACACGATCATTGTATTTCCCTCCTGCAGCAGATTTTTCAGAAAATAATACTGAACATATGCTTCAAGGATGTCTCTCTCTCTCATAATAAAATGGGGTGGACAGGAGTATACAATAACCTCGCTATCAGAAGAAGACACAGTGTTGGATCTGAAGCAGTCTCTTAAAGGCCTTACTGGAGTGTTACCAGAGCGTCAAAAACTGCTTGGACTTAAAATGAAGGGTAACTGTTCATATTTATTATTTGTTGCGGAAACGCCTGAGATGTTTATGGACAAACATCCTCTAAACCTAGCCAGGATGTGTGTACTAACAGGGCATCTGCCTCTCAGATCTAGCTTTTGAATGAACATAGGAATTTTATGCATCACTGGGTACTGTTTAGTGTTGATACATCTACCTGGTCATTTTTTAATGGCTAACACGGAAGTGTGGCAAACATTAAAAAAAGTTAAATTGCTGCTAGCCAGACAAGCAATGTATCTGTATGTGGAGGAGGACGATAATACAGCTTGGGGTATTCTGGTGTTTGATGGGTAGCTTATTTCAATTAAGCATGAAATGTATTGACAGTTTTCTGAAATCTCTCTACCCCAGTAAAAAAAATTATCTGCTCGCATTATAGGCAAACCTGCAGATGATGATGTTAAGCTTGGAGCTCTCAAGTTGAAACCGAATACTAAAATTATGATGATGGGCACTCGTGAAGAGAGTTTGGTAAATATTTTACTTGCTTATTAGCTTAAACAGGAAAAGATGCTTATATATATGTCTCCTCATTACGATTTTAAATTTTGAATATTCCAGTAATCATTTGAAAAATAGTGGTACAGTAGATTTCTGTTGTTTATTTTTCTATGTAAAGTAAACTTTTCTGCAGAACTCTGATAGCAGCATATTCATTAAACTCCTGTATTGTTCTGGACTTAAAGTACAAACCTATTATGATGATATTCACTGACTTCTCAAATCTGAACAATCATCAGTATACCTTAGTAATTCTTTCACTAGTAAAGTGAAAAAAAAATTTGGTTAAATAGTGTTTTTTTTCCTGTAATGTGCAGGAACAGAAACTTGATATCCATTGTTATTTTCCTTCAGTGATCCTAGTTATCTTTTATTATTATTCCTCTAGGAAGATGTCCTTGGGCCACCTCCTGATAATGATGATGTTGTCAATGACTTTGATATTGAAGAGGAAGTTGTGGAAGTAGAAAATAGGTTAGAAGTCATAGCTATTCCTGAACAGCCCTGTTTTAGAATGTACAGTATGCATTTTAATTAACTGTAACTTTTTGCACTCTTATATTAGGGAAGAAAATCTACTAAAAATTTCCCGCAGAGTTAAAGAATACAAAGTGGAAATTCTGAATCCTCCTAGAGAAGGAAAAAAGCTGCTGGTGCTAGATGTTGATTATACACTATTTGGTGAGCTTTTATGCAACTTGTGGTTTTTGTTTGTTTAAGAGGTCAGTTTATTTGCCAGTTCACGTTTCTTGATTTTTGCTTTACAAATCTTCTTCAGTACCTTTGGTATGTGTTGTACTGTATAACTTCTGCTTTCTAATATTGTGGGGTCTTCTGCTCGTACTTCAAAAAGCATTGGGCTTTTTAACATGTTGTTGATTTTAGTGCAGCAACTATTTGCTTTCTGCAAGAAGACATAAAGAAGTAGCAATTTAGTATTTTATCCAAATAATCTTTCTCTTGCCCAACTTGTATCTTGGACAGGTGGTGCACGGTGGCAGGGCAAGATATTGCAAAGTAACGATCTTGGTCTGTACCTGATTGACTCCACTTTTGGGGGGCGTGGGAGAATAGCTTCCAATTTTATTTCCAGATCATTACTAAACATGCACAAAAACACGTTTTACTTGAAAATTCTGTCAGACAGGTTTTTGTGGAAGGCAGAATTTTCCTTCTGACTTAATTTTCGGGGATGTAGGTGTGTCATGGCAGCTTGGCTATAGGCAGTAAATAATAGCTTGCTTTATTCCTTTTCCTTAGCTTTCCTTTTTGATGAGTTTTGTTTACAATCTGAGATCAAAATTCAACCTATTACTGAGCTTAAAATTTTTATTTAGAGGTCTTCTGCTAGCAGAATTTGACAGCAGTTTTCTAATTAGAACAGGCAACGTTTGCATGTCTGCAATAAGCTTGATATATGTTCACAGAATTAACTGGACTAGGTTTGAAGGAACCTCTTTCATATCTGAGCTGTTACAAATTTGCTAAGGTGCACAGATGAACTATTTGGCCTGACTCTTCAAAGATATTCAGACCCATAGATCTCTGATTTAATTATTAGCTAAGCCCTCAAATACCTGTAAGGATCAACAGATAAATATCCCCTCTGCTGCTTCTCTCCACCTTTAAAATGGGAATGGTAGTTTGCTATGAATTCATTCATGATTTTGAAGTGCCCCGGTGCTTCCCTCGTGAAACTCTTCAGGTCTCTGGATAGATAGGAAAGTCAGACTGAACTTTAATAACTTAACTTAAACTTTCATAATGAATTGCTTATCTCTTATGCTCTTTTTAGACCACAGATCATGTGCTGAAACTGGGGTAGAACTGATGAGGCCATACCTTCATGAATTCCTGACATCTGCATATGAGGATTATGATATTGTAATTTGGTGTAAGTTTCATGCTCAATACCTAAGACTTTATTGTAAATTGTCATTCAGAGTAGAGACTCCAGGTGGGAAGTTTTTGTGTTGCTTTTCAGTGTGAATCGCAAGATCTAAAACAATACATGAATGCTTAGCTGTAATACATTCAGCAGGAGTGTTCACACAGCTATTAGAGCTATTTTAGAAAAATAGTAATTCCTATGTGAAAAAACACCACATATTGCTCACATGAATGGATCTAATCACAGTATAAAGCTCAACATCACTTTACTGACTGTTACTTTGTACAAACAAGTGCTTGAAGTAACAGAATTGTATAATCAACATTCAAACACTGTTTGATAGCTATCTTTACAAATAATCTCAATCCAGACAATAAGTAGCGAACTGCCAAATGAACCAAACTCTCCTGTCTACAGGGATGGTTGATCGTTTGCCTTGGCATGCTGTTTCGCTTCCTGTCCAACGGCTGGAGAACAGACTTTAGCCAGCGCAGAGTTTAAACCATATTAAAATTGTATTACAAATTTAGTTTTCTTAGTCCGGAACAATGTTTCCACATCTTCTTAGATCAGTGGGCAATATTGACCCTTTGTCCTTTCCAGGCCTTACATATTCTTGTCATTGCTTCCAGGAGAAAATCCTGCACAGGCGGTACAGTTCCTCAGACCAGGTGTAGCTTGGTTCTCATGGTCCTGCAGACTGTAGTTCAGTAACAGCTGATCTAGAAAATGGTTTAAATGCATGCAGCGCTTCATCTAGTTGTTCATTTGAAAAGTAAGCTTTTCCAAATAAAAATAAACTTCCATGAAGGAAGACTGTCTTCAAGGCAGTGAACCCTAAAAGCTGTGACAAGCATAGATCTTTCTGAAATTAAATTTTGTGTAAATGTTTGATATGTTAAGTGAACAGTTTCTTGGCTTGTTTCTCTTTTGCCTGTCAATTACTTATTTTGATAAAGTATTCTTTCTGGTTTCTCCCTTTTGTTTCAGCTGCCACTAATATGAAGTGGATTGAAGCTAAAATGAAAGTAAGTTGTTCTGAAAATGTGTAATTTGTTTCTAGTCTGGCTAGCTGTTCATATAGTTGGACTCATGCTCAGCGTTATAGAGCAGGTTAGCAACCGGGGAGGCTGTGTGAATCAAAACCCGAGTTTTTTATATCTTCATAGTCACTCTAAATTATCTTTGTCACAAAACTAGATAAAATCTAATTTTAGATTTCCACACAAACTATCAGCAGTAGGTGCTAAATTTAGCAGAACTAAACACAAGTCAGTACCTGCTGAAACTTAGATTAGTCACGCAGCCTTCACAGTTGCTTTCATCTTACTTCTAATTATAGAGTTCTAGTCTTTAACTGTAATACCATTTTTTTAAAGGAGCGGACAGATGTGGCATGCTGGAGTAGGTTATCAAGAGGAAACTCTTTTCATATTTATCTTGTACCTCTTGCAGCTGTGTGGTTCTGTTGCTTCCTCTGCCTTATTAAACATCCGTAAGAGCTCTTCTTTCAGTCCTAGATTCTTCCGTACCTAAATCGGGCAACTAGCCAGTTTTGCACAGCTGACCTAGTGGTAAACATATTTACAGTCAGGCTTAGCTGTAAATCTAATGAGCTTACTAAGAATTGCTGTATGTTTGGTTGGTGAGTTTGTTTTTTTTATGCTTATAAGTCAAAGCTTGTTTCCATTTCAGAGAAAACTTTTCCAAATTTAAGCTTTTGTATCTCCTCTCTGTTATAGACTAACCATTTTTTTCAAGTTTTAACAGAGCAAAGCACATTTTCCAGTGTTCTCTTCCTCAAAATAATGAATTGCTACAATTTTTCTAAACAAACAGAAATGCCTCAGAGTGATCTCAGAAATGAGAACCTTTAATCAGAACTATAAAGGAGAGTTAGCGCAAGTAAAATCAGTGCTGAGCCTTGCAAACATTGCACTTCTTGTGACAGTGTTACATCTCTGTTTACGTGGTGTCTGTCAGCGTAGTGCTAGGATTCAAGCTGGTGGGAAACCGTCGTTCAAAACTGGGCTGTTTCCCATGCTTTCTTCACCTTTCCAGCCCTCTCATATGTTACTGAATCACAACCTTTCTATGCCTACTCCTGGGTCTTGATCAGTTGAGATTCCTACCACTAGATGCCAACTGCTGTTTCTCCTTTAAACTGACAGTACTGGGGTGCTTACCCCTACAAGTTTCACTTTTTGCCAGGGAACAATGATCCCAGCAATACTTGGCATTAAAGTTTTTGTTTTACACTACAAAGCAGGAACAGTATTAAAAAGAAGGGAGTATCAGATAAACAAGTATAATCTGCCATCTCTTTATGCCTGGAATTCAGACATTCTAGAACAGCTAGTTTTTTCAGTGTAACAGGACACTGACCCAGGTAGGTAGTGCTTTTCATTTGCAAGATTCACTTCTTCATGTAAGAGAAATGAATGCGGTGTGGCTGGATATCTGCAAGAGAGCTGCTGCAGTGGACATTTTCTCCTTGTTGTGTAGCTTCACACATTGCTGCTGTTGCACAGCACCAGAAATTAAGTCAGCAATATCTATGTTATAACACATCAGCAGATTTTACTATTACTTTTCAGCTTTGTAAAGGATTTGAAATTGAAATGATCATCTAGTCAAAGTTGGTTTAGGTTTTTTTTTTTTCCTAAAAAGGGTAAGTTTTCCTTAGAGTCTTTATTTCAGGAGTTATCAAATCTTTAAAGTGCAAACTGACAGATTTCTGACTAACGTTGGCTATCTTGGACACGTGTAGAAGGCAAGGGTAACAATGAACTGTTACTCTATATTTCCTCTTTGATTGGGCTGTGATGTGTTGCAACTTACTGGAAGGAACAAATACCCAACAGTACCCAGTTGCTGTCCTTGCTCTAGATATTGAGTAAAGTTGAGGCACGTAGAACTTGTGAAAGATTCTGCCTGAAGGTATGAGCAAGGCCTCTCTGTATTTTGCCTTTTCTGCAAAGTTGCTTTGATTTTATGCTGACATCAGTTGGTAAGTTTCTGATAGTAAACACTGCAAAAATAAATTCCTATCAGCTGTTTTTCTCTTGGTAGAATGGTGTACTTTTATGATTCTCATTGGATAAAAAATATTGGATAAAAAAACCCAACTGTCTATTTTTAGCGTGTCTCTGGTAACCCTCAGCAGCTCACCCTTTGACAAACAGTGTATTATAATGGTGGTTTCAGTTGTACAGCAGTAAAACTGTCATAATTAGAAGCTTTAATAATAAATCTTTGTGATGCAGGAGCTTGGAGTGAGTACCAATGCAAACTACAAGATAACTTTCATGTTGGACAGTGCTGCCATGATAACAGTGCACACTCCTAGAAGAGGACTGATAGATGTAAGTACCTATTTTTCCTGATCTGTTTCTACATTCAACTGACATGTTATCACTGAAATATTCAACAATAAAGTTGTGCTGGAGTTTTCATGCAAGAAAACTCGTAAGAATCTTGGAAGCATAGATTTTTTTTTTTTTTTCTACTGAAATTCTCTATTAATGTTTTATTTTGAGAAGCACGTTTGGATGACACTGCTTTCAAATCAAATAATAGATAACTGTTGCAAGAAAATTTGGTACCAACAGAAAGGTTTTCTTTAGTGGGGGGGGATATTTATTACGTTATACTATTTCACATCTCTTCCCTTATTAAAGCCCCACTACCTCCTAAATTTTCAAAAGAATACAGGTGCCCATTCCAGTTTGGACACAAGTTCCTATAGACTGGTATTTTCATCTCCTGCCTATGATCTGATTTACCTCAGGTACCTTGTGTGTGTTATTTTTGCAGGTGAAGCCTCTTGGTGTTATCTGGGGAAAATTTTCAGAATATTACAGCAAAAAAAATACTATTATGTTTGATGATATTGGCCGAAACTTCCTAATGAATCCACAAAATGGACTCAAGGTAATTTTAACTGGAATTTTCATTTAGTACTACTTTTTCTTATACAAGTAGTACTTTCTCATCCTTCTTTGCTGTATCATAAAGAAAGGCTATTCTTAACTAGCAAAGATGTGTATTTTATTATATTTTTTTATTTAGATTGCCATTTGTCTGGACTAATATTTCCCTAATAGTAGTATTAAATAAGCTTTGTTTCGCTGTGAAGTGGGCTTTTAAGAGACTACCAAAATCAATGAAATTACGATTTCTGCTTAACTTACACCTGCGAGCCATAATCAAGCTGGGCACTGCTGACAGACGCCATTGAAATATGCGATGTTCGATCTCAAGAGTGGTTATATTCAGAAAATAAATAACAAGTGGCTGTACTTCATGGTAGTATGCCAATGTAATAGCAAGCATTCTGTTCTGGGAAATAATTAATACCTCGAGCCATTTTGACTGCAGAACTGCAAATATTTCATTTTATAAAATTGTCAAACAGTTCATGCTCCATTATCAGTGCTGGTTCTGAATAAGAAGAATGCAACTTAAATTTCTACTTATATATGATGGTACACCAGTACGGTACTAAAAGAACCCTCATAAATTTCTTTTTAAAAAAAAAAGGTGTTTTCAAATGCCGAAGTCCAAGATGATGTTTCTTTGAAAGTATCCATGATGGGAAGAGGATAGCAATTGATGAGGTCTAGCAAGATGATGTTAATTGGAACTGTACAGTGTGAGGAGAATCAGGAATAGCAAAGATCTTGCTGGGAGAGGATTATCCAGAGAGCTCCCTCTAGCTCAGGTGTGAAAGATGTTTGTCAAAATGGTGTTAACAGAGCTGCAGACAAGAACTTTGACTCACTAAAGCAAGGCACAGCTATAATGTATTCCAAGCTTAAAGCAGTTGTCAGACAAGCTTTATTTCTGCCATCTCTTTTCACAGAAGCTATGATTGTAGTCAAATGCTTTTTGTTGAAAAAAAAGCATCTGGTTCCAGTGATGCCACACAACTCATAAAGCAGAGCTGAAAACCCCTCATGTCTCCTGCAAAAATATCTGTGAAATCAGATTAGAAAATGTGGCAGTCCGTTCCAGATCATTTAATGATTCGGTCTGGCTGGGAGGGGAAGGCTTGAAGAAGTGCAAGACAAAAAGTTCTTCCTGGTGGGCGTGCAAGGCAAAAGCCCTGCAGTCCAGTTTGCATGAGTAACGAGGCAAATTGGATCTGGCCACTAATGGAAAAGGCTTTTCTTCCTCTTATCTAAGAGAAGTTATATCTTGGCATAGTACTGAAAATACATTTTAATTAGGTGGTAAATGATAGAGAATCGGAAGCATTTTTCTTACTTTGAGCAAATGGTTATACCCGGTTTATTTATTTTGTATAGATAAGGCCTTTTATGAAAGCACATTTAAATCGGGATAAAGACAAGGAGCTTCTAAAGCTCACTCAATACCTCAAAGAAATAGCAAAATTAGATGACTTTTTGGAGCTGAATCACAAACATTGGGAAAGGTAAGAACAAAGTCAAAATTCTTTCTTCCTTCTGTCTCTGACCTCACTGTGTTTTGCTTGAGGTTGTCTGTACAAAGACCAGAAACAACTGAGCTGATGAACTTTGATATCACTTACAGTCCTGAAGGTTGTTCAGTTTGAGTAGAATTTTAATAAGGCTATAGCCTTTGGGCTGCTTCCCTAAAATGATAAGATTTTGACAGAATGGACCTCTGTTTTCATACTTCTCCAGTATTCAGGGCCACCAGTTGTTTTCCATGAAGCAATTATGCTTCCTAAAGGGAAAAGAATTTTTGAAGGAAACTGGTCCCTGGAAATCTCTCTCTCCATCTCTACAAAGTTAGGCTGTCGGTTCAGATCTCAGGTCCGTTGTTACGAGGCAACTTTCCTGGCGGTTGCTTCAGAGGTTTGGGGTGTTAGAGTGTGGTTCAGGCGCTATCCAAGTTGTGTGGTATTACGGTATTCATCGGCTCTGAAATGTAAGTTACTGTGTTATGAACGGGAGTTTTCCAAATGCTTAGGGCACCAGTTAGCATCCCGATTCTTGCTAGAGAATGATTAGCTGAAGTGTTTGGGCAAAATTCTTCTTAATGCTTTTATGCAACAGCCTGAAGTTTCAATACATGTGAAAAAAAAGGTGTGTGCAGTGTGTTATTTGAAAAACACTCATTCAGTGCTTAAAAGAACAGCCTTGCAAACTTGACACAATTTTCTTGTTTCTGATTAGAACAGAAAGACAAATGTTAAACTTTAAAAGCAGTGAAATTCACTGGATATTTCACACTGTCAGTTAAATTGGTTGGATTTTTGTTTTCTAGAGTATTTGCAAAGACTTCAGTGTCACCTCATAGCCAGATTGCTCCAGCTGTAGTGGTAAGAGAACTATGAGATCAGAAAACAAGCATTTTGGAGTAACTCACAGTCTCTAAAGCAGCTAGCGGAGGGCTGTTCTTTTCAGGTTATGCTGGATGACTGTTCATTAAAGTCTTGAATTCATTTGAAGGAGTGCCGTATCTAACAGGCCTTTTTATCTTAAAGGATATAATAGCTACTTTTCCAACTCGTGTAATTTTCAACCTCTTAGAATAAAACATGTTTCCACTTCCTTCCTCCCTTTTGTTTAAAAAGCCTACCAGAGTAACTAAAAACACGACTTTGAATCACAGTAAGATAACCTACCATGGAACTGAAAGAATGTTGAAATCAAATAAAATCATAAGCAGTATTGATCACGTTTCTGATTTTTGGTTATCAATAGGGGGATTGCTAGTGGGAAAAGAAAGCAGATTCATACTTTGAGTTTATAAAAGGTACTAGATATATTTGTGCCTACCTCTTATTTTGTGAAAAACTGTACTTTCGTTTCTTTCAGGTATCTTTCAAAGAAGCAAGGACAATAACGCTAATAAAATTGTGTGGCACTGAATTGAAGGGAACATAACTAAGATCATTGGACTTTTCCTTGCTTTTACGCTAGAGTATAATAGTGCTGGACACTGGATCCAATGCCAGAATGACTGCTATACTTGGTCTTCCAGGTGGTTGGTTGTGGGTTTTTTTTAAAAGATCACAGCAATAAGCTTAAAGTGGGAGAAACAAGTCAGTTACTTTTTCTTGCATTCAGTTCTGGTGTTAGTACTTAAAATACTTTCCTCTCCTTTGCTGCCGAAGTACAACCATAACCATTAAAGACCAAAACCATTCCGAAACTAGAAAAAAAATACTTAGACCAAAAAAGTTGAGTAAGGAGCCAACCTTGGCAGTGTATGAATTGTATAAGCCCTCTATTCCCTCCATCTTTAGAAACAGTCTCCCTCTCCCATTCCAGTATTTAAGTCTATAAATTACAAGTTGTCTAAGTTTGATATGTATTAGTATGTCAGTGTTTCTCTGTGCAAGACAGTAAGATGGGAAAGTACCACCTCTGTGGCCAATTTACCCCAGTGTGTGAACTTGTGCTATAAAGCAGTGTTTACTGGAAAACAAAAGATTGAAGTTTGAGGGAGAGAAACCCACTCTTATTTGGTGAGTGAAAAGCAGTCTGCCTGAAAAATTCTCCTATGTCAGATAAAGGGTTTAAACCTCAGATGGGAAAGTCACATTCCTAACACAGCATGAACAAAACCCTTGTTCTCTTCTAGCTAAATCTTGTCAAAGTGCAAACACTGTGTTTAAATACAATATTCAGCCATACTGTTCTTAAAATATCATTTACTTGCGCTGCTTATGCCTGCACTATAGAAGTGTGATGTGACTGCTGTTCGGCATTACCAACACTTGTGCATTATGCAGTTCATGTATTTGAAAGAAGACCGACCCTTTCAAATAAAAATGGTATATATTGTTCTTAAGGAACTATAGCAGTTGTGTAAATAATAAATACCTTTTTCATAATGTGTGTCCTGTGCTATCTTAAATGTCTAGTTTGCATAATAGAGAAGCCATTGATAATCTTCATTTTGGGTTTTTTTGGGGGTGTTTCTTTGGATTCCAGAGACGCCAATTTTGCATCAGTAGTTAAGTAAGAGACTGGTACGCGCCGCTGCAGACTAGGGCGGTGGGGTTGAATAGTAAAGCGCCTAGCTGCCCGGGAGAGGAACCGTGACAGCGAATGTCAGGATGTCCAGAGAGCAGACACAAATGAGCTGTTGAGATGAGCGTGTTAGGCTCCGGCTCAGTGACCTGTCAGAAAATAGACAGTTTCTTATCTGCTGCTCCTTGTGGTTTAGTGCCAACCCAAGCTGTGTTTTAAACTAGTAAACTAGAAATCTGATGCATAAAAATCTTTGGTTTAGGGTAAGCATGGATGGTGAGTTTCTGAAGTTTTGTCTCCTAGAGCTGATTTCTGAACCAGAAGGCTGGCTCGCTCATGCACGTACAGCGCAGATCCAGTCCCTGAGGTTACAGCAGTGATCCTTTACCTGGAAAGGCTGCCGTAGCATAGGTACCGGAATATGGGACGGGTGTACGGTGTACTAGAATACCTTTCAATTTAAAGAACTGGAAGAAGTCAAGGCATTGCACTTGAATCACCTACAGAGTTTGCTATGCCAGCCAGCCAAAACAGAACCAAGGGAACGTATTTAAACATGTGCCCGTATCTTTTTGCTCAATGTTGGCAAAGAGAGGTTTTACAGTGAACAAGTGATATGCCTTTCTTCTGCTTTATATAAGGAACATTTGAGAAAAATAATCTTGATTTTTTATTTCAGGGACACTGGGATTTCATCCCAGAATTTCAAAGTATTTGCTGATCTGAAGTAGATGTGCTCCCCTTTCAAATATTTTATAAGCTGCACTGGAATATCTGAGAGTATGGTCTCGATGTGATGGTAACGCATTGCTGTTGCTGATAAGTCATTGCATCTTTTATGACTAATGTTGCTTCCCTTATATTTTATATTTGAAGACTAGTCTTGCAATTTTAATTTTTTTTTTTTGGTAAAAGACGCCTGTATATTTTACCGGCTATCTTCTAAAAACGCTGCAGTGATTTCCTTGGCTGAGACACGATTGTGATTTATAAAATGACGAAGCTGTGGATAAGGCAAGCGCAAAACTGATGTTCGCCAAATCCCGCAATACTAGAACGGGGTCACTCGTACAAATAGGAGAGCGGCTTAAAATTGTTAAAAGCAGCAGGCAGCAATCTCCGGGAATTTGTTGCCGCGGTTCGTTGTGGAGGCAGGTGGCATCAGCAGGCTCAGAAAGGAGTTGGACAACGTCACGAACAAGGCCATAGTCGGATGCTAAAGGGAACAGGCTAGGAAGGTCTAATGTCCTTAACGCAGGAACTGCGGGTGCTGAGGAAGAGGAGGGTGGCTCCCACGCAGCGGCCAAGCCCGCACGCTCCCCTCGAACCGCGGTGGGGTGGAACTCCGGCCAAAGCAGCACAGCTCCCCTGTTTGTACTGCCTGACTGCTCCGGGCTATAGGTACACTATCATTCTGTGCCAGACTACCCGAATTTAGTATAACTGGAAGGGTAAATGGCTGCCTTTCTGCCTAGCCCCGGAATAATGTATTTATTTCTCATAAATTCAGAGGAAAACACCTCTACTGACTTTGTCTCTCCTTTTTAATAGGGAAGGCAGTTTTGACCTACTTGTATTTTCAAAGTATAGTTGAGCCTTGGGAATAACCATCAACAGCAAAGTTTAAAGCCTTGTTCCCTGTTAACATTTAGTTTCCTTTTAGATTATATTGAGGTCCCTGAGAAGTATTTGATCAATGGTTTTCACAATCTCGAGTAAAAGAAATAGGATTAAAGCATAATCAAAGAGAGAGACTGCGTGGCTTAATTAGAGAGCTCATAATTTACTGCTCTGCAAAACTGGAGAAGCATTAATGGAGTCTGAAACATTCCAACCATTTTCCTGTATCAGAGACTGTACTGGGCTCCCAGTAAACGTCAAATATTTTGCATGTTGTTCTGTCTGATTATTCATACCAAAAGAGACAGTCCATTTAAAAATGAAGTTATTTCTGTAAGCTCTGGGTATCTGACAACTCTAATGCCTCTCTGCGGCACTGCTCATCACCGGAGGCACATGGCATGACAGCCGGAGCCAAGAACTGAACTGCAAATTCAGCTCCACAAATCCCGCTGCATGACTGCGAAATCTGCAGCGAGTTGCCAATTTTTATTCCTGACTTGACACGCGACTGACAGCAAGTGGATGCTAAAGGGTTTAAGACAATTTTCCACTCTGTCTGTTCAGGCTGTATTTAAGACTGATGTGAGAAATGCTGAATACTTTCTTTCTACCAATAAGGTGAAGCCTAGGTAAAAATTGTATTTCAGGGGGTAAAGTAAACAGTTCTCCTGATTCACTAAAGCTGTTTAAAACCAGCAATGCTGGATGAAGAGGTGTCAGAGGGCGGAATCCTCTGCCATTTCACTATCGGCATTGCAGCAGTCACGGCAAGTGCTGGTCGGTATTAGCGTGGGCGACCGCTGCACCCAGTGCGGGGTGGCTGATGAAGTGCTTCGGCTGGGGGATCGATGGAAAAAGATTTCAGTGACAAGAAAACGTTGAGGGAGAGAATAACAGGATTAGAAGAGAAAAATACTGCTCTGTCCTGGAGAAGACAAGGTACATCTTTCAAATGTTACGAGTTTCTTGTGTACGTAATATTAGCAATATCTTGTGGCAGCCATAAGTTACCGGAGTGCTGTACTGACACCTATGCTTTGAAAGGGCTCTTCGCTAATCAGGGCATGTTTTGGGTATAAGCAGCTCAAAACGTCCAGGGTCTGGAAGAACTGCCTCGTGGTGGGAGAGGAATGATTTCGGTTTGGTTAGGTTTCCCTAGGGAATGGCGAAAAATGTCTACGATGCCTTACAGCGCCAAGTTTGACTCTCCTGACTCCTGGCCTGATCCGCTGGGCAGCACTGTCTGTCTTAGGCCTTTATTTCCCCGCCCAGCTGTATCATCCCTCCAGATCCTCTACACTGCCATCCCCCGTTATCTTTTAGATCCCTGATAATCACACGAGGCCCAACCTCACCATCCATACCTCGGCCCTTTTCTGATGGTGTTTTATAATAGAGGATTTCAAAATGAGCTATTTCTATACTGGTGAGCTTTCTCATACATCCCTGAGCTTCCTTATTTATGCTTATTTATGAAGTTTGCTCATCTCTGGAGATCCTTTGATGCTGCTTTGATACTGTGAGCACTTGGATGCTCATTGAGCTCTCAGGAGCCTGCGCAGAGCTCGGCACGTTTTCTTGCCACACACAGACACGTACAATGCCATGCCATTAATTTCTATGTCTCTTCTAGCAAATAGTTTCTCCCACCGATTCATTTCGTGTTAAGAAATACTGGGTACAAGTCAAAGGGAGCTTGTTCTCAAATTGCATAGTGCTCTTAGCACTACGGGCGGGGTGGTGGGCACAAAGTGCACCATTAACACTTGATCAAAAGGTGTTGTTTTTTCTTTCAACCATCCAGTTGGAATTGCACATTCACTCTGCGCACACACCACCATTTTTCAAGGTGTTTATATCTCAGAAAAGAGCAGCTCTTATTTTCACCATGGCAGGGGCCGGGGCTGGCTGCAGCCCCTGCGGGCAAGGGGACTGGGTGACCTGGAGCGCAGCCTGCAGAGTCACTGTTGCTGAGCGATGTCCCCTCCTTCCCTTGCAACACCCTGGAAGATTTTGACTCTGGTGTTATGAAAACAGTAAGGTTATTGCATCAGATTTTTAGTGACTAAATATCTTCACCTGTGGCATTAAAGCATTTGGTGTTTAACAACGAGAGCCTTGTTCTTTACTATTTATGCTGCTCTTGAGGGGACAGCAAGTCCTGGATCAGAGCACCAGTCAAAGAAGTCATAGTTCAACATAAATGCCCAAGCCAAACATCTCAACCTTCAGATTTGATTGGAATTTTCATCTCCAGCACTCTGAGCTAATTCTTCCTTCTACTTGTGCAACATCGGCCCCTGGATTTTGAGTTGGATCTGCCATGCTTCTCCCTGAATATAGACCGCAGAGCCAGATGGCTGGGCACGGGTGGCTGATTCAGAGGCTGCTCAGAAAAGTTGTTTAAATTGTTTCATAGTGGAGGGAAATGTCCCAAGATTAATAAGAAATTGAACAAGCTGGGCTTTGACACCCAGAGTTATGTTTCTGAGCATGTTCTCATCGTAATATTGCAGTTAAAAAACCTCCTTCCCATCTTTGTTTTCCAGTGCTCTAGATTTTTTCCCCTCATTTCTTAAATGCTCCTTGGTGTGGACATATATCATGTCTCTCAATTTGTGCTTTATTGGCACAGTGCAGTGTGCTGTGGTATTGTAACGACGAAGCGCTTTGACGAGTTTTGTATATTATTGATGTGTCACAAGCCATGTAAGCATCAAGCTTTCTTCCCCAGGTGTTTTCCCCTAGTTTGGGCCATACTGGAAGAACAACTGGTGGCACGGGAAGAATAATGTTAATGATTTAACAAATTCCAGTAAAGCTTTCTAAGATATCTTGCCCTAGGAAGCCGGGTGAGATGGCTCTAGAGTTGTATTTTGCAAGTCTTACTGATTCGTAGAATCACAGAACGCTTTGGGATGGCAGGGACCTTTCAAGCCCATCCAGTCCATCCCCCTGCAGCGGACAGGGACATCTTCAACCAGATCAGGTTGCTCAGAGCCCCGTCCAGCCTGGCCTTGAGTGTTTCCAGGGATGGGGCATCTCCCACCTCTCTGGGCAACCCCTGCCAGTGTTTCACCATCGTGAAAAATTTCTTCCTTATATCTACTCTGAATCTCCCCTCTTTTAGTTTAAAATCATCACCCCTTGTCCTGTCACAACAGGCCCTGCTAAAAAGTCTGTCTCCATCTTTCTTATAAGCCATCTTTAAGCACTGAAAGGCCGCAGTGAGGTCTCCCCACAGCCTCCTCCTCTCCAGGCTGAACCCCCCCAGCTCTCAGCCTGTCCTCACAGCAGAGCTGTGCCACCCTCGGAGCATTTCGGTGGCCCCCCCGGCCCCGCTCCAACAGCTCCATGTCCTTCCCGTGCTGAGGACCCCCGAGCTGGACGCAGGGCTCCAGGGGGGTCTCCCCAGAGCGGAGCAGAGGGGCAGAATCCCCTCCCTCGCCCCGCTGGCCACGCTGCGGGCGATGCGGCCCAGGAGACGGTTGCCTTTCTGGCCTGTGAGCACATTCCTTACCCTGCTTTCTATATTCCGTCCACATTTTATGCCATACGTGAGTATGCGGCATTTGAGAGTAGTGAAAACTGCAAGCACAGGTTGAGCAGGTGAGCGTGAGCTGAATTTCAAGCACACGCTGGAAGTGCAACTGATGCCAGTGAGACTTGTGGGTCCCTCCGCTGTCCTAGTGATGGATATTCCTTGAATCAGGACCAAAATGAGCACATTTTTGGAAAAGTTAAGTGTATTAAACTGCCTCAGAGATGAAAATGATAAAGCGATGTGGTTTTGTAAAGGTCTGATTAGTCCCTTACGGATGTGACTAGACGTAAGAGATGTGTTGTAAAGCCTTTTTCTATAACAAAGGGTAACAAATCAAAAACTAAATTTGCGTCTAACACATGAAAAGAAAGAAATTCTGAGCTTTAGATACAGGTGGGTTTGTAATTACATCTCAGCAATATCCCCACCCCCAAAAATAGTAAACTAATCAAGATAAACACATTCAGAAGCTATTAAACTACAGCTGGAAGAAAGCAGAAAAATAATTGAAAATTCGGACTTCTTTAAACAGAATCAAAATACTGCATTTCTACTTTCAAGTAGTCCTAAATTTTAAGAATTTAAGTAAGCTAAAGTGACTTTTTTTCCTTAATCTGATATAGTCAATTTGGTTGGTTCACTGAAAAATATCAAACCACCCCCTGACAAAGATATTTACCTTAGATAGACTAAAATTGAGTAAATTTAGGTAGATTTAGTTCCGCAACTAGTAAACTATATAACATATGGTTTTATGGAACTGAAATGCACCCATGCAGCATGGAGATGGTACTGTTGTCACTGATAAAACTGAATTCATGGCTTGTCACTCATTCATTACAGCAGTCCCTGACCAAGTCATATGGCAGTTTGTCTGGTTTTAACCTGAGAGATGCTATGAAATAATTGTCCAGTTAAACTCACGTCACTGATGCAGAGCCATTCCTTACTCTCCGATGCACGGAAAGCTGCGTTGAAGTGCACACGCCGAGAGCCCCGCAGCTTGGTCCTGGTCCAGAAGCCTCAGCTGGAGGTCAGAGATAAGGGCGAGTTAGGGAGAAACGCTTGTCCTCGGCTCTGCTCGCCCTGCAGTTAACCCAGCACATTGCATGCAGAGGTTACAGGCAGCCGGCGAGAGGAAAACATCAAAATGAGCAGTAGATCTTGTGAGATTAACATATAAAATCCCTTAATGGATATGTAGGCAACACAGATAATTACAGACCTACAGAGCATGACTCAGTCAATTACAGGGCACGATTCCAGAAACTACGAAAGGAAAAAAGCCACAATATTACCTCTAAAGAAACTTGAATCAAGCCAGAGAGCAGCAACAGCACTAAGTTATCAGGCTATTTAGGCAGTAAGCAGGGCAAACGGAGACTTACAGGCAGAGTTTCCAGCACTGGCCAATCTTTCACAAGGATCAGTTGAGCTTCACGCTCCCCTCCTGCCTTGCCTTTCCAAAGGATTGAGCAGAAGCCTTGGGCCAGGCACGGCACAAGCACCGGAGCAAAGTGCTAAAGGCTGGGAAGGAAGCCAGACAGGAGCTTTTGAGCTAAAGCTTCTGCCAAAGCCAATTAACATGCAACAGCTGGATTGCACAAGCTTTACAGGGGTGGGAGATGGCACAGAGAGACCTTATCTCACCTAACAGAGACAGCACTGGCCAGGGTGTTCATGCAGCCGAAGTTCATGCAGTCTCTCCAGCCCTACAACAAGCACCTAGCAGCAGGCATATTTGCCCAAACCATTCCTTGACCCATGGATCAACGCTGTTTCTCCTATTCCTGAGTCGCAATGAAACATGGGCACATCAGGACTTTCTCAAGACAACACAGATGTGCCCTGGAAGCAACAGAGCAAGGTTGGAGGGGTACCAGCAGGTCCCTGCGGCCCTGCCTCCCCTCAGCCCCTGCTCATGCCACAGGGACGCAATAGCTGGGCAGAGAGGTCCATACCCACAGTCGTGTCCTAAAGCAGGGTGCCATGGGCACCCACCTCCCTATGACCACCGTGTCTGCTTTCATCCCTGTGTCTAGTGGCTGAGACCTTCTCCTATTGCTAGAGAAAGGCCACAGCCACAAAATCCCTAGGGCTGATCTTCAGGAAGGCTTCTGCTCATTGGGATTCCCAGTCTCGGCGCTGGGTGCAGCCACTCACCTTTACCTACAACACAGAAAATCCAGCAAAACCCTTTGGGCTTAGCACTGCCCAGGAGGGCACAGAGAGCCTCCGACTGCCCCAAGAAGCCCAGCTTTCCTGCCTGCTGGCACAGTGCTTTACCCCAGGGCTGCTCCTCTACCCCAGCACCCTCTCACTGACCCCGTACCTGTCCCCAAACCCCACACTCCCTCTTTTTAAAGGCAGCGGCCCCATGGTCCTCTCTGGTTTTCTTCTCTCCACCACCTTTCCAGCAGCAGTGACAGATCCATGGCACAGCAGGGAAGATCAAGTGCTTTTCACTTCGTTCTCATTAACAAAGCACCATCACGGAAGACTACTCATTTGCTAAGAGCAGGGGTTAAGGATCATCTCTAATTACACCTTATCTTGCCTCCTGTCTCAACAGCATGGATCTGCTTTGAAGGGGAGGTGAGGTTTGACTGCTCAAAGCTGAATGTTTGAACAGCACACAACATACAGCTAGCCTTCACTGCCCCACAAAAGACTCAGCTTACTGAATTTAACTTTTTGCAAGAAGCATCAAGGAAGCACCAATCTATCTGGGAATAGAAATGCTTGCACATTGTCTGTAGCATGAAGGTACATGCAGCTGTGCCAGTGCTTTCCTCTCCAGGTTTAGCTGATAAAACAGCTTTTCCACCCCAAGGGCTGGCTGTACACCCACGTAAATAGCTCTCGCCACCACGGTATGCGTGCCTTCACCTGCTCCTTATATTCTCCTTTGTCCCTGTCCTGTGCTGGCTTGCATTTTCCAGAAAGGGGAAAGGAAATTTATTAATACTTCCTCTGCAATACATTTTCCCACAAGATCTCCATAAAAATCAAATTATGACGCAGGACATGGGCTGCATATTACAGGACAGTAACCATTATTCTCTTTGCTATAGAGGCTCTCTGCCACCCCCCTCAGCCCCCAACCCATTCGTTTGGTGGCAGCAACAGCAGCGCAGCTCCCCAGGAGCCATCCCCACTGCGCTGCTGTTTCTCTGCCGGGGAGCTCCGCAGCATCCGCTGGGAGGGCCTGCAGCAAAGTCCTAGTTTTAAAAACCGATCAGGTACAGCTATTGTTGTAGTGAAGTCAATGGTAAAACTCCGGCATTACAAGCACAAGTCCTGGTGTCACCAGCCATGGCTGGTACAGTCCCAGGTCAAGGGCAGGGTCACCCCGCTGCCCGTCACAGCCGGACCGCGCCGGCTGCCCGCAAGGGCTGGAAAGCTCCCTGGTCTTCAGCGCTGCTGGAGTACCAACCGCTCCGGCTACCGTCGATTTGACACCTCCCCACACACCCAGGGACAGAGTCCTGCACTAAGACAGGAGGAGCAGGAGCTGCCTTCTCTCACTGACTCTTGATTCTATATTTATAGAAGCGACTTTATTGCCTGTTGTCAGGTTTGCAAATAAACAGGACCGATTCCCCTACAGCTCCAGGATGAGCTCCCCACAGACACCCACAGTCCTCTGACAAGAAGGGTGACTGTGGTCTGCCTGTAGATGGGAGATGAATGGCTTCTGCCGCCGCCACCCCGCTCTCCCTGCATGCCCATCCGATGCCCTACCTGCATACTCTGGCACAGAGACCATTCCCTAGAGTGCAGCAATGGGGCTGGCAATAAATTATCACAACAGATAAATTTTGGGGGGCAGTGAGCAGATACCCATGCACCTGCAATTTCATTAAGCCCAGGCTGTGAGGAGTTGCTACCTGCCCCAGGGGTGCCAGCGGGGATGGCAGAGCTCAGCCAAACGGGGAGGAACAAGCACATGCACCTGCAAAAGCCCCTGTTTTAATTTGTGAGGTTTTTTCCGCCACCCAAAAAGTCAAAGAGGAGATGCAGAACCTGTCAAAGAGCCCTAAGCTCCCTGCCGGGGTGCAGGGCTGCCTCTCAAGGCAGGGCTGATGCCAACACGAGCACAACTGGGGTGACTGGGGGAGCTGAGCCCTGCCGAGGCAGGAGCAGGGGCCATTACCAGAGCTTGGCAGGAGGAGCACATTTTTGTCTCAGCACCTGCAACATTTGCCAGGCTCCTGGAGCTACCAGCTGAACATTTGCATGTCATGACCCAGGGCTAATCAGACTTGCAAACAAAACAGGGACTGGGATTTGGTCCACTGGAAACGTTTGTCCCCTGCAATAGAACATCATGCTGATTTCTCAAGCAAGTTTGTTATTCCTTCAGTTTTCTCAGCCTTCTCCTTGAATGATGATATGACCTCATATTAGGTGGACTTAAACTATATAAGTGTGTGTATATATATATATAAAAATATATATATATATATATTTTAGGAAGGTAGAAGTTTAAGTTTCACTTAATCACTACACTCCAGGAGCTAGAGCTTTAAAAAAAAAAAACCCATAGCAAGAATCACAGCCTGGTGCCAGAAGCTCAAAGCTGAACTGCACTGAAGAGACAGGGCCCCACCGGTGAAACCAGCCGGTCTGTGGCAGCATCCAGTGTCCGTCCCTGGTACTGCACTCTCCCCCATCCATCCCTCTGCAACTTGCTCACCAGCAGCAGCACCCTGCCAGGCCTCCGAGGGACCACCCCGAGGGCTGGGCCACCCCGGAGTGGGTGCTGGGCAGGCCACCAAGACACAAGAGCAAACAGCAGAGCACCCTCAGCAGCAGAAGGTCCTCTGAGAGCCTGTTAGGGTAGAGGGGGCTTGCACCACCTCTGCGGCTGTGCCGTGCCATAGCAGCTCGGATACAAGGGTAAGCAATGGCTTTCTCCTTTGTCACAGCATTAGCAGGGGGAAAGGGCTTCACAGAGGCAGAGCCCGAGCCCCAGCTGGGTTTGGTGAAAAGCTGAGCGAGCGTGTCACGCCTGGAGTCCCACCGCTGATGCTAAATCTCAATATTTGCATCCAGCAACAGCATAACTGGAAAGTTCTCCCCAAATCCTAGAGGTACAAAGCCCAGCTCATCTCAGCTGCACTTCTCTGCCCCCAAACTTCTTCCTCCTGTGTCTGCAGGAGAGGTGAGCAATGGCCCGGGGAAGACAGCAGTCTGAGCAGTCTCAGGCCAAGGAAGTCATTGATTAGAGCTACCTTTTACCTATTATATCAAGGCGACGTGCCGAGACTGCACCCTGTGCCTGAGCTCTGCGATGAGAGGTGATGGGCCCTGCAGGAGCACAAAAAACTTGCTCAGAGCACCCTGGCCAGCTGCGGTCTCAGGAGAGCGGGAGAACGGCTGCCAGGAGGGAGAGCCGAGGCACAAATAACAAACAATTTACTAGGACAGTTCACGGTGCCAGTGCCTCCCTGCCCTGCCTGCACGGATCCCTATCAGCGGAATTCATTGCAAGAGCAGCTGTTTGTCTCAGCAAAAATAGGCTAATACAGACACCCATCCTGAAAAGGGGATGGGTGCTGCAATCTCAGGAACTTGTGAGTCTCTGGGGGTGAATGACTTCCCCGCAGTTTGTGCACGGCTCTGCTGTCAGCACCTCTAGTTTTAAGCACGACTTCAACAGGTAAAATCAGCTCTGTGCCTGGGTCATGCCTCTGCAGAGCACTAGGACCACAAGGTCACTGCCTGAAAGGAGGCTGGAGCCGGGGGGGTCGGTCTCTTCTCCCCAGGAACAAGCGATGGGACGAGAGGGAACGGCCTCAAGCTGCGCCAGGGCAGGTTTGGGTTGGGTATTAGGAAAAATGTCTTCACTGAAAGTGAAGTTGTCAGGCCCTGGCCCAGGCTGCCCAGGGCAGGGGCTGAGTCCCCATCCCTGGGGGTATTTAAAAGCCGGGGAGATGTGGTGCTTGGGGACATGGGTTAGTGGTGGCCTTGGCAGTGCTGCGTTAACGGTTGGACTCGATGATCTTAAAGGTCTTTTCCAACCTAAACGATTCCACGATTCTAAGATGGCATTTTGCTCATTTTAGCAGAGCTGGCTTGCTCCCAAGGGTTGGCACATTAAATGACATTAGAGCCCCTCTCCAAAACGAGCCGGTCCAGCCAGACCAGAGCAGCATCCCCAGCCGGAGCCGGACCCGAGCAGCCGGCGGCTGCGGCCCCTCTCCCGGCGTGTCCCCGGCTGTCACAAGAGGGAGCCCGGTGCCTGGGAAGGAGCAGCAGCCCCGCGGTGACACCCGCCCTCCGCTCCTCCCGGCGGAGATGCTCCGGGCAGCAGTGTCCCCGCCTGGGACAGGGAAGCAGCGCGGGTGACCTTCTGCAGCCCCTCCTAGCTCCTTTTTAATGGGTCATCATCATCATCAGAGAAAATTGGAGCATCCGCTTGCGGGTTGTAACTGTGAATAAGGATTAAGGGTATGTCTGGAAACGGAAGATGACAGGAGGCTGTGTTTACAGGGCAGGGCCCAGGCAGCTCATGGTTTTATCACAGGTGACTCCGCAAAATCACCCTCCCAAAGAAAGGCACGACATTCTTTAGGAAGAAGGCCAGAAGTGTCGCAGCCAGCCCTTACCACGATACCGACATTTCAGTTCGCTCCCAATTAGTTGAGCAATTTTAGCTCAGAAAGGGAAGCCGTGTACTACACAACGCCACTACTTCTCTCACATCCCTGGGAAACCTCTACTCCACCACCTGGGTACTAGGTCCAACCCTGCTACAAGCACTGAAGCTGTTGCTCAGGGCCAGCCTCAGGTTGGGCAGGGCATCCCTCCAGGCCCAGCAGAAGCTCAGTTTTGACCTTATCTTTCAAGTCCTGATTAAGGCTCTGCCAAAGCCCTGCTTCCCCTAGAGACCCAAGGGGCTCACCTTATCTCTTGCCCCTCACTGCCCTATGGGTCTCCAAGCCAAAGGGGTGCCTTGGAGCACCATCACATCACCGGAGCTTTGAAACAAGCAACTCTGTGTGGTATCTGCCTTTCTATACAGAGATATGTTATGCCTCCCTTCTCCCTTTATGTATTGCAGTAACCCTTGTCTTCCACATGCATTTTATAAACCTTCCCCAGCCTTTTAAGAGCAGCTTCATAAGACACCAAGACCAGACACAGTTACTGCAGCTACTCCCATGAGAAGTTCCTAAACCACACTACTTATTTCGGGGGGGGGGGAGACCCAAAACACCAAAACTCACACCACAAAGCAACCCCCTTACCTTCTCTTTGCTCTGGAATCAGTAAAAACAGGCAAATACTTCCCCTGGGCCCCTATATAAGTACTTCAACTGTGATGGGGACAGGGGGAATTGTTGGCTGATTCCCAGCATCTGGGAGCCGTTTCACCCCAGAGCAGGCTCAGCTGCTCTCTAATCCTTAAAGGACCCAATACACACTGAGACCCTCCTGCTGCTCCCTGCAACTGTCACCACGTGCATCTTTTCTGTCCCCTGCAATCCTCCTACAGTTCTCTCACCTACTCCCCAAACAATCCTTTTCCTTGACCCCATAGCTCAGCCTTCCCTCCTGTGTTCGGTTTTGGGCCCTGCTCCAATACAAGAAAGGCATTGAAAAACTGGAGAAAGTTCAGAGAAGAGCCACCAAGAGAGTTGGGGGCTGGAGCATTTGCCCTCTGAGAAGAGGCGGAGGGAGGTGGGCTTGTTCAGCCTAGTGAGAAGAAGGCTTCAGGGGGACGTAAGAGCAGCCTGCCAGTTAACAAGCAGGTTACTGAGCAGACGGAGCCAGGCTCCTCATGGTGCTGCATGAGATGAGGCAGTTGAAAGAAAAGAGGTTGAAACCGGATACAAGGAGAAATTTCTTTACCATGATGACAGGCAAACCCTGGGACAGGCAGCCCAGGGAGACCATATGTTCTCCACCTTTGGAGGTTTTCAATGCTAGACTGGATAAAGCCTGAGCAATCTGATATGACCTCAGAACTGACCCTGCCCTGAGCAGGAGGTTGGACCAAAGTCCCTTCTAACCTAATCCAGCCTGCCTTCTCTTAGGGGAAAGAGGGTGAACTGAAATCATAGAGTCATAGAACAGTTTGGGTTGGAAGGAATCTTAAAGGTCATCTGGTTCCAACCCCCCCTGCCATGGGCAGGGACACCTTCCACTAGACCAGGTTGCTCAAAGCCCCACCCAACCTGGCCTTGAACACTTCCAGGGATGGGGCATCCACAACTTCTCTGGGCAACTTCTTCCTTGTGCCTCACCACCCTCAAAGTGAAGAATTTCTTCCTTATATCTAATCTAAATCTACCCTTTTGCAGTTTAAAGCCATCACCCCTTGCCCTATCACTACATGCCCTTGTAAAAAGTCCGTCTCCAGCTTTCTCGTAGGCCCCCTCCAGGTAGTGGAAGGCTGCTATAAGATCTCCCCAGAACTTCTCCAGGCTGAACAACCCCGGCTTTCTCAGCCTCTCTTCACAGGAGAGGTGCTCCAGCCCTCTGATCATCTTTGTGGCCCTCCTCTGGACTTGCTCCAACAGGTTCATGTTGGGGGCCCCAGAGCTGAACGCAGCACTCCAGGTGGGGTCTTCACAAAAGCAGAATGGAGGGGGAGGAAGGACCTCCCTTGACCTGCTGGTCACGCTTCTTTTGATGCAGCCCAGGACATGGTTGGCTTTCTGGGCTGCAAGTGCACATTGCTGGGTCACATTGAAGCTTCTCATCAACCAACACCCCCAAGTCCTTCTCCTCAGGGCTGCTCCCAATCCATTCTCCACCCAGCTTGTATTTGTGCTTGGGATTGCCCCAACCCATGTGCAGGACCTTGCACTTGGCCTTCTTGAAGGTTCACACAGGCCCACCTCTCAAGCCTGTCAAGGTCCCTCTGGATGGCATCCCTTCCCTCCAGCGTGTCGACTACACCACACAGCTTGGTATCATCAGCAAACTTGCTGAGTGTGCACTGGATGTCACTGTCCATGTCACTGACAAAGATATTAAACAGCACCAGTCCCAATACTGACCCCTAAGGAACGCCACTCGTCACTGGTCTCCACTTGGACATCAAGCCATTGACCACAACTCTTTGAGCGCGACCATCCAGCCAATTCCTTATGCACTGAGTGGTCCATCCATCAAATCCATGTCTCTCCAATTTAGAGACGAGGATGTCGTGCGGGACAGTGTCAAATGCTTTGCACAAGTCCAGGTAGATGACGTCAATTGCTCTTCCCTTAGCCACCAACGCTGCAACCCCGTCATAGAAGGCCGCCAAATTTTTCAGGCACAGTTTGCCCTTCATGAAGCCATGTAGGCTGTTACCAGTCACTTCCTTATTTTCCATGTGCCTTAGCATAGTTTCCAGGAGGATCTGCTCCATGATCTTGCCGGGCACAGAGGTGAGAATGACCAGCCTATAGTTCCCCAGGTATTCCTTTTTTCCCTTTTTAAAAATGGGGGTTATGTTTCCTCTTTTCCAGTCAGTGGGAACTTCACCGGACTGGCACGACTTCTCAAATATGATGGATAGTGGCTTAGCAACTTCATCCACCAGTTCCCTCAGGACCCGCGGATGCATCTCATCAGGTCCCATGGACTTGTGCTCCTTCAGGTTCCTTAGACGGTCTCGAACCTGGTCTTCTCCTACAGTGGGTGGTTATTCTCCCAGTCCCTGCCTTGTCTTCTGTGACTTGGGCGGTGTGGCTTGAGTACTTGCCAGCAAAGTCTGAGGCAAAAAAGTTGCTCCTGACCTTGGAGGAGGTGATTCTTGAATATTAACCAGCTTTCCTGGGCACCCCTTCCCTCCAGGGCTTTATCCCACGGTACTCTACCGAGCAGATCCCTGAAGAGGCCAAAGTTTGCTCTCCTGAAGTCCAGGGTAGTGAGCTTGCTGTGCACCTTCCTTGCTGCCCTAAGGATCTTGAGCTCCACCATTTCACGGTCACTGCAGCCAAGGCTGCCCTTGAGCTTCACATTCCCCACCAGCTCCTCCTTGTTGGTGAGAAGAAGGTCCAGCATAGCACCTCTCCTCATTGGCCCTTCTATCACTTGGAGAAGGAAGTTATTATCAATGCATTCCAGGAACCTCCCAGATTGCTTATGCCTTGCTGTGTTGTCCTGCCAACAGATATCAGGGTGGTTGAAGTCCCCCATGAGGACCAGAGCTTGTGAACATGAGGCTGCTCCACCCTGCCTATAGAGGGCCTCATCCTCTCCATCTTCCTGGTTGGGTGGCCTGTAGCAGACCCCCACTGTAATGTCACCTGTCCTTGCCCTCCTTTAATCCTGACCCATAAGCTCTCGATTGGGTCCTCGTCCATCCCCAGGCGGAGCTCCATGCGCTCCAGCTGGTCATTGACGTAATAGCATAATAACATAATAACATTGAAATGATAACTGAGTCCAGAGCTTCCTCCCTAGCTGGGCTGTGGGAACCCTGCAGTCAGCACCACCACCCTGGGATCATCCCATGGCAGCTAGAAAAGCCTTGTCAAATGCTGTGAATGTCAAGGGAAAAAAGTAGGACAAAGGATTCAACTGAGTTGTGACAGTGACACGTGCCTGTGCTGGGGGAGGAGGAGGAAGCGGTGGAGCACACAAGTTAAATGGGCCAAGAGCCTGGGCACAATAATCTATCAGCTGCATCACCAGCAGAGTGAAGCTGTGAGATGGGAATACATCCTTCCCCTCTGCCATGTGCGTAGCCTGGTCATGGGAGGGTGCTCAGCTGTGAGCAACGGCTTCCTTTCAGTAAGAGCAACCATGCACAAACTTAATTCTTCAATTATTTTAACTGCCAAGGGGGACTGAGTGAGACGCAGGAGGCACAGGGCCCTCATTCTGCTGCAAGGGGCAGGTCTTGGCAGCGGCCAAGATGCTGGGGCAGCTCCCACCGCAGCCTCTGCCCCGTAGCTAAGGACCCTTCCTCCCCCGAAAAAAAAGAAAAAGCCGTGAAGATGCTCATGTTATCTAATAAAAAAGAGATCTCAAATGTATCATGACTGACTCACCTTTCAAAGCTGTCAAAAAAAAAAAAATCCCCCAAACCCAACACATCTTAAAAGGTGGAGGAAGGAAATCAAAGGAAAAGTAGGGGCTGAAGGTTTGGTTTCTGGTTTGGTACATGTGCGGGAAGGCAGGCAGACACAGCCAGGAGCTCAGTCTGGACAGGCTGTGGCCACTGCCGCACTCCTACCCTGTCCCTGGCATCCCTCCATCAGCGCTGCTGGGAAGGCGAGCGCAGCGCTCTCAAACCAAGAGCGAACGGGCCCGGCACCGGCAAAGCATCGCTGCCGTCTTAGTTAACCGGAGCGATGTGCCCACTCAGCCGGAAGGATGGACCGCGACAGAAGCCGTTCATTGTTGTAGCGCTGCCTCTCTCGGCCTCTCCTGGGGAGGACGTTTTGGGAAGTTTCCCCAGCTGGGGGAAATCATCTCCTCAAGGAGATAACTCCCATTCTCCACTCCCCTGGCACAGGTGGAGGTAGTTGGGTCTGTGGAGGTACAGAGGTGTTTTTATTTGCTATTTGCACTGAAAGTTTCTGTTCTTTTGTGATCTGTCCTTGTTATCTCAGCCTCCAGATTAAAAAGGATTAGATACTGGAATATGCTGTGAGATTTTTGGAGTCACTGAGGGCCATCTCAGGTGTAAATATGTCCCTCTCATTAAAATGTTGCTTTCCATCTTAAAAATGGTGTCTTTTTGCTCCCGTGCTTTGAACATGGTGCTGGTCCAGAGCCACACGATGTAATAGGATCATTGCAGGATAAGTCAGGTAGGAGAGGACATGCGGAGGCCATCCTGCTGCAAGCAGGAGGATTGATGAGGAAGGTCCTCCCACTTCCCCAACATGTCCTTCGTGACCACTTGCCTTTGTGCAGGAGGTGCTTCTTGCTCCCCTCCATCTTATCCATGTTCTGGATGTCTTGGTGTTCAGTTTACTGATGTAACATCTGAATTTCAAACCAAACAAGTTCACTTTCCCGGGCTGTACAGCCTGGGACACAGAGAGCATTCGTCTGCTTCCAAGAAGAGGTGGCAGATTTTGCAAGAATCCAGTAAATTGGGATGGGATCAAAGACAGCTGGTCCAAGAGAAGCTCCAAACCAGCCAACAAGGAGTTTTGCCTGCATGGTTCAACCGCTGGCCGGCTGCTGCCTGCACGCTGCCTGTAAAGTTACCAAATGACAAAGGATTTGCCAGAATTGGCATCGCAAATGTGAATTATCAGAAGAGAAGCCAGCGTTAGGTGTGCTGAAGGCATTGCTAAGTCCTCTCTGCTTAGGCATTGCGCCCCAATTGAGTTCAAAGCGTGGATTGTGGCATGATAGGCAAAGACTCAAGCTCTGTCCAAACAAGGTCCAGAGGTTTAGATGCTCAGCATTTAGGTGCTTGCAAAATATGTTGACCCCTGAGGCTTGTGATAAAATCTAAAGCTCCCTTTGAAAGTTAAGTGTCTAACATGAAGGAGCTGGTGTCCCATTGATCTGCTGCCAATATTTTAACAAGGGGATGCCACAAGTATTTCCCTGTGTGAATTTGCCCTGTGTGAATGGGGACACTATAGAATTCATTTTCTCATGTTTGCACAAAGAAGGATTTTCCAGCCAGCATCAAGAAGAGAGAGGGCAGCAGCGTGAAAAGTAAAGGAGGGAATAACGTCTATGTGCATTAAAAGCTGTAAATAAATACAAATCCTTGTGCCTATAAAATCAAGGTCTGCGTATGATTCAGGGAGAGTTTATCCTAGAGTTGGGGAGAGGAAGCCCACAGCTCTTCTCCTCCAGGGATTTTTTTTTTTTTTGTAATTATTGACACTTTAGACAATCTGGTGCTCTTCTAAATATAATTTTATTAGCATGAAAAGCCACTTGGCAGCAGGAAACTAATGTTGGTGAGTTCACAGTTTTCAAGACAAAGCGTTCTCTTAGAACGAAGAAGAAAGTGACTGATTTGGAAAGAAGAGCCTCACAGCTTCTGCCTAAAACCAGCCTCCACCTGCCATCTTCTTGTTGCAGGCTTAAATGGAGCAATATTCCCTAGCCTCAGCTTGTTTGTCTCTGCTTTCCAAAGGAGATGAGGCATATGCAGTCACGCTGTTCACCAGCTCTCCTGTCACCCTCCCACAATAACCTCCGAGAGAGGAAGGAACATGTCTATGGAGGCTGGGTAAAGAATAAAGGCGCCCGCTGTCACCCACCCCCTGGGATGGGGAGAATTGGGCAGGAGCCCACAAGCGGTTGCGCTGCTTGGCTGCCCGGCAGGCGTGTGCCAATTTGTCAGGCAGGACGGGGAAAGAGGAGCTACGGCTGCTGGGGACGGGAGGACACAGCCCGCTTGAGCCGTGGGAATCGCTGCTCCGGCACAGGGAGCGCCTTGCTTCCCAGGAGGAGGGTGATGTAATAGCACAGGGTAGCGAAGCCACGCGTTCGGCTCTAGCACGGCGGTATCAAAGCGCTTTCCTGGGTATTGCGGAAAAAGGAATCCAGCCAAAGAATGGTGCTGATTTTTATTTTATTGAGCAGAAATGACGGAGATGAGGGCAAGCTGCTCCCATGTCCGTGCACAGGTGTCTGCGGCCATTGCTGACGGGGGCTCAGCTGTTGCTGCTTGGTGACAGTGAGGATTCAGCATTTCCCCAGGTGCTTCAATCTTATCTTCCCTCCACTTCTCCTGTAAAAACAGCAAGACAGACTTAGACAAAGCAGTGTACAACAGACACAGCAGTGTGGGACAAGGAGCTCATCCATCTGAACAGGACCATTTGCTTGACTCTGCTAGCGCACCCTGCTGCTTCACAGGGAACATCAAGCCATTTTCTCACCCCCTTGCTCTTCTCTGATTTCCCTAGGGTAAGGCAGCCTTGAGTGTGCACCAAATATTAAGGACTGCTAAGGAAAAAACGATGGTTTGCAAGCACATACAGTCTAGGGGTGCTGGCTCCTATTGCATCTCCTTTAAAAGGTGACAGAGCTCAGAAAAAGGAGAAACTCAAGTTCTTCCTCTGTGATTGTGTGTCGTGTTCCACAAAGTCCATTCAGACTTTTCAGGAATAATCTGGCACGGCTCAGCTCCCGCATTCCTCCAGACACTTCTCAGTATCCAGAAGTGTGGGCAGTGACAGTTGCAGCCTGTGGCATATAGTGGGAAATGTGCATCGATTTAGTGCGTGCAGAAGGTACAGGCAGGATGCAATCGCCTCCCAGGCCCTGTGCTGCCTCTCGGCATGGCAACCAGCAGCGTGCAAAGCCTAGAAATGAATTAAAATTAACTTGCGTTCACACAGCTCTGTTCCAAGGAGGAAGGATTCCACTTGGCACCATTCAGGGGCTGGTCCATACAAGAGGAGCAGCCTGGATGCAGGGCCTCCCCTCCGTGAAAAACATCATTACGTACATGGAAATGGAGCCAACTCTCTCTGTTGTTTCAATCCCCTCTCCTTTCACTTACAGCACTGCCTTGCAGAAGGCGCACTTGTTTCCGTACGTGATGCCATCCGTGCCACAGTGAGGGTTGGACTCCCTCGTGCAGTACACGCTTCTGTTTACAAACTCTTTACAAATCTGCAAAAGGAATAATTAAAAAAAACCCTTTCAGGACTCCCATACTCTTTCTTTCACTTTCCAAATTGGATGCAAGGTCACTAAAATAATGCTTTTTCGGACAAGAGGACTGAAGCGGCAGTGATGACGCTGCCTATTTACTGAAAGAAAGCACCCTGTCAAAAATGAGCAGAAGCAGTGTTTCAGGGGAATTTTTGCCCCGTGTTTGAGGAGGGAAACTGTAGTCACCTGGGAAAAGTCTTGATCTCCTGAAGGCACGGCGGGGTTAGCCTAGGCATGTAGGAGAAGAGTCAGCACTGGTGCTCTTTCAAGCATTTGGCGCCAAGTCAGCTCACCGGTGCACGGCTTCATGCATCTTGCAAAACTGTGCGCTCAGCCTGGCGCTTGCTGAGCTTTCTGCCTTCCCAGTGGAAGAAGGAGAAAACCGTAGTCTATGGGGAATTAAAAATGGTGTCCAGGAAACGTACAGGTATTTTGTCTCTGGACAAGTCCCAGTGATGGACCTTGTTTGCGGGAAAACACTCTCAATAGTCCATTTGTTTCATGAGAAGATTGGACAGTGGAGCAAAGCGGACAAAAGTGGTGCGGCGTACAAACACAACCCTGTGCAAGCACCCTAGACTTAATCATGGGAAGCATTTGCTAAACCAACCATCCATTTCCCTGACTTACTTGCTAATGTGGCCACACTTTAGATCCCCTGTACAACGGAGAACTCCTCAAAGTGCTGGGACGTCTTGGAAAGACCCACCTGCTCCCAGCAGACATTAAAAACTCTTTACCACGCACCAAGGTCTTGGTTACAAAACCATTCCTCTAGAAAATGCAGATTCAGTAAGCAGAAAGAGCTGCACTAACCTCTTCAATGTCTTGACCGGCTACATCTGGAACAAAAAAACAACAAAAAACCAAACAGATTTTCAGCATTATTTTCTGATAGAGGCTGAACTAAAGTCACAAACCCTTTATGCAAACCACAGTGAAACACACACCAGGTTTTTCCTACTCCGTCATCCTGTGCGGCGGAGGAGGGGGCAGGAAATACATTATCTGAATTGCTTTTCAGTATTTTGCTTTTTTGAAAAATGTTACTAAAATACCATGTAATCAGTCATTCAGCTGCTAACTGCACCTCAGACACATAACCCAATCTCCTGGAAGGCAGCCACTCCCGGGGAAGCGAGCTGCCACATCGGATCTGGAGCTGCGTTCAACAGAGATTTTAAAGCTATATTGACTTTTAAGGCCTTCAGGCTCAGCACCTCTGAAATGGCTGGTACTGCTAATGAGAGCGTACCATGGAGATGGAGACCCCGTGGCGGGCTTTACAGCCATCCTCAGCACGGCACAGCCCAGAGACTCTCCCAGAACAACTTCATCCCGGGCGAGATACAAAGAGACGTTATGGGGTGATGTAGAGCAGAACAGGCGGTGCCGGTCAGTAAGAGCACAAAAATACCCGCTGTAACCACAGGCTCTGGGCTTGAAGGCAATATCAGTCCATCCTCTTTGTATTTCTTCACTGCAAAGACTGCAGTCAGGCACGTAGGTTGAGTCATAGCTGCGGGACAGGGCGACCCTGCGATGTCTCTAAGGGGGAGCCTGGCACTCAAGGGTGGTTTGAATGCCAATTTGCAGATTCTGGGTCGCCACACTGTGGGACAAATACCCAGCCTCTCGCGGGGCAGCAGAGGTTCGGATGCGAGGCTGTACCGGTGGGGTCACTGCCAGCTGTGATCCCCTCAGGTGGGAGGACCTTGTCCTACACTTGGGCCCCCACACGTTAGAAATCCCACCAACCCTCAGGCAGCTAGACCATCATCCATCAACCCCCCTACTTCTTCTGCCACTTGTATTGCCCTTTGGTGTTTTATCCGTGGTGCTGGTGTATTTATCATGTCCTCAGGTTAGGCTAGGCTGCCTTAACTGTAAAGTCACTGTTATGGCTATCTGCATGTTATTTACAAAATAGATCATTAGATAGTTTTTATAAATATTGCATGTGGCTACACAAGACTTTGCGATGATGTCTCTTGACATTTGTTTATTTTATAGGAGATCACAGAGTTCGTTGCTATTCTGCCTGGCCTTGGAAGGAGGCTTCAGCGCTCTGATGGAACCCAGTCCCAATTAAGACTCAATTAGAGACAGATGAATATTTCATAATGAATAATGTGTACAGAGTAATTCACCTCTTTTCTCCATGCACAGCTTGCAATTTTCTCAAGTGAATTCTTTATTCAAATTATTCACAGAAAAACAAGCATAAATAATTCTTGTTCTGCACTTTCTTCAGTAACTGTCACCACAAACCTTCCAGAGCTGGGTCAGCTGGACACAAGCAATTGATAACACTGACATGACCTATATGTTCAAAAATCATCACTCAGCTTCCCCAGCTCATCAGAGAGACATGTAAATCTCCAGATAAATAAATGCTGGATCCTTTTAATTTGCCCTCTTTGTTCTGACTCCTTGAGGACATTTGAATTTAATTTTCAAGCTTTTCTCTGCAACATAAACGAAAGCTGAAACTTTCATCTAATTACGTTTCCACATCTCCAAGGAAAACACCAAATACCAAGATGCTTAGGATCAAAACAAGAGCTGATGACCCTGAGGTGAGTGAGTTTCTTCTCTAACTGGTTCAGCAAAACTCTCCAGTGAACATTTGTACCAAAAATTCATAATTACGCTCTGTACACTTTGGTACATTTGCTGAAAGAGCCGCTTAGAATTTGCTCGCTCTGTCTCCCAGTGACACCTCCGCGGCGTTATTCACTGCGGAGGCACACAAGGAGTGGAAACATGTCATACGAGTGAGCAAGTCCTGCACACATTTTCTACTTGCTCAGCTTTATCTTCAAGCCTGTCATCCAGCGATCAAGGTTCTCTGAAGTTTGCTGTTGTCAGGAAAGGTTTTGGCGTCGTTTTTTTTTCCTTTCTAGGCTAGGGAAAAGATCACTTACCCGAGAAGAAAGAGAGCAGCAGCAGGCTGAGAAGCACTAAGGCGCCTGTTGCCTTCATGCTGCAGGTAGCTCTAGTCCAAGCCAAGGGATCCGTGCGGGTGGTGTCGTCTCAGCACCGGAGCCCACAGTGCGCACAGACCTGCCTTTCTGTGTATTTATGCGCTGTGAATGCATGTAGCTGTCCTCGTTCCCCACCTTAATTGTGAGAACTTCTCCACTTCGTTTCTAAAGCCATTATTGGTCCCGGTTGTGTTTATGGTGCTTTAGGAATGCTGCCCTGTCCACATCAAACCTAGAAAGGGCTAATTACATGAGTGATAGACTCGGGCTTGTAATATCTTTTTTTTTTTTTTTTCTAAATAGTCACAAGATTCTCACAAGGGTGAATTTTCAAAGCAGTGATTCATCGGGGAAGCTGGTAATTTTCATTCTCTGGGCCCTCGCTGAATGCCAGCTCCGAGGCTTTGAGTGCGGCGTGATGACACTCACTAGACGTTACGAAATAAATCACAGCATGAGAATGTGTTGTCTGTGAAACCAATTATACGTTGTTCCCTGGCTATTTTTGAGGATGGTTCTAAATTTGTTGGGTTGGGGTGGAGAAGTGCTCCGATGTGACGTGCTCTCATAGCTGTGTGCACAGTCCCAGATAGGACTGCTGACTCTCCTCCCTGAACTTCTTAAACTCTAGCTGTCAATGTTTTCCAGCTTTTCACATTCACAAACATATGTTAGGGCTCCACTCCCGCAGCAAGTGGCAGTGAAGGGAATTTGGTGGGGAACTGGGAGATTTGAGCTCTATTTCCAGCTGAGTCTGTGCAAGGATTTGTGTTCAGCTACACCATTTGCAAAATATCTGTTTGGAGAAGAATAAGCTTAAAATTTTAGTATGCTTTCCTAAGGAGACAAGGCTTAGGAGAGCAATGGTATAGATCTATCTCTTTATTAGTTCCCCCAGTAAATTTTGAATCTGTAACTAGTTCCAACCAGATTTGACATAGGAGTGAAAAAAATTAAAAATAACAAATACATTTTTATACATTTTTCTAGGAACAGAGGAAAGATGCTACTAACGTCCTCAGCCAGCAAGGGAAAGAGTTTCTGCAGGAGAGCAACGTTATGAATGCCCTATATCTGAGGAAGCATTAGATTTTGCAGCTTGCTAGACATCTTAAAATCCACACAGTAGAGAAACCTTGACTGACAGGTGAATTCTCAGATGTCTATTAAGGGTGAGCTCACGATGCAGCTTCTCATATAATTTAGTTATCAAGTCAGTCAGCCGCAGCGCCGTTCAAAATCGCGCTTCGTTCTGCCACTCACAGCACTACTTGTTTGCCTTTTCTAGTTTCATACGTCACCGCTCACGACCACAGCCTTGATGCCTCGGTCCTCTACCCAAACGTTTCGGTTGCTGCAGCATAGCTGACTGGCTAAAGCCTTAGCAAATGTACCACAGGGACCAATCCCTTCTGGGCTGAGGAGAGGAAGAGACTAAATTACCAACCAGGTGATTATCGTTATTACCCCTTTCCCCTTTATAACATCAGAATCAGGCCATTTGCTGGCATAGGTGAGGGAATTCTTCTGTCCTTCTGACCTCTCTGAAAATCAGGGATAGAAGAAGGGCACCTGGACCTTGCTTTGCAGTCTAAGGGATGTAGCTGGTGTCAAGCTGAGTACTTACCTGTGCTGGGCTGGTCTTTAGTGACACAAACCTTTCCACCTTCTAAAGAGCTCTTGGTCAGAGGCTCACGAGGCATCTAGGATACAGCCATCTACCCAGTACTTGCCATTTGTCCTCCCTTTCCCTGTGGGTGAGCAGCTCTTCTTCAGGCTTTTCCAAAGCCTCTGAGCTCCTAAGCAAGTATCTGGCTTCCTCAGGCAGAAACTACCACTGCAGAGGAGGTTGACCGTACGATCTTGCTGTTGAAGACAATTTCCTGCTATGGCCAAAACTCCACTAGTCTGTGGCCACTACATAAACCTCTTGGCCAACAAGAAATTACCACAGAGCTCTCTCCTGTGCTGACAGGTCTCTGTTCACATCCACTAGCTACTTAAACTGTTCCTTAATTATTTTTCACACACACACAAGCAGGTAAGCAGTGAGGACTCTCATGACTCTCTAGTTTGTCTTTTCTTAAGAGCAGGCACAAAGGCATGATATGATTTATAGTGCCTGTACTAACAGCAAAAAAACTGAAAATACAAAGTTCCATCCCTCTTCCTCGGACAGAGCACTGCTAGGGGAAGGACGAGCCTCTTATCTTCTGGTGCGAAGCACCTACAAAATTCCTGGTCAAGAAATGATCCACTTCAGGAAACAAGACCCAAAGAAAAGACTTGGTAGTCACAGATTTTGTCCTAAATATCATCCTTAACAGCAGATATTCTTGCTACATAACAAGAGAATGGGAGGTGGAGAAAGGGAGAGGAAAGGAGCGTGTGAGCCGTGGCACTAGGGACGTTTTGCCTGTGCAGTTTGCATATTAACTCCTTGACTCACCCAGAAAGATGGCACATCATCAGGAACATTCATATACACCATTGCTCCTCCAGTGCACTCTTTAGGCTCCCACAAAGATGTTATCTCCATACCTTTTTTCCCAAGATAGAAAGCATCTTCGAGCTACCAGCACATCTTCTGGCCCTTCTCTCCTAGGGTTAGAAAATCAAAGACCTTTTCCTGAAGGGTCCCCTGTCCAACCTCTGCTTCAAATACCCCAAGTACGGCTTTTCAGATCTCTTCTCCAAGAAGCTGAAAGCCTGAGCCCAGTCTAATTTCTCCTGGGGTTCTCATTAGGCTCATTACAGCCTTGCCTAGCTTGCTGCAATTTTCTGCTGATCAACACAGTCTCGATGGACACACCCTTCAAGGAAGCAGCAGTTCCTAATTTTCTTCCCTATGAGATAGCCTCCTCCCTGTGCCATAAGCCTCCTTTTTACAATGCACAGCCAGACCTGCCCTTTGCCCAGGTGTGACCAGGTAGGGCTGACCATGGCCACCTTTCTCTTTCACATTCCCCAGAGCCATCCCCCCATGCCAGGGCCCCTGAAAGGACCAGTTCCTCCAAGACTCAGTGCTGTTACAAAGACAAATCCATTTACACTCTATAAGTCACCAAAATTAGGAAAGTGCCAGTATTTTATAGCAGCTTGGTTTCTCTTCCAATGGTTTGGTATGGAGTGACGTACTCTCGTGAGGGCTTGGGCTGGTGTGTGATGGGCGTTACGCTTTGCTCTTTATTGTGGTTTATTTCACAACTTCTCCTGCCTGACAGATAAGTACCTAAAAGCCTGAAGACCATTACCCCTGCCCTGAAAAAAAAAACCAACCAAGAACCAGTCCATGGTACAGAGAGGGCCTGCGTTTAATTTATTGATCAATAAAAGGAGAGACCAATGCGCAACTGTTGAGGGAGCAGGGAAGAGCTTGGCTGATTGCAGGATTCGCAAGGGAAAAATCAGTGCGAAGGGTACAGCTCCAGCGCTCAGCATGGACCATGGTGTTTGAAGAACAGGGTTCCCTTGCTCTGCCTGAAGAGAAAGAGGGAGACCAAAATTACGGGCATGGATCTCAGTTTTATAGTCTAACTTTACCCAAACAAGCCAATGCGTTCATGATCTCTAAGTTATAAAGTCCTTCATGTTTCACCTCTTTCCTGATTCCCCAGGTTACACGCTTTCTCACGTGAAAGAGATTTGGGACAAACCCCATAATTTTGGACACCTCCTATGGTCACAGTTTAAATGACTCTGGCAGGGAGGGAGTCAGCAATGCTATGAGCCTGCAAACGGGGATCTGGGTTTAATTGCAAGGGAAGGAGAAGACTCACTCGGGCTTAAGATCTTCAGTGCCCGGGGGGTGACAGAGGAGTGAGTGTCAGGAGAGGAAAGCAGAGCAGGGATGGATTTACCAAGGGGCTAACAGGAGCTCTGGGGCTTCCACACCAGCTACTGCCGATGCATGTGTGCTCCAGCTCCTCTGGTTTCATGGCTACACGGTGAGCTCCATACTTACACAACTGCTTTGCAGAACTGACACTTGTTTCCGTAAGTTTTGCCATTGGAGCCACAATGGGGGTTATAGTTGGCGGCGCAGATGGCATTGGTATTCCAACCTCTGCAGTCAATCCGCTAATAATGGAGCAACAACAAGTTTTAAAGCTTTTGTTCCCCATGTTTTCCTACATGAGTTTATTTATGATACGGCAAAGCATAAAAGCGCTTTTCAGGTGCAGGGTCTGTTGTTCTAGCAAATCTGCAAACTCAAAGGCAGAGAAAGTGCTTGTCTGGAGCACCCTGAAGTGGGGAGAAGGTGGTGGTGGGGAAATTCTAAATAAATACTACTATAAATAGTGAAATGACCATGCTGGTGTTTCCAGGCTGGTCCTCCCACTGGCTGCTCTGCTCTGGTTCAGCTGGCTTGCAGAGGCAAGCGTACAGAAAGTGGAAGGTCGCAAGCCACACTGCAGAAAGTACTCCCACCCGAAGAATCACCGCTACCGGTGCTGGTAGTATATGAGCCTCCTGCTCTCCCACAGAAGGGATGAGGCAGCATCTCTTGCTCAGCCCCTTTCCCAGTAAATGAAGATCTCGGCACCCGCTGACTGCTGTGTTCCCAGGTCAGAGCGGGGACTGCACATCTGAGTCATGGATTTGGTTCAATACCCTTTGATCCTGGCATACTTTAATGATTTTCCTCAAATCCTACTTCCAGGCCAAATGCATGAGGACAGTGCAGGTGTTTCTTTTATTTAGTTATGATTCAGTGAATTTGTGTTCTAAAATGTATTGTAACAGCAGTTAAGAGTGTAGATTTCCGCGCTTTACCTGGAAGCATTCTCCCATGCTGCGCACGTTTACGTCCAGTCCATTCCTTTGGGAAGAAAGCGAGTTGAGAATGAGTGAGCACGGCGCAGCTGCTTCACCAGTCAAACTACCTCGTTACGCTCTAAATACCAACACGAGCAGCTACTGATCCAGAAACCCCTCCCGCGACCCAGCCCCTTTGCTTACGCCACAGCATCGCAGAAGCTGCACTTGTTACGGTAGGTAATCCCGTTGGTGCCGCAGACGGGCATGTACTCCAGGGTGCAGGGCCTCACACGACCACCGCTTGATCTCAGATAGCCGGTACAGTTGAGCTGAAACAGTCACACAACAACGTTTTTAATCTCAGCTCCCCTTTACATCAGTCCTGTGTAATGGAGCGTGGTGCAAAAGACATCTCCCCCCTCCCCAGAGCTGCAAGGGGAGAGGAGCATCCAGCCTCAGCGTGGTGGAGTTGGAGAAGCACAAACAGTTGAAATCCTGCACGTGGGTACAGCAATCCTGGAGCATCTGGGTTTTTTCTTGTCCTGAAATGGGCTTCATCGCTGTCATCTTGGAATTTTCACCATGAATGCCACCATGAAGGATCTTTGCCTAAAATGCCTTATGCAGCAGCAACTTTTGCTGCAAAATGTTGATGCCACTTGAAAATGGAGTTTATGCTCACCTTGGTGTTTCTGCAATTACTCTAAGTGTATCAAAATGGAAGTCATTGTATTATGTTAAATTGCACAGCCAGTGTTTCTTTACTATCTCTCTCTCAAATAAAAATAGAGATACTTCACCACCCGGTAGCTCCATGTATTGATAAACAAACTTTATGATGAATGTTCTGATAGAATTGTTTTTTCTGCTACAAAATTACAATTTAGTCAAAATCCAAACTTCCTCTGGGAAGTTCTTAGCTTCAACAAGCCTCTAAGTCTAAAGAGAAGTGTTTTGATAACGCTGAAGCATTATTGAAATCAAAAGTTTCCATTCTTAAGTCTGGTGATATACACAAGATAACATTTTAAAACTCACTGATTTTAACTGTTCAAACAAAATTCAAAAGAAATTCTTGCAAATCTGAAGTTCTTAATTTTCATTCCATTTCTGACAGTTTTAAATTGTGTGGTTTTAATACAGAATTAATCCTAGGTGAGGTTTCTGTCTATCTCTCTGCCATCATTTCACGCACCACTGCTCAGTGCAGCAGGAGACGGAACCGATCCCAGTCCTTACCTTCACACATCTTCCATCGTGCTTCTTGTCGATGACCCGGTTACGGCTAGAGGGAGAGCGAGAGAAGGAAAAGAAGGACTAATCTGCTGATACCATGGAGTCATCTCACTCATTAAGTGTCCCCACTCGTAAAGCCCCAGTAGTTAATCAGATTCAGGAGCTTTGACACGGAAGGCCGCGGGCATTAGGGAAGACTGAAACTTTTGAAAAATCTAGTTCATCCCACGATTAGTCACAACCCCAAAGGCTTATGTCTGCTGCTTGAACTGGCATTGTAGGTAATCGGGAGATCTTATACTCACAAGACTTCTCTGCAGAGGGAGCACTCGTTGGGGTAGGTCACGCTGTCGGTCCCGCAGACGGGTTGGTAGTTGCGGGGACAGAGAGACTGCACTTTTCCAGCCAACCGGTACCTGCTGCAGGAGGCCTGTTAAAGAAGACTTGTAATGTCTCCAGGCGGAGAGAAGGGTGTGCTTGTGTTAATCATGTTTTCACCGCGTTGGGAGGCTATCGTTGGTCATTTTTTTTCTCTATCGTTCTTCCATGGTGAAGAAGAGAGGGGACAAAATATCCTGTGTTTCTTACAGCGTACAAAAGCACCTTTTCGCTTTCAGTACTTTCAGTACTTTTGGCAAGAATTGCGGGCAAAAGTGATCATTCCTTAGGGAATCAAGACAGGGAAGATATTTAGGCAGTTATTCAATAGTTGTATGGATTTTCTGCTGGCACTCTGTGATGTGCTGACTCTCACTCTACATTATTAATCGCCATCTTTTTTGTCATCAACATGGTAAATTCTCTTTCTCTGACAAAGGTATTTCTTATTTTGGGAAAAAGAAGCAGTATAATACTTAGGGGCACTTTTTCTTCTTCCTTTCTCAGTCACTCTCTTTTTTTTCTCCCTCAAGCCTTTCCTGAGTTATAGTGTGAGTATGAATTATTCATCTAGACTTAGAAATCAAGACTAAATGACAAAGAAGATCTACTACTCACCCATTGTTGAGCAATAACAATGTCTACAATAAAAACAGAGATATAAAATATAAAAATTGTACAATGTCCTTGACTAAAATTCCTTTGGAATCATCAATTTCCCAACAAAATAACCAAATGCGCTTTCTTATTACCAAGAAGTTATTATTTTCCCAAATGTTTTATCTAGTCTAAGTAAAGAAGAAGTTATATGCTAAGATTGAAAAAATCAGTTATTTGTGAATGCAGAAATTTTGACTCTCTAAAGAAGAAATGAGACATGAACTTTTCTCCTGTTGCAGCATTATTATCCCCACTAAGTTCATAAGTTTAAATTAGACAAATGCATCTTACCGATCTACAGTATTTATCTGCACAAGGATAAAGGTCATTAAAATAGAGCTCTTGTATTACTAAATCATCACTTCTCCAAAAGGCTGAACTCTCCTTTAAGATGTATATATAAAGGCAAGGGTTCAGGAGGACTCGAGAGCTAGCGTAGACTGTAACAAAAACAACTTACCAGAAAGACAGCTGAGAAGCACAAGCCCAAGAAGGGCAACGCTTCTTGTTGTCTTCATAGCGGAGATGGTTGTGTAGTCTGTTACTTGCAAATCTGTCGCTGTTGAGTTCAGTCGATGGTTCTCAGCCTTCTCTCTCCGCACTGTATATATACATCTCCCTGACCTTGCGAAGGCATCCCATAAAGTAATAATTTGCTCTGTAAACTAAGAAAATTGTATTGATTATTGAGTTGAGCTCTAAAGAATACTTGTTTGCTAGAGAGATGCCCAGAAGAATTAAACAAAAATGTGAGCTACACCCAGCTTCTTAACAAAGGCGCCCTGCTGTACAATGAGAGATTTGTACTTTCCAAACAAGAGCACTGTCTCAATAGTAGATGTTGTGAAATTACGTATGGAAGTTGGTAAAGCAAAAAAAGCGCATTCGTTGCAAGTGTTTGAACTTGTGCGCACCATATTACATAAACTAGCCGGTATTAGGGCTCCAGGAGAGTTGCGTGGTACACCGGAGTGGGAGGACAGCAGCACAGGACACTCTAAGCTTTTACAGAGGTCAAATGTGGGGTTTGGCAAGCATCAGTGTACTTTAAAGATGCTGAGGGCTCAATGAATCTTTCCACACTCCCTGCTGTAATTTCCTGGTACACTGGATTTCTCACCAACAGGAAGGAAACAGTCATCACAACAGGAAAGCATTACCTAAAACTTCAGAAGTTTATAAAGACATTTCTATGTAGGAGCAAGAGCTATTCATGTGTTGGCAATGGGCACGAGTCTGATTAAGAAATTATGAAAATAAGCAGCCTTAAATCCGGACTGGGATAATGCTTCCTCTTAATGGCAAGCGAGTGGTGTTCCGTGCAGGTGACATGGGCTTCTTAATACCAAAGACATTCAGGAAAAATTCGCAGCAGCTGCAAAGAGAAGGTGAGTCCTTAGACTCCCCCCTTCGCCCCTCTATTATATGGCACTAAATTTAGAGCGTCAGCCGAAAGTCTTGTTTTAAGGAAGATAAGTGAAGAATAATGTGCTGGGCTCTGTTAAGTGATTCAACTCTATCGCAAGTATATGGAAAAACAAATAAGGAATATTGCATAAAATAATGCATTTTTGATTTAAAGTAGTCACGGAAGGAATTGAGGGATGAACATATTTGTGCTTTAGAAGGAGCTTGATTCATACATGTGGCTTAAAGGCAGCCTGAGTTTTAAATAGAAAATCAGAATTGTTTTTCTTACTATCCTGGGAGATGTTGAAGTCTTGGCATGGGCAGATAAATCATAAAAATGTAGCTGAAAGTGTAAGGGAACTGTAGTCACAGAATAGAGCTTGCGGGATTTGGCCTGTTCATATCAATGAAATCATTTTCCTGAAAAATAAATGAGTAATGCTATTTGGATCTCATTCACAAATATCAGAAGTTGATGGGTTCCTTTGAAAGCTGTTTCTGTTGTATTCTTAACATTCTGAGTGACTTGACTTTCAGATTCCTTGAACTGATTGTGAGCATATTTGGAAGGGAAGCAGTAATCACAGAAGCATTAATATTGATTATTCTCCAGGGGCAAGAATGCCGAAACCTGAAAACAAAGCTTCCTCAGACCTTGCACCAGCTGCTGGGGGAGATGGCACTTGCTGGCTCTGCGGTGGTTAGTGAGGCTACGGGAATGTAGTCTGTCTCCTCTCCAGCCCTTCTCCATATCCATCTCCAGATCTGAGGTCCCCGATTACCAGAAACTGTGCCGCTTCTCTGGTTTCCTCTCCTCCCAGGCTGAAATCACGCTGGTCGCTCAGGAGCTGTTGTGAATGGCAGGGTATCTGCTAGGGAGCGGCATCATCTTCGTGTTTGGCCAACACCTGCCCTTTCATTAATTAGATCCGCTGGGCAGATCCCCCTCTGATCCACATGCTGCTTCTGAGGGTCAGGGCAGCCAGCCAGGACTGCTCCAAAAGCAGCTCTTTTCCTCCAGTAATCCCTGCCCCTTCACAGGGCAAGAGGGAAAAAAAGAGAAGCAAGGGAAGAGTCTTGCTACAGGGTCTATGAGGAAGGATGGGAGATAATTGGCAGCAGTCAAGGGCAGGGCAGCGAGAGCTGCTGGGCTAGGCGTGTCGTGGGATTGCTCAAGGAGCTCCATTAACAAGAAACAGTGGGAATGGGACAGAAGTAATTGCGGGGCAGCAGAAGGGTTGAAAACAGGCATTAGGAGCAGTCAAAAACAACTGCCTCCATGCATTTGGAAGAGTGAGCTTTGGGAAATGTCATACACATGTTGCAAATGGGAAGGGCAAAATGAATTCACCTGCCAAAACTCCTCTGTGATATTCAGGAGTCTGATGGTGGTGGGCTCAGTAAAGTGACTTTGGCCACAGAATTATTTCAACCTTTCTACAGATATGAGAACCACAGAAAAGTTTAAATAAAACTCTTCCTGCTATTTCAGGCTCTTGGAGGGCAAACTTTCAAGAAGGTTATGGCCACGTGAGTGGGATAAACACTGGTAGTCATATGATGGATCCTCTTGTATTAAGGTAAATTTCCAATAACTCTGGAAATTCTACCCAGTTTCTAACTCAGCATTATTTCTTCCCATAACAGTGACATTTTCCTGGAAATCTTTTCCTCTGGTCTTGAGATCCCTATCTCAAACAAGTCCATAATCTACCACAACCTAAAAATTCTTCATTTGTTTTCCCCGCTTTAGTTTAAAACTTGTCACAGGCTTCATTTGGCTACAAAGAGCAATGATACTTTTTAACTTTCTTTTGAAAATAAAAAAGGTGGATATGTGCATGCAAGACCACGTGTTGTTATTCCAGCAGCAGTATCGCTGTCCTTGCTCCCGTATCCCGCTGTCACACGCCACACCGTAATCAAGAATAAAGTGGTACTGTGCTGCAGTCTATGCTACCGGAGAGACAAATGCGAAATGCATTTCTTTGCCGTTGACTGGCGACGTGGCACCCTGCAAGAGCTCAGAAAACAGGTTGCTGTTTCCAGGCTCCTGCACATGGGGGCAGAACTGGATCTTCTATGAGAACGTGAATTCCATTTACAGCAAGCAAAGCCCCTGCTCTAAGCCGCACTCATGTAATATTTCTCCTTGCAGTTCAGCTAACTGATTGCTGCCTGCATATCTCCAATCTTTTATGCATAGAAGATATCACAGCCAAGGGTGTCTGGAATAATTTGACTGTCTGGGAGCCACGTACTAACAGCAAAAGCCTGAGGATCTGGCCCCACACATCCCAGTCCCTCCACGAGTCTCAGCTCTGCCTTGCTGCAATAGCTCTGACACAGCCAGCCCCCAAAAACAACGTCTCCAAGTAATTTTCTTTTAAAACATCATTTTATGTTTCTCCGCATCAAGAAAGAACATAGTAACAAACCGTTTATCCTGAATGAAGCCTCAGAGAGAAACTGCATTAACAGAAAGGTCTAGACTGGCCTGAGGTATATTTTGGCCAGCAACAAGTAGAACAATACACTAGAACAGAAGCAGTGATATAAAATAGAGCAAAACAAAATAACGACATGCAATGTGTTAATCAGGTTGTGGGGTAATTGAATGGCATTTCCTAAATTCACAAACATCAGATAATGACATAAAGTGCCGAGGTACTGCTTAAAGAATTGTACCATAAAATACCTCGGCAGGCAGACAATGTTTCCTGCCTTGAATTTCCTGGAGGGAGAGTTAGATTAGTAATGGTGAGAGGATTTTGTGTTGTTGTGGCAGGATTTTATTGAGCAGCAACAAAAAAACCATTTCCAATGAGATGTCCATAAAAGAGGACTGTCTTCCTCTCCATCCCGGGGAGCTGCCCCCCGGGGCAGGGGGTCTGGGGTGCTGCTGGGGTCCTGCTCCACCCTCAGTTACTCCTGAGGAATACCGCGGAACTGCATCAGGGGGAGGATTTGTCTCCATTCATTTCTACTCACAGTTTCCCCTCAAGTACCTGGTGGATTTTCCTGTTTAGCGGACATGGCCCCTGGAAGATGCTCTCTGAGGACCACTGGGATCTTGAGCGCGACTGGGAGCTCTGCTTGTCTCCAAGGCATCATGGCTCCTGGGGGCCATCCTCATCCTCTCTGCTGCTCCACAGGAAAGAAAACAAGTGCTGGAGCTGGTGTTCTCTTACCCCCGACTCCCTCGCGCAGTGGAGGGGGACAAGAAAGGGCATGAAGCCCCTGAGCCGCACACCCCCAGCACCGCCTCCCAGAGCCTCGATTTGTCTTGGTCCTAAGAAATGGCATCTGGCGCTGAAATGCCTTCCTGCACGCAGACCTCCCTCTCACAGGAGGGACATTCCAGCCCCAGGAAGGGAGTTGGCACTAAATGGTTGCAGAGAGTCATGTCTTTTGGAAATAAATTGTCTCCCTTCAGAGAGCTGCTCTCTCCAGTCTCTGGAAAGTGACACATTGTCACTTAAGATCATTAACTATTTGACTGTGAGACTGCTGCCTGTACAGCACGCCACACTGCCAACGCTTCGCTGTTAATGAATAATAAATTAACGCTATGACTCTGAGCCCTTCCTTTCATCAGCCGAGATTTCCAGAGGCCGAAGAATCTCAAAGGATCCTCTACAAGCGACAGGCGATGTAATTACCTACAAGCAGCAGCTAAGTGGTGGGCGAGGTGCAGAAACGGGCTGTGGTAACGATTACTAGCAGTCCTCCAAACATCAGGTCTGTTAGGACTGACTGCCCACTGCTTTTTCTGCAATACCCCGCACCGATGAACGTTGCAAACAAGAAAGTGGGCAGCCAGGTATCTGCCTGCCTAGAGATAACACCCTGTCCTGTTGCTCTGGGAGGCAGAGCGGATTGCAAAAGGGCTTCTCCCACCTAAAGGTGTGTTTCCAGCCCTGCTTGCAAGGGGAAGAGATGGAGCTGGGAGCGGCCCTTCTTCACCACTTCTCTTGCGGGCATAAGAAATTGGGGCTAACCCTGGAAACAGAAACAGGGATGAGCAGCTCCCGGTGCCAACAAGACCCTCTGTGCCTCCATGACTTTTGCAGAGCAGCCACAAAATACCCCCAACTGCAACAGTCTGGGGACCGCCTCAAATTATGTGTATGTATGTTCAGGCTTGCTCGGGGTCTCTTCATGCCACCCAAGTCCACCACACCGTAATGCAGGCGTGAGGCAGCAGGTATTTGACAGCAGCGGTTAGGGAGGCAGACAGTTCCTCTCATCCAAGCAAAGAGCGTCTGTCCGAGATGCCCCTAGTGGAATAAATCGATTGGAGCATTGCACCAGGCTGCATCTCCAGTCCTGCTTTTCTTTTGGAAAGCTGGATGAAGGCAGATGCCCTCAAGATCTACCCAGTGCCTTTGCGGTTGGGGTTGATTTCTGTGTAGCTCAGAACAATGTATTCCCTCCCTCTCCCTGTAATTTGCCCATTAACACCCGCACCCCAGGGTTGTTGCAGTGATGTGATCATGCAACATCTTAGGTAAAAACAGAATCATAGAATCACAGAATACCAGGTTGGAAGGGACCTCAAGGATCATCTGGTCCAACCTTTCTAGGCAAGAGCACAGTCTAGATGGGATGGCCCAGCACCCTGTCCAGCTGAGTCTTAAAAGTGTCCAGTGTAACAGAGAATGAGACATATTATTAAAGCAAGACATAAATGCTGATGGCTTTTTTTTATTAAGCAGAGGTTTCAAGATTCATCAGGAGCTTTCAAGGTTCAGGACAAGGCTTTAGGGGAGTATCTGTCATGGGGAACTTCGCCAGGGAGGATTTCTTTTTCTGAGCTGAAGCCTGTCGAGAAGTTAACACGGTTTAACGTATCTCAAGCGAAGAGTCCGACCGCTTCTCCTGCGGAGAAAGAAATCAGTACCTCAGAGACAGAACATCTGGGCTTTTACTGTTTGTCTCTCCCTCTGGTGAAGGATACATCATAGAGGAACTTAAACAAAACAGAAAACTTCTGAACACTATTCCAGCTATTTCCTTTTGTTATTAACATTCAAAGACAAGCTAAAGACTTAATTTAAAGGAAGAACAAATAGTCTGTAGGAAATAAACTCTGTTTGCTGGAAGTTAGTTCTTCAGCAAATTACTTAGGAGGGAACTGAAGAACTCCACTAAATGTTACCTCTTTATACCTGAAAGAAAGGAATTCCTGGCAAATTCTCCCAATAAAAACTAATCCCTGCCAGTAAGAAAGAGAACAGGTAAACACAAAATTAAAGAACTTTACTTCTCCAACCAGTCTCCAAGCCTGATTAGTTAGTTTAAGCTAAGTTAGTTCACCATTTAGTTAGTGAAGAGATTTATTTTCATACATACAGGAATGCATTGCAGAATAAGCATTTATTGTCATATGTTACACCGTCAGACCCGCAGTGTGGGACGTACTCCATCGTACAGATATTGCTGGGTACCCTGTAGTTACTGCAGTAGTCCTGTAGATAGATGCAATCTATGTTCACAATAAAGCTCTCAACAACAGCTATGTAAGAAAGGTGATATTAGGAGAACCCCCCACACCCCGAGCTCCCCCCAGGACTGGCCAGAAGCAGATGCTGAGAAAAAGCCCAGGGACAGGGCAGGAGTGCAGTGGTACATTGCTTCCAGCAACGCAGAGCCTGTGTAACCGTCGTAAACGCTGCTGCAATAACTTTGAAAATAACTTGGACACAAACTGAATACTGCACTACTTGTTGAAACTATCATCAGATGAAAATGGCAATTTCACCCAATAATATCTGTGGCAAATGTTGTTCAGACAGCTGGATGACTCAGGGTTTTCAAACGCTCGATCACAATGTGATTAGTAAGGATTTATACAGAAACTGCTTTAAGGAAAGGAATGATGGCAAATAGAAAGATCTGTCCCTTACCTCCTGTGCATCAGTATCTGGAAAAAAATAAAAAAGAAGGAAATATGAACCAAAAGCAATTCATGGGTTCTGTTAGAGTTAAAAATCTGTGACTGCGTGCCCCGAATACGCAACTTTCAATTCACTGTTTGTTAGCAAATTACTTCGTAGATAAAAGGAATTTCAGGCAAAATTTTGTGCCATATCGTATGTTTACAACATTGACTCTGCAGCATAATTTTTTTAATGAGGGTTACAGCCAAGATGGAAAAGGGTGTACAAAATGAAAGAGGAGGAAGGCATTTTCCATGGTTCAAAGGATGGAACAGGACGTACCCAAAGCTAAGCAAGTTATTGAGGCAAACAGGGTCATAAAGCTAGCAAGCACACAGAGGCAGCGTCTTATATGCATTGCCACAATAGTTCTTAAATAAGAGGAGTATTTAGTGAGATGTAACTTCTATAAAGCTTCTACAACTGTTCAGCTCTCAAATTGCATCTCAGTTCAGGATGACTACAAGAAATGTTCACTTTCATTCAGTAAAATAATTTGTGTTTCTGCAACATTTCAGAGGTTAAATACTGGATGTCTGAGTCTCCGGGTTGTACCACGTACATGTCACTTCTTTCATTATGCATAAACTAGCGCTGAGAGTAGAGCTGTTCCCACAGTTGTTCTTACCCACTCAGTTCTGTTGCTAAAATATTACCCCATAAGTGATAGTCTTTGATGTCAAGTCTTTTCAACACTATCTTTCTAGGAGTAAATAAGTCCTTGTAGAATGAAGATCTTTCCAGTCTGAGGATGTTTTTTGTGGTTTTAGAGACAACCAGCGCTTACTCAAAGGCAGAGCAGGAGGCAGTGAAGCTACTCACCTGGGATGCAGCAAAGGGCTAGAGCAAAGAGCAGCAGCACGCCTGCCGTCTTCATGGTGGCTGAAGCGTCTGCGTGCAGCAGAGCGTGTGTTTCGCTCAGTAGATGTAGCCTTGATTCTGCCCTCAGGCGGTAACCGTGCTTATATGTACGTGTGCGTGTGTGTGTGTGTGTGTGTGTTTGTGCGCATTCATAGTTGACTTATTAACGCTTGTTCTGAAGTAACATTCCCAGTCTCTGTCAGGGTGGCAATCTCGACAGAGATAAGCCAGGGTGCTGGTTTTGGCTGGGGCAGAGTTATTCTTCACTGTAGCTAGTCTGGAACTATGTTTTGGATTTGTGCTGAGAACAGTGTTGATAATGTAGGGATGTTTTCGTTACTGCTGAGCAGTGCTGACACAGAGTCAAGGCCTTTTCTGCCTCTCACCCCACCCCACCAGCGAGCAGGCTGGGGGGCACAAGGAGCTGGGAGGGGACACAGCTGGGACAGCTGACCCCAACCGCCCCAAAGGGATATCCCACACCATACGACATCGTGCTCAGCATATAAAGCTGGGGGAAGAAGGAGGAAGGGGGGGGCATTCGGAGTGATGGCGTTTGTCTTCCCAAGTAACTGTTAGGCGTGATGGAGCCCTGCTTTCCTGGAGGTGGCTGAACACCTGCCTGCCCATGGGAAGCAGTGAATGAATTCCTCGGTTTGCCTTGCTTGCATGCATGGTTTTTGCTTCACTTATTAAACTGTCTTTATCTCAACCCATGAGTTTTCTCACTTTTACCCTTCCAATTCTCTCCCCTATCCTGCCGGTGGGGGGGAGTGGAGAGCAAACAGCTGGGTGGTGCTTAGTTGCCAGCTGGGGTTAAACCACAACTGTTGAAGAATGCTGCTTCATCAACAGGGCTCACAAGAAGATTAAATATGTTAGATGCACCCTCTGTGTCATTATTTCAAGTGAAATACATGACAGGTTCGTTCTGAAGGACCATGGAAAATTCCTGCAGGTAAAAGAGCAACTGTGCAAACCAAAGCAGCAACTGCTGCCTGATTTTCTGTGTGCACCTATCAGCGCATATTGACGTGCAGTGCTTTTTCACAAGCAAAACGTTGAATGAACCACTACCAGAGCGGAAAGTCTCTACTATTATTTTCACGTTCATCCCAGTAGAGCATCATTAAGTTATAGTGAAACCAGGAAAGCAGTGAACTGGGAAGGCAAGCAAGAGGGTGTCCCAGACACTGAAGGGAGTCCTTGGACCGGACAAGAGATAGAGCAACTTTTATGGGCATATGCAAAGAATTTACAATTGTTATTTCCCCCAAAAGCCGTTAGCATTGTGGGTTAGATTTGCAGTAATGGACTGATAGTCTGACGATGACAGAATGATGTGAGACCCTAGCCTGGATCCTAGAAAAGTTGAACCTAATCTGGAAATCACCACTTCATCCATCTGCCCATCTTAACATAAATCCTTTGTTTTACCACCAAAGCATCACTTTTTTGAATGGCCTCATTCCATCAAGGAAAACAAGCATCCCCCTCTCTTTGGCTCCCAGAAGAAATGCATGTAGGAGATATTACTTTTTAGAAGGCATATGCCCAATTTATTTGTGTTTCTCTTGTGTGGATCAAGAAACCACCAATTCAATACTCCAACAAAGGACAAAAGCAAAATAAATTTCATGGACAATACGCCAATGACAGGTCGCACTCTCAGAAAACAGGATACTTTGTCCTTGGGTTGTGAAACACTGCTGAAATATTCCTTGGGCTGGCAAAGAGTATTATGTTATTAAAGACTAAGAGAGAAGAGAAGTAGGCAGGAGTAGGAACCATCCCTAGGAGGGCATTTATCTTAAAATGCTTGGAGGTTGTTAAAGGATGATTTGAAGATGAGAAAAACCTAGAACTAAGTCACTTGGAGGACCTAGAGAAATATGGGCTTTGCTAACAGGCTGCCCTTGCAGAGTGCTACGCTGCAGGCGAGGACTGTGCTCAGGAGGCCATGGATCAGCTCTTGCTGCAGACACCACCACAGTCTGAACGGGTTTGCTGACGATGCTTGCACAGGGAAAGTGCACCAGAAATGCCTTGGGAGAGATCAGCTAGCATCATCGCTTCAGAGCAGTGTTTCAGCCCTTTACAGTGTCAAATGTCTGAAAGGGTCTGAACACTACTGTAGTCTCACTATCATTTATGTGCAGTCACACAGCTCTGAGGTTTATGCATCTGTATTTAATTTTCTGCCTTTTATGAGAGGGAGGGGAGCAAGACGTTGTTCTTATTATATCCCAGAGCTATGAGCACATAACCTATTCAGCCTGGCATCATCATTCAACAAATCAAAAGAAAATGTTTCATGAGACAACACATGAAACAAGACAAAGAAATGTTGCTGATTTAGTTTATTGAGAAAGAAAATCAGGAGTGAGCTGAGTTCTCCAGAGGGCGAGATGAACTGAGGTGAGATCTTTGGCTGGGTTTTGCCAGTGGGGATCCTGTGGTGAATTCTCTCAGCACTGATACTCAGCATTTTCCAAAATGGCTTAAAGTGAGAGTCCCATTGCTGTCCCTGAAAGTGAGGAGAGGAAAAAATGGATTAGACACAGAGTCCTGCCTGCTATAATCTGTCCTTTTCCTTGGCTCCTAGAGAAGGCATCAGGCAGGATCCTGCCCCAGAGCCAAAGAACAGGCAGGCTCAGAGACCCCTTAGCTATTCAGAGATGGGTGAAAAGATTTAACCCATTCTTAAGAATGAAAATATTTTTGGGAACGATAACAAAACTCCAAATTTAATTTTCTTTGCAACATGCAAGAAAAACTCCATTAAGTTTAATGATCTTCAAACCATTCACACTAACAAACCAGACATAGCTCTTTGTATGCTCTAATGAAAAAAAATGAATGGTTGGCATGGTGGCTGGTATTCTCTCCTGCCCCAAATCCCTGATCAACACTGGTCAGCAAACAAGAAAGTGGCAACTGTGCAAACTTGCAGCTGTAGGAGGCAACAGATAACACAAATGCGATCCGTGTTTGTACATACACGACTGCATTGCAGAAGTCACACTTATTGCTGTATGTTTTGCTGTCAGAGCCACAGAGAGGCAGGTACTCAAGCGTGCAGACAGGTTTAGGGTAGTCACTGCAGTCAACCTGCAAAGAAAAAAAAGTGTAATGTTGAAAATATGAAGGAGTCAGAAGCAGAAGGTCTTGAACCCCTAGCTACAGCTGCAGTGCTGATGATAATGATCTAACTAAAAGTAATTAAATTCCTTGCACATTCTGATCTAAACTGAGGTGTCAGTTTTCTCCCATGCCAGAAGAATTTCATAATATAAAAATAGATCATAATTTCCTGTTTGAAGAGATGTATATCATAACCTGACCACAGCATTTCTAAGCAGCAGCAGTTCACTCGGTGAATGTGCCGTGCTCATGATCACATTGCACCATGTTCCCAACTTGGCCAGGAAATTAAATGGAAAAACACTGGTGTCTGGAGAAGTGTAGGTGCTGATGCCTGTATAAGGGTCCAGTATCTCTCCCGTAGTCTTAAAACAAGAAGATCAGCACTTAGCTAGACACCGGGAGGGTGGGATTTTGTTTCTTTGTGCAATGGGTGCTACACTTGCTGAGAGGTATCGTAGTGCAAAAAATGCCTGTGGGTCCGGGAAGAGGCTGAGGAATTTCATGGAGGAGGAGTCCATCGAGGCTTACTGACTGCACAGAAATCGCACCTAGCTGAGGTCCATCACCTGAAAACAGCTGGAGGCTGGAAGAGTAGAAGTCCCATACATACTCACTCTACTCTTACTCTCTCCTGCACAATCCTTACGACCCCTGCTAAGAGCAGGCTCTGCATCAAGCCATCATAGGCTTGATGGACCATTGGTCTGACCCCAAAATCCATTCTCTCTTCTTATTCTCAGTTCTGCCCTGATGGATTATTTCTGTTACTACTCTTTTACTGATCCCTTCTTATGCAGTCACCCTCTTCCTTTTCTGATGTATGGATACATCAGATACATGGATACATGTATTACATATGGAGAAAGCAAAATCTTCCCTGTGCTGAAGCACAGCAGCAGTTACCCTCCTGTAGGATGCTGCTGGTCTGGGGGCTGCTGCAGACACTGGCAGTGCTTCCCCTGACATCAGTTGGGCTGAAATCCCATCCCTCATCACACAGTTCACTTACTGTAGCAATTTCCTTCTTACATGCACCGTCATACTTCTTGCCAACACTGGTTCCAGGCTCTCTGGGAAGGGAAGACACCCGCGTTAGGGAGCTCTGTGAGCAACCTGCTCTGCTGAACCCCACGTCCCAGCAATGCTGATCAGCCTCAGGTACAACATACAGGATACAGGAGACGTCCAGCTTAGGCTGTGTCGACATGGGTCTAGATACCAGCTCAGGTGGTGCCACAGCCTGCTGGAGTGCTGTTTTATAGCATGATGCGAAGGACAAGGGAGGGTCCAAGATGTTATGGTGAACTAGGAGCTAGGTTGTGTGACAATGTAGATGCACCTTAGGTTAGTTGCTGTCCTCTGCAAGGCAGCATCTGCCACATAGACCCTTTTAACTTAGTTAAGAGAAGCATTGTGTCCTGTGTTAGATCCCCACCCAGCCCTCTACTTCTGTCTCTAGATCAGAGGCATAGTTTTCCTCCTAATCACAAAGGAAAACAGGGTCTAGTTACCAGGGAAAGAGGAAGGTCGAAGTCTAAGCGCCTTACAGAAAAAGCCTTAGTAGGAGTCCTGATATTCAGAAAAGCAGCTGCCAGGAGTGCTAAGCACTCGTTGTCCCTCACAGGAGAGCTCTGCAGACGCAGTACTCACAGGTTATGGGCACATAGCAAGCACTCGTTGTCGTAGGTGACCCCATCGGTACCACAGACGGGGCTGAGGTCTTTGTTGCAGAGCAACACCGCTTTGCCTTCCTCGTTTGTCGTGTTGGGATATCTACTGCAGTCCACCTGTTGAGGGAACACAAAACAAAGCGCTGGTGAAGTCTTGCTTAAAGGAAGCAAGTAGATCTGGCGAGTGTGTGTGTTTGGCCACCTAGGATACCACCACAGCAGGAAAAATGCTTTTTTGTGTGTCACTATGATAACAGTTCACTTGATGACCAATGCAAGATTCTGACATCTCATATGTCCTCTTATTTAGTGTTTGAATTGTTTCTTGGGGGAGTCAATAAGCAGCTTTGGCCACTCAGAAGCAGGACAAGCCCCTTGTTTTGCCCTTAGTTTCACTTACGGAGACAACTTCCTTGCATTCTCCATCATGGTCTTTGCTGATATTGGTTCCATATTCTCTGGAGAGGGAAAAACAAATGTTAGGAAGTTTAGCAAAGACATCTTGCTACATCCTAGGTGCTGAAAATATGTAACTAATGCAAGGGAAAGCTGACTCTTTATCACTCAGGCTTCTATTTTATGAGAAGGTAGTGCCATCCTCCCTGTCCAGCTAGCACTGAGTGGCTGGCAGGGATGTGAAGACCCTGAGATCTTTAGAACCATTTTGGGCAGTTCAGAGCAGAGCATCTCTCCATCCTTTTGCTCTGCTTTCTTGTGATGAGACATGCCCTAGGGGTTGTCATCTGGTTGATCCTTGAGCTGGAAAAGAAAAACCTGAATAAATTACAGCAGCAAAAGAGAGACACGGCGACTAAAGCGATGTCTAGGCAACAGAGTGCCGCACAGTGATACCCAAGCTCATTTTGAAGGAATTGACACGAGTGACACATTACAGATCACTGTTTGTTGAAAAGTGGTGCTTCCAGGAGTCCTAAGCATTGCTGCCCGAGATCTCCTCTGCAGTACGTACATGTTGTAGGCACAGAGCAGGCACTCGTTGCTGTAGGTGACTCCATCAGTACCGCAGATGGGGCTGAGGATCTTGGTGCAGGACAACACCTCTTTGCCTTCCTCACTTGTGGTGTTGGAATACGCACTGCAGTCCACCTGCCAAAGGAACGTACGGCAACAGGGTGGGGAAGATATTTTACATTCACAGCTCTCATTTTGCAGGAGACAGTGACCAGACACAACCTGCAGTGCGTTTTTCACAGCCACAGCACAAACTTGTGCTGGTGTGTCAATCTGGTAACTGGTGAATCCTGCCTGCAGAGACCTCCACACACAGCAGGAGAGGAGGAGGAGGAGGAGGAGGAGAGGGCTACAGCCATGCAGCCCCCAGATGGGGTAAATCCGTGGTGGTCTCTCGCTTGGCATCATTTTGCAAAGGCTATCCACTGGTCCCTCATTCTTATATTCTTGTGGCCCCTCCAGTGCATTTCTGTTATTACTCTTTCATTCTCAACACACTGATCGTGTTTTTTTCAGAGGAGCAAGACTAGTGATGAGGTGTGTGTGTAAGCTGGAGTTTCTCATAGTATTTTACTCTTTCAGTACGTTGCCTTTGGGTAGGTTCTGATACTACAGTCTATTGCTATCAGTTTAGAGCCAGTCGTATATGACCAGCTTAAAGCTTAGACCAGTTTAAAGCTGCTGAAAAATTAATTCATCCAAAAATTTTGTATCATTACTACTACTACATTATTAACATAGAGCATAGATGTAGAGCTAAAAAAAGTATAATTTAATGTTTCACACTGTGGAATCTGATTACAATGACACGAATTTCACACTAAGTGAAAAACAGCTAAGCATCTGCAGGCCTGAGCTTTTTCCCGTTCCTTTGGTTATGTCTTTACCAGGCCACACACTTGAGAAAAGTGACAGAAAGAAATCTTCCACTCACCTCAACCCCAAAGGCAGCATCTGGAAAACAAGAGAGGCAGAAAGTGTGAAACAAAGCCAATATGACAAGACCTCAGTTAAAGCTGGAAATCTGGATGTAAAATTCCTATACGCAGGACCAAACTGAATGATTTCCAGTTTTTTTCCCATAGAAAAAAATATTTTCTATGTCGATAATAGTGTTGCTTATTGCTGGGTGTGGTGAAACATGTTTTTGAATGGCTTTGTTCTTTTTATTTTGAGATAGGTAGACTTATTAATTGAAAGTAGAATAGCTTTTCCTTCCTTATCTTTTTACATATCCATTTTTCACCCTAAAGAACTGCTGTTACCTATCTGAAAAGAAACCTGAGTCAATACAGATACGTGCAAATGCAAATAGTCACCTACAGGATAAGCAAATACATACAGCATCTGTTGTCAGGAACATACATTTTAAAGAAGCTGAGGGTGAAAAAATAAATTCTCTTTGACTTTGTCATTTCATCAGATGCAAATATGCAGTGACAACATCAGTCTCCGGCTTGTTTTCATCTCTTGTTTCCCCATTAGCAACAAAAGCGTTGCAGGAAAGTTGCCAGGCTCCTGCAAAGAACTTGCTTGTGCCATTACAATGCTTTCGTGACTAGTTACCGGAGGCCTGACCACCTCGTTGTGGCCCTCTTTCAGATATTTATCCATTTGCTGTAATTGTACAACAAGTGTAAGCAGTGTAACAGTGTTAAAACAACAGTGTAAAAAGTGTAACAGCACTAGTTACCAGCACAGGACTCCACTTGTTTATATTTATGACAGACAACCAGCTACAACAGCATCCATTCAAGACTATTCTGAAATCTCCTCCTGCATCCTATGCGACGCCAACATACCGAGGCAGCCTAGCTCTTTGTAGAAGAAGATTTTCTCTCTTTGAAGCCACTATCTTATCCCTTTAAAGACAGCCAGGACTCAGACACGAAGCCTCTGCGGCCCCTTGAGAGTCACTCACCTGGGAAGCAGCAAAGCGCAATGGAGAGGAGCACAAAAACACCGGCCGTGGTCATGGTGGAAGTATTTCTTGAGTCTGCAGGCTGCCTGCTCCTGCTCTGCTCCCGAGATGGCCTCTCCAAGGCTGACTGCAAATATATACAAATGCAATGTCTAAACTGTTCAACTGTGACATAAAACAACCAGCAGAATCTGTCACCAGTACAATGAGGCTGGGAATATTTATTGAGGTCTTGACTTTCAGGTAATGGTCTGTATCTGCTAGGCAATTGATTTTGGCTGGACATCTGGTTAATAGCTTGAGACAAGTATCACATGTTCTCAGTGGTCAAAACCAAACAAACAGCCTTTGGGACAAAAGAAACCTCTTTAGGATTCTAGTAGAAATGTAAGGAGCACAAAATATTGAGGGGACCAAACAGCAGGTCCTTCATTCCTCTCTGCAGAGCAACATCTCCCATCAGGGAGCAGCTTAGGCAGAGCATGCAGGACTGCCCTGTTTGCAGATCAGGCTAAGGCTCTCTGCTTCCCTTTCTGGTTTTGGGTGGGGTTTTTTCTGCATTCCCAGGTATTCACCACTAGGTATGAACACGGGTCAGGTCTGGCTTTGCCATCAGCAGAACTGGTTAAGCTTTGTCAGGGGAGTCTGGCAGGACTGTGTCTAACCTGTGAAGCTAATGGTATTTAGCACTGGTTTGATAAAAGATACAGCTTCTTGACAGTTTCACTGCCTGCGTATAGAAGAGCTCAGTAGAAGGAAGACTTGAAAGCAGGTTAAATTCTGACAAGTGCCACTAAAAATGTCACTTGGACCATATCAGGAGGGAGCAGTTATTTACAGACCTAGTCACAGTTAAACACACAGACTGATTCAAAGTGTTCCGCCAAGCCATCTTAAGAACAAAGGACACTGAAGGTTTGGGAACCTATTTACATAGCACCAACTATGCTTGGAAGTACAGTAGGTCCTTTCCCCCTACAGATATTTTAGAAAACGATACTTAAAACACAGAGCCTGTCCCAGTTTTCCTGTCTGTCTCGCACCTCCAGCCTTCGTGCCATCTCCAAATTTTTCCTTCCTAGGAGGAGGTCTGGACCTCTTCTCTTTCAGTAGGTCTAATTTTGTATGAACGGGTTCTGTCTTTAACCTCAGTTCCTCACTGTGATCCCTTTCACAGGTCCGAAATGGCAAATATACCTGGGGTTTTTTGGTCGTGGGAGCTAAGCATTGTGCTTAGGATAGACCTCAGCACCATGGGAGCTGCAGAGCAAATGATGCTTTACAGGTGCTCCCTCAAACAAACAAGGCACCACCCATTAATCAAATGAAATTCAGCTGAAATCACTGAAAGTTAGCCCAAGCAATTGTGTTGGTGTTTGATACATCACAGTGGTCTAAAGGGTATACTTTGATCCTTAAATGTGTAAATTGTATCGTGCATCGTGGGCACTGGCATGTTATGAAGGCCACAGCATGGCTGTGTGGATGTACAGCTCACGTTTTTACCTAAAAGATATTAGTTTCTTCACAGGGAGAAGCATTAAAGTAATTATGCTGCTGGGTTTGTTTCCATAAGTTACAGGGAGCATGCATGAATATTTTAGACAGATTTGGCACATCCTCAAGATGCATTGCCCTAATGTGCCTTGTGGATGGCATCTCTGGAAGCCAGATACTTTTCCATGAGCATGTACAGGAGCACGCTGAGGCTGCTGTCACAGGCCACGCTTGTTGCCTTCATCAGTTCACACATACAGTCTCTGCACAGTTGGAGGGAGGTACATCTTTCTGGGTCAAATCTGAACTTTGTCACTGCCTTCTCCAGCCAGCAGCAAGACCTCTGTGAATCACCCTCACCAGCCTTCCCAGCCCCAACCTGGCAGCTTTTGACAGGTTGCCTCCTGCCTGGTGCCCACATGCTGCTGCTCCGGGCTGCTCCCTGCCCCGGACGGTGCTGTCCTCCAGGCAGGACCCACCTCTCTCCTGATGGGTGGAGAGCACCTTCCTGCCAAAGGCTGGCATGTGTTGCCCATATACACCACAGAAAATTTTTCCACTGCAACTGCAGTTTAGCACTAGGTCTGGCACTTACTGGCCCCGAGCAACCCAGATTTCCTCCAACCACCACAACGCCCATCTGATGTTCAGCAGATCCATTCCTTCACTCTCTTACCTACAGACCCTCTAGGGAGACTCAAGCCTGTGACAATTAATGGCTGGCTGGGGAACACCCGTCTCCCCTGAGCTGCTCAGGTACCCCCTCCAGGCAAGCCACAAAAATGACACCCAGAAATCAACAGGTTTCAGACTCATGCCCAGCCTCCAGCCAGCCAACGTCCACAGCCTCCCCACCCGGGCTTACAGCTCCAGATCATCCTGCCTCTGATAACAGCGTGGAAAAACCCCACAGCTGGCTAAGCTCGTGCTGTAGGACAAGTTGCTCAGTTCTTAACTACTCCTGGAAGAACAGTTAGAAAGAGGATTTGGTCTGCAATCCTGCCACTGATCTCGTGCTGTAATCCACTTCGCTACGGTCTTCTAATCCTCAAAGTCAGATGCAGCATATGGCTAATGACCATTTGGCTAAAGGAAAATCCTCCTGTGTGCAGAAGCCAGCATGAGGGCAGAGATCTGCAAGTAAGCAAAGGCAGTGCCACATCTTGGGGTACCACATGTTATGGTCCTGAGCACCAGAGGGTCTGCAGGCTGACACCAGGGCATGATTTGGCCATTATACAACATCTTCTCTCACTTACCCAAGGAATTTCTTCTTTTACATTTCCCATTACAGTTTTTGCCAGTATCGATTTCATATTCTCTGGAAGAATCAAAACTGATATTGGGAAATTTTCTTAGCGGATATGCGACTTCTCAGTGTAAGTAATACACTGATAAATGAATGACAAATTATTTAATACACTCTTCCAAACATCCCTAGGTTTTGTCACATTATTTAATTAACAAATAGCTGTTGTAAAAGTGGGAAATAACAATAATTAGTTATAGCTGTTTCATGAAATTGCCTCTAATCACTCCAAAATGCCTGCTAAATACAATTCAGACTGCAGTTTCTGTCTTTGTCTTTCTTTTGGCTGCAGTGTGGCCAATAAATATTTGTACTGAGCCACGCACCTGGAGAAACCGATACAGAACAAATGGAAGATCTGCCTCTCGCCTGGTGCCCGAAGGCATTGTTTGAACTAAGCAATAAAGAAAACAAAGTCACTGATGTGATTAAAATATATCGATATAGAAACATATCCATGTGCTTATGAATTTAGTAAATAGAGCTTGATTCAGGTAATGCCAGTGAATGTTTTCCTGAACTAATAAGACCACGTGCAGAACTTTGTACCCTGCAGGTGAAGGCTAACGTGGTTTCACATTACTTATGCAATGAAGTAAATGTGCTTGGCCCCACTACAAGGACAGATGTTGACACATGGGAATGCGTCCAGCAGAGGCCACCAGGCTGGTCAGGGGCTGGAGCACAGAGCATTCAGGGTAAGCTGAGGGAGCTGGGCTTCTTCAGCCTGGAGAAGAGATGGCTACGGGGGATCACATTGCTATCTGCAGCTCCCTGATGGGGTTACAGAGAAGACAGAGTCAGAGTCTTCCCAGAGCTGCACAGCAAAAGGATTAAATTCTGACCGAATATGAGGAATTATTCTTCGCCATGAGGGTGATCAAGCAGTGGCACAGGAACCAGAGAGGTCATGCATGTCCGTCCTTGGTGATACTGAAAACCCAGCTGAACAAGGAAGGCCTTGAGCACCCTGAGCTGACTTTGACTTTGGCCTTGCTTTGAGCAGGGGTTGGGCTAGAGACCTCTAGAGAGCTCTTCCAACCTGAATTATGTATATGGTACTTACATAATGCTCTCTCCTATGGATAGTTTTTATTAATGAAGGAACATAATACTTCTCCATGACTCAGGAGAGCAGCCTCAGCGTTTTCCTACAACCTTTGCTAAAGGGCCACAGGTAAGTCGTACAAAGAGCTCCCAGCACATTTTTACAGGGGATGACCAGTAACACGTACAACAAAAGAGCAGATTGTAATCATTGTTAAAAAAAACCCTAAATTATTCAAATTTGAGAACATTATTAGCTCTCAACGATTTCAAAGTCTTTCCACTTCTGCAACAGCCCAGGCCCTCTGCCATCACAACACTTACCCAGAAGAGCATCAGCATTCACACTGACAGCAAAGTTATCTGCACCACAGAAAATCAGCTGCCAAAACAGCGGCCACTTCACTGCTGTGCTGCAGCCTGGCCCCGACGCGGGTCTCAGCAGCATCAGCTCTGAGGACATACCGTCACTGCTCGCCTCACCAGCTCGTGCTCTGCTCCAGCTCTGGGCAGTTTCTGGATGATGAGGACATCACGTCAGGGCTCCATCGCACAGAGCAAGAGTTACTCACATGAAAGCAGGAAAATGCTAGAAACAGCAGCAGAAAAAGGAGGCACTAAACAGCAGAACATTTGGCTGCACAAAGGCCCAGGCTACTGCTCTTTGAAGTGAACATACTGCAGGGAAGGTGGTTTGGAGGTAATGCAGGAGATGTTATCCCGCAGCTGGTTAGAGGAAGAGGAAATCATTGGTTTAATCAGGTTTCCTGACACTTCAGAGATCTCAGCTGTGCATCACTGAGTGCTTATTTCATCTTTGCTGCAGCCCAAGCAGGACCAACAAGGAGGTGGCTGCGGGGGAGTAGCAGCCGACCTGGGATTGACACCATTCATGGCTGCCTGGCAGGAGAAAGTCAATCTGGCAACTTCACTGCTAAAGCTGGGAAAGTCTCCTTCAGGAGCTGGGGTCAGGAGAAAAATCTTTCAAAGGTAAAAAAAAAAAAAAAAATCCAATAGATTTTTATCTGCAAGGAGGCATTATTTATAGCTCAATGCACAGTTAAAATAGAATGAATAAGCGTGTTCTGCCGTGAAAGCAAATTGCTTTGAGGTTATATAAAGCAGGGAAATAGTTGAACACATCTCCAAAGGACAGCAGATGAGGCATTTTCAAGCTACCAGTCATCTAGCAGCACGCACGTCATCAGAACAGCACACGGCAGGGGGATCATGGCTGTGTCCCTTGGATTTCAGACAGCTCCGCAAGCCACTAAAGACTGTCATTGCCAAGAGAGGCTTGTAGGCAGAAGCAAGATATTTTAATTGACTAACTAGCAGGGCTGGGAAAAGTAATTCAGTATGGTTGGGATGAGCAATTGCTACATGCTACCGAGCAGCAGAGGGGAATACGAAGGCCTCAAGGAAGATCATTTGATCCCTGGACAGCTGCTTGTTTACAGAGGGATAAGCATCCCGGATGCGACTCTGGTGCAAAGGCTACGGCAAGGCTGGCTGGGGAAACAGGTTACAGTCTCCCATGAAGCGCAGGGACCATCTCTTTACAGTGAGCTGCCAAGTCGCATTAATTTATCATAGGAACATGCCTTCAGTGCTCACTCCCTTCAGTTCTGTTTCGTAAGATTGACAGACATGTCTATAGACCACAAAGTGTTCTTGACAAGAGGGTAATTAACCTTCGATGTTTACATCTCCCTCCTCTTGGTAAGTAACAGACTAAGTTTGCGCGTTTTGGGCTGTAAACGAGTGATAGTTTCCTTTTATGCTCTTGATCAGAGGTCAGGAGGACTGGAATTTTCTGAGCTCTATCTGGAGTAGTAGGTAACTGAGGAAGAATTTCCTTGAGTAAATGGCCAAAGCCTTGGACTCAGGGCTTTCAGACCAGCCCCACATCTGTAAGATCCCCATCAGCCTGTGGCTCCACAGCCCTTTCAGCCAGGATCTCGGACCTGGTTCGTCCGAGACAGGGACAGGGTGAGCTGAGGCTCTGCCCTCCCTTGAGGAGGCTAGGGGTGCAGAAGTTTACACATAGATAATGATGTGAACGAGAGAGAAAGCAGCTGTTCCTGGAGGTGCCAGTCCATTGCCGCCACAGCAACCTGGAGGCATCGCTCTGCCCATTAACTGCCCCAAGAAACATCAATGTATCACATCCCCAGGCAAAGTTTCATTTCCATGTGAAACCACGGGATGAGGCAATGCAGAACAGGAGCAAGCAGAACATCAGACAAAAACACGTTCTTGGATCTCACCTTATCAGCCAAAAAACTAGCAAAAATTCATATGAGGAACAATGTTTGGAAAAGGCAAATGAAGGTGCTTGCTTTCATTTATGTGAAGAAAACCAGGAACCTCTGGGATTTGGGATGAACGATGGTTTGCTTTTTAATAAAGATCTTATAAATAAAATAGCAACAAGGGATTTTCTTTCTGAGGGATAAGGTGGAATAGGCTAAAAGGAAAATGCACTGCTCTCCCTGGTGGGAAAGGGAGGGAGAACAGGGCAAGAGACTGGGTGCATCGTGGCACTATAGTTTGAACACTTGGCTGGAACAGGAGGAACTGGCTGGAAAGTTTCTATAGCTGAAGGACTATTAGCATCGTAACCATTGAACACTTTTTTCCCTCATTATTAACAGCAAAAGAAAGGGGAACAACTTAATTTATTCTGCAGAGTTAAGCTTTAATGAGACCACTGCCTGATTCTTTGCAGCTGGACATGGGTGAAATACCATCAGTGCTGACAGAAAGCAGCATGCTGCTGAGTTACAGGATTTTACTATTTCACAGACATTGAGGTAGATGGCAGGACTTGTACTATCTCTCAACTACTGCACTAGCAAAGTAATGCAGTTATTTACTTAATATGTCAGTACATGCATGACAACTGCTGTGTTGTATGTGATCATATGGCCCCTAGATCCCCTGGCTTGGGCACTGTGCTCCATTTGCAACCTGACAAAAATTCTTGTCTCAGGAGAGCCAAATGCACCGATACCTGCACAGGTTTTGTGTGTCTCCTTTTCTGGTCTTGAAACAGGTTATGCTGCACTTTCCTGATGCTGTCCGCGAAGGCTGTTTGTACATGCTTGCATAGCAAAGAAATATTTCTGCTACTTGTCTCATATTTTGCATCTTTTTGCCATCCTTCTCTTCATACATTTGAATGCAGCCTGTGGAGAACAGCAATATTAGGAAGCTAGCGTTAAATCACTGCCAAATAAAATGTCAACAGAAGGCATATGCATCACTTACGTCCAATCGTACGCTGCCTGCTCAGCATCCGGCTGGCATTATTTGGGATGCTGCCACAGAGAGCAATGGGAGCTCAGGCTGCTTCTTGGTTTGCCTTCCTTCTTAGTCACTGGGTTGACTGCTGTTCCCAAGTCCCTGGGTGTCCCACGTTCTCTGAAGAAGGGAGTCTGCCATTAGAGACTCGGTATGACCATTTTCCCAAACAGGGACGGATGCTGGGAAGGTAAATAAAACTCCCAAACGATACAAGTGAAGGAGAGTTCATCCGAGTTAACCACAAACAATGAGGTGGTTTTACCATCTCTATTATAATCCTATCAGTCAACAAACCTATGCCATCTGAATATGCTGCATCATTTGGATTTCCACTCCAGCTATTTTCTTCAGCTATTTTCTTTTCTCTGTTAAATCTTCACGATTTCGCCCCAAGCACAAACAGCAAGTGGAGAGGGAGAAAAGGAGGATAAATTGGAAAAGCACAGCGAGAGGCCAGGGGCTAGGGGACTGTCACTCGGAAAGCATGTTCTTTCCATCCAACTGACACATTATAGGCACGGATCCCACATTCAACGGTGCAAGTGAAACCATCTGTGCCACAGATCTGGTCCGGTGCTTGGCCAGGGGGCCCTGACTGGCTGTCCACAGCGATGCCCCTGGGACATTTGCTACAGCTAAGCCTTGAAGGGAACAGAGAAAAAAGTTTAAAGCAAGAAATTTCCAACCATTCCTCATTCTTCAGGGGGCTTGAATGAAATTCAGGTTTTGCTTCTACAAATGAAAAATAGGCAGGAAGCAATGCACTATGTGAAAGCTCTTTTTTTGCACATTCACGGTATGTTTAAATTTATGGGGCTGCACCTCAGCTGGTGAAAATCTGGAAAACCCTCCTCGGCTGAGTGGAGATCTGCCAGCTGGAGATGGGCTCCCTTCCACTGCTGCTTTCTGCTTTTTTCATATCTGCTCATTGATCAGCAGAGCACACGACCGAAGCCCAGAGCATGGCAAAGTATCAAATAAAATTGTATCAAACATTAAATTACAACAAGGGAATGAACATTTCTGAGTGTGAACATACTGACGGATGAAATGGGTGGATACCAGAATTATATTCGTTCAAATATAGAGATCTGAGGAAATTTTTTCAGTTCCCAAACTATTTCTTTTGGTAACAGCCAGTTAAATAGACCTATGCGACTGATGCAATGAGTTTGTACAATTATTTCTGGATATCTTCTTTTTTGAGGAACACATAGTTATAAAGTGGTTAAAAAAATCATTTAAATATTCTTCTGAAAAGAGAACAGTTTTAAAAAAATCAGTGGGATGAGCCTTGTCGTTCTCAAACACCCGTCAAAGGAGTGACAGTATCTCGGCCCATCCACATGCCTCTCTAGCAATTGAAGCATATGAAAAAAAGCTAAACCAAGACAAATTATCAGCAGACATCATTTTGAAAGGTATAGATTTTTTGGTAAAGTGTTTGAATGAAGTTTAGGTACAGATACTGTCAAGGAAAAGCTGGGGGGGGGGGGGGTTTGAGTCACAGATGGGTAAGTGCTGATATATACCATGCTGATAAATGGGGGGTGAAAAAAAAATCTTTTGGCTCAATATAAAAAGACTAAGTATTGTTTTCTAAATCCCACTTATCAATCAAGAACTAAACGATTCACTTCATTCTTCCTCCTCTTTGTGTTGTAAGAAAAATGACTGTAGACTCAGAAAACATTGATAAGGTTATAAAGATAAGTTAGACAAACAAGGAAGGAGAGAGGACATTTATATTTTTAAAATATTGCCTCTGCGATATGTACCAGTGCACTTACAAGTCACGAATCCTGAGGCTGGACCGTCATCGGTGTGAAACACGTAGAAGTTCATCAGCCCTTGGCGCTGCTCAGGAGCTGGGTCCCCGCTCTCCAGAGCCGGAGGGCTGCAGAAGGGGCTGCAAGGCAGCGTGCGGAGCCGGATCAGCTGCATTTCAGCAGGAAATTTTAGATACCTGATGTTGCAGTCATAGCAGGCACTGGAAAGTCATTTTTTTTCTTCGCTGCATCCTTGACTGAGGGTAGAAGGCTGCACCTACAACTGTTTCTGTTCATGGCAAGAGTGCAAATATGACAGTCCACTGAAGCAGGACTAAACCCAGGCTTGCATCTGATCCTTTTAGTGCCTGTTTCCAAGTTAAAAAACAGGCTTTTGTAGCATGACAGTTGAATGGTCTTTGAGAGTGACCTGACCACTTTGAAGCTGCTCGGGCTTTGCCCAAGATGAGTGACAAAGTCAGCCTTGGGGCCCTGCAGCATCATGCACCCGAGAAGCGACAGAGCAGTAGACTGAGCAGCACCAAAGCGTCCGTCACCCTCACGCTGGAGACAGTTACTGGGTATATTCAGTCTAGTAAGCACTGAGCTCATGAGGGGATCTCTTGGTGCTCCCCAGCACAGGAATCTCTATCTATCTATCCAGCTATTCTTCTATCTATGGCCAAGCAGGCATCCAGCTCAGTCCACTATACCTTAAAACCACGTTTCAGGTCTCTTCGTCATACTTTAAACTTGGTATTGTTCTGCCTCTCTCCTAAGCCACAAAAATTCAATGCTTCCTCTTGAACGTACTCGTCTTTGCCTGACCATTGCTTCCTCATCAAGAAGAAGCAGAACGAAATCGTCTAATTAACACATGCTCAGTAAGTAACCCTGGAACAGCTGAAAAACAGCTCCGAGACACAGAAAACAGCTCTGTCCCCAAGAAGGCGGCTGCCCTACTTTTATAGGGTTATATTGCTTCATAAAACACCCCCTGAGCCTGGGGGATATTTAAACTCCAACGTCAAGCTTTTCCCATTTTCTGGCCCGGTTTTAGTGTTTTATTCCATCATGTACTTTTACACGAAACCTACTGGTGAATACCGCATGGAAACCTGTGTCTAAGGACCACTTTGGCTTCTTCCCTGGATTGCTCTGACTTAATCTCAACTTTGTGCCTCCTTGAGTTCGTGTTTGCCTTTGGTGTCATCAGACAATGATGGCAGGGCTGTGCCCAGCTAATGCCATTCAGTTGGATCTTGACAGCTTTACTACAAAGGCTTGCAAAAGCCAGCAGCCAGAGCTAAGGCCAAGGGAAAGTCTCCCAAAGCCCACAAAAAAAATATTCAGGTCTTATCCTTGAGGATAACCCAGTAACATTTAAACTAGAGCAGCATGTTCTACAAAAACACCGTAACAGTAAATGGCAAAAAGGTTATATAAACCAAAGGAATGTTTACATTAGGACACAGACCCAAGAGAAGTACAATAAGCCATTGTTAGTCACAAATCGTCTTAAAAAGTACATGCCAGCCACGGACTCTAATAGCACGGAGGTATAACGGCCTCATTCCCTGGTACAATACCCACAGTATCTCCAAGTCAGGAACATTTGCCTTCAGCCTATTCATCTAGCCCGACAATTCAAAGAGTGACTTTCCAAACCAATCCAAATAATTGTGTTATTTTCTGGTAAACTACAATGGGACATTGAATAAGGAAGGTGCTAGCGGTAGTCCAGAGGAAATCATTTAACCCTGAAATATTGGACTTGCAATAGCTTTGGTGACCTGGTGTGGAGCTGGTGGTAGCGGCTGTACCTATGTTGCCAACAGACGAAGGGCAGCCCCCAGGCCCCCCTGCCTCCCTGCCATCCATACGGACAACCAAAGCGACAGCAATCGTATCACCAGGTCCTGAGCTCTTTGGTCTCAAAAAAGTAGGCAAACATGACTATCAGGCAGAACCACTTTCCTGTGACTTGCTATATATTTGGTTAAAACTGGGCACAAGTGAACCTCTGCATCCTTTTCCTTCCCAAATGGCTTTAGAAGGCAGGCAGCTGCAGTGATGGCTGCACTGGGGCTGTTGCCCACCCCAGGGGTGATTTCTGCTCACCAGGCCCCAGAGATATTCTGTTACATTAATAAATCAAGATATTTCATGAGTGGACACTTCTGCTGTCTGTGACCCTGAAGGGAGCTCAGCATTCCCCCTCCTGTAGATTATATCCTATAACAGCACACAGCACTGAGGTCAATTCAATGGAGACAGGCCGGGATCACCTTTCCTGACAGCAGCTGCTGCCTCTTCCATGGGACAGGGTGCACAGGCAGTGGGAACCAGGACAGGGGCACCTCTCAGCCAGGCAGCAAGTTTCCCTTTCTAGCCCACAGCAAGAATGTGCTCTTCTTGAGAGCAAGCCACCACCCACATCCTAGACATTGCCCTGTGGAGGAGGTGGACCATGCCCTTGAGGTGAATGTCTCCTTACGCTGACTATGGAGTCTGTGATCAGGTCATACAGAGATATTAATGGCTAGATGAGACTAATACTGGCAAGAAGACTCTGAGGAGCAAGTAAGTGCCTGGGAGCTCCAAGGGGAGACCAGGACCTCAGCAGAGCAGGGATGGCACTGACACATGGCAGGAAAAGATCTACCCACATTGTTTGGTAGAAGACAACATCGATAGAAAAATACATATGCACCACTAGAAGTACCGTGTCAGGGAGGAGAAGGGGCAAAAGGGATGAGACGTGGCATTAAGACAGAGAAACGTTGCCAAGTGAGTTTATTGAACAAGTGTTTCAGGAGCTAAGGAAACAAGACAAACTGAAGGAAAGTTGCTGGAGAAGATCAGCCCGTGGGAAGTCACGTGCAAGGGAGCTCGTCTTCCTGCACTGGGCTCCAGCACAGGCTTAACATTCAGTCAGACTCACGAGGCTGAGAGTCCTATTGCTATTCCTGGTGAGAAAAGGAGAGAGAAGGATTAGACACAAAGCATATTCAGTGCCGAAGCCTCATTCCTCACTTCACGGCCCAAGCGTTGGCTTAGGGTTGACCGGAGACAAAGAACAGTCTCAAAAGCCCAAATACTCCCTTTCATTGTTATCATTAAAGATAAAAGGTTTCACACATTTGATACCATCCATTTGGTTTGGTGAACTACTTTTTCACACATCCTGATTAGCTTGTGGGACAGATTATGTGCTGGTGAAAATGAGTAAAGTATCTTTGAAGTTAACAAACAGGGGGCCACGTACAGATTACAGAAATGGGCCCTTCGCATTTTCCCTTAAAATGCAAAAACCCCACTTCCTTGCACAAGTCATGGTGCACCAGAAGTGTCCAGCATATGCGCCCATAAGCAGTTAGTCAAAAACACATTACAAAAACAGCCCTGCATTCGTAGTAGGTACAGGAATTGATCATGAAAGGAAGGGTTTTGCTCTTGTACGTACAGGTAGGCATTGCAGAAAAGACATCTGTTGCCATATGTTTTGTCATCAGAGCCGCAGTGGGGCAGATATTCCATGGTGCAGATAGGAGAGATTTCTTGGAAGTCCTTGCAATGCTCCTGCACACAGAAGATAGACATGAGTCTCTGCCTGAGAGCCAGCTGTGGTCCCCCCAGCATAAGGAATGACACCCCACTGAGAAATGAAACTGTCTGTACCATCATAAGAACCAACTCAAAGTTTCCTCCTGGTGGCAGATGTGATCCCATACTATTTCTGCTCACTGCCACATCTTTTCCTGCACAGTTACAGAGCAATGGGACGAATGTTGACTGTTTTATGACCAGCATGAAATTCCCAAGGGATCTCCTCAGGTCTGCACACCACCACTCCCCCAGTTTGTAACCCACAGCAGAGGACGGTGCCCCTTGAGTGTAACAGACACTGGACCTCGCTCTTTGTTCCCATCCTTTCCCACTCACTTTTGTATTATCCTCTTCACAGGGTCCGTTCTTGCTTTTGCCAACATTGGACCGATGCTCCCTGGAGGAAGACAAGCGCCGTTAGCTGCAACCTTCCCCATTACAATTGCAGTGCAAGAACATAATCTCACTCCCACATAGTCCACAGGAGATTTTCAGATGAATTAGCTTAGCATTGCCTGCATAGCACTAGCAAGACCATGCCCTTATGGACCAGGCACGTGTCTTTTGGAATAACGCTCTCCCCAATTGACGCATCCCCCTTTGCGGGGCTCTGGGGTCAAACACCCATGTCAAACACCAACCAGGAAAACAGGACCAGACAAACAGGACCCATCCAGCACAGGGTTTCAGAGAGCGCCCAGGCACATTACGTGGCACTCAAAGATGGATCCAACCACCACCACCGAGAATCCCCCAGAGGGAGAAGGACGAGTACTTACAGATTGTGGGCACACAGTGCACACTCGCTGGCATAAGTGACACCATCAGTACCGCAGACGGGATCGTAGATCATCGTGCAGGCCATCAGGTTTCTGCCGTCCTTCAGCGTGGAAGTTGGGTACTCGCTGCAGTTGAGCTGGGGAACAAAGACAGCAAAAGCTCCGGCACAGGCTCTGCTCTGCGCAAGGGCACCCAGACACAACCCCCCCTCCTTATTCCTCTGCTTTTTAGGATCTGCCATAGGACAAATTACGGTTATATATTAACTCATTCTTCATGGAAAACTAGCAATTTCCTTTCATAGCCTAATGCTGGAGAAGACTGAATCAAGGCTTGAAGGTAGACATCACTCATTCAGCTTTGTATTTATCATGATGCCTCTATACCTTGCTGAACCTACCAGGATATTACAAAATGCAGCTCAAAAATAATCTGCAAATCAAAACGGCATGATTTATGCACTTCCTGCAAGAGAGCTGACTGTGACCAAGGAGTTTTTCACAGCCCACAAGAATGGAGGGGAGATGTGCTGAAAGGCCTTTTGTTGCAACAGGACGGCTCCCAGTGTTGAAATCTGCCAGCAGGACTGACAGCAGTTGAAGCTGATTTACACCGGTTGAAGAACTGGTCTTGCGTTTTAGCAGTCCCAGTTTCTCCAGCGCGAGCTCTTCCTCTCTGATTTATGTATCTCACCCGGTCTGAGCACAGAGCGTACCCGGGAAACAACGGAATGACATTTCATAGTTTGTTTGTACAGAAATGAAATATCTGACTCGGGATGTTGACTCTAACACATGCTAATGAGATGGCTTTGTTCTTCTATTCCCCAGTGAGTATAAATGGTTTAGAGCTAGCCAAATATAGTTAATCTAGTATTTTTACAACATTCATTGTCGGTATACATTAGATTACATTGCATTTACAAAAAAAACAGAGGAGTTTGAATCCCCTGGTACATCAGGTATCAGCATTCAAAACACAGGCAATGTTCTAATCTTTGCAGAACATACTTTTGTAAAATGCAAGCATCCAGAAGGCACCGGATACCCTGGGTCCTCTGCATCCCCTTCCCATACTGCCAAAGCAGACTGCTAAGCTCCTGCGGCAGCTATAATAGACTGCTGTGGGAAAGGAATTTCTTCTTGTAAAGCCTTAAATCATTTACGCTACCTGTCTCATAACTCATTCCTCACCTGTCCTCTTCCTTTTTCTGACTGCGTGCAGGAAGCGCACAATGTTCCTGCTGCTGGGAGAGGGTGATATTCACCCGCCAAAGGAAGGACAGCACAAGCTGTGATCCCTGCTGGAGGCTACGCCACCAAAACCAACCAGCATTTTTTCAAGTTATGCAATCAGCTCCAGCTCTGGTTTTTTTTTTTTTTTTTTTAGGTTTCACTTACTTCGGGAACTTCCTCTCTGCACCTTCCATCATGCTTCTTGGCAACACTGGTTCCAAATTCACTGGAAGAGAAAGCAGAGTTAAAAATGCTCAACAAGTAGCTCTGCTGAGCTCGCAGGGGGTGACCTCCAGGGCTTACATGTTATGGGCACACAGGGCACAGTCATTGCTGTAGGTGGCACCGTCTGTCCCACAGATCTCGTGCAGGATGAAGGGGCAGGCTGCGATGGCTTCGCCGGCTTTGGTATTGCTCAAGTATCTGGTGCAGTCAACCTGAGGAGATAAAATAACAATGCTGGGTCAGCTGCTGGGCGATGGAAGAGCACCCCATCTGCAGTCTGTCCACTCTGACTCTCCAGATTTTAAAGGCTTCTGCCAGAGGAAAAACAAGAGGTTTTTTAAGTTTAGTCTTCCATTAGAAATGAATTAAGTAATTGTAGTTGGGTTTGGTATTGTCTGCTAACAGAGGGAAGAAAGGAACAGCTGGCCAAAAAGATTATTTTCCTAGAGTCATACATATGCAAGGTTTAAAACAAGCATTTAACCCAAGGAATCTGATTTAAAGTGTTTGACATTAAGTCCAGTTTGACATAGTTAACTAAATCCAAGATTCTGTTTCAGCTTTTTCAAAACAGCAGCAAGAGCTGTTTCACCAGCTCCAGTTGGAAAAATACTTACTATATATAAAATCTAACAGCTAAAATATTTGAGGATAAATAGACAAACATCTATTGGAAGTCAGTCTACACTAGCTAAGCATCACTGATGCTTCACTGTCATTTTGCATAGTTTCCCCAATGCAGTGTCTCTTATTACCCATATTTCCCACATGGTCCAAGAGCAGATTAAAGCAAAGACAGCATTTCAACAATGTATCTTCACTATAGAAAATATAGTGCGGTCCCTCAGGATGCATGAAATTATTTTTGGTGCTTCAGAGCTGCTCTGCATAAGCAGAATAAATGTGTTGAGATATTATCAGCACATATTGTTACTGTGCAGGATAATAAAGCTATTTCTGGATGCATACATGAGAGCAGATTTTTCCTGGCTGACCAGAGCACAAGGATTTTTTTAACCTGCCTGTCTAGTGCAATGGAAATCCTAGCACTGAATGAATACACGGACATCTAGCACAGCCTTCTGACTTCCTCTCTTACTATGCTAAAATGGGCTGCACCGTTCTCGGGCTGCCTCTGATGATTTCTGTTCGGAGATCTGCAGTACTGGGACATTTTGTTTCTCAAGTCCCGGCCTGCTCCCATTCTCTCTTGCCCTCACGTACGGCACATTGGTGGCAGCCACTGTGAGCAGCTAAGGAGAACTGCAGCACCAGCACGAGCCCTGTGCATCACCCCTCCATGCATCTGGCGGCACGGCAGGTGCACTGGGTCTTCCCAGTGCCAGGGTTTTCCTGGAGACTGGAGAGAGAGAGAGAGAGAGAGAAGATGCCACTTATTTTGTAGCTAGTTCCACTTACAGGAGTGCTTTCCTCCTTGCATCTTCCATCATGGCTTTTCTTAACGTGAGTCCCATGTTCTCTGAAAAGGAGAGGCTGGCATCAGCATGCTCACAGGCTAAGCCCTATGACACCCAGGTGCCACAGAAGGCAAACCAAACTCATAGTCAACATATATATGATAAAGGAGGCATCTGATTGCCTAATGAACTGGCTTCTCCCAGTCATTAGCAAGCGTAATCCTAAGCGGTAACAGACCTATCAGGCCTCCTCACTGTGTGCTACGCAGCAGCCCCATCCACTCTTTCTTCTGCCCAAATACCACAGCCCTCAGTGTGCTCACATTGAGAGATGGGTCACCCACAGCTCCCCCGAGGAGCACAAACAGAGCATCAGGAAACAAAATCAAGGTGACAGGGGCTTCAGGAGGTTGAAAGAGAAACAGAAAGAGACATATAGATATGTTGGTATCAAAACAAAAGCCATCTAGAGCACTAACCATGACTAGTCACTCCAAAAGAGAGTCCTATATACAGTACTTACAGGTTGTAGGCACAGATGCCACATGGGTTGTCATAAGTATATCCGTTTGTGCCGCAGACTGGGAGCAGGATCCTTGGACAGGCTATCCTGGCCTTACCGTCCCTAACAATTCTTGATGGGTATTGATTGCAATCGATCTACAAAAAGCAGGAGTGTCAAACCTTGGGAAGTCCTTGTTCTCCGAGAAAAACCCCAACGTAACCTCCCACCCTGTCTCTTATGCTGGGATGCTGAGACAACACTAGTGCTATGCCTCAGTTCTCTCAAAACCAGGCTGAGTCAGTGCTGCATGAATCCTCTCATGCACAGAGGGAACTGCACAGCACCGCATGGTTTGTGAGATGCCAAATCACTAGGGTCAGTAGTTCGGTCAATCCCAAATGCAAGATATGCCAGAAAAGAGAAAATAGTCCCCTTTTCATCTGCAGTATAAATATAAACAAAACACCGAAATAGTGAAGGAAGTTGGACTTTGCTGACAACGCATTTGAAGAGCATCCTCAAAGGAACATCTAAGCCCAAACTGACCGACTTCCACATTTATGTGTTGCCATGTCCTAGACACCAGCTCTGGGACTTCTCAGCTGATACACTCGGATCAAAACTTCAGGTGTGCTCCATATACCAGAATATATCCCCACCCCAAAGTTTGGTGTAGGTATGAATTCATAATGAAAACCCTGTGTCTAGCTCCCATGCAGCCCATCTGCCAGGGCTGTGCGGGCAAGGAGGGCCCAGAGGACACCTGCCTCAGGACAGATAGGATTCGTAGGCATCCTCAACACAAGGGGCTGACAAGACTTAATAGACATGTGGAGAAAGCCAGGCTTCAGGCCAGCTCACTTTCAGAGTAGATGTAGCCTCAGGGAACCTTTCAGTTGATACAGCTAAGAGGAGAAATATACTTTATATTGAATACTGACCTCGGAAACCTCCTGTCTGCATCTTCCATTATGCTTTTTGCCAACATGGGTCCTGTGCTCTCTGGAAGAGGGAAACAACAAAGTTGAGGAATTAAATGCTTAACATCTTGGTCACAAACATGTGCAAAATGAAGCAAAACATGGCTTCAGACTCTATAAGAGTGTCTCAGAATAGCTACATTACTTTACTCATCCACAAGCTCATCACATCTTCTCGTAACATGCAAGTTAAAGCAATATTCTGAATTATTCCCTCCTCTGCTCAGTCACTGCCCAGCCCACAGACTAATCCAAGGAGCTGTCATCTGACTCTTCAAGGTTTTCCCTCATAGGCACAAAGAAGGTATCAGAAGGAAACTCAAGATAAATCCAAAACCAATCCAGTTCCTAAGAGACTTGAAGAAATAGGCATCAGCAGAAATGCAGAAGGATGATTCTCAGGACTGCAAAGCATTGCTGGCTACTTAGAAGGAGAGCTCTACGTATGGCACTTACCCATTGTGGGCACAGATTTCACATTCGTTGTCATATGTAACGCCATCTGTGCCGCAAACTGGATTCAGGATCCTTGGACATGACACTAATACTTTGCTGTCCTTAGTGGCTGTTGTTGGGTACTTACTGCAGTCAATCTGTCAAAATAAGGAGAATAGCCCTTGCTATGTGAGAAAAGTAGATGCAAAACCTTTTCATTCTGTATCCCAGCCTCCACTCTTTCTGCAGCAGGACAAAGCCCTGATACACCGAAGCTAAATCTTCAATCAGAAATGAGCTTTCTGAATATTATCCTAGTTCTCCAGGAGTCAAGAAAAAGGACTATCTTGGAGAAGAGATCCTTCAGGCAGAAGAACATGTACAAAATTCTGGGCTCATCCTCATCTAAAAAAAAACAGTCTTGAATTTAGTGGGAAACATTTTTCACCAGCTGGAAATCTGACTAATACTGTTTTGGTTTGTATTGGTTGTCTCCCCACTTCTCCAGCTCTGTGATTACTTATTACTTCAGATTCCCTGTAGTTAAGCATGAGGTTTGAAAGGCTAGAGAAAAAATGGTTATCTATCAGTTGGAGAACGGGCTTTCTACATCCCAGAATTTTGGTGCTGAAGCTTCTCTTCCCGAGGCACCAGACTGTTGGCCTCAAACAAACATACAGTAAATGATACTCTATAAATATGTATGCTTAGTGCTCTTGTGAGTCTCACTATGTCTGTGAAAGCAACCAGCATGGGAGTTTTGAACCCCTGTTGCAAAGGGTGGAAAAGCTTGCGATCTCCAGAGAGAAAACTGCCAACCTGCACAGCACGTTGGCAAGCGAAACCTTGGGCGTCCCCTTCCCCTGGGCACAAAAGCCAGCTTAGTACGGAGGGAAATGAGTTCTGCAGCACCGATTCACTGCAGCTTCTCATCTCATATCCATCTCCGTTCTCCCTCCTGGTGTGGCACGCATGGGGTGACCCGCTCTTTGGAGCGGGCAGGATGCAAAATCCACCCTCACTGTGCAGAAAAGCAAATAATGGATTGGGATCCTCGTAAGCCCTGTCATATGGTCCTCTTGCAGTTTCCTAGGGAAATCTGTGGGGATCTCAGGATTCTACTCGCAGCCCTAAGAGACGGATTTTTTACTTCTATTGCACTTACAGTGACAATCTTGTTCTTGCATTCTCCATCATACATTTTGCTAATATTGGTGTGATGTTCTCTGAAAGAAAGAAATGCTTTGGTTAGGAAGCCTTGAAAATAAACTTTTCCCATTACACCCTAGGTACTGGGACAAGAAAGCAAAGTCCCACCCGCCTTGTGGGACACCAACCGCTTGACTACTCTGAATGCACCCCGCAGACGGTAGCGGCAAATGCACGGTATTTCCATATCACATGGTAATGAAGTGTTAGGAGTAATTAGATGTTAACAAGTAACGCTTTGATCTGTTCGTGGCTCTGCTCTGGGTTGTCCTCTGGTTCTTTTGTGATTCCTCTCACGAGCACAGAGAGAAAATGGGGAAGAAAACTCAGGCTGGCTGAAGAATTACAAGCAGCCAGCTCTAAAGAGCCCGCCAGAGACACCTGCCTTAAGACAGACTAGTGTTTTACAGACGTGCTTCTGAGAGCCTTAACTGTCACTAATTACCCAGAAGGATGTTCTATACGCAAAACTTACGCATTATAGGCACAGATCCCACATTCGTTGTCATAAGTGAAGCTATCTGAGCCACAGACTGGTTTCAGTATCCTTGGGCATGCTACCAGGACGTGATCACCTATTACAGTTCTTCGGTACCTACTGCAATCGATCTGCAAAAATAGCGGGAATAGAGAAAAAAAAAACCACATTTTTTTATATAAAGATACAACACTCCTACATAGTCTGCTTACTCTCCCTCAGCCTTTGGCGACAAATCCAGCATCAAACTAATTCCACCATCAAAAGTGGAAGCCAGAGTCAGTTCTGCAGGAATTCTCTCCTGCTGAAAAAAAATGGCATAGCAAGGAGGACTGCGATTTGGATTTTGCGCGGTCCTTCATAAGAGCCTGCTGGAGCTATCCAGGTGGTGAGACTCAACCTTCAGCCAACACAACATTTTCATTTTACTCCCAATTACAGAGGCTAGAAGTCTGAATTAGAAAAGCACAGAGACATGGTTCCACATAGCCCATAAAAACCCTCTCAGCTTTGGTTATCATCAGATTTTAATTCCCTTTGGGCTGTGCAGACCAGCTGCGCGTGTTCTGTTTTCCTCTTGCATGATGTTTGAACTGTCCCCCCCTTTTGCAGCCAGCTGAAGTCTTCCATGGACTTTGTCTTACCACAATAGGTTTTGGCTCGCATTCTCCATCATGTGCCTTCTCCACGTTGGCTCTGTGTTTCCTAGGAGAAAGCAGACCTGTGTCAGGGATCGCAGAGAGCAGCATCGCCTTGAGGCTGGTGGTGTCGGCACCCAGCTGCTAACTCACATGCTCCTCTGCCCAGTTCACCTTTGGGGGATGAAGCTGCCACCCTTACCTTGAGCCCCTTGCCCTGCCGCTTCTGCTAGGTTTCCAGCAATACTCACGTGTTGTAAAAGCAGATCCCACACTCGTTGCTGTACGTGACGCCGTCGGTGCCGCAGACTGGCTTCAAGTTCCTCGGGCAAGCTACCCAGGCCGTCCCATCCTTGCCGATACCGCTGGAATACTGGCTGCAATCAATCTGCAAAAGCAGCACAGAATCAGCCCTGGCGCTGGCTACCTCATGGAAAGAAACCCCCATGCAGCCTCCCACCAGCAGCCACAGTGCCTGCAGCTCCTGCCGGTAGGTAAAGTAGATGTATTAAATTGAATCTGCTCAGACAGTCAGAAAGAGTGAATTTCATCTACAGAAGTTTCTGATTATGCTTTCCTGCCGTGGTCCGGGGGAGGCCCAGCATGGAGGAAGGATTGCTGTGGGTGAGAGGGTGCCTAATGAAGGCAGCCGGTAATTGGGAGCCTGGCTGCACACCAGAGCCCCTCAGCTCAAAATCTGATCGTTTCAAATCGTGCTGTAGTCTCTGGTGAGTTACAGGAGTCTCCTAACTGCGTGGGAAGAACCTGCAGACAAATCCGTTGCACAGCCCCTGCTGTTTTCCTATGATATAGGTGTAGAAAACCTATGCAAGGAAGACAGTTCTGCGGGTCTTACTGCATAGAAAAAAAAAAATTATCAGAATCACAGTCTTTGATGCTTTCAAGCACATCATCTTAAGACAGTGTTCCTCATGAAGAGGTAACCTACTGCCTTTGGCTTGGAGTAACTAAATTATGTCTAAGGGTTAATACAATAGGATTGTATAATTACTTCTTGCTTTCTTCATTTTATTTAGTGAACTGAAAATATTGTAAAAAATGGAGGATCTTATACTTTCTCGTGAAATTGGCAATATCATTCAAACATGCACTGGCAAATATTATTTAGGCAGCCAAGCTTTCATTAGATTTAATCCACTTGCTCTTCAGATAATTACGTACTCTTTCTACTTTACCAGAAACATGGAATAGAAGAGAATAAATAGATCTGTAGCTCACCTCAACTCCAAAGGCAATACCTGAAAGAAAAAAAGGGAGACAGAAAAGAAAAAAAATAAATCGAATTATTGATATGCAGAGAAGATATATGTAAATCTTTTCATGAAACTGTTAAATTCAGTGACTGTTGTTGACTAGGTTATTAGGTTTAGGAAAATATGGAGTTTTACATTATGCTGGTAAATGGTCATAGGATGTATTAAAATAAATAAATAAAGTTTCATTGCACTTTTGGGGGAGATAAAACAGGGGAGAGCACATACATTAATCCATCCCTAAGATGTTACAGGGAAGCAACAGAGGTACTTTCAATGCAGTACTCTTGGGTTTTAACGTCTTCTAGGAGACTTTATATTCGACTTTCAAAAGTTCGGACACGTGTGTTTAAGATGGCTGTCGACCACCGCCACTGTCCACCTCCAAACGCATCCTTCTCAGTTACCAGGAACAGCACAGTAAGCTTACAGAGTAATCCTAGAGGTTAGAGTTTGCATTTATATTGCTCACATAGCTAACGATGCCATTTCTAACAGTTTTACTTTGCCGTCATACACAGTACTCCCATGTGTAAGCTCCTGCTCTGTACTAGGACTGCTCCTTCAGCAATTTGTTCCTACAAACTAAGAAGATCAAAACAGTCACCTGTATGAGGTTTGCTGAAACCTTCGTCTTGAAGTCTAATTTTTCCTACACTCCTCTCAGGAAGAATATTTCTTCATGGAATAAGGCTCTCCTCCATGTTACAAGACCCGAATATTTTTACTGAAATGAAAGTTCAGCTCTGATTCAGCTAGATCGAGGTCTGCAATATGCCAGGAAATACTCACCCAAGCAGCAGCAAAGGGCTAGAGCCACCTTTACGAAAACCCCCGTTATCTTCATGGCAGACAGAGGTACCTCTCCAGTGCAGCCTGATAGCTCTGTGCGGGAGAGGAAGACTGCAGGTAGGAGCGGGAATATATAGCACACCACGATATCAAGTGGTCCCACCTTGTTAGGTAATGCACCAAGCCTATCATCAACATCCAAAGCCAAAAATATATTTACTTAGTTCTAGATTTCTAGCTAATAATTGACACAGGCATGTATGCCAGGAAGGGGCCTTTTGCGTGGCTCGAGGGGAGTGTGGAACGTGCCAGGACCTCTCTCCTCCCGGATGGATCTGCCCCCGCCCCGGGCTGCCCCTCGCACGGCAGCGGCACGTTGCAGGCTCACATCTACCCTGCGACTGGCTAAATGCAATTAGATCCTTCTCCTCCTCTATAGTTTTCAACTGAGCTGCCAGCTGATAGCCAAAGTCCTCGTTATTTAACCTCAGAGCATGATTTCATACTCTTCACTGCTGTATTTCATGCCAGTTTGAGCCCAGGCAATTTCAGCCCAGAAGGTCACCCTGTGCTCTGCGGGAGGAATCCTGCTCTTCTCCTGTTTTAAAAAAACTCAGCAGTGCTCTGCTCCACGTGCCAACTTTTTCTGTACTACAGCAAGGAGCAAAAATATTAAGTTTGGTCCTAAAAATTGATCTTTTTGGCTGTTCACTGTTAACTCCCATGGTACCCTCTGCTCATCTGCTACCACCTCCCCCGTGGCCCGTTCCTGACCTCACCAAGCCTAAGTGACACCATCCCACAGGGCAGCAGGCCAAACGCTTTTGATGTCTACGTAGACTAGGTGTACTGTATTTCCTTTATCTAGGAAGTCAGCCAACTTTGCAAAGATTGATATTAGCCCATGCGTAGTTTCCTTCCTGAAAATTCACTGTGTACATTATCCCTTTACACTTTATATCTTTAGTTTTCTTCAAATTTCTCCTGAAGGTTTGCCCACTATTAAGGTAACAGTACTTGGATTGGTCCTAAATGCTTTTTTTGTCCTTTACTTAAGGAGATTTTTGGCAATTCCTTGGATTGGTCTCAATCCTAGTCTTCTCAATTGGGATCCTAAATTCTCCAAGTTTCTCACTAACTTTTAATCATTCAAGTTCTGTATTTGGTAATCAAAATCCTTACTTGCAGATCTATTTTTGACATAATTTAAACAGAGTGAGCTCGTGTTGAATCATCCCAGTTTTATTTTCTAAGAGGAGGACATCTCCAACATCTTTCTCACTTGAAAAGCAAATCCACAATAACACAATTTTGGGGATTACCTAATGAAAAATTCTATTTGCTTTCATATCCAGGAGCTCTGCTAATATTACTGGCTTGCAGTGTGCATCTGCAAAGCTAAAGTCTCCCCAAATGCCAGCATTTCCAGCTACGTTAATCTCTAGTGACATTAGAGAGATCTCTATTTATATATCTTGTTCTCCTTTCTCTCCCTGAGATTCAGCCCCAATGTCTCCTGCCCTGTCTCTTATCTCAGTTCCACCAAGTGTCAAGGACTCCAGACCTTTGGACCAACACAGACCTCACCTATAAGGACCTCTGTGCATCCTGATTACAATATCCATCTCTCAGGGCGTATTCCAGCCAAGACTATCATCAATTAATGTTTCCTGGCAGAGGAAAATGTATCTTGACAACTTAATTGCCAGACTCTGTAAAAGCTGTCATGGTCAAGCAAATTCCTGCCAATGTCCACAGAGATGACACCTGAACCTTATGAGAAAGGAGATATTATTTGCAAACCAAATCTGCAGTTAAAATAGATTGACTCAGCATGTTCTGTCAAGATCAAAGCAATTCTCTTCCACCTAAGTTATTAAATTCGAGGAATAGTTTGCAATAGGAGACAGATTAAAGGGACAGAACAGCAAACACCTGTCAAGGATCTAGAGAAGGAATGGGGTTCTAGAAAACATCACCACAGCAATAGCAGGTGCCTGCTGTCCCCTGCCTTGGCCGAGGCACATAGTGCTCAGCTTCAGGCTCCTGCCTTGTGCACAAGGAAGATCTGTGCTGCGACCCTACAAGCGAGCTGCCCGCTTCACAGGGAGCGATTCGGCAGGGCTTTTGGCACCAGCCGTTTGTCTGGCAGGACAGAGCCTTTCAGGACCTGCTGCACCTTCTGGTGCAGCATGTCGCACCCAGGCTGGACAGGGAGCTGTAGGAGATGGAAACCTTTGGTTGTCCCCATATGTTTACATCCTTGTGTTTGTGCAGCTCCCACTCATAGTCAAACAGGTAGACGTCAACTGAGCATATTTGCCCTTCGCTGGGCATGTCAGGAGAGGGTGGCTCTGCAAAGCCTGCCTGGCCGAGCAGCCCTGGACATGGGCACTCTGCTCCTTTCTTCTGCTGCCTCTCCAAGTTACCTCTAGTCACAGCTGTGAATCATCTGTCACCGTTTCTGCAGAATTTCACTGACACTGGCCGAGAAAGGAAGCGACCCCTTTGAGGCCAGAATGAAGCCAACTCACCTGTTTTTCAGAAATACAAGTAGAAATTGTCTATGCTTCCCACCTGCAAACCAAGTGTGCGGTGGTTATTACACCTAACACTAAACTGTTTCTTTTGGGACCTTCGATGTCAAAGCAAATTGTGAATTCTCATCTGGATTTGTAATTTGCAAACAGTTGCATTTACATCTTACTATTTTCAGTGAACAACTTGAGTGGAGTTGCTCCTACCTTTATGCAGGGGAAAGCCTTGAAAGTTCTTGTGTTGTAGTCCCGGTGGGAGGGCTGGGTAGCAGGAGGGCTCCTGCAGCAGACTGGATCAGGGAGATCCCAAGGAAATGGCCAAGACAAGAGCTCCCTGTAGTAGGGAGGCCCTTGCAGGAAAGAACACATGTGCTAACAGACGCCAAACAGAAGTCCTAAAGAGAGGAAAGAGAAAAGCCCATTCACCAGTCCCCAGGATAAAAGCAGTTGGGCCATGAAGCAGAAGTTGCGATAATCAAGGCAAATCATAGAACCATTTAGGCTGGAAAAGACCTTTAAGATCATCAAGTCCAACTGTTAACCCAGCACTGCCAAGCCCACCACTAAACCATGTCCCTAAGCACCACATCTCCCCGGCTTTTCAATACCCCCAGGGATGGAGACTCAGCCCCTGCCCTGGGCAGCCTGGGCCAGGGCCTGACAGCCCTTTCAGGGAAGAATTTTTTCCTAATATCCAACCCAAACCTGCCCTGGCGCAGCTTGAGGCCGTTCCCTCTCGTCCCATCGCTTGTTCCTGGGGAGAAGAGACCAACCCCCCCCGGCTCCAGCCTCCTTTCAGGCAGTTGCAGAGAGCGATGAGGGCTCCCCTCAGCCTCCTCTTCTCCAGGCTGAGCCCCCCCAGCTCCCCCAGCCGCTCCTCCCCAGCCTCGTGCTCCAGCCCCTGCCCCAGCCTCGCTGCCCTGCTCTGGCCACGCTCCAGCCCCTCCATGGCCTCCTTGGGGTGAGGGGCCCAGCGCTGAATGCAGGATTCGAGGTGCAGCCTCACCAGTGCCCAGTACAGGGGGACGATCCCTGCCCTGGTCCTGCTGGCCACGCTATTCCTGATACAAGCCAGGATGCTGTTGGTGGTCTTGGCCACCTGGGCACACTGCTGGCTCATGTTCAGCCAGCTGTTGACCAACACCCCCAGGCCCTTTCCCACTGGGCAGCTCTCCAGCCACTCCTCCCCAAGCCTGTAGCCTTGCATGGGGGTGGTTGTGACCCAAGTGCAGGACCTGGCCCTGAGCTGTGTTGGATCTCGTACAATTGGCCTTGGCCCATCGACGCAGCCTGGCCAGATCCCTCTGCAGAGCCTCCCTGCCCTCCAGCAGATCAACGCTCCCACCCAACTTGGTGTCACCTGCAAACAGACTGTGGGTGCCCTCGATCCCCTCGTCCAGATCATTGATAAAGGTATTGAACAGAACTGGCCCCAGTACTGAGCCCTGGGGAACACCACTGGTGACCAGCCGCCAACTGGATTTAACTCCATTCCCCACCGCTCTTTGGGTCCGGCCAGCCAGCCAGGTTTTTACCCAGCAAAGAGTATGCCTAAGCTATGAGTAGGCAGTTTCTCCAGGAGAATACTGTGGGAAACTGCATCAAAGGCTTTACTAGACGCTAGGTAGACAACATCCACAGCCTTTCCCTCATCCACTAAGCGGGTCACCTTCCCCAGCACTGAGGTCAGGCTGTAGTTCCCCAAATCCTCCTTCCAACCCTTCTTGTAGATGAGCATCACATTTGCTAACCTCCAGTCAACTGGGACCTCCCCGGTTAGCCAGGACTGTTGATAGATGATAGAAAGTGGCTTGGTGAGCACCTCAGCCAGCTCCCTCAGTCCCCTTGGGTGGATCCCATCAGCCCCATAGACTTGTGTGTGTCTAGGTGGTACAGCAGGTCGCTGACCATTTCCCCTTGGATTATGGGGGTTCATTCTGCTCCCCGTCCCTGTCTTCCAGCTCAGGGGGCTGGGTACCCAGAGGACAACTGGTCTGACTATTAAATACTGAGGCAAAGAAGGCATTAAGTACCTCAACCTTTTCCTCATCCTTTGTCAGTATATTTCCCCCCGCAACCAATAAAAGATGGAGGTCCTCCTTAGCCCTCCTTTTGTTGCTAATGTATTTATAGAAACATTTTTATCATCTTTTACAGAAGTAGACAGATTAAATTCTAGTTGGGCTTTGGTCTCTCTAATTTTCTCCCTGCGTAACCTCACGACATCTTTGTAGTCCTCCCGAGTTGCCTGCCCCTTCTTCCAAAGGTCATAAACTCTCCTTTTTTCCTGAGTTTCAGCCAAAGCTCGAGAGCTTTGTTCAGCACATGGGGATGGCTTGCTCCTACACCTTTAAGATTTCCTTCTTGAAGAATGTCCAGCCTTCCTGGACTCCGTTGTCCTTCAGGACTGCCTCCCAAGGGACTCTGTCAACCAAGCCCCTAAAGAGGCCAAAGTCTGCCCTCCGAAAGTCCAAGGTAGCAGTTCTACTGACCCACTCCCCTCCTTACTTCTCCATAAACTGAAAACTCTATCATTCTGTGATCAAGGTAATAATTAAATTACCAACAAATTGATTGAATAATACTGAAACCCCCAGGTACCCATACATAGTGGTTGCTTGGTGGGATTGACCGTCACAGGAATGTAGGGAGAGCCAGAAAAGAGAGCTCTGCAGCGGACCCAGAGGGGCTTCACTGCACAAACAACATCAGGCTTTCCACATCACGACTCGCTCAGTTCTCGAAGAAGCAAATGCCCCTAAACTGCAGCATTTCTGGCACCGTCTACTGTGGCAGACTGCAAGAGGTCCCCTGGCCCCATGGCTCCCCCTCCATGGTGGCTGCAAGAGCAGCTGGGAGGTGGTAGGCAGAGCTATCAGGCTCCAGAAGGACAGATTGCAGAGGATTGAGAAACACCACTGTAAGTTCAAGGTCTGCTGAGTCGTCTGCCAGAGTCAACAGTCCTCACTATATACCAAGAGCAACATTTGCACGTCCTGAAGAATTGCGTAAGTACCTGACACCTTTTATGAAAAAAAAAAAAAAAAACCAAAAAAACAAAAGTCTCAAGGTCCCTGCAGAAAGTAGTTTAGCTCAAAACCCAACCGTGTTGAGGCCTGGAGACCAAAGCTGCTGATTCATAACGCCAGTTCTGCAAAACCTCAGAAACTGCTGTGAACCACATGGGGTCTGTAGATCTTGGCAAGACACACCCTTAATCAAGTGTAATTTACAGCAAACTGAAGACTCCCCAGAGTGCTGGTACCTTTCCAGGTTCGTAAAGGACTGTTTTAGCCTCATTACCATGTTAGAAAGCGACACAAAAGGTAACCAAGAGCAAACATCAAAAAAGGGTAATAAATTCCCAGTACCTCTTGAGCATTTAACCTCCTCCTGCCCAAAAACCTCATAGAAATAACACGTGGCATCACTCACACGGATCCCACCGGAGCTCCACCGCATGCAGCGCGGGACAGACATCATCGTCGAGCCCTTGGAGCAACCTGCAAAAGGGGGTTGAAAGCAAGACAGGACTGACCGGGCAGGCTGCTGAGAGCAGAAAGGAGTCAGCATTGCTACCTCTGGTGGGGCTGTTAACGACAGCGCAGGCGGTTTTAGCAAGTCACTATCCTGTGCCTTCTTGGCAGATGGGTTTGGAATCTGATTAATGATCCCTTATCACCAGCTGTGATTTTTGTGGATGATAATGTCTGCTGGCAGCAGGAGAAATTCTGAAGGTGCTACTACAGCACCGTCTTCATCAGTTCATTGCTTTTGGAGCACAGTTAATGCAGGTTTTATGGGTGATTATTTCAAAACCTAAATACTTGAAATCACTACAAATCATAATGGCTTTCAAGTACACTGATTTTCATTTGCAATAATTTATTTTAAGCCACAAGTTGTGCACTGCTTTTATGAAATCATGTAGATGTTCCTGCACGTGATTTTAGCTGGAATTAGTGAGCAGACATCATCAGAGAACACTTTTACTGTCTGATATTCATCATTCTCAGGCTGCATAAATAACATTCAGAAATTACTTGTTTCATCACAGCTTAAAGGCAGACAAATTTTGCACCCCACAAAACAGCTAACCAGGACCAAACTGGTGACTTTCACACCGCATGACTACTTAGCGAGGGGATTTTCCATGTAGAAACAGGCAGTAATAATTTATTTCTAAATTATAGCATTTGCTCACATTAAAAATCAGCATAGAAAATATTAACAACTACTTATGTCAGCCTACTGATAATAAAATCAGGTTTTATTATTATCAGCAGAAATAAAACGCGTAAGCATTTTGAGAGTTTAAAATCAATTCTCATTAACTGCAGTAGAAAAAAAAAAAGGATTTGATAACTTAATTGAAAAAAAAAAACCCACAAGTTATGTTTAGTGGAAGTAAAATTAATTGGTATTAGGTAAAATCCTGCCAAAACCTGAAAGTCACTCCAGCCTTATCTACAATGGAAAGTGTTTACAGATCAGGTCACAGCTAAAATGGACTCAAATGGACACTGTGTGAGTTCACTCAAGGTCTTCTTGAAATGTCCTACAGTAAAGTTTATACAAATAAAGACCATATTTGCTTTAAGTAACAGCTATAAAAGAAAGTACAGGAAGCACATGCAAACTGCCAGCAGATTTCTGTTAACCCACCATCATAGCCTTCTGCTTTCCAAATCCTACCCCCCTTTCCAATGCATTGCCCCAACTAGCCAGGGGAGCCTTTAGCTCGAAGACCTGGCTTCGTCTTAAAATAGTCTCAAACTATAAATGAATCAGAACTGTCTGTAAATCAGTTACATCTCAAAACAACGACACTTTTCCTTGAATAGCTTAAGCTATTTCAACACCATGGAACTTCTCACTTCACCATCTTCCCCATAGCACCAGGACCCCTCCCCTGCAGGAGACGGCTCCCGAGATGGGCACTGGCTGAGCCCTTGTGCCCACAGGGCATTGTTTGGGGAAGGAAGTTCAGGCCAAGGCAGAAGAGTGACCCAAAAGCACATGGTGATGGTCCACGGGCCACCACGAGGGCTGAGCTTTCCGCTTGGCCAGCACTGCCTCAAGGGTACTATCAGTGCTTCTGCCCTCCCAGAGCAAGAAATGCTGCTGCCCAAATTCACACCTCCAGGTCCCAGAGACCTTCCCAGCTGAGCCTCCAACTCCAGCGGGGCAGGGCTCAGCACACCATCTAAGACGACCAGTCAAGGTGTATCTACTTCCCACAGCTGCTCACAGTGGTCTGGATTTCCCAGTGCCTCAGATGAGGAGGCTGGAAGAGGACACTTACTGCAACAGTTAAACTGCCAGCCCAATACATGGCATGCTTTAAAACCAATTTTCCTCTGTGGCTTTCCAAACATAAACCAATCAAATCTCAAAACAACCCTCTGAGGTAGGTAAGTATCTTTTAATGTCAGTTTTACAGGCAAGAGAAAAGGGCTGAAAGGGCAGTGAAGTGATTGACCCAAGACCCCACAACGAGTCAGAGAACCTGACCCCTGGTCCCTCCTCACAGAACCCCAGACCACACTCTTCCTCCTCAGGACCAACATCTTCGCCAGGTATTTACAGCAGCTGGTGCACCCCGGGGGCCTCTGTGCTTGCTTATTGCCTAAGGGACACGCAGTGTAAGGCTGGAGTGGGGACCCACGTGTCCCTCCCGCAAGGCTTAGTGAAGAAAAGTGACATGAAGCTGCTGAGTTATCTTTATTGTAGAAGCACACTAAGACACAGTGAAGCGGCAGAGACCACAATGGTATGCGTGGGGCAGACCTGGGAAGACACCACTGGGTGCCCACAGCCCTTCGTCCTCCACCTGAGCAAGGACAGGCCCCGTTCGCTGCAGAAGGGGATGAAGGCAGCTCTGGCAGTCCTGGGGACTCGGCAGCTCCCCTGATGCTCGACATCAACTCTTCCTTTACTTGCCCTAGGGAGATAGGGGGAGACAGTTTATTACTGTAGTCCCAGAAGGCAAAGGGACCTGAAAGGACCACAAGGAAACCTCAAAGCTGTGATGCTCCCATGCTCTGTAGGGGCTCTGAGCCACCCCTGTCTCTCCATGATGGAGGACACCAGCACACTGCTCTGTCTGTGTCTCCTTGCTCCGCAGGGGCAGCTAGGCCAAAAAAACAGAGCCAGGGGAAAAGGAATGGGCAGAGCCCACCACCGCAGGCACTAGAAAGTTTGCACATTCCCACGGGCTCAGCCCCACCATCCCCTGGCTGCAGCAAGAGGCAAAGGCACACTGCAGAGCCCTTCGCCCCAGCCCTGCAGCCTGCCCAGGCAAGGTTGGACACTCCATCCCTTGTGAACCACAGCCGCCAGAGCACAGGCTGACCGAGAGCGGGTAAGTCACTGCCCCTCTCTCTGTACCTTTGGTCACAGCTGATCCCTGGTGTTTGCTGGCAGTCTGAACTCCATTACTTCTGGAAAGAAAGAGCAAAAAATAAGTCCATCCCCAAGCATGCCCACTGCTGTGGGACACTTGCAGAGCACTAGTATTCGTGTGACAGCCCCTCCGGCCAGCTCAGCGGCCACACAGAACAACTGCAGCAGAGCCTGGCACCAGGGCAGGCAGGCTGGGTCACTGCCAGCCTAGGAAAACAAGACTAATCTCAGCCTGAAGCTAGGTGCTTTCCACATCTCAGTAGTTCCCTAACTGGGAAAGGTCCTGCTTTTTCTTTTTTTTTCCTCCTTTCTGCCAGAATAAAGAGCATTGTAAGAAAACCAGAACTTGCCAATTGCAAACCTGGGAGTTATCTGTTTGTTAGGAAACCATTTTTTAAAAAAGGCAGAACTGGATATCCCCTTTTTTTCCTGACCTATTGACTAGCGTGGGCAGGCTGGTGGCTATCGCATGGGCGATTTGTGGAAAAACCTTTGAACAAGTAAAGGAACTGCGAGATATGCAGCATTGAAAGTGAAATGGAAAGACCCACAATTAATTCACCCATATGACATGGCACTGCAGGAACTCGCAGCCAGGTAGCTTACCGAAAAAGATACCTAAACCCAGGACTCAGACCTACATTCAACCGCAGTAAAGCAGCAGAGGACCAAATGAATTTGGTTACGGCACAGTCCTCCCGGGGATGGCGGTGAGCCCGGACGCTGGCCAGCCCGAGGCCCCAGGGACACGCTCTCTCTGCAGCAAGGTTTTCCACCACAGCAGTGCACACGTACACCCTTTAGTGTCAGATCTCTCAAACCACACTGCTCCCATCCCTTCCTACATGCATCCCTCGCTGATGGCAATCTGGTCAGCAGGCAAGGAGAGTTGCCAGAAACACCTGGAAATCCAGCAGGAGCTTTGCAGGCAGGAGTGGATGCAGACAATGAGCTAGAGAGGAATGAGGCCGCTTGGACACATGTTTTGTCAGGCAACCCAGCACCCTCCATGGATAATTTCAAAATATAACTCAAGGAAATATTACATTTTTGGGTAACAATTTCTTCTCCTCCTCCAAAGCTTAAAGAGAGGCCTTTGCATTTTCATTCTGCACATTGCAACTGTCTAAAACCATTTCTGATGCCAAAAGCACTGCTGGAGCTGATTTCCTCTGGGTTTTAGTAGCATATATTGAGTGCCTGGATCTTCAGTAGAAAAAAGAATTCATTATACCACAAGTGACCATGAATTTCAGTGCTGAAAATAACATTGCTCTGTACATTGTTCATAAGCTTCCTTCCAACTGAGAAATAGGAACCACAGTCTTTGATGGACTCAAGTTTTTCCAAGGAAATAGGCTTCCATAAATTTCCAATCTGGTTCTTCAGGTGACGTAATATACATAAATAAAGAATAAATGTTTGGCTTTTTTTCCCCCAGGGAAAAAGCTTATCAGTTTCCCTTTTAATAGCATCCAACTCTCCTTGGAATACTTAACATAGCTACAAGCTGTCTGACTTTCAGTAAATGGCATATTCCTCTAATTGCAAAGGCTGAGAACTGTAACAGCTTGGTAAAACACAAAATAGTAAGGAATTCCAGACCAGGCACAGTTTCATGGGAATCCTCTCTATTTTTCAGTTACCATGGTATACCCAATCTCCTCCGTCTTGGGCAGCGTGAGCACAGTCACCAACAGGCTTGCGTGGTGCCTGGTCTCCCTGCGCTCCCAGAATACATGAGCAAGAGTGGCTCCGTCACACTAAAGATCAAGACACAAAGGCGTCCCGTATGATCACGGGCAAAATTGTTTCTCTGCACTACAATTTCTTCAACTTTAAACAAAGTTGAGAGCACTCTGCTGCTTTACAGAAGAGGGGAAGAGGAGCTCAGATGTTTACTTCATAATGTTTTGGGGATCTGCTGGCATCCTGGCACTGAGCAGAGGAAGGCATGGCATGACGCTATGGCACGATGGCTATCCCACAGGAAAGCTCTTCCTTGCCTACAAACACATCGATACCAAAGTCATATTCAGAAGCCAAAGCTCCCATTCAAAACTATACAGAACTTCTCCATTTGGCTCGTTCAATATTTTGATTCTCTCCAGGTTTGGAGAGTGGGAACAAATCTCAGCATTTCCCTAGGGATGAATATTCAGTTTCTCGAGTTCATTCCAATCCAGAAGACAGTCCTCCCTGAGTGTGCAGGATGCCCTGTAACACCCAAGAGACATGAATGCAGACCCTGACTGCAAATCAAAGTGCTGGAGACCACCAAGCTGCCACTGGTGGAAAGACAAAGCACAAATGAGGAATATTTAACTCATCTGCTGTATGGGATCACGCAAGATGTCAAGACTCAAGACCTTTCCCAAAAGTATGCTACTTAGTGAATAATTTTGATTTCCAAACCATCTCTCTGGATGTTGATGTTATTTGGGAAGTGAGCTCTTTATGGTTGACGCAGTTCTAGTCTTTCTGGCCTCACCAAAGTCCCCAGAGGAAGGCCAGATGCTTTCCCAGACATGTCACCCTCCTACCCTACAGCCTAGGTAAAACATGGAGACCATGCCCAGGTCATATTAAATCCAATTTAAGCATCTGGACCACAAGCACCCCACTCCTGGGGCTCTAATGATCCCACCACAGATGCATGCTGGGGCACCAGCCTCGTTCCTGCACTTGGAGTGAGAAGTGGGATGCCACATACAGCCGAGAGGCACTTTGGGTGGCTGTTTTCTCTGTCTCTCAGCAATGTCCCACCCCACGGAAAAAAAAAAAAAAAAAAAAAAAAAGAACAGGGGCTCCAACACCCCTCTTCCCTCCCAGCCTGCAATTGAGCCCTCCCAACCTGCAGGACTCCCCAAGCTGACCCTAACACTACCAGAGCACACTGCACCACATGGCTGAAGAGCAGCCACAGAGCATGGCTTTAATTAACCCCTTAGTTCAGTTAACTTGTTTGTTCAATTAACCTGCTAGTTACCCTGCCTGCAGGGTCAAGGTGTTGACCCCCAGCTACTGCTGAAGAGCACAGCAGGGCAGCTGGGGACTGACTGCCAACTGCTTCTCATTTTTCACTCTCCTTTGCGGCTGCCTGGATCAGGGCCCCACAAGCTGAGAAGGTGCCAACAGGGGAGTTTCACAAGGGGAAAAGAAAAGATTGATGTTTCCCCAGCCCAGCTGCGGCATGCCGCTTACCACTTCAGGGGCAGGCTTTCGGCATTCACCTCGATAGTGTACCGTGATGTAGTTTGAAGCTCTCCTGCAAAGGGAGGACAAGACATTGCTTATTATTCACTTGCAATGCCACAGCGCTCTGCCATCGGCATGACAGTCCTCTGTGGACTCCTTAACACTTTGATGCTACTTCCAATATGATGGCATTTATTACTCCCCAAACAATCTTATCAGGCAGAAAGGGAATAGGGGCCTCAGGAAACTTGTGTATCTTAATTAGCTGTCATCAGATTAATCTCCAGCATTTTGATCTATGTTTGCTTAACAGCAAGGCACCAAGGACACACTTGATAGTGAGTCATGATATATCAAAACAAACACTGTGCTGCAAAAGACACTCGGGAATGGTGGATGGCCCTGTATTACTGAAATCTCTCCGCCTACTCACATGGCAGCTGAACACAAGTCACATTCATTTTTGTATGTTTTCCCATCAGTGCCACAGACTGGTTGTGAGGATTTGCTGCAGAAAATCCTTCCACCCTTTACCCCGTGCAGAATTCGATCACAGTCCAGCTGAAGAGAGAAAGAAATCACATTTGGTGCTGGTTCACTTGCAAGACCCTCCTTTACGCAACTTAAAAGCACTTACAAACCAAGCCTTGCCATGGGGCCTCTCTGCCCTGCAGCACGTCCACCACACCTCCAGCAAGGCAAGGCTTGTAAAGACACGGTGTCTCTTGTTGGACCGGCCAGCCAAGCTTTTGGGAACAGAGCCCTCTCTGCCCCACTGCCAGGTGCAGACCCACTCATCCGATCCACCTCGGCACCTTGGTCCGGGGCAGGTTTGTTTTTCTCACCAAGGATCCCCAAGAAGATGAAAACTTCTGCTACCTGTCCCTAGTCCACCTTATCAGGGCTTTGATGCAGTTTTGTCTCCATGAACAAAGATGAAACACTTCAGCCAAAATTAAGGCAAAACCTCTACGGCAGACTCCCGCTGCCCGAGGGCAGTGCGACACGCAGCGCAACTTCTGACACCACTGAGCTCAGAGACAAGCATATACGAGCAGCTATGACTAATTAAGGGTGCCCTCTTGCTTCCTCTCAAGCATGACAACGGGAACACTTAGACATGGCTTTCCTTACAAGCCACACGTGGCACAACCAGGACAAACTCACAGCAGAAGGAGTGGCCTTCGGGGACCCCAAAAAGCCTCTTGCACTTAGGTCTCCATCCTACAAGCACGCCAGGGCAGATGTTTGCAGAGTCATAGCAAATTTCAAACAGCAGAGGTCAGAGATACCCCAGCCTGTTCCCTGGCACACACAGCCCCTTCCTCAGCTTGGCCGCCCAACTCTCTTCCAGGTGTTTAAAAAAGAAGACCAAGATGAAAGAGCAACTAATGGGTTCCCATCCCCTTCTCCAGGTGCTATAAAACATGTTGCAACGAGGAGAGCTGCAGCTGGGAGAGAGAGGACATTCTGCCTCCTGTCCCACCTGGAGATGCACCATTTAGCACAAACTGATGGTTTATCAACAGCACCACGGGGCGGGAAGCACCACAAGGAAGGAAGGTTTCGTGCCAGGCAGCTTGGGGGGTTTGGTGACACTGGGGTGCTGTGATAGCACCTGCTGGTTAAACATCACTTGCTAATTTCATTAATGTGCTGCTTCCTCTCTCTCTGGGTAATTACCAGTGACATGAAGGCAGACAATGCTGACCTGTGCAATTCACTGCTAGATGCCTTCCTATGCACCAGACGTTGCTGCCTGCAGTACGACCCGCGTGCCCGTGTTACTGCCCAGGGCAGCAGCCACCCCACCGACAGCCCCACATATCACAGGTCCCAGCAGCCAGTGCCACCACTCCTTTGGCTCTGGGGAACTGGAGCTGCCTGTGACAAAACCCACAGGTGGCCCTGGAAAGAGGAGCGGAGCAGATTTGCTCTCTGAATCACCTCTGTCAGCCAGGCTCATCAGCATCCACTCCTCTTCTGGTGCTACCAGGAAATACCACTAAGCCCTGAAGCAGGCTGGAGTTATTATTCCTAATGCTTCCCCTGGAACGCATCAAAATTGCTGTACCTGAACCACCCACCGGGATTTTTTTACTTTAATATCCCTTTTCTAAAAGTGGTCAGTGACAGAGGCTTCAGAGAGAGTTAAGGCAGTTTCTAGCAAGGTCGCTCCAGCCACACAGAAACACATTGCCTATCCCTTCCAAAATGTTATTTAAATTGCTGTATGCAAGTGATGGAGGGATTAAAACATCAGGTCATTTTTTTTAACCATCCTAGCTCTTGTCAACACCCTGTGACAGTGAGATCCACAGTTTAGTCACCCTTTTTATGGTAACTTCTTTTCTTTTATTAGTTTCATATTTTCCACTTTTAGCTTTGTTGAAACTATTGCATTTTCTTTTTATGGAAATGAGGGAGAGCAGACACCGTCTTCCTCCCACCTTATTCCATACACAGGCATCATCTATCACTCAGTATTTCCCCCTTTAGCACTCCCTCCGCCTGCCGACCTTGTCCTCATCCCTTCGTTACCTCCATCACCCTGCTCCAGCCATGGCTTTTGACTCAGCACCTTCTCAACTTGTTGGAGGTGGCACTCCTCCCCCCACTTGGGCTACATATGGGGCAGGCACCCAGCCTGAGCTCCAGGCCAGCACCCTCATAGCTGATGTACTTCCATAAGGAGCCAACCTCAGAAGCAAAACTGGCTCAGGAGGGTCCCATATGGGTACCTCCAGCCCTGCTCCTCTTCCCTCTGCTTCAGTCCCAGGGGATACAGGGGTATCAAGGTACAGATGCTTTCACTCATTCAAACCCCCCAAGGGCATGGGGCCAGGTGAGAAGCTTTAGGGTCACAGCAGGAACAGGAGCAGCTGCTGGGAAAGGAGCCTGCAGGGGCTCAGCACCAGTGGAGGAGCAGCCCACAGGACAGGTCCCTGTTTCTGCCCATGCAGCTGCCATCCGAGGCGCAAAAGGTGGGTTTACCAGCTGGTAGGTGTCGGTGTCTCTGCTCTGCGCCTTGTATCCAGGTGCTGGGTTGCGGTTCCTACCGTTCTGAGCCACGTTTCCTTGCGGGCTGGCAGGGAGAGAGAGCAGAGCACCAGCTCATCACACCTCCCCTCCAGAATGGGGGGAATGCAGTGCAAACCCACCCTCCCCACAGACCCCCATGGCCCTTGGGGAGCTGCTTGCACTATGGCAGCACCCACCCACCAGGAGAGGAGAGGGCGAGAAGCCCCCCAGCCACAGGCTAACAGGGAGGCAGCCAACAGCAGGACAAACCTTGCCCTGTGCACAGCCCAAGTGCGTTACCACCCCAGGGCTCTGCAAGTCTGTCTGCCCACTGGCATTGCTTGGTGGGGGCAGAGATGAAGGGGCCACACCAGCCAAAAGCAAGAAAACTCAGAGCTCCCAGCAAAGGCTCTGAAAAAGCAGCAACTGAGTCCTGCTCAGTCCAGGAGCTATAAAACACACAGGAGTGCCCGACCAGTGCCCAGAAAGCACCCGGTGCGCCAGGCACTGCCTCCGAGCCAGCGGGTGAGGATGAGCCAGGGCCAGGCAGTAGACATGTGCCCTGCCAGGAGATGAGGTTTGCTGGGCAAAGGTGTCCTGAGAGGGATTTTGAACACAGCAATCACTGGTGCTTCGTGCACAGGAAAGTCAAGGACAAAAGGAACAAAGGTTGCATGAGAAACATGCCCCACTCTGTGCTTCTCTTCCCCATCACCAGCTTAGCCAGCGGGGAGAAGCACTGTACCAAGCACCAAGAACTGCAGTGTTCAATTCTCCATCCTAGACAGTGCCACTTGCGTGCTACTGAACCATTCCTGCTCCAGTTAACCTCCTAACCACCCCTAGGAAAAGACATGTTGGTAGAAGGGGGCAGAACCTGGTGGCAGGGGGAACAGGCTGCCATCCCAGGTGCTGCTGTACTCACCCTCTGTTCGACGAGGGGGGACGTCTCTCATTCACACCCTGCTGTGACCCTGAACCACCACAGTTCTTCTGCAAAAGGGGCAGGATCATGTTCAACAACCAAGCACAGAAACAACTTTAATACAACTAGAGAAGAAGCAAAGCTAAAGAAGCTCCTGTCCTCCCTCCTCCTCCTCCCAGACCCAGGGAGGTGCAGGGCTGTTACTGGAGAAGCAGGTTTGATGCTTGCTCTATACAGGCTTTAATACCCACCAAATGTTGTCATCTGAGGGCTGACAGGGTCGTGGGGAGTCTGAACCTGCCCTTTATCTCACATAGAGCATCACATCATCAGGAAAGCAAGAGGAGCTGTTCTGCCAGGTCCAAACGCGCCCACTTTGTATGCTTACACACAGGTCCATCCCACAAATGAGCAAGGCTTTGCCATACAACCTGCTTTTCCCCCATCGTTAGCTGGCTCCAACATCCCAAGCACTATGGTCACCGCAGGCTGACCACAGATAGTCCCTGGCCATCAGGATCCCGCAGACTCTCACTAGCCCCTTTCTCTGAGCTCAGGGCAGGCTCCAAGCTCCGTCCCACCTGGTTTGTACTCTTTGAAGTGAGTGGTTTGTTGCGCTGGGCGGTTCCACCAGACTGACCTCCTCTTTGGGCTTCCTTTTTGCTGGAAGAAGGGAAGAGGAGGAAAAGGGAGTGCTATGGCAGTGCAAGTACCACAGGGACCCAGGGTGCCCTGTAAGCCAGCATCTTGCCATTAGGTGCCACCTCCCCATCCACAGTACCTGTTCCTGGTGGTCCTGTTCCTAATTCCCACCCCTAAGCCTCTCCCTTCTCCTCACCATTCCCCCTGTACGCTACATCCTGGATCCAGGTGGGTGCTTTCATATCAGGGCTGCTTCTGCATATGCTCTATGGGAGTAGAGAGCAACTGGAAGGCAAAGTACACACGTGGGAAACTCCTCAGGAGCTGCCTGCACCCGACAGTCCTCTGGGAAAGGGGCTGCTCTCTATCAGCCTTGCTTCTCCTCTACTCCACGCTGCTTCTCACCTGCCCCTGGGCCCCTCACGCTGAAAGGGAAGTGGGAAGAGGGGCAATGGCCAGAGCCCTACTGCTGCAGCATCTCTTGGAGGGCCACTGGGATTCAGGACTCTCTCCCAGTCATCGCCCAGATGCAGCTCCACAGGCAGAAGCTGCCATTTTGCAGTGGGAGGTTTCCCTCTTTGCTGTTGTTGCTCAGAGGAACCTGTACTTACAGCTTCTCAGCGCACATGAGACATTTGTTGATGTGCTGCTTGCCAGAAGAATCCCGAACAGGGTCATTCTCCCTCGTGCAGGACAGTCGTCCACCAGCTTCAAACTGGGAGCGATACTCACTGCAGTCATCCTGCAGAAGGAGGGCAGCGGTTAGGGCACCCTGTCCTCCTCGCCTTATTGATCCGATTCTTAGAAACTTGGGGTTTCCTGTCAGGAAAGCATCGAACCATCACAAAAGCATCCCAGGAGAGCCTGGGCGTGGGCAAGATTCTCTTGGGGTGTGCAGTACCAGCCACTTAGTATATAAACAGAGGGGTGAGTCAGAAAAATTATGGGTCCGTCTGCCTGCACAGCACGTGTTGGGAGTTTTCTAGCATGGTCTGACTAATTATTATTCTCCTTGTTAGGCTATCCAAAGCATGCCAGTGACATGACCGATACAGTAATGAAGTCCCTCCCACTTCTCCCAACATCTTTAATACACAGCTACAGCCTTTTCCCAGATGGTAGCTCAGATAATAATTTCATTTACAAGGCAAGTAGTACCCCCGAAACCAACCATGCTTTGGGACGTGTCAATCAAGAAGCAGCAGTTAAAAACATAAAAGCACAATGCAACCATACTTAATAGTCCATAAGCAGTGGAAGGTTGTTTGGAGAGTGGATGATTAATTTGTTCCCTGTTCAAAATCGCCGTACAGAAACCATGTTGATTTTCCCGTTATGTAACATGGATGTAAACATTCAATCTCCCTGATTTCAGCTATTTCAGACACTGCAACAGCTGATTCCAAACAGCAAGTTTGGACAAGTAACTGGATCCACTTACTCTATTTTTTTTACAAATTGGTTTTAACACATGCAATTGTCTGCCCATTTTGTGCATAGAAGAGTTCTGGCTAGCTTGCGTTTACGTCCTTAGCAGGCCACTGACCTCATCCTTTGCTTTGCTCAGAAGTTTCCAGCACCTTGTCCTGTCTGCCAGGGCAGGATTGCCCCAGCATTGTGTCCTGCACCCCACCTGGGGCACCTCAGCTTTGCTACCGGACTAACGCTGGCAAAACACTCAGGGTACAAACCCCCACATTTCCCTAGAGCCAAACTAGCCATGGGTAGGAGAGAGATGATCCAGCACAGGACAAGACCGAACCTGCTGTGGCCAGCAGCCACGTTGCATTGGTCCCATCAGAAATAAATGTCTTGCCCCACTTCAGAGGGGCTGCCCAAGAGCCTCACTGCTTCTCCCCATCACCAGCGTGTGCTCACACCCCTGTGCAGTTCAGGCGATGCTTTCCCTCCTCAACAAGCCCAGGAAAGCTCTCCCAGCCCCTCTGTGCCTCGTTCCCTGGGACCAGCCCAGCTCAGCACCCTGATCCTCCGCTTTTGAGACAGATCTGCTTTCCCCTAATAGCCTCTCTCAAACGGTCTCCCTTTGAACCAGCATTTCTGGAGCTCTGTTAACTTCCCGACCTCTGCTGCAAAAACCTCGCTGAGTACATCTAAGACTTGCATTTGCCTTTTTCATGGCCTGTCGCATCCCTGACCCACTAATAAATGCAGGGCTTTCTTATCCTTTGTCACTTCTAACTGACAAGCAGGAATTCTTGTTAATCACTGACTGTCTGATCTTGCACTGTTATTACATTTTATCTTTTTTCTATTACTCCAGGCCTCAGCACTATCCAATTAGTCCTGAGTGATCTGCCGATCCTCCTCTGCTGATACTGCCTCCCAGTTTTGCCTTCAGCAAATTTCACTCATGCTTCCATTTTTTTGTGCCAAAGCACTGAAACAGGATTATCCCCAAGACTAGAGCTTAAGGGGACCGCACCAGTCCCCGCCATGGCACAAATCAAAAGTTAAGTGCTGGAAAGGGACCTTCCCCCCCCTTACAGAACTGCTTTGGCCAGGAAAGCACGAGTGCACAGGGGCACGGTGGCTGCACGGTGGCAGGGCAAAGGTGGCGAATGGCAGCACTGTGAGAACAAAATTTCCAACAAGAAAAGCTAAAACTGAGCCACAGGCCCACGGAGATAGTGCAAGGCTGAGCTCTCCTCCCAGAATATAATGATCTCTTGAACTTTTCAGAGCTTTTCACCCAGATTTTTCACTTTAACTTAATTAGCACCCTCAGCATCACTGGCTTTTCCACCCCTGAGCCACATTTCAGGACAGCACAGCTGGTTTCTTATCCTGAAGGGATTTGCCTGTCCCTAGATCCACAGGTCAGTGGGATAGACCATAACATTCAGGCAGGTTGTTCACTTGGGGGATTCAAGAACATGAACAAGAAATAAGGAGGGAAAGGAAAGTGGATCTCAACATTAAATCAGTAGAGACAGAGCAACTGAATAGAATAACATTGCCTTTTCTCTATCTTGGGTGAAAATCCAATAAAGTTTTATATTGACCTGCCTAATACTTTAATCTCACCTTATCTTTTCCTTGTCTGTTCTTAGATAACTTCCACTCATTCTCCCTTTTGCTGTAAGAGAAGCAAGATGAGAAAGTGAATACCACAGTGCTCCGAGGAGCGAGAGGTTTTCCCTACCACCGGCTGCAGGAGGGGCAAGTGATCCCATCCACTGCCATCAGCCGCCACGTCGCTCCAGCAGCTGCTTTCTCAATCTAACAGGAAAACCTGTTTTTTTTCCCTCTACTCACAACTTCTCTGCACACATGATGCACTTATTGCTGTGCTGTTTCCCAGAGGAATCCCGGACAGGGTCATTTTCTCTGGTGCAGGTAAGTTTCCCATTCTTGAAGAGATCCCGAAACTCTCGGCATTCATCCTGTGGAAGCGCCAAAAACATGGGTTGGCACAGATATGCTGACGGACATGCATCTCCCACAAATCCACAAAGAATTATCCACCCAACGAGTTACATTTCAAACACTCTTTTGTTTCCTTGAGGCGTAACTCAGTGGAAAACCACAGTTTGCCTGATGTGTTCTCTTAAGCTATAGCTTGCAACATAGAACAAATAAATCTGTATGCTTAGATGAGCATATTTGTCTTTTGCATCCAGGGTAGTTTTATTCCTATTTCCAATAGATAAAACATGCAGGAGCCCACCCAAAGGACCTAGATTCTGCTTTAAGTATAAAAGAGACAATTTCTTAGTGAATTTTGCATGAGGAAGTCAGTTTTCCCATCTCTGAGTGAACACGCTACCAAGAATTTTAAAATCCATGCACAGCAAAAAGATGAAGCTGCAGGCATTAAAAAAATATCCTTGTGCACCTCCTTTCCACATATGCTAGAGTAAGAGGTGGGCATTTTTACCTTCCATTTAACATGACATTATGCATTAATTGAAGCAAAGCACTCTTTCACAAAAGGCTTTTGTAGCAAAACCTGCTTAAGCATTTCAGTCTGGGCTTTAATTTCCTCTGAACAGCTTTCCTCTGACTTTTGGGACACACTAGCAGGTTTGTAGCATAAGAAACATATGCTACATGTGAAGCCTTTAGGATCCTTTACACAGCACTTTTAAGGTTATCTGCTATGTGATCTGCATTTTTCCCACACACACACACTGTGTAAAGGAGATGGTTTGATAACTCATCCCAGCTCTGCAGATGGGAAAGTCAAGCCCAGAAAATTACTTGCCAAAAGCCAGACAGAAAATCTGTGGTTGAACAAAGAAATTCAGTGTAGGTCTCTTCCTGACACTGTAAAACTGTCCTCCTGCCTTCAGGACCACACTTTGTCGAGTCAGGTGTTTAAAAGAGATCTCCCTTAGGACATCTATGCTTTACAAAGCTTTTAAATTGCCCAGACACACAAGAGCTAGAAAGCTACCCTGCTTAACCAAATGTAAAAAAAAAAAAAAATATATATATATATATAAATCACTGCAACCAACACTATCTGATGGAAACCAATTCACTCCAATCTAGAATAAAAACCCAAGGCTCAAAAAGACAAGTCCCTCCACATAAAGACCTGCTATCTAGAAAAACAGCTACAGGTAAAAGAAACCAGCCAGGTGCATCAACAAGATAAACAAGGGACAATTACAGCCAGCCTGCTCCCACACCCTGCCCTAGTCACAGCTCACACACACCATCATTGCTATTAATTATTTGTCAGATGCCAATGGTGTGCCTTATAAACGGGCAGGTATCCTCCTTAGCCTATAGTCTGGGTCAGGCACAGACCATACATGCCATGTCAGTAATTGCCCGATAGGGACTAGATGGCCTGGGAGGAGCCACGAGGAGTTTTGGTTTCTTTTACACTCATAGATGGCACAGAGCTCCACACCCCTTCGGACCCTCTTGCCAAGGCAGAGCATGTTTGCCCTGCTCCCATTGCAGACACATCGCCAGGCCCTTCCACAGCGGCCAAGCTGGCATTTCCCACGCCACAGACAAGGAAACACACTCGGCGAGTGGGTCAGAGGCAGAAGACGCAATGCCACCGCATCATCCTGCTCCCGGCACGCCGATAAAACTGGCTTCGGTAGCGATGTTTCACCTCACCTCTTCTGAGGAGTTCGCATTCCTGTTCACCTCTCCACCACTCCCTTTGTTTTTTGAGTCTCTTTCCCTGCAAGAGAGGGAGGCATGAGTGACAGAGCAGCATGCAGTCCTCGGACGTAAAACCAAAATAGCTAGTGATTAAAGGCCAGTCCTGCCAACCCCACCTGCCTGTTGCACAAGGCAGCGGGACAGACCAGCACTGGGGCTCCGGCTCAGTGAGACATGGCCGGGGTATTTAGCATCTCTGCACTGGGGGCATTTTGCCATCCTTTCTCTCTGCCTAACATCCAAGTGTTTCCATCCTATTAAACACCATCTATGGAAACACAAAACTAAATCCACGTGCTTTCACCCTGGATTTGCTCCTCACACCCCATGGTGTGTCCCCACCGTGTGATGAGCTGGAGAGCACTACTGGGTTCACAGGTACGCTGAAGAGCTACAGACTGGTCAGTCTGCCCCAGGACTACAATTTTACACCAGAGTAAGACAGAGCCTCCCGAGAGCAGGCTCGTCACTACAGAAGACATGCTGTGCATGGGCAGGACAGCCGCACGAGGCGGTGGGTGGCCGATACTCACAGCAGCCTTTGGCACATCAGGCACTTGTTGAGGTCTGCTTTGCCATCCAGGCTGCCGACGGGCTCCTTGGTGGTGGGACAGGAAAACTTCCCGCTGCGCAGAAGTGACCAAATTTTCGTGCACTCATTCTGAAAAGCAGAGGACGACAGTCAGTGGAGGCTCCCTCAGAGGCCATTGAGATCCTAAGAACAGTTCATTCACATTTAAGTTTTTTGGGTGGGCTATGTGCTCTCAAGAGCAATAGTCTGTTCACACCAGGCCTGGGGCTACCCGTGCTCTTCATCCCCATCCCTCGCCCCACGCTACAGGCTGCACCCAGAGCCCCGCTCATGGTTCCCGAGGCAGAAAGGACAAAAAGAAAGTTCAAAACCCATTGCAAAGGCCTTTATTCATGGGAAAAGGAATACATATTTAATTTGCATACAGCTGCAAATTGCTACCCACTGCAGGGGAGGACTTTATAATATAAAGTTAGTCAAGAGCAGAAAATATAGCCCTAGAAGTGCCAGTGGGATGCAAGAGTAATGAATCAACCAGAGCGACTGAAGAGCAATTCAGGTGCAAGACTGAAGCACAGAAAAGCACAATCCTCTTAGGAAGCAGAGCGGTAATATTGTGAAATGCCACATCAACCAATTGCCTCTTCTGCTGGGTAACTGAAATGCAGACTAGGGAGAATCAATGAACCATTTAGTTATTTCTGGCTACTATATTTTCCAAAAGAGTCTTTACTAAGGAGAGGCAAGCTTGTTTGATTAAAACATGAATAGAGCTGACTTCTCAGTCATTGAATCAAATAATTTTGAGACTCAAAGGACTTGCCTTAATTCTTTTAATTATCAAACTCGGGAATTAGCAGAAGCAGGGGTTTCTGCTGGATCAGAAGCAAGGTTCTGAAATATCATTAGAAATACAATTTATGCCATTTCTAACTTCATCTCATGAGATTTCCAGCCCAGAGCTGTTCGGATATGTGCTCACCATAGTGCACTAAATGTACACTGTCAGCTAGAGCCATTGCTGTACTATAAAAGTATTGTCTCTAAACATGGAGTAATTCACTGCTTTTTCCACTGCTGAAAAAGCATTATGATATCTAAGTATAGTCCGTCTAAATGACTTTGCTCAGAGCACGCATTAAGCAGTGTAGTTGGCAAAACAAAAGGAGAATTAGAATAGAAAAGGTCGGACTCGCCTTAATCGAAGCTTGGCTGGCAACATCTGCGACAGAAAAAAAAACACAACAATGAAACCACACCAAGTCTTTGAAGGGAAATTTTAAATCAAAAGCATTTAATTAAAGTACTTGATGCAGTTTCCTAATCCACCCAAATACCTCTAGATAAAAGCTAATCCAATGCATTATAGTACACTGATAGAAAGGACTGGGCATTAGAGACTTTCTGGAACATTGCACTTGTCATTCAAATGCAAAAAGCACATCCATTTTTTGTGTCTTTGTGCCCTCCTTTACTGTGTTACTTTTCTCAGTTTTAAAATCAAAGTTTCAAGGATGGTTCAACAATTGTTTCTCTATTATCCTACCCAACTGCCTTGGTAGTTATATCAAATATTTTTGGCTTTCTTCATCTTCACTTAAAATTGGGATACCAGAGCTAGGCCATAGCATTGTTGTTTGTCCAAACCTTCAAATTCCTTTTCAACGCCCATTCCATTTGCAGTACTTCACATAAATTACCAAATTAATAATGAGTCAGCAGGTGATTAGTTGATATCTGGTTCTTTCTACTAAAAGACTAGAGCAGGTATAATACATTTCATCCTTTTCTCTTGCATCATTTGTGACATCACAGGGAACCATCAAGAAATCCTCCATTAGCTCATTTTCAGTGCAAATAGGCAGTAAAGTGAAAGACCATTGCATCAAGCCTAAACTCCTGCTGAAGCTGCTCTATTGTAGCCATATGAAAATGCACTCCTTAGTAAGGTGTTGACAAGAAATTCCCATTTTTCTAAATTGACCAAAAGTTGTATTACACTTTTGTTCAAATTCAAGCTTCTTATGCAAAAATTCAGCCTCGTTAGAAATTCGTATCCTTCCACTTAGGCAACTGGGGTTTGGGGTTTTTTTGTTCATTCTTAAACTGTTAATTCTACTAAAAATAGATACTTCCACCTATCACTAGAACTTCATCATTTTCACACGCAAGAAAAAAGCCATTATCAAGAATGTGTTATATCAAATCAATACAAGTAGTACAGTAAAAAATGATGGTCTTCTGGTTATGCCACTATGCTTTTTAAAGAATAAGGCTCTCTAATCCTCCATCCTGTCTTTACAGGAGCTCCCAGGCTGTGTCCTGTGCCAATCCCAGATTTCAGCACAGAGAACAGAAGTTACTAACCTGAGAAGAAGCAGAAAAATGCCAAAGCAAGGACCACCGAGGCACCTTCTGTTTTCATGGTGAGGGTGGCAGCTGTTTGCCTATGTTGACTCTATTAGTGCATTGCTCAATGAAACCCAAAGAAAGGGCTCAGGTCAGATCACGTATATATAGATGACCATATTCTCCGCCTTCGTTATGACGTAATCTTCCCAACAACCATCATTAGCTGCAAAAACCAGTTTGATGACAGTAGCTTTAAGTGCTAATGATCTCATTAACACAATTAATTTCCATAAGGATAGGACATATTTGAGTCACTCCCTACATTTTGTTAAGGTAAGAAAATCATAAATAGATCATTTCAGTTTCCCCACACAGCCAGACGAATTCTTGCCATCTTCAGGGTTGTTCATAAGACAGAGGCACCCCAGTCAGCACACCCCTAACACCCTTCATCTCTCAAAATAGCTGAAAGGGTTTTATTTCAATAACTTGCCTCTGCTGGGGCCAACAGGAGGGCCAGGTCACTCAAGACCTCTGGAAGTCAGTCTGCTTTTATTAAAGCACCCCACCATGAACCTAAATAGTAAGCATTCAGGCAAGGTTGAAAAACATCAGGCTTGAAGCCTTGTTAAACTCTGAGTTTGCTGCTGCAGTTCACGTAGCAGCTGTGCTAATGAGAAAGCCATACTGCCAAATCCTCATCCCTTCCCTGTCCCTCCCTGTTGTCCTCAGAAGAAGTTGCAGTATTATTAGTGAAAAACCTTTTCTCAGCTCAGGTGGGACCTGGCAGACCATACAGATACTGCTCTTCAAGCAGATCAGTGCTCAGAGGTGTATTATTATGGATGCTAAAGGGTCCAGCAAAGTAGCCTCGCTCACATCTCTCCCAAAGAAGGTGGAGGGGAATGAAGTTTATCACCCTGTGCAGGGTTTCACAGGAGACTCGAGCAAGAAAAATAAAGATGACATCAAAGTTTTGGAATGTGATCTACACAGGAAGAAGCTGTGTGCCTTGTTCTCTTGTGAAAAGAGGAGAATTTGGAGAGAAAAGCCATTTGCAAGGTTTGAAACAGGGGGATGAACGGGAAAGTCAAGCAGACCAGAACGATGAGGGGCTCGAGCACGGGCAAGCAGTCTGCGGCTGTGCAGAGGCAGGTCAGCACCACTGAGGAAGGAAGAAAACATACTTCTGCGTGACGTATGTGTTTGGCCAGACAGGCCAACACAGCTTAGTTCACGTATAAACCCTTGTAATAAATTGCTGCCACATGTTTCTCAGATCAGAGTAGTTGTTAGTGTTTACAACTGGAGCCAAAGCCAAGTTAGCAGAGTCCTAATTTGGTGTGTGGTCATCCCTAACATTTCTTCTCAACTCAAAGCAAAATCATGTCCAGGTTAACAGTGGAGAGTTTGGAACAGAGAAGTAAACTGCCTGAGGTCATATAGGTGGTTCGTGGCAGATCTGAAGAGCTGCGTGTTGCCCTGAATCATGAGATAATTCCTATCTGCATATTTGGGCATGGAATTAGAGGGGAGGCCAACAGGAAAAGAAAAACAACTAACCTGATATAGCATGTCTCAGTAAATCCTTGGGAGAGATTGGAAGAGATCTGGAATGGAAAAAGCAAAAGAAAGTATGGTAGTTTAAAAGTGGATAGAGCTGGAAATCTATTTGAAGGACAAAGCCAAAAGACGTTCTTTGTTACTGAGGTCTTGCCACGAATCAGTCATGAGGTGGTAGGGTTTGGGGAGGGGAGGTGCATTTTTAGATGGGTTTTGTTTTTAAAGTCGTCTTTTCCTCCAAAATCTCTATACCTATAGAGAAGCAAAACAATCCCCTGATTTAAGACAGCTGGGTGACCACCCTGGGCCTGAAGGAAGCAAAGCAGGTACCAGACCTGGTCAGACTGGCCAGGTGAGAGCAGCTCCCAGCCTGGCAGCATAGACAGAGTCAAGGAGGAGGAGAGAAGAGAAAGACCCAGGTCCTGACCCCAGACCAGCCCCATGACCACCACACCTCTCTCCCATCGTCCCACCACTGCAGCACCCTGTCCAGAAGCCAAACCCTCACTAACCTCTAGGAGAAGGTCAGAATGGCCCAAACACACCTCAATACCAAACCCAGAACCATGTTCAGTACCAAATCTCAAAAAAAAAAAAAAAAAAGAGAAGGATTTCCCTCCCAATTACTACTGGATAACCACTACCTCCTAAAAAGAAAAAACAACAACACACCAACAGTATGCAATGTGACGTCAGGTGATGAGGACAACCCTGCAAAGCCATATGGTTTGAAGGATTTGCTCCTGTGTACTTGAGTTACAAAGGAAACCTGAGTAGAATAATGAGGGATGACAGCAAGAGTTTATTAAACATAAACCTTGCCTGACTCACCTGATTGCCTTTATTGATGGATTTACACAATAAAGTCTCAATCCTGCACTGGAATCCAAACAGCCCATTAATTTCCATAGACGTTTGTATTGCAGGATCACATCTGTAGGAGAGATGATCCTGATGCTTTAGCAATGGGTTTAGTACAGCACCTTGCTAATCTTAATTCAAAAATGATGCCAAACAGCTGAAGAGCAATATGCCACTGAGAAAAGCAGCTGAGAGCAAGAAGAGATATTACAAGATATTACATGTCTCAGTTAAAATTTTGGAAAAGTAAACAGCATATAATGATGCTATGCCTGGTAGGACAGCTCTCACTGGGTCCATTTTCCACCACATTCTGCTAGAAAAAATAGGAAACAGGATAAAAATAATCATGGAGGAGCAACTAGGAAAATACAGGGGAAAACAGGAGCATAGCATGAAACATAGGCAAACTCTTGTCAGGTGGAGACCCAAGAGGTTGTGAGGAGTCCTAGGGACAAAGTACTACAGCCACCAAGGTGGGCAGGACATAGCCACAGGGGACACTCACCTCTTCGCTCTTCAGGGTCCTGAGGAGAATGGGAAGGGAGCCCAACAAAGAGCCAAATGGTTCACGCCCCATTTAGTGATGAACATGTTTTCGTGTATAAACCCTTGTAATAAATTGCTGCCACGTGTTCCTCAGATCAGAATAGTTGTTAGCATCCCTTCCCTGCGATAATTCTCCAATTGTCTAATGCTCCCATATTTCACTCCTTCACTGAGTGTGTGCCTGCACAGGAGCGTATCTATAGATATACAAAAACAATTGAGACGCCTTGTCCACTCAGAAGATTGTTTTTCTTCCCTTTAGTGTCATGGCACCTTTTTGCGGATGGGATCACTTCCTTTCTAATGCGTTTAGCATCACCTAGGGATGTTTTTGGCAAGGGAAAGCTTCTTGGCAGTATAACTGGTTGGGGTTTTTTGGGGGATCAGGGTTTGTTTGGGGGTTTTTCGGGTGTTGGTTTTTTTGGTTGTGTTTATTTTGTTGTTGTTGGGGTTTTTTGTTGTTGATTTTTTTTTTTCTTTTTTAAACCATCTCTGCTTTGGTAGCTCTTCACTGTTTGAGCACCAGTCTCCAGCCCAAGCAGCTCTGAGGTTGCCCTCAATGCTCGAGAGCATGAGCTGTGCAGCCCCATTCTCACCCCAGAGCAAGGCAGTGTTTCGGGTCAGGTCTCCAAAGCCACCACAGCCAGACAAAGTGAGCCCTGATAAGGACCTGCAGCCCATGTTTCACCTCCTGCTTTGGCACTGCTGCCAGGGACAGTGCCTTTCACAGCATCATTTGCTATTTTTCCCCCCGCCCCTGGAAAACTCGCATCTCTGCGATCACTGCTGCAGCTTCAGTATCATCAACATGACTCTCAGCAGGCAAAGGAGACTTTACCCAACATCACTGCTGGGTCCTTAGACCGGACTGGAAAAGCAACACATACCTGCGTCTGTGCTGCCAGCACTGCTCACTCCTCCTCCCAAGCACCAGCCAAGCTCACACCACCACAACCTTCACGGGTCCCAGCATATGCTCTCACGTGGTTTGTGCTCTGCCATCTCTCCAGGTGCCCTGTTCACACCAGCACAGGCAGCCTTTGAGACCAGGTCTCATCCCCTGCTCTCTTCTTCCAGGGAAGTCATAGAATCATTAAGGTTGGAAAAGACCGTTAAGATCATCGAGTCCAACCGTTAACCCAGCACTGCCAAGGCCACCACTAAACCGTGTCCCTAAGCACCACATCTCCCCAGCTTTTCAATACCTCCAGGGATGGGGACTCAGCCCCTGCCCTGGCACAGCCTGGGCCAGGGCCTGACAACTTCACTTTCAGTGAAGACATTTTGCCTAATATCCAACCCAAACCTGCCCTGGCGCAGCTTGAGGCCGTTCCCTCTCATCCTATCACTTGTTACTGGGGAGAAGAGACCGACCCCCCTGGCTCCAGCCTCCTTTCAGGCAGTTGCAGAGAGCAATGAGGGCTCCCCTCAGCCTCCTCTTCCCCAGGCTGAGCCCCCCCAGCTCCCCCAGCCGCTCCTCCCCAGCCTTGGGCTCCAGCCCCTGCCCCAGCCTCGCTGCCCTGCTCTGGCCACGCTCCAGCCCCTCCATGGCCTTTTGGGGTGAGGGGCCCAGCGCTGAATGCAGGATTCGAGGTGCAGCCTCACCAGTGCCCAGTACAGGGGGACGATCCCTGCCCTGGTCCTGCTGGCCACACTAGTCCTGATACAAGCCAGGATGCTGTTGGTGGTCTTGGCCACCTGGGCACACTGCTGGCTCATATTCAGCTGGCTGTCAACCAACACCCCCAGGTCCTTTTCCACTGGGCAGCTCTCCAGCCACTCCTCTCCACGCCTGTAGTGTTGCATGGGGTTGTTGTGACCCAAGTGCAGGACCCAGCACTGAACCTTGTTGAATCTCATACAGCGAGAAGTGAGCTTCATACCCAGTAACATGAGTAGGAAAACTAGATCCCATGTATTTTTAAAACTACAGACATGCCTATATTCCCACCATAGTTGTCCTTTTCTGTCCCAAATGATACACTTTTTACGTCCCCATCATCTCTTCCCCCTCTGAGGAACCCCATCAGCAACACTGCTTAACACTTATTTTCTCTGAAACATTGAAACTTCTCTTCTCCAACCCACCACTACGCCCCCTCACAGCCCAGAGATCCTAAAAGAGAAGAGGCATAGCTGTTGGGCATATTTAATAAAGGAAACCCAGGGTAGATGGTATTTTGCTTCATAGCCAAAGCAGAGTCCAGAGCTCTCAACTTCAGCAGTGTTTCATGAGCTACTCCTCCAAAGTGAAATATTTCAAAATGCAGGGACTTCAAAGACACCTATTTTTAATCAGTCTCTCAGCATTAACACTTTAGGTTCAGAGCAAGCAGCCCCTCGCAGCTCGCTTTGGGCTCATCTGCAGCTGTCAAATAAGAAACATCAAGGGAAGATTATTGTGCTGTCACGCACAATTGCAAGCTAACTGCCTTTTGGGCTGCATCTGCATAAGCATCACCCACAGAGAGGGTCTGTTCTGCACATCTTCCCTTAGTGCTTTGGAAAAAGACTCATCTCTGCTCGCAACAACCAGGGATGGCTTCCTGCCGCCCAGAGACACCCAGTTATGCACCCACCCTGGGCTAGACTCTGCTGCGAGAGGAGCCACCAGTCTCACCCATCTCCCCAGTGTAGCTTGGGAAGCACTCCATGCACACACATCCCATGCAAGAACAAGATTTATGACACTGGACAAAACTCTTCTGCTTGCATGTGCTTCTGTGACCAAAACCCAGTAGCTGGTCAGCCAACAGGACAGTCAGCCCCAAGCTAATGGAAATGAGTTTGAGTTTCCAGTCTGCAACGGCCACATGTCTCAAAGCTCCCCTGTTCATACCTACTGCTGCTGCAGCTCTCAGGTGAGTGCTGCCCAGATCTCCAGGGAAACAAGTTTTGGTCATCCTGAAATCCCACCGTCATTGCAGTTACCCAAGGTCTACACCGCGGTCCCTTCCCTTCAGCCAGGACAAGCTTCCTGACCCCAAAGCATTGCTCCACCAGTCTGACCCAGTGAAAAGCCCTTCACGTGGCTGTTCACCGTTGCGTTGGGTATGCAGCCCAGCACAGCAGCTGGCTCTTCACGCCACCTGGCTGCATCACTGCAAAGGCAGCAGCAGAGCGTGTTAACTGTCAGCATCCTGGAGCACTACTGCCTCTCTGCCGGCTCACCAAGGAGGGTGAGCTGCTAGAGGCCAGGAGAGGAATTTCTTGAGTTCATCCACCTCTGAGAATCAGGTGCACAGCGAATCCTGCGCATCCTAGAGTACATGGAGCCTCAGCAAAAAGCTTTTCAGAAACATGTCCAGAGTGTGGCAACAAGCTTCACTGAAAAAATCAAACACACCCAAAAAAACCCTGTGTCAATTGGACTCATTGCTTCAGAAGGAAAGAATGTGGATAAACTTAATTTGGATCAGTTACTTCGCAAATCTCTGTGTGCCGAGAGCATCTAACGACTTCCCCCACATCCAGCATCTACCGGACCCAGCGTCTCATAGGTCACGCCCTTCCCTGTCACCAGGTTTCCTTTCCCACCCAAATCCTCCCTTTAGCTCTGATCTAAAAGTCACAAAAAGCACCTTGGATTATGAACTGTCTTACGCGCCATTTGTACACCCTCCAACACAGAAAGGCCCTGGGTCTCCTTATCACATCTGCAACACAATGGCAGCAGTTCCCAGCGCTCCATGCTTGAACCAGAGCATGGGCCTCGTCTTTGCAACCCTTCCCAGACCATGAGCCACCATGACATGTGGCTGACTGTCCTGGACAGGTCTTTGCCACTGCTGACTTAGCTTGACGGTGCCGGGGAGGAGGGGGAAATGAATCAGGAAGTGAGCAACAGCCAGATGTGTACGTCCAAAAGGCAGGGATGAGGCCAACTTTGGAAGATCACAATAATAGCGTGTAACACATGCCATCTTCAAAGGACTAATGAATCCCTAACAAGGTTCCCCTGTTATTATTTGCATTTCACAGATGGGTATATTAAGATGCAGAAGGCTGCATTATCCTCTGGGTCACACCTATTTCAGTCTATTCATCCCTGGTCTTATACTGGAATTCATCCCTGTGGTGTGAGAGATCCTCCCACAAGTCAAAACAACAATGCTATCTCTCAGGCAGGCTCAGTGCAGGAATCACTGTTCTCATCTACGGTCTGGGTTGCGTGGCACACCAGACCAACTGGTCCTATTGATCTCTCCTGGCCTTGAAAACCGATCAACTTATCAATTCTTCTTCCCTCCCACCAGGCTGAAGGCCACCTCTGGCTTATTGCTGAATTGGACTTTTTTTTAAACATACTTCTCTTTTTCTGTATGTGAACTATAAGACAGAGGAATCCAGGGGAGAGATGTATCTGAGTGTCTAACACCATCCAGCCTCGTTCCACACAGCAGCCTCAGCTTGGCCCATGGAAAGGTCCATCCAGGAGTCTCCCCACAGCTCAACAATTTTTTTTTTTCCACAGAAGAATGAAGCTGCCCTGGGAAACTGTGCTTGCTGGGAGAGCAAAGTTGCTCCCCACACTATAACCAATGCCATGTGGGGTTGAGGATGCTGGAACCGCTCTCTGCATTCAGAGGGAGATCCAGCATCAAGCTCTCCCTGCTGACTGTGGGGAAGCAGCCTGCCATTCCTACTGTCAACACTTTCCAGGGTGGTATTTGCTCATTAAAAATCATTAGGCTGGAAAAGGCGGGAGTTGGGTTTTGATCTATAAGACCTCAGCAAGTAACATCTGCAGAGCAAAAGGATTTCAGAAGGCAAAGCACCACGACATCCCATGGAGCTGCAAAGGACTCACAGCCTCAGAAGGCCACCAAGATCTGTGCTTTGATGGCCCTTACCAGAGCCAGCCGATTTCACGGCTGTTAACAGTATTTGTAGCTTAGATAAGGGTAATCAAAATCTCATCATTCAGGGTGTAAACTGATCGCCTGCAGGGTTAGAAAGGAATTTTACTTCATGTGCAGCATTGCATCACCGCCTGGATTCATTGTGGGCATTTTCCAGCCTCTGCTGAGCACCAGCCATGGGCTACAGCTAGAAGTGAAGCAAGGCACACCGGCCGAAAAGCCAGGGTCGTCATGCAAAAAAACACAGCCCCATTGTTTGGGAACAAAGCAGAATTTTTTCTGACTCTGGCTTCAACTCACACATGGAAATAAAAGACAATGACTGTCACCGGGCTGCTGAAACAGCAGAATTTCAACATAGGAAGAAAAAAAAACCAACTGTCCTGAGATTATTTTCCTGTGGACATCAAGAAGAGTGCCTGGAGAGCCCATGAGCACGGTGAACAAAGGGTTACACAGCATAAAATGACCTGTTTGAGTAACACTTCCCCATCCTGTGCTGCCAGCTGGCACCCCATAGGTGCCACTCCAACGAGGGGTACCAATAACCTGCCCTCCAGTGAGGGCTGAGCCCTTCCATGTCACCCAACAGCCCTCGTCACTAGCCATCCCCATCATCTGAACAACAAGGGACAAGAACATAGTGTTTTTCTCTCTGCAAAATTATTATTTATGTTTTATTGGTAGCAAGGGCTCTATAGTGTCAGAACTGGCCACAGGGTGTGGTGGCCTAAGTGCCAGTACCCATCGCAGGAGGCCAAAAACATGCCCCATGTGGGTGTTGGTTGCTCTTAGATTATAGTATCACCACACCCCACTCTGCTAATTGCGCCGTGAAACTCTGATCTCTACCCTATCCCACAGCCAGCCTGATGGCAGGTGCCTTTAGCCATGCATGCGATCCATCACGGCACCAGCCGTTCCTCCGGAGGAACCTATGGGAAAAACAGACCCTGAGTTTCTTTTCCCTGTAGAAGGTAACTGAGAATAAGGCATTTCTGAAAGACAACAGTGACATTACTAGAGGCATCTGCTGCCATGGATTCCAATTAGAGCTGCTTGCAAGCCAACACGGATAATTTCCAAAGAAAACTATCAACTTTTCACTAAAAAAAGCAACTACAACTTAAAGTAGAATACGTTTGCATGAGAACTATGGATTTTCCATAGTCTTCTGTTTCTCCTTCCATATCCCCCAAATTTGGGAGAGAGCAGACAACTGACAATAATATTTGCACTTGGTCAAAACCCCCTATTTGTAAATTGAAAGCTGGGAAACATCTTCAAGACACCCATAACTATTACTTTTCAGCCATTGTGCAACCTTTCCCCAACGTGCTGGTGATGGGGCAGTACCTGGGGAAGAGGAGACTTGTCTCTTTATGCGAGGTGTAAAAAGGTTTAAACACCTTTCTGTGGGGAAGGGATGCATGCTGTCAAATAGCATCGTTACCTTCAATAGCATCACTCTGGTTGCTAAAGGAATAGTTCAGCCTTATCAAAGCTAACGGCACAGCCCTTGGTGCTTCAGAGGGGAGAGGAATCACCAGAAATGCATCAGGATTTGGGGGAATCACTTTAGGTCTAACACACTTAAAGAAACTATCGCCATTCAGTCCTCACTGCTGAGCTGTCTCCACTCACACACCAAAACCAAAGTTTCATGCAGGCATTCAACGTGTAACCCTGGAGTCTGCTCCTCTGTACTGTGGTCAAATACTCCAGAGTGCAAGTCTGCAGTCATCAAATCCCTTGCAAGTTTGGACCTGATTTTCAGCTAATATACTTGCTACTGAACTAATAATACCTATGCTCTGGTGGGAGTGTTTGCCAGGCCCTTTCTGGCAACAGTACTAGGACACCATGACAAATTCCAGCTCACATGGCTTCCCTTACACACAAACATGAGACTCCTGACATGAGTGTCCCACAGCAAAGCCCTCTTTAGTGTCTGACACCAGGACTTGCCCACACAATACCTTCTGGCGAGACACCAGCAACTCTGCTCATGCTGAGCAGAGAAGACATTGCTCTGGCCATGCCCTGAACTGCACAGAGGCTGAAGAAACACCCCATCAAGCATCTGTCCACATGGCCAGTGAGCTGGGGCACACCATGCCCAGGAAGACCTGCTCCAGGTCCTGCCCCCCCCATGGGTATGGCTTGTCTCTGGACTTCCCTACAGATATGGATCCTGCCGCCCAAAGGAGTGCCAAACACTCACCAACTGGTGATCTGCTGAGCTATAGGCACCTTCCAGCATCTCCAGCAGATGTGGCTGATTGCCGTAGCAGTCTTGGTCAGCTTTTCTTCTGGAGGAGAGAGAAGAGTGAGCCATCTTCCTTCTCTGCATCACCAGGGACTGCACCTACGCTGTTGACTCCCTGTTTTGTTTTACTTACCCAGCCTCCCACTTACCCGCCATCAAAGAACCTTTCTCAAACAGTTTGTGGCTCTTTTGGGCTCTTTCATCCTGTTTGGTGCTGTCTGAAGCATTCCCTCAGCCACTGCAAACCACCCTCAGAGTCCTTTTGCCTGCTTCTCAAGCACATGCACTTCATGGGAGTTCAGCACACATTTAACCCAACCTGTTCCCCCGAGGACTGTTATAAACCATGCCTTTTCCATAGGCACTCATCCACGCGCCGAGCTCTGTTATCCCTGCGACAGGAATGTGCTCACCACGGGAAGCCCTGAGGTTTACCTGATTACCTTTAACTACCTGTGGCTTTTCACTTGCATTTAATAACCCTGTTTCACACAACACACCAGCCTGTGCACCCATATCCAACTTAATAAGCATCCCATTGCAGCTGGGTTGCCAGTCTAGTGGTGAAGCAGATCAGCTAACAAATGCCTAATGACAGCAGTGATTGATTAGCAAATTGGCTAGTGGGAGTGGCATGTGGCAGACACCAACAGCACCCCAGAGCTGAAACAAGGCCAGGGAAATACCCAAATCAGTGCTATTTCAGTTTTTTCTAGGAACATCTAGATCACAATCTGGCCCTTTTCGTCACCACTCAGTGCCTGGTAGAAGGGTAAAACCAATAAAACTTCAGATAAGTGGTATGCAGCAAAGGAGCCCAGCTCCCATCAGTGTCCACCTTGTCCTAAAATGTCCAATGTTTTGGCTGAACATACTCCAAGCATTTCTCCATAAAGGTACGAGACCAAGAGCAAAGTTATCTTTCCTGGTGGACTGCTGGGATCTCCCAGCCTGTGGTCCCTTCCAGGGCTGGGACTGTATTCACTCTTTGTTTCCCAGCTGAAAATAAGGCCATAAGCCAACATTTGCACTGCAGGAATGGAGCCTTCTGAATAGGATTTAGTAAGTTTGCATAAAGCCCGCATTTGCACCTTTTGTGGGAGCTGATCGTGGAGCTGAGGATGCCACACACCAGCTGTTGCCCGTGAGTACATCTGTACAAATGTGGCCACACTTTACACAGAGCGTGAACCAGAAAGGAAACCTCCTCTTTGCAGCACTGAAACAGGGAGCCCAGTGATAGAGAAGCCCCGGGGCTGGGGAGCAGGGACCAAGCTGCTGCCTCAGGAATTCGCCCTCTTCAGTAAGTCTCTGCTTGTAGCAAGCTCCTGTATTTGCAGAGTCCTTTTCCTTTCTCTCCCTTTGAATCTATTAGATGTTCACTTGGGTTTCTGTTGCTGCCTGTCCTTCTGCAGCCCTGTCACACCATCCAGCTGCCTTCACTGCAGACATTCATGCTTGTGTGAGTTACTGCTTGTCCAGAAGTTCTGTCCATCCATCACTGGCTCAGGTCAGATGCAGCATACAAATGCTTTCAGTATCCAAATGCTATTTTCTTCTTGTATTCATTGCCCTACATGTTTGGTCCCATGTTTTGCCCGGTGTGCTGACTTTAGGGAACACACTTTGCCTTGTTAATCAGAGTTGTTGGAGATGCCATGGAGCCTGCTTCCAAAGATGTAGGACAGAGATACACCCGTGATTCACTCCGGCATTAACGCGGCGCTACCTCCATGGAGCACAGAAGTGGAAAGGACCTCCTGGGTCATCAGGTTCATCTGCCTGTCGTCACTAGTAACCACATCACTAGATCAATTAGGAGATGTTTGATTGGCCTGTCACAGCTAATGGGCTCCTCGGTCGGGCAGAGGAATAACAGGATCCAAAGGCCAGAAGCCGCAACTAGGCAACGTCAGGCTGCAAACAAGGGGTGACCATTTAACGGTGCCTGGGCCTGTGCAGGGGAAGAGCGGTCCAGGGCATCCCACGTCACCAGCATCCCACGTCACCAGCAAATTTTCAGGCTAGTCTGAACATTTTGCAAGACAATTTTATCCAGGGGCTTTCTGCCCCAAATCCATGAGTCTCTGGGAATCTCTGGACTGCTGTTACATGGTTTGTGAGAGATAACAGAGAAAAGCAGATTCCACCAGCTATGTAGTAATACATTTACTGGGATTTTTTTTTTTCTTCCAAGGAATTGCACCTTCCCTGGGAGACATCCCAAGGAATCCAGAAGCTGAAAGCTTAAAAAAAAAAAATCACTGCTTTGAGTGAAACAAGAATTAACTGAAAACAATCCTCTGGCTGCAGCTGACTGGCTTAAATCCTACCCTAAGAGCTACACCCATCACCAGGTTTCAAAAGCAAGCCGTTAAATGGAATTTATTATTTGTTTTCAAGGTATGGCATCAAATAAAAACAAAAAATACCATATCCATATGCCCTAGGCTTTTTCCCCACATGCTCTTGAAGATGCTGTCCTAGAGATCAGATAATTAGCATATCTTCAGGCTGAAGATTTAATTAATAACAAACAAATAATCAGTCTCTCATATTTACTAAGAAACCTGGGCAACTTTTGTTGTAATATTTTCTCCTAACTGAACACGTATACACTGCACCATGATTATAATGGTGCTAGTACCCACTTTCTGTTCATTATCAATTCCAGCAAAAAAAAGCCCAAAGACCCCAACAGTTGAGGGGAGTTAAAAATTTTCAGGCCAAATAAAATGTTTTGCTTCATTCTTGAGCTTTTCTATACTCCATATCTCCCAAAATCAAAATATCTCACTTCTAAATGATGCAAATCACTGCAACAATGACTGCAAGTCACTGCAACATCCCAGACACATTCAAAATGAACACTTGCATTGCACAGCGTTGTGTTTCAGGCTTGCGTGGGATGCTTGGACTATGTGATTTAGTGGAATTGCCCAGAATTCACAGCACATTCTACACAAGGGATCCTGAATTTGTGGTGAGAACGTCACAGGTTTTGAATTACGCGGGAGCAGGACATGAATTCACCTTGCCTCTGAGCAACAGGACAGTTAAGTTTTGCTCAGGAATAGAAGATATCCCTGTAGCTTCTTGCTGGATATTTGTAGGACCTCTCAAAAAGCAACAGCCTTGAAAAGGTGCAAAAATCCTACAAAAAGAAGTCTAAGTACTTACACCCAATTTTGGTACTGTTCAAGGGAATAATTTACCTGCTCTATCCCTGTTTAGCGGATGTCTGAAGACCCTTTTCAGATGATCACCCCATTCAGGCTATATTAATGGGATCGCAAGGCCCGAGCAGAGGATCCACACTGAGGATCTGAGCCGCGTTAGACTCATTGCACGTACACAGCAGAACAGCTTTGCGCACACGTGTTAGGGCTGATCATGGGCAGATCGCTCAGGTCTGCACATTGTGAAGGGTGCCCAAAGACAAAGTGCCAAGTCCTGTAGCAAGAACAGCCAAACTGGAGGGCTGCTGGGACCAGAGAGATAGCAGTGACACATTCAAGAACACCATGGAGCGCTCATGCAGACCAGCAGCTCCAAAAAACTGTCTGAGGAGGGAGGTGTATTCTTTCATACTAAGGATATCCCTCCAAAAACAGGGAATTCTGTCAATAGGATGAAAAAGGTCAGTGCAATGGAAACAGACGACTGAGGAGCAGAACATCAATTGCCTGCTGGATGCTAACAGGGTGGTCTCACATCTGGACTGCCCCCTACTCTGAACTGGGGAAGAACTCACAGTGTGGTCCACATGGTCACCACCAATGCAGGATGGAGAGAACAATCTTGAAGACAAGATTTAGCTAGTAGCTAGCAGGCTAAAGGCCAGGACCAACTCAGTAACATGCTCAGAAATGCTCCCCCCAGTGCCCTGTAACGAAATCTAGAGTCATTCCAAGGTTCAGAATATAGTACCTTGAAGACAGGCTCGAATAGGTAGAGCCTATACAGTAAAGATCCAAGTACTAAGTCCAAATGAAAATCGATCAAGGCTACTGGCACATAAATAAGGTCTTTTAAACTAAATATCGTGGGAGAGCCAACAGTTTGACAAGACATGTGGTTTGGGAAAATGCAGTCTCCAGTGGAGAAGTCATGAAAATTTTGTCTCCTTGAATAAAAGGATAGGAGAGAAGCCAAAAACAGTCAAGAAGAAAACAGCAGACTGCAGCCCCAGCAGACATTCATCTCAGGCCTGCAGAGAGAGAGAGACCAGAACAGGACACCATGGATGCATTTCTATCCAAGCACCAAGGGTCTAAAAAGCAAGGTGAGTGAGCAGCAGTGCCCTGGTTTCAGATGGGGCTACTAACATAACCAACACTTCAGAAATCTGGTGGAGGGAACACAAGCAGCAGGACATGGTAATGAGCAGGTACAAATTATACAGGAATGAGAGTAGGCTGTGCAGGTGGAGGAGCTGAGCATTAAGGAGCTGGGCATTAAGGCATACGTTAAGGAGAGTTTATCAAAGGGCACAACCAAGTTAACTGTATCAACAAGTGCCACAGAGTCCCTAGGACTGCAGTACCATGCCTAGACATCATAGTATCAGAGTTACTCCATCATTCACCCATCCAGAACAGAGCAATAACTGCAAAACCTTAAGGGTGGCAAGCGAGGCTGTGATGGATGTAAGAGGATACAAGCACAAACAACAGAAGATGTCCATCTCCCTGCAGAGACAGGGTAACTGTCAGGAGGGAAAGATGTCTGTATTTAAGACAGGCAGTTACTGCTCCCTCCTGCAGCCATTAGTGACCTTTGAAGCAGAGCGCCTCTTCTTCAGCACGTCCTGAGCAGCACCCAGGAACTGCTGGGTTTGATTTCAAGAGTATTGCCAGTGGCTTTTTGCACCTTAAAACTGACTCTTGAAGTAGTGCTGCAAACCTGCTATTGCACGCTTAGAGGAAGCTGCCTAAAAACACGAACGCTTGTTCAAAGAAAATTAAAAAGGAAAAGCCAGTAAGGAAAAACACACCCAGGAGGTGGGAAGATCATTTGAAGACATCGTTAGAGTAAACATGCATCTGTTAAGGGAAAAAATTTAGAATAAAAGCTAGCAGGCTTAACAAAGTGGTACAATTAACAGTAAAATGAAGCTTTCTAAGTGGAAGCACTGTCCAAATAATGAAAGTGTAAAAAAGTCTAAAGCATAAAATCTGCAATTGTGCCAAAATACACCAAAGATTCCGAGCAGAATTTTCCAAGTCGCAAGCACTAATAATAAAACACATTGGAGAGTCCATGATCACAGGGCTAAGGCAGCCTCCAAGGAAGATAACACCATAGCAGAAAAGCTAAATTAACTCTTATTCACAATAAACTGATAAATCCAGCTAACACAGAGCTACAGTCAGGGACTAAAGCCCCCAGCAGCAGTGACAGAGCTTGAACTTGCAATCACCCAGCTCAAGCTCTGCACTGAGCTTTTGGGGGAAAGGGAGGAAAGCTCATATAAACAGACTGGGGAAGATTCATCGCAGGTTTTGGGGAGGCAAGTCCTGTCTCATCAATCCACTGAAGTTCCCCCAAGTGTGGGCAAGCAACGGCACTGCTTGAGACAATGAACTGTTTTTACAATGAACCAATTTCAAGATCCCTCCTCTAAAAGCTTATGAAGAAAGTGAGGCACCATAAAGTAAAGTAGAAGCTTCTTTTGAGTTAAAAATGGTTAAAAATGAGAACAGTAATACAAGGTCAGCTCTCCCAGCAGACATGAGACTCAACAGGAATCTCTGCAGCTCAGCTTTTTATAAATTACTCTGAAAAGGGGATTAGCAAAGGGACAAATGGAATGATTCAGAAGAGTTCAAAGCTTCAAGTCAACTGAGAGAAAAGCATAAGTCACTCATGACACAGTGGCTGGACAAGAAAGTGGCAGACAAATTCCAGTATTGAAAAATGTAGACAGGAAAAAGCTAGCTATACTATACCTGCATATTACAGCTCTACATTAGCAGTCACTGTCGGGGGTGTATTATGGAGACATTGTGGGTAAGGTCACAAATAAATGTCACCTCATTGTGGAGCAGCAATCAGAAAGGTTCAGCACCTGATAGGAACTGTTAAGAAACGGAAAGAGGATAAAACAAATTATGACGCTGCTCTACAGCTGCTGGGTCTGCCCAGATGCATCATTCTGCACAGTTGTGGCACCGCAGCCTTCCTCATCATCATCACACCAGGGATGTAGGGAGCTAGACAGGGCACAGAGAGCCCCCCTCCTGGCCACAGAGAGGAACAGAAATAGGAAAGGCTTTTGTCTAAACTCACAGGAACTTCTGTGGTGGAAAACAGGCTACAGAGGGGGCTACGGTTATGACAGAGTCCACAAAATCAGGAGTGACGCAGAGAAAATGAACAGTAGATGTTGTTCAGGATTACTCATAGCACTAGAATTAAGGGATACTAAATAAATTATACTATAGAAGGTTTAAACAAACAAAAGGAAGTTTGGGGTTTTTTTTTCCCCTCCCCATACAATCCAATTGCATTGTGGAACTCATTGCCCCAGGATGTTGTGGATGCCAAACACATCAAGGGAGTCAAAAGTCAATTAAACACATTCACGGACTGGTCCATCAGTGGCTATTAAACATGATGATGGAGATGCAGCCTCTGGCTGGCAAGTCCCTAAGCCACATGAAGCTTTATCACAGGAAGAATTACTTCGTGCCTGCCCTGTTTATTCCCCTCAGCATCCACAGCCATGGTCAGACGCAGCACCCGGGTACAGGAGTTATCCCGAGCTGGTGCTAGCTTTCAGAGTTGATGTGGACAATCTCAAGTCTCAGCACATGCCAGTTCTGGTCTAGACATCTGGTCTGCCTCTTTGTTCCTGTCCTGAAGTGACACTAAACCTTCTGAAAACGGGATGGATTGCCAACATTTTGGGCTAAAATTTTGGGCTTTAAACCTCAGGAGATTCCCGGTACATGAAAACCAAAATCACACCCAGATGTCAGTCCTTTGTCTGGATATCATGATTTATATTTTGAGTGACACTTCCTCTTCTGTCTCCCTAACAATGACAAAACAAAGAGCTATAAACAAATCCTGGCTCCAGATGTTCTTTTGCCCTCATTAGCGACCAGCTTGGCTAATGCTATTTCATCAGCCCTTTGTTTCAGGGTGGCAAGCCAACATCAGCAAGTCGAGGACACTTTGATGGGCTCCCCCCCCCTTGGGATGTGACAAATTCCCAGGACACTCCTGCCCAATACTCACTACAATAACAAGCACGGGGCTGAATTACTGCCCTTGACAATGTTTGGTACGTGGAAAAACTTGTGCTTGCTAATTACCACGATTACGCCATAAAAATCCCCCTCGGGCAGCCGCGTGCAATCCTGGAGAGCCGCAGCCCTGCCCCTCGGCAGCCCGCAGCAGCAACCCAGGTGGAGACGACGTTTCCTCTCTTTTGAAGAGCCTCCCCAGCATCGGAGGCGTCCCACCCACTCGCCAGATCTATTCCTAGACATATCAGTTTCTATTTATTTTCCCACTGACTGTTACACCAGTGCAAAGACACAAGGTTGAGAATCAGTCAGACCAGACACATAAGTAGGCTACAAAACAAAGATTTTCCTCTTCCTTTGAAGCCTACTATCCATTATTTTTGATAAGAGGTGCAGCAGATTTACTTCCCTGGTTTGAGCCTCTTTACTAAGCCTGGCAGCAAGAACCTCAAAGCAGATGCCAAACCCTGCAATCTTTTTATGTGTGGTAGAAATAATCCCTTCGCCTGGTGCCTGGGAGGGCTGAAGCCTGACATCCGTGCGAGCCGCCGATGGACTGGCTCTCAGGAGCCAGAGCAGAGCCAGCGACAGGGTCTCTTCTCCCTGCAGAGCACCTTCTCTCTGCAGCCAACCAACAACCATGCACTTGGCTTTTATCTGAGCTCCAGCCGCAGTCTTGTGGCCAAGGTTGGAAAGAGATACACAGATCTGATCCCAAAGCCCATCAGATCTCCACATGCCAGGTCTCCACAAGGAGATTTGGGCAGTTTCTTCCCCACAAGGGATCCTTTACTCTTCCTTCTGTGATTTCAATTCTACCTTTAGTAGCTTTATGAATTGAAGCAAGGAGCGCAAAGAAACCCTTGTAAAAGGGCAACACAGCTCCTAAAGCCACCCATGCTTCCAGATAAACATGGGTCAAGCTAACAAGGTCCTTTTGGCTGGCTGTCTTCAACCGATGAAGTCAAACTTCACGAGTCACAACACCCTACCTAAATCCCCAGTACCAGGGTAATTGCAGATATTTTGAACCAGGACAAGTTGCAAGGGCAGAGGGAAGCTAATCGCAAAAGGAATAACTCAAGGGGAAATATTTTGCACTTCACCTTTGGCAGAGAGGGGCTGATTAAGTTTTACTGTGGAGGAATAAGGAAGAGTGAGAGAGAAGATCCACTTTCACTTCACTCCCAGGATGCCCAAGGACTTTCACATCCCTGCACAGAGAACAGCTGCTGTAAGCCTTTACATCTCATAATGATAGATTCCTTGTTTAAAAATAAATCAGTGCAGCCTGGGATGCATGCCAACACATTTCCCCCAGTTTTCCCACGTCCTACATTTTAAAAGCATCTGATGAGCTCTATCCTTGCTTATCCCTCATCTTTCCTTTAATAACTCCCCATGTTCCCATTAAAACCAGTGCATTGCCCTTCTCACCTTTAAATTTCCCCAGAGCTGCAGCCCCCTGCTTTGGCTGCTCTTGTTCAGTTTTGCATCATATTGCGTTACTGCTTCAACAGCACTAGCCATCTTTGAAGTTCCTTTTGGTAACTTCTCCCACCAGCATCACCACTGAACCCTTTGTGCACCAGGTCTAAAAAAAAAAAACACCTTTACTGAGTTTCCCCATCTCCAAAAATACAGGGAAGTGAATCGTTCAGGGCCAGTTGGAACCAACACTGTTATGCTTCACATATTGATCTTGACCTTCAGTTAATATTGTTCCCTAAAAGTTACAAAAAGGGACCCAAGGTTTGCAAACAAGGCGCTCAAACACACCACATTGTGCAACATGCAGGTTATCAAACCTCGGATCTCATTCACCCTCTGCCTCCCAGTCCAGGTTGTGTTCCCTTGTTACATCTTGTTTCAAATTAGACTGGAAGCTCATCATGCCAGCAGCAGTGGCTCCCTGTGGCACCACTGCAGCAAACAGGATTAATAAGCAAGAGTAAAGACAGCACTCAAAAGCATCAAAAACAAAGAGGAAACCAAAGAGATGTGGAAAAGTCCCTGCCCTGAATAAAAAACAACTCTCAAGATGTTTAAATAACTTCAGGACATCCATGAACTTGACTTCTCCATCATGAGTTTCATTTTTTACTTCTAGCCTCAGCACTTCACAAATTAAGTGAATTTAAGCGAAAAGATGCTTTGCACAGTCTGAGATTTTTTTTTATGTTCTGTTTCATCAGCATAGCTCAAAGATTTAAGTAGTCCTTTCAAACTGGGTCATTTGTGTTGTAGACAACAGGGCACACTCAGCCAGCAGGGGATACAAGGATTTTAGTGGCAAGAAAATAAGCAACCTGTCATTTGTCAGCAGACTGCTCTGTCCTAGCCCAGGATCTCACACTTTCCAAAGCATGGTTTTGTCACTGCCTTACTCCCCTGCCTTCTCTTTTAGGACTTGCCTTTGAATTAAGCTCTCTCCCACAAAAACAGCTGCTTGGGGAGGTGTTATTTGATCAGCTTTCCACCTAGTTGCACCCAGAGCCCCAGGTGCTGCCCTTCCATTAGGGCAAAAAAGACCAGCCATTTATGCAACTGGCCATCACCTCCTAGGGGCTTTACACCAACCAAATCATTTTTCCAATAGCCTGAAGAGGCTGTCCTGGGGGTAGTGTCTGTTGTTTATCAGCTGGGCTATGGAGAAAGCAGAGATTTGCCACTGGCCGTCAAACGAGTCCGTGGTTAGGGTACGACACTCTTCACCTTCCCTGGAACTGAGCCTGGGGTTCATTCCACTGTCCCTCATCATCTCCCCAGACTCACACTCAGCTGCTGCTGAGGTCCACAATAACAGCACTGAGGTTTGGGAGGGGAGGGAGAACTTACATTGCACAGCTATTTCACCCTGCTGCAGCAGAGACTGTCTCATCCCTCTTCACTGGGCATGATTTCTGTAACAAGAAGCTTTTGGTGACAGAGTTCCCAGCCCAAAAAGTGTAATTCTAATAGTTCAGGTGCACAATAGCAGACCAGATGTCACTGCTTCCCAGGAGCCCTTAACTCCTTTCTCCCCCTGCCCGCCCACCCTCCCTCTCTAAGAGCATCATCTCTGCAGGTCCACCTCCTCCAGGCCTAGCACATGACCACTGAATTTTGCTTCTACAGGACCTGCTGAAACAAAAAATAAAGCTCAAGAAGTGGTTCTGGTGATTTTCTCCATGTAGGCATAGTGGGATTGCCAGTTTCAGAGCAGCATATCCTTGGACAGCATTGCTGTCCCTGGCACCACCGACCTCCAGAGAAGATGGCTCTCTGGCTTACAGCAGGAGCATGCAGTGCCCACGCAGGTGAGCACACTTATTCACAGAAGACAACAGCACTGGAAAGCAGAGGTGTCACTCCATGGGAAATCCTCACTTTCAAACACAATTCGTTTTGCTCTTTTAATTATCCTCCATCCAACTGGTGATCAGGAGAAGAGAACTCGCAGGCAAAACTTTAACCTCCTCCTCTTACCCTTTGCTTGCAGCAGTAGTTACAAAAACCCACAAATGAGACCACCATATTTGCATGCCATTTAACTTAGCACTACAGCTTTCCTGCTGGGAGGAAGGGTTCCTCTGGCTGGGTGGGCTCAGGCTGTCCAGGAACAAAACTATTTTCTACAGAAAAGGAGGAAGAATTCAGTTATCTCCTGCTTCATCCCAGAGCTTTGGAGTGAAGGCACTTATGGCAACAGCAAACAAGCACTCAGCAGCACTGCAGTGATGTGGTTTAAGCAAAAAATAAACTTTGAGCATGGAGCTAAACAGGCCCCAGGCAGTAATGGGTACATGATGAATAATAAATCCATCTGAAGCAACAAGCATGAGTCAACCCAGATGAAGAGTTTCTCATAGTTTCCCCCCCCCCCCCCTCGGCTGTTCCTTGGAAAAACCCATATGCGTTATGAGGGTGTCCATAAAACAAACATTTGGCTGGTTTCTTCAAGAAACCTTGGAGAGCCCAAAACTGGCTGTGTGGGCTGAGCCCTCAGCAGGGTACAGTAAAGGAAGCAAAAAGAAACCTCCTCAGGGGCTGCTATAGCATTCGGGATGGGGGAAGTGGAGCAGAAATCTTTGTAGAAAAGCTATTTACATCTGTTTGACCCTTGTAAAACAGATCCCCAGGCTCTTCCCCACTTGGAGGCATTTGGATGACAGGCTGAAACAGCAGTGTGATCCTTCCCAGGGGAAAGGCGTGGTGCAGAGCAGCCACAGGTAACCACCAAGCAGCACACGCAACCTGTGCCGAGGAGCGGGTGCAGGCAGAGCAGTCCCACCTGCCTTGCAGGGCAGGAGCAGGGACCGCAGCAGGCTCCCTGCAAGGACCAGGGTGCTGTCTGCAAGGCTGACTCTTGGCTCACAGTCCCATGTTTGCAGGAGAAGCCAATGAAAGTGAAAGACACCTGCACCCTCCTCCAGACTCCACCTTGCCACCCCAGCCTTCTCCGACAGGCTGCTCCTCCCTGGGAGGCTGCGTATCTTCTCCCACTCAAACCCTTTGATCTGCTTGCCAAAGCCCAGCCTGCTCCAGGAGGGTCTGGCTGCCCGGGTACTGCCAACTACTGCAGGGCTGCAGCTCAGCTCTTGGCCAGGGGATTCTAGGTCTGGTCTTCCCTTGCTTTGTCCCAAATGCCCATTGGAGGTCCACAAATTCACCCATCCCAGTACCAGCCCTGCCCCACATGCTGGCTCTTGACCTTAGAAAGCCAATCCCATGAGGTACAGAGAAGGGGAATCCCATGCACTAAGACCAAGCTTGTCCAAGACAAACACTTCTGCCCTTGCTAAAACCAGCGTAGATGCACACAAGCGACCAACCCACCCAGCAGCCAGGCACAGCTCTGAGCAGCTCCTGCTGGTGGTTTTAAACCAGGCTCACACAGGTCACTGCTCCAGCCTGGTTCCACATTTGCTACCCAAACCTTCCTTCCCCAGAGGCCAGCGCCATCTCCAATTCTCCCTGCATCACGAGAGGGACAAAAACAGAAGCACTGTGGAGGTGGTATGCTTGCTACAGACCATGAACCTTGGAAAAACGGGATGACAGAGGCCAGACTTGCACTGTCCTACATCCAGCAGTCCACCAGCAACTTTGTGCCGTGGGAGCTAGACAACCAGGTCCACAAGAGGTAGCAGATAAATGCTGATCTACCTCCACGTGTTCTGTCCTTCCAGAAGGAAAGTTTCAAGTCTGGTCTCATTCAGGACAGTGCTGGGTGTGACAGCCAGCTCTGCTGTTGGCTTCTGTGACTGCTCCTCATCCTGCAGGACAAAGTCTTGCCCTGTCCACTACTTCAGGAAGAGAGAAAATGGTTTTTGACCCTCTCTTCTTCCAGTGTGGATGCCCTGCAGCTCATGACAAGGCAGCAAAATGCATGGCACGCAGAGGGCTTGTCCTAAGGACCAACACAGACCTCAGGAGCTCTCTGCCCCAAACCCAGAGCATCAACCACCCCACGGCAGCTCCCCTTTCCCTGGGAACACAACATCCCATTGTGTCCAGGGCTCTCCACCGGGCTCAGCCCCCCAGCAGGCGCCCAGCACCACAAGCAGCCAAGCAAACATTGCCTCCTTCTTCAGCCTGTTGAGCAACCACCAGTGGGTGGACACACACACCCAGACTAAACACAGCTCCAGTACCACCACCCCCACCCACCGTGGCTTATACCCAGGTCACCAAACACATTCTTCAGTTGGGTGCACTAGTTCTCACGCTCCTCCCCGGGAGGGAGCCTGCGTTGCTCAACCCCACTCTAGCTCTGATTTCCCCTACGCTGAACCCGGAACCAGATTTCACTCCTCACAAAACGTGCGGGCCCTCCTTGCCCACACAGCTCTGTCCCAAGGATGCGGAGGATGCGGCATTACCACCACTACAGCAAGAGCTGGCCTGCACCTTGCCACTGGGACTGCAGCATGACAGCCTGTCCTTGCGAGCAGGGGTGCAGGCTGGCCCAGGACTTAATGGGGAGGGAAAGGTCTCGGTGTTGCAATTGCCATTCCATCTCATCCCTGTGTTTGACTGCCTCTGAGCACAGGTCAACCCATGAGGCACCTGACATCTGAGGTTTAAACAGAGGTTTAAGGCTCACGGTGCCTCCTCAGCACAGCCTTTACCTCCACATGACACATCTAGCTTTTGCAACTGGGGTTAGCACTCATCTGCCCTATTTCAACTTCAAAGCACTTTGCAAGCATTAACCAATTAATCCTCTCACCACCCTCAGAGGGAGGTGAGCATCTTTATTTTTATCCATTTCCCCATCAGTGAGAAGGAGAGAGTTCAGTGCCTCTCCCAAGGCCATCCCTAAGCTGACTCCCAGCTGACTGCACTTGACTCCCAGCCCCAGGCTGGGGCCATCGGAGGAACACAGGCAGTACACCTCGGAGAGCAGAAACGCCGCAGAAACAGCCACAGCCACCTAAGCAGAGCTGTCACCGAGCACCTTTGTTTTCCTCCGTGCCCCACATAAGTTGGCTTCTTGAGCGCTTTCTGTTCATCATCAGTCAATGATCGGGAAGGAAAATTATCCAAGACGGGCAAAACAGAGCAGGCCACCGACACACAGCAACCAGGACCAGCTGGAGCACCAGGGGCGCGCGCGCGTGCACGCACACACACACACTAAGCGTTTTTAACAGGCCCATAAAAGGTCCTACATCTTGCAATAAAAAGCAGAGGCCAGTGGGGACAGTACCAAAGTACGGGGACAAACTTCAACACGACTGAAGCTAGACAGACAGCCAAAACACAACATGAGCTACTGGCAGTGCTTAGCTTTTGCTAAAAACTGAGGCAGAATACCCTAGCTCAATTCTGCACTTGAAATCACACTTATTTTCTCCAGCTGGGGCAGAGCTTGGTTTAGGGACCCCCACAACCCTCTGAGGCATTAGGAAGGGCAGGGATCTGGAAAGGGAGCTGGTCTTCAACTGGGAGACCACAGGAAGCCAGCACATGTCACACCAGCATGGTGGCAGCTCACTCAGGGTGGGACACATCACCAGAAGCGATGCTCCCCCTCAGCCATCCTTTACATCAGTCAGGACTCACTCAGACACTGCCAGCAAGCAGCACAGCACCCACGTTCACCAGGTCCGTCATATACCTCCAAGGTGTAACCAGCCAAAAAAAATGTATTTTGCCACCTGAAATGACTATTTCTTTGTTGCAGATGTGGGCTCCACTCCTCCCTCACCCAGCAGGCAGGCGGGGAGAGCTCCCATGCAAGGGGATCCAGGGGTGCTCAGAAGGAGGGAAGGAAACACCCCAGTCCCTAACAGCCCCGAGGGACAGGGGGCTGTGGAGAGGGAAAGCAGGGTGCACACCAGACCCCACCGTCAGCGATAGCTGCATTTATTATAATCTTTTCATGGATGAAACTACTTGCCCAGGACAAGGGACCGCCTGAGCCACTGGAGCACTCCTGCTCTTCCCGTGACGGACCAGGTAGGGCTGGGAGGTTGCTCCCAGCTCATCTTCACTTCAGCAGCAATTTCTGTCCCCAGGGTTTCTCGGAGCACGCAAGTGAAAGTCTCTCTGCTTTTGCAACACCACTGACCCGCAGCAGGACTCCTGCTCCTCCACGGCTGCTCCGGTGGCAGGGAGAACCCACAATTGTAGGGTTTACAAGGAAGCACTGGTTCATTTTTCTCGTTATTTCCAGTGGCTGTGGCTCAGCACTAACCGCTGACGATCATCCGTTACCATTCATCCTGAGGTCCCAAATTGCTCACTAAACCCTGTGAAGATGTAGGGATCCCAAAGCCTTTCAGATGGAGAGGGGCAACCTTTAAACAACACTCTGCAATGTCAGATCAATACTGGGAAGAGCTGAAATCAGTTCAGCGCCTTGCTGAAGCAGCAGGAGAATTGCAGGCAGATGAAATGCAATTCTCTAACTGCAGTTATTAGAGGCAGCGGGGGTAGAAGCCTTACTTCTATTACAGATACAATACTATCCCAAGGGAAGGCTTTTCTTAGCATCAAGGATCACTCTGAATACCTCCTTAAAACAGTACATAACATGCCTTAAATTTATTGCCGAGCACAGACCTTAAGTCACAGTAGCACCTTAAAAAGCCAGATTTGCCCACCTACGCAGAGGGTGTCACATCTGCACCTACAACTTGGTTACAAACGGGCCCCAGGGAGGGGACGCAGAGCTGCAGCTCCCCCAGGAGCACCCCAAGGTGCAGGGAGAGCATGGGTCCAGCTCACAGCAGACAGTGCCACCTGCTGACACGCGGTCCCCGTCCCATCCCTCCCACCGGGGCCCCCAGGCGCCCTCCCAGCCCACCCACACAACTACCTCACTTGCTAGTCAGAATCCAAAAGCAGCAGTAATTCTGTATAATATTCTTGGCTGCTCGTTGGGCCGTTCCCCCTTTCCCTTTCCATGCGGTAATGTGGGACAGCCATCGAGCTGCTGGATAACCATGACCTGATCTGGCCATGACCACAGTGTAGCATGGGATTTGGGACCACATGCCAAGGCTGTTCTTCAAGAAGAGGAGGAAAAGACAAGTACCTGCATTGGGATATAGCAAGGAACAGTTTCTGGGTGTGCTTTTGTCTTCCTTTGCAACTGAAAAGCCTTTTCTTAGATATCTTTCTTGAGCATTGCCATCATCTATTCCCTTCCTGAACCTCTCACCACTTTTTTGGGCATGGAGAAGAACCCAAGCTGCTTAGAAACACCTTGGGAATGAGCAGGGAGACCACCCCACCATATTCATGCACCATAATTAGATGTGCATTCGGATACTGCAAATGCACTACGTGCCCCAGGACCCAAAATGCCTTTAATAACAGTTGTGGGGTTTATCTTAACCCTGTAGTGACGCAACATCCTCACAAAACCCCTATGAACTCCTCCAGGCAGCATTTGCAGCATGGCCCAAAGCAGAATCAAAACATAGAGCAAAGCCACCGAGCTCAGCAGGACTCTGGGGCCCGCAGGGACTGGGAAGGCTCTTGACATGCACCACAAGATGTTTGTTAATAGATGGCTGAATTCTTTATCATGCTCCCAAACTTATAAACCTTTAACTTCCTCTTCTTTTAGTTAAAAATGGTTGGAACCTGGAATCCCCCTCCCCCAGAAATCCACTTCCTAAGCCATTTTCAAGGCCAGATTTGTTTTTCCATTAACTGGCCAACAAGATCTTTAGGTCACATCTTCATTCCTTGACCAACAGCTCATCAACCTTTGTCGTCTTTGGGAAGTGAAAGAGAGGCCAAAGGATTCACTAGGTCAGCTACTTAAACCAGCTTACAAAAAGAAGTTCAAGTTAAAGGGAAAATCTCCAGAAATAAGAGCGTTGGCACATTCTTTGCGTATGAACTACTATTATTACTGATTATTTACCCTGCAGCAGTCGCTACAAGCCCTAGTGCCATTGTGCCAGGTACTAGATAATATGCACATGTTAAAAGGCAATATTCTTTTCTGTAGAAGCTGTAAAGAGAAAAAAGACAAAAGACAAGAGAGCATCGTTCTCATGTGGAAGCAAAACCAGAAATTAATTTACTAGCCTGAGTTATACAATGAATGGCAATACTGAGCTGTGCACACTAATTTGTGTATAAAACATGCTTATTAAATATATTAAAGGCCATGGGACACTGCTATCAGTCTGTATAAACAGCACCAGCCTGTACTCCTCAATTCTCACTTATAAAGCCTACCCTCCAATCTTCCCTCCTCCTGCCCTGCCTTCCTCTTACAGACACTCTACTAATTTTAGAACTAATTAAATTAAACCTCTGACTCACCTCAGATCTCTGATTTAGGCTTACATGATCTTTGCTATGAGATCTTTCCTCGCTGTTATTTGGCAGCACTCCCCCAAACACACCCGACTCTGCCTCTTCCACAGCCCGGCTATGATCAGCAGCTCACGGGAACGCACACGGGGCAAGAGCTAAAAACCAAGGAGCTCTCCCCAAAAAAATCAACCACCGCCTTATACATCTGTGGTTGGCTTACACATAGCACAGCAGCATTGCACTGCCCAACTCCATGGGAGGGATCCCCAAGGATTTAGTTAACATGCAGGTCTCACTCCAGAAATCGGGAAGACAGCATCCAGACCCTTCCACTGTTACCCAACCATGTAATGTCCAGCCACAGACTGCAGCCAGGGTCTGGATGTGCCCCAGAAGGAACAAAACCTCCAAACACTATAGAGATTTCATATAGTCCATTTGCAAAAAGGGAATAGAGCTCATCACCCACAAAGCCCCTTCTCAAAACCCTTTTCTAACAGAAATACTACCAACACAAAAAGGAGTAAAGTGACCTGTTTCTAAAGAGCCCGCTCTGTCTCTCTTGCTGGGGAGGTTATTGGCAAGTACAGAAACCGGTGCAGGTGCCAGCACAGCAGAGCTCCTCTGAAACCTGGCACACACCAAAAACCTGCCTGCCCATGAGGAAAGGCAGACGCAGACACAGCTCTGATGGGAGAACTCATTCCTCTGAGCCATCTGGAAGATGCCCACCCTGGAGGGGAACCACCTATTCAAAAGTCAACTTTGCTGCCCTGCACCCCCCAAACACTTGGGTTTGAAATCAAAAATACTATCGTACATCAGCTTTCAAATCAAGCCCTACAGAAGCAGGGCCATCCCTGAGAGTACACTTGATCCCCTGCTACCCAGATATCATCATTACAGGGAATTCATCTTAATTTAAGAACTCACACATTCAGCCTGTGGATCCCTCAAAGCCCAACTGCAGCAGGAACAGCTTCTTCCCAGTCAGCATCCCTCCAGAGAAGACCCCCAGGTGCAGGGGGGCACATATTTATAATATCAGGAGGAGTCACATGCCTTGGGTTAGCTGAGCTTGTTTCCCAGTCTTCTATTTTTTTTTCCTTTTCTATTTCCCTCCTTCAGTCAGAGCGCTAAGTGGCACCGCAGAACCAAATTAATTAACAGGATTAATAGCAATTAAGCCCCTATTGGAGTCAGGGTTGTGCTCTTTAGGCCTGGAAAGAAACTACATGCCACTGCAGCAAGATAAGCAGCAGGTGATGCCAGGAGCTTTTAATTTCCAAGGAGAAAAAAATTGGTTGTCTTTCTGCAAGCCTCCTCCTCCTCCCCGATCAGAATTTGGCCCAGATGGAGCCAATTCCCTTCCAGCCTGCTCCTGCCTCAGCCCCGCACTTTGCACGTGGGAAAGCTCATCTTCCTCTGAACACCAGTTCCAGGGTCCGAATAAACCATGTCAAAGCATCTCTTTTTTTTTATGCCTGTGTAAAAAATCCCTCTCTCACAGCACCTACGGGGAAGAGCAGAACATTCGGACCTGAAGCTGAGGTTCTCTTTAGTTTGCCTTGGCTGGGGGATGTGCCCCCAGTGTGCAGGGAGGCTCTCCAAAGAGGGAACGATCCCAGCTACCGGCACTCTGGGATGTTCCCACTCCGGTCCCTGACCTGTCCCATCACAGGGTCCATCCTTGCAGGCAGGAAGGCAGTGTCACTCCGGCAGTTTGTCCTCCGGGCTCACCCCGTTATCACAGTGCCTCACAGTAGTTATTTTAGCTACAGAGCAGCTTTCTGGCTTCCTGTGTTGTCCCCTAGTGCTCTTCCTAATTGAGGGCTTTTAACATTAACAGCATTTAGCAGCTGTTCTTCTTCCGGCAGCGGGGGGAAGGCATCAAATCTTTTATTTAAACTTCTTCTCTAAGGAGTGGAAACGTGACCTGCACCCTTTAGCAGATGCCCCTCAAGTAACAAACCTTCCCTGCTCTGCCAGGGGCTCCTTTTAGCCACCAGTCCCATGAATTGTTGAATTCACAAGTGCATACATCATTCCCAAGAAAGAACTAGGGATCTCTGGCTGAATATTTCCTCCCAGGCCAGGCAAGGGGCTCGGCATGGTTTGGTGGGAGTTGGAGGCTCCCAGGTCCAGTGCTGGGCCATCAGTATCCTCTCCCTGCTGTGCCACCTGTGGGTGAGATACGGGACAAAACTGGATGGGTTCACCAGGGGCTCCTGTCCATGGAGGGGCAGAACATATCTCCAACCAACGAGTAGAATAACAGCCACCAGGAGCTGCAGAGTTCCACCTCGGTGGGTCTCACACAGCAGTGGTCTTGCAGCAGCCACCCAGCAAAATGGAAAATGGGATGGGAGGGTAGCCAGTGGGACATGCTGAGGTTGGTGCCTGCAATTCCTCTCTGGCCAGGGTGGGATCTGCACAGCAAAAAGCTGCCTGAGCCCTCAGAAGAGGGCTAGCATTTACTTTTGTCAAGGCCTTGAATGTTTTGAAGTCCAGAGAGAGGCAAGAAGCAGCATGCTCCACCATCGCCCCGGGAAAATTGCAACAGAGTCACCAGTCAAAAGCATTCAAAGATCACAAACCAGACCCAGATGATCATGAATCACAGCTTAGAAACCGCAAACGGTTCTTAAGCCTCTTCAAAATAATGGCATTTACCAACAGGCTCGTTTGGGGTGGTTCACATTTTCCAGCCTTATTCAGAACCCGAGAGAGAGAATGGGCTAAAGCAAAAGCAGAGCTCCTCTTGCAGTCCCAGCGCCCAGGAACCGGAGTGATAACAGGGAGATGTTGCGACACTTGGCACGAGCTCACACGCGCTGGCAGTGCTGGGGCTGTGGGAAGGGCTGTGTGAGAGCCACTGGTGCCGGGGAGGGTGGGCAAGGGGCGATCCCTCGGCACGCTGAGCCCGGACAGACTCATCACACCCCTCCAGAGCACTGCAAGGGGGCAATGCTGGCTATGAAGGAGAGCAGGGCATCTCCAACCTGGTCCCCAGCTCCCTCCAGACCTCGTCTGATCAGGGGCGCAGGTGGGGCCAGCCCCACACTCGCCTTTGGAAGTCCGAGGGATGTCAGAACAATTTTGTTTGAAAATAATTGTTTTTCAATACCGGACACGCAGAGGTGCCGCTGAGTGCACTAGCATGGTAAAACGCTGTGTGCTCCTTGGGTCCAAGTGCATGGGCAATCCTGAGGCTTCAGTCAGAGCAAGACCTACATCCCAATAAAGTACATGCAGTAAAGCTCTTAGGTGTCATCAATGTTTTAATCCCTGATTTAATTATTAATATAATGGAAGAGCATAAAAGCAGTATCCCTGAAAGCACAGGGTCATCTAGTCCAGCACCCTGTCCTCAGAAGGGACCCAGAGACCTCCTCCAAGTTTTTTACTCTCTCCCATCCACTGCTGACTTTCTAAGTCTCATAATATTAGTTCTAGTTTATAATAATACAGCATCATAAATGCAAAGCTGGGCATCGTGATATAACACGAGTTACACTTCTGGCCGGCACTGACTGTTTCTGTAGAGGCTTTGATTATCATTTATGCATCTTTGTTCCACATCCATAAAAATCCCAGGGCTCTGTATGGCTGAAAGCTGAATTTATAGGATCCTGGAAATGGCAGAGCCTGGATCCAGTGAGAAAGACTCCTCCTAACCACCAAAATCCCAGATCCAGTGAAAGGACGTGAATGCCAGCAAGGCACAAAATACAAAAATGAGGCAACAAGTGGCAGTCCTAGTGAGTGGAACTGTATTTCCCAGTGTAAAAGGCATTTGTAGCAGCTGTGTCTGTGCCTGTTGTCTGCACCTCGATGGAGATGACTGGGGAGAGGATCTGAGGCCCCAGATGGGCAAGACGCTGACACCATGAGAGTGGCGCAGGGACTCGGGCACCTGGGGCACCCTCCCTCCCTCCTGTGCTCCGCAGGGTAGCTGCACCCCGGCTCCCCGGCCCCTCGCAGGTAGCGTCCGATCACCCCCCATGTAATATTGGCAAATGCTTAGGGAGAACATGACCTCTGGCCACCAGGCAGCTCTGCAGTTCAGCCTGAGCAGAGGGACAGCAAAGCGCGAAGCTCGGGGACGTCTCGGCTAAAGAGGCAGATGCAGGACAGCGTGATCAGCAGCATCAGCTGCCTCCGGCGTGCCTGTCACCGTCTGCTCCTGGCAAGCATCTCAGCACTGGAGGAGAGCTGCCCCAAGTCCAAGCACTGCGGGACTGCCTTGAGCTTGGAAGCAGGCTGGATTCCTTCTTCCAAAAACTCACAGAGGGAAAAATTCAGAATGCAACATCCCTGAGTATTTCCTACAGAAACATGGGAACCTCAGCTGGTTTTTAACAGGAAAACTGAGTTTCTTGCTAAGTGGGGCTTGAAACTATGAGCCAGCAGCTTCCAGAAGCTCAGAAAATGGGAGGGAATGAAGGAAAGAGGATCTTGGCAGGGATGAATAAGGATAAGAAGGAAAAGCATACTGCAGGCAGCAGCCACGGGCTTTGGCAGCCACTTGCTCATGTAGAAGGGAAAAAAAACAACTTAAAAGCTGCTTGGGGAAAGGAGGTTCAGCAGTGGATTATTTCATCTCCATTACCAGAGCAAAAGGACTGCTCCTCACATCCCTGATGGGCTGAAGACGGTGCTTTCACTGCAAAGCACCTTGCTTTCACAACCAGGCTGAAAACGTACAAGGCATCAAAAATAATGTCACATTTATTAGGGAAGCGATTCAAGTGCAAAGCTCACCGAGGGACACAGGGCACTGACTACATGCAGAAATCAAAGGGGAACCCTTGATCGAAAGGAAATGTTTAGCCACTATGTTCAAAGGCTCGCTAAATCAAAGACAAAATCCTTCTTTAATCAAGGCCATTGACCAAAGCTGAAAGCACACGGAGCCACCATCAATGCCCACAGCATCACCTTTCATGCCAGGGCTGCCGGTGCTCTTATACCCCAGCATCTTTCCCCCAGTACCTCCTGTCTGTGTCCTGGGAACAGCTCCCGGCACTCAAAACAAAGCATGTTTCTGGAGGGACAATAAACGTCGGCCATCAGCTAAGGTCCAAAGTATCACAGTGTCCCTATTTTAGCTGCCTTAAACTTTCAGCCTCTGTCTTTGAGCTTGAGCAGTCATTAGGAAAAGGAGCAAGAGTTAATTGGGCCTTATCTAATCTCAGCCCAATCCAAGGGTCAATAGCAGTTAGCTAAAGTTTATCAGCAGTGTTTAACCATCATTTATCAGCTTTGGGGAGATTTTACTCAGACAGGCATGCGGCACGCTGATACACAGGTAGGGTCAGGGAGTATTGCTTTTCCACACCAGAGAGCAGATAAGAACGATTAACACAACGATAAGCACCCGTTTATTGTGGCTAAAGCAACCATAGGTAGCACAAGATGCTGGCAGGGTAAGAGCTCGTCAAGAATAACGTTCAAATTTATGAATGAACTTCTGAACTGACATGGGTCTCATGGCGCCTCATGGCAGCGCGTCTTCCAGGAAAAGCCATGTCTAGATACAGGCTCAGCGTTTCCAACCTCTGCTGAGCTTTTCTCTCCCCTTTTTGGTATGTTCAGGATCAGAGTCCAGCAACAAAAACATTATCACCAGCTCTAGCCCATGCCCACTACTTTTTTCTTTTTCCTCCCAAAATCTCATTTCTATCAGTCTGTGAAAAAGTGCACTTCTCATTTTAAAATCTCTCCATAGGTAACAGGAAGAAGAAATGTTGTCAGAAATGAAATCCTTATTTCATAGTTTGCATTACTTTTCCCTTCCTTTCCACACCTTTCTATTTTTTTTAGTAGCCAGTTTTTCCCATGGAGCTAAGCAGGCCGTGAGCTCTCTGCTGGAAAAGCCTCGCCTCCTCTAATTGTCTGAAACGGTACAGTCAGATGGACCAGAAAATTTCAGCCTCCTCTAGCCACATATTTCATTGACATCAGAAGTACAATAGTGGTTTTCTGAGTCCTGGGCCAGGGAGCAAGCCATGTATCAATAGCCATTAGCACTGCCAATGGAACTCACAGAAGTAGCTAGAAATGCCAAATATTTCTGGGCTTGTGATGAAAGTCATTCACAAATTTTTTTTGTTTATCAACTGGCTTACAAAGTGATGGCAAGCATTATAAAACCTTGACAAAAACTTTGACAAAATGTTTTCAAGAAATTAAGAAAATATGTGAAAATATTCCGTGTTTCAGACCTCCCCTAAAAAAAGCTCCTAGTCTTGGGGACATCGGGTTAGTTAAGGACCGCGCAGAGGGGACAGGCTGTTGCTTGTCTGCTGGTTTTTGAAAGCTTCTGCGGAAAATATCAGCTTGTTCAATCGTGTTATGAACTTCTGCAAGGATGGAGACTCCACAGCCTTTTTGGTCCAGCAACAGTGTTTGGCCACTCTCATGGTGAATGTTTTGGTTGGGATGACCCTTCCTGCAACCCGTCCCCACTGCCTCCCATCCTTTTGCTGTGCAGCTCTGGGAGGGCTCTGGCTCTGTCTTCTCCTGGAGACCTGGCCACTTCTTCACCTGCTTTGCAGCTGCTCTGCAGCCAGGCCAACGCACCCAGAGTTCGCTTGGACTTCACCCAACTTTTCTAAAGAGTCAGTTTTCAGGTATAGAATTGTTTAGGTTGGAAAAGACCTTTAAGATCATCAAGTCCAACCATTAACCTAGCACTGCCAAGTCCACCACTAAACCATGTCCCTAAGCACCACATGTACCCGTATAGAATCATAGAATTGTTTGGGATGGGGGGGGGGGGGGGGAAATATATATATATATATATAATCACTTCAAACTCACCTGGGGAAAACGGGACCTAAAGGCAACAATAGCTGCAGGCAGACCGGGTCATTTATCCAAACAGGACAGGGCAACAGAGATCTGGGGTCCGTATCAAGAGTGGTTAATACCAAAGCTCTTTGTTAAGTTACCCCACGCACACTTCAGAGCAAGGTCCAGCCCTGGACAAGGGACGCGTGGCCCTTGGGAGCAGGGGCAGAGCCGACCTGAGCTATGCAGAAGGTCAGATTAGACCAGATCATCCTCCAGGAGTCTGTGACCCCGAAAGGAAGGTATCTACCATATGCTTCCCATCTTGTTCGGTTGTGTGAAAGAGGGAGTGGGCAGGGGCTGCTGCTTCTAGTTTGGAGAAAGGGGAGTGAAAAGGGGAGACTGAAAACCGTGTTTGCCCAATTATTGGCCACAGCGCTTAATCGCTCTGCCCTGGATCTCTCTGGCAGCCGCACGGGCAGTCAGATGTGGAGGCAGGTGGCAGATAGGATTTAATAAAGAAGCAATTTTATGGAGGAAATCTTTGCTTTTGGCATTTTCTGTAGGAGTGGGGAAAATGATGCTTTTTCTCCAGTAATGCCAGGGAAAGCAAGAAGAGCAGAGCTCCGTGTTTCAGCTCCTGCGTGACCAACCCCACGTGCTCCCACTGCCTCCACAGCCCATGGAGATCCTGCACAGGAGCCAAGGAGAGGGGCACAAGGGAGAAAGTTTTGCCAGGAGGCAGCACCCCTTGCACTGTTCCTGACCTGGGATCGCTCCGGCGTGGATGGTCTCTGCAGCCAGCAGCAGCAGCTCTCCCGTCTGCAAGGGACAGAGCCCCGAGGCCACCGGGGTTGACCACAGCCCAGAAGTATTCCCGCTGGCCACGTGCCATCACCCAGCAAGCCATAGCAGATGAGGTGAAGGTTTTCATGGACTGAGTCCATGGGGTTTGGTGTCACTGCAGCTGTGGGAGAGCACAGGCAAACGGGCCAGGAGCTGGGCTGGGAACTCAGCACCACAGCAGGGAGCTGTGCAATTGCACCCCAGCCAATTTTAGCCAGTAATCCTTACAAACACATCGCCTGTCCCCAGCACATTCATCCTCCTCAGGAAGCATTTGATTGGCATTCAGGCATGGCCTCTTCTGAACAACCCAACAAGCTATGATTTATGCGATGCCTTTGTCTTCAGACACTGTTGTCAGCAATACCCATCCTCAGGCGAAGCCGCCGATGCCTGCAGATTTCCAAAGGTCGCTATCATCGACACGCTGCCCTTGCTGAAGGATAACAAACAGAGGCTTTAGTAAAAGTAGAAACGATCATTTGTTAATTTTCTCCTGTAGCTACGTTCAGCTACTACCCCCTCCCCAGAAACCAGAGGCCCCAGGGGCAACATTTCCAGGACAGAAGAGAAAACAAATTGATAGACTGTCCTGGGCTCCAAAGAGTCTCCTACAGCTGGAGAAAATAAGTGATGTGTTCACAGCAGCTACTCACAGGATCCCTTTTCCTAAACTGTCAGAGTATTCAATATCTTCTATGCACCCAGGGCAACAAAATAGCTTTCTCAGCATTAATGGGAAAGAATCCAAGACAAAAAGCACGATGGACCAAATTATGGTTGGTTTTTTTCTGCAGGAAAAATCAGTGCTTGAGCAGTATCCCCTGGATACAAGAGCAGCTGATCACTGCGCACCGGCTAGCTCTCACCTTGCTGATGCAAAATGGCTTGGTCTGTCTCTCGTGCCTGAATGGATCCAGCTGCACCATCCCCCTTCCTCCCAGTGACTTGCAGATAGATCTCCCCATGGGCGCCTGCATGCACAGATGACCTCCTCCCCTCCGTGGGCACACCGCTGCATGGGGCTTGCTCTTCTGCACTGTCTGCACCGACTGCTTTCAAACCCATCTTGAATACCACAGGCAAGGTCCTGGGTACCCCTGCAAGCTCCAGGCCTGCCAAACCCAGCAGGTAACAGAGCTTTAGGGATTTTTAGCCTTTAAATCCAACGCAAGCAGCTCTTTGGACCCAAGAGAGCTTTGAGCATCTTGGGAACTGTCTTTTGTCACACCCCTAGGATTCGCATTTGCATCATCTTTTCTCCAGCCTCCACTCATCCCACCCATCACAGGGCAGCGGCACCCCCCTGCCTGCCTTTTGACCGTCCTGAGCACTGAGGATCCTCCCGCAGGTCCCCAAAAGATGCCTTCCCCTCATGTATCCCAAGGAAGGTCCCCACAACCTCCACCAAGGGACCGAGGCTCAGGGATGCCACCAGCACGGGGCCATGGTGCGGGTCTTGGCCACGCAGCCACTCCTTGGCAGCAGGGGATGGGGCCAAGGGGTCACCCCTCGCCCGCACTCACCGGCAGATGAGCTCCCATACAGCCCCAGCACCCCCAGCAAGCATGAGTTTGTGCCAAGTATCACAACATCTCCCTGTTATCGCCCCAATTCCCGGGCACCGGGACTGCAAGAGGAGCTCTGCTCCTTTAGCCCATTCTCTCTCTCGGGTTCTGAATAAGGCTGGAAAATGTGAACCACCCCAAACGAGCCTGTTGGTAAACGCCATTATTTTGAAGAGGCTTAAGAACCGTTTGCGGTTTCTAAGCTGTGATTCATGATCATCTGGGTCTGGTTTGTGATCTTTGAATGCTTTTGACTGGTGACTCTGTGGCAATGTCCCCAGGGCACTGGTGGCTTTTCTCTGTACATCAGGTCTTCACAAAAAGCAAATTCCAGCCCTGGTACAACAAGTGCTCCTCCATCCTGTCGTGGATGGGCCATCACAGGGAAGTAGGTAGGTTCCCAAATTTTTCATTCCCTTGCAATGCAATTTTTTATTCCTTTGCAACACTTTACTATTCAAAAAAATGTAACTTGAAAGCGCTCAGATTTGGCTGAAAGATGATGCAGACATTCATCCTGCAGAAGGAGAATCAGCTCTTCCTGCTGATCCACCTAGAGGCAGACCTGCGGGTTCGGCTTACCTCCTTACCCACCGCGCTGTCCCTGCCTTCCTTGTGTGGCATCGATTTCTCCTCCAAGTGCCTTCCAGAAGCCAGGAGAAGACACCATCACCAACTGCAGAGGTCTTCTGTCCCACACCGTGTGTGGTGGCCATCACCCAACAAGGCGACCAAGGGAAAGCCGTCCCATGCCAGCACCTGCATTGGGGCCTGCCTGTCCTCTCCATTTCTCCACGACGGGCACCGTGCTCGGCGAGTCACACAGCACGGCTGGCAGAGCCGCCTGACTCATTTTTCTCTACTCCTCCAGGTGATGTGTTTGGAGGAACACGCTGCTCTGACAAGGTGACACATCCTGAGAAAGCCCACACTGCTGAAGACATCTCCCTGCTCCTTCTACCAGGAGCACCCAGCGCAATAGCAGTTCGCAGCTCTTTTTCATTCCTCCCCAGTCAAACAAGCCCCAAGCATTTCTGTCTGATTTTCCTGAAGGATATAGAATAGATGTCAATCAGGAGAGAGGAGCCCTGAAATCCCACGGTTTTGAAGGCATCTCATAAACACGCAGATGTCAGTAGAGGCGCTAGGAAAGGAAGGGCAATTGCTAACGGAGAAACTGCATTAATAACTTAGTGTGACTGCTGTTCAGCTGCAGCAGCGTTAGCAGCCTATGTTGGATTCTTCTTTTGGCAGAGGCAACTGCCCCTGAATCAGCTGGTTTGGCTCAATTTGTTGTGGAATAATTAAGTTCAGTCCATTCTATTGCATAATCTGGAGTTTCTTCAACCTGCTTCAGCAGCAAAGTACTGAATCGCATACAGCTCTGGGAGGGGTTACGAACATGAAACTAAGTCAGTGCAAATCTACCAAGAGCCTAAGCAATAAGAGGATGAAGTCAGAAGTGTCCAGGAGGCAGGGGAAGGGCGGCAGCCTGTCTCTGCTTTGATGCCTCTGACTCACGGAGGAAAGAAAGGAGAAAACCATGGCACTACACACATTTAAAACGTCCCAGGAGCCAACACAGTTCCCATCTGCAGAGCAACTCTCGTAAACATTGAGGATTTACCCATCAAAATCAAGTTTGGAAATGTGCCTGGATGTTTCCAAGGAATCTGAGGAAAGATGTTTCTGTTTCTGGACAAGCAAAACTATCACATTTCCTGGCTGCAGCGAGGATCTCTAAACTGAAAAATGTGCAAATGTGTTTTACCAGGAGTGGGCACATCCCAAACAAAGGTAATCAGAGAAACTCTTTTCAGCACTGCTCTATTTACATGTGCTACAGACTGAAGAGGAAAATCTTTTCCCCAGTTGCCCTGGCGTATAACCGTAAACGCCCTTGCTAAGTCCCCTTCCAGCTTTGGGAAGTGAGACCAAAGCGCCTATTGGCACCTATTGGCTTTACTCACGCTGCGAACCTGGCCGGTGCGTTGGAGGAGCAACAGGAGACAGTGCTGGGTCAAGATGAACCTCTTTCAGCTATAAAAAAACATCATACCTCCCTCCCTTTCTCCTCAGACGGTGATAACACCATGTGAATCCTTGTCCCAGGCACGCTAAAGGACTGTTGCTTGCTCACAGAGGTCCACCAACTCCCAGCCCACCTATTCACAGCTGGTGAGTGGGTCGTACTCAAAGCCAGCTTTACTCTCCGAGTTAATAAAATAACAGATGCCATTAAGAGCAGTTCTTTCAGCCTCACGTTGCAGGTCGCCCCAGGGAGAGCAGAGGGAAGCCCGGACGAGAGTGAGGAAAATCTCCATCACCACCAGGGCAAACCTGCAAGGGATATTTCTGGCATGGGAAAGTGTCCTCCAGAGCCACATTCAGACTGGGGTCTCTCTTGGACAGTGGAGCAGCTGCCGATTGAGCTGAGATTTCTGTCTCACAAACAGCTCCTTGAATTGCTCTTGGCATTGACTTTTTCCTGTTCAGCTAATTAAAAATCTGTCTTTGAGTCGTAAGCCCCCATTAGTAATAATTTGCTTTGCACTTCTCCAGTGATTTATGGCTGAGATATCAAAGTGCTTTAGAAACATTAATTAATCCTTCTAATACCCAAGGGACTGATCCACTCTCCGCAATGCACCATTGGTGGAGTAAACGTAGGAAATCCTCAGGGTTTACTCCAAACTGCAGGCAGGGAGAGGGGAAGGGAGCAGCATCCAACCCAACGAGCTCGTTTCGGCTGCCTGCCTGCAACCAGAGAGACGTGCAGTCAAAATAACAGCGCTGAACGTGCAGCCACAAGTGAACCCAAGGCAAATCCAAGTTCCCTGCTCTCCAGCAGTAGTTCTTGCTGCTGTCCCTGTCTGTCCAGGGTGGGAAGGGGACCTGCGACACCCCAGCTCTGCTCTGCAGATCATGCCAGGAAAGGCATGTGTGGGCCAAAACCATCTTCACCCAGAGCCCTGCCAGTGGCAGCGGCAGGGTCGTTAATCAAAGCGACACTCCTTGTGCTAACACACGTATTTCCCTTGCCATCCTGCCCGTTTCTCCAATCTGTTTCTTGTACAAAGTCACTTTTTCCCAGCTTTCAGTGCAGACCCAAGGCTGTCTCCCACACCTGAGATGCAGCTCCAGTCCTTGCCAGCGATAAGGATCGTTACCTCCATTGGCTTCAGAGAGGATTTCATCCTTGCGCACGCCAATGAGCTATTTGCCACCTGGTGTTGTCCCCATACTTTGAACGTTGTCATCAGAGGACTGCGGGGTGGAGCTGGCCATGCAGGGTGGGGAAAGCTATAAAGGTCCCAGCACAGACTGCCAGAGACAGGATCTCTGAATGCCTGAGGAGTGTCCCGTTTCTTCTTTGCTGTCCCCAGTAAAGCATCACCTTGACCATGAAGGCAACTGGTGTTTTCCTGCTCCTCTCCCTGGCACTCTGCTGCTACCAAGGTGAGTGCAACGTTTTGCTTAGGAGCCATTTTCCTCTCCTTGCTAAAGCTGCCAGGTCTGCCGGGTGGGAAGGTGAGCCTGGGAACAGGCCAGCTGGTGCTGGGACCTTGCTCTGGCGCTGGGACCTTGCTCCGGCGCTGGGACCTTGCTCCAGCCCTGGGCAGGGAAAGCGAGCGATCCCCAGAGAGTGCTGCAACGGCCAACATGCATTAAACCAGTGGTCTGTGAGCAAGCCTAAAGCAAAGGCTTTAAAGGGGTGCCTGGCACCTGCTCCCAAAAATGAACAAACCTCGTCTGACACTCTCCCTTCAGGGCTGGGATTCAGCCTGGAGCTGGTGATTTCTAGCATGCTGCAATTATTTTAGAGCGAATAGGTGCTATTCTGGTTTTAAAAAAGCAAACCCAAGAAGTCAGGAAACACATCTGTGCAAGGGAAAATGCAGGTCTCACAACAAAAGTCAATATTTAAGCCAACTGTGTTTTCAAAATCCCATATGGTGCAGAGGGATGAGAACATGAGCTGTTGCTGCTCTTCAGGTCCTGCTCACCAGGGATTTCTGCGTTCGTGGGTTCATTCAGAACAGGAGGGTGCTTCTGAAACAAGTCCTCCGTTACCCTATTCGCTGCGCGGCGGTTGCCATTGCAGAGCTGTCTGAGCACAAAATCTGGACTCATTTCAGATGAACTGAACATGTAGTGAGCTACAGCTCCTGGGTCTGAACCAGTGCTAGTCCAGAGTAAAATCCCTGAAACCCTAAACAGTGTGGCCATCGGGTCCTCAGCACCAAACCGTTTCACTCCACAGACCCACTGCTATTGGGCCACACTGGTTGTTAATGTAGATGTAGCCTAAATTCTCCATGTAGATGACTTCTGGATCAACCCACGGTCATCTTCTCAGTACTGCCTTTTGCTGAACAAATTCAGGTTGTTTTCCAAAACACACATGTTCCACCCACATGATCCCAGCTGTCAGTTCAGCACCAGCTTCTCCGTAGAGAAGCCCACCAAAGTCACAGCGTGCTCCCACCAGCTTTGGTGTGAGACCTCAAGGTCCACCCATTCCTCCTTCTAGTAGAGACCTTCAGCAACTTGTCTTTTGCTCTGTTTCCTTGTGGTACAAACCCACTGACAGCAGAAAAATCACCCTGGATTTATTCCAGCACCGGTTCAGCATCAGCAGGAGTTTCTCAGTTACCCATGAACGCGTGATAAGAGATAACGAAAGCCACCTTTGCTCCCTGGCAGCTGGCAGGGAAAGTCATTAGAAGTGCACCTGGCCTTGACAGGGCCTTGCACCATCACGGTATTTCTGCCGGGGAAAGAGGCAGATGCAGCAGGGAGGGACCTGGCTGCAAAATGGGGGAGGTCCAAGGGAAGAAATTGTTTGCTGGGACAAAGGTGTCTGAGCAAAGACATACGGTCCTCAGGCTAAAGCATCTTCAGTAGGTCTCCCCTGAAAGCAGCCCGAGTGATGGGTGCTAAGGCATCTTCTCTCTCTCCACTCTTTCTTTAGGAAACGCTGAGACAGATGGAGCTGCTGGCAAAGGAACGGAGGTGAAGGCTCCTGGTTTTTGTGTAGCACAAGGGTGTGCCCAGCTTTGGTGAGACAGCACCAACCTATACACTGGGGAGCCCAAGTTGCTAAATACGGTGCAGTACAGTGAGCTGCTGGGTTGGCAGCCCAAGGATGCCAGTGCCTGGGAACCTCCTTCCACCTGCTGTGCCACAGCAAAATCCCATTGACGGTACTGGTTTGCCACTGCATTTCCCCACACTCAGTGGAGGAAAACTATTAATAAAGAGCTGAATATTGCTGTTACCTGCCAAGAAGATCAGAGCTCCCCTTAGTCTCTAGCTTGCAAGTGTGAGGGCAGGTATCAGCGTGGCATAAAAATAAGAACCGGGAAGAATGTGATCAGGCACTGCCCACGGAGCATTACTCAATATTGTCACTCCTGAGGGTGTGCAGGAGTGCCAGGTGAAGGTCAGCTGGCCAAGGGACAGCATGGTGACAGGCAGTCCCAGTGTTTCTGAGAGTTCATAGCAGAGCTCTGAGCAAGCTGGGATGGGTTATCAAGATGTACAAATACGCACCTCCCTGTGAATGCAAAGCACCTTTGGTAAACTGAAAGCATGTTTAATATTTTCAGCATTACCCTTTTGCGTCTCCAGGCAGCTTGTGTCAACTATGACTTAAGAAAAGGTTGTACGAAGATCTTCGACCCCGTCTGTGGCACGGACAACCTCCTATACGGCAATGAGTGTCTGTTGTGCTTTCAGAACCTGTGAGTATCTGCAACCTCCTGCAAGTCGAAATATCACACAGACGAGGGCTACTACATATGTCTGGGATTTCCTAGAAAGCAAGCTGTTTGCATGCAGCTGGGTGGAGCGTGGGCAGTGAGCCCGGCACATCTGGCATGAATCTGGCCTCCCGCGCCGATGCTGCACCTGCTGCTCCGAGCACGTGGACTCCAGCTGCAAAATAGGTCCCTTGTGCGCGGCTCGCAGCACACGAGCTGCCCGCAGGCAGGGACTGCACGGTCAAAATCTCCCCAGTCCTGCAGCTGCCAAGCTGCAGCGATTGCTCGGACTGCACTGGCGAGTGTCCAGGAACGCAGACAAATAGCAAAGTCCTCAAAGTCTGCCCAGATCTAGCATGCAGGCAGAAAAATATTTTTCCAGGTGACCTCAGATGTGTGGTGGCTGAGGAAAAACTATGGGTTTTCACCCCAGGAATTTATAGCTGAGCTCTGCTTTCTGTCTTCTCTGCCTGCGAAAGGATACAATTTGCTCCGAGTATTTTTAAGAATGAGACTTATATTTAATCTGTGCTGGTGCCAGATTGCGCTGTCTTAGCAGAAGGCCAGGTCCAAATGCTAGCGACGTCTCTGGCAAGACTTGATTCATTTCATCTGGCTTGGGCCCTAGGTAATTTTGAGTATATTTATATATTGGAAACGCTCTGTGTCAGACAAGTGAAGGAATTACTTCCAACTCAATGCTATTAGGTGGTTCGAAAATCTCTATTGGGAAGATTGAGTCTTATCCATAGGCAGGTGCCCCAGCCCGTGGGGCTAAGGGAGCTTCACCCTTGACCTGACCTGGTGGAGGCAGGGATTTTTGGTGATCAGGCTCACACGCCCATCTGCCATCAGCAGAGGCATCTCTAACAGAAGCTCAAATTCCAGCTTTTCTATCCAGAGATGAACGGGCTTGTGGAGCCAAATTCTGTTTTTAGGAGCACTGCCTCCCAGCTAACTCTGCAGTAACAAGGAACAGAGTCCAGATCACCAGGAAAAACAGCCTCAATAAGAATTGTTGGTCTGGTTGCCGCCTCTTTCCTCCATTAACCCAGGCTGCTGCCCCATATTCTGCTCCTGGCCTGCTCAAATGCTGGTTTTACATTTTAAGGCTGAGGACGATGCAGTCAAGCAGGGACATGCTGAGCGGGAGCTCCTGAAGGAAGGCGCCACGGTTAATGACCCGGCGCGGCACGGCAGGCGGTAATGACCACGCTGGAAGCCAGCAGCCCAGCACCAGCTGTCGGCTGTATTGTGCAACAGATGGGGGTGGGAGGTTCTTCAGACACAACATCATTAGGGCTTTGGCCATGAACCAGGAGCGCAAGGCAAAAAGAGAGCAAGGAAGGCTTCAAAGCCAGCTACGCAGGGAGCAAAGTGGCATCGAGGATGCTATGATCCCCCGGAGCAGAGCACAGCTTCAGAGGGGAGGGAAGACCTCAGTCATCACAAGAAGGAAAGTTTGGGGTACAAAAAAGAAAAGGACTGAGTCGGTGGTGTAGCCAGAGCCGGCCAGGAGTCAGGGGAGGGAAGGGATGGCCAAGTAGCGGGTGCTGGCACCCACCTTGCATTGACAGGCACTACATCCCTGGCCTTCTTCAAACTCCCGTTTGTGCAAGCTCTCAGCAGCTGCAGCTGGAAATGTGCTGCTCCTGCAGCTCCAAGCCCTGAGCCTTGCAGCTCCCCTGTAACGCTCCCAAGCAAAGCAGTTTTGGGGTTAGGAACAACAGCCATTCGGTCTCCCGGTCAGGGCGATCTGGGCCAGGCACCAGGACTTTGAAGCTGCCTGGTGCCAAATGTCTCAAGGGAGAGATAAACGGAGCGTCCTCATCTATAAAGCTTTGGGCCATGGGGAAAAGCCAGGTAGCCGAGAGGCAGGATGAAGTGTCATTTGCAGTTTTGTGTGTGCAACCAGTCTGACAAGAGCTGGAGGCCTGCAAGGAGTCTGGGAATAAATACAGCAAGAGCATCTGGCAGGTCCCTGTGGCAGCGGCGTCTCACTTGTCGCCTTTGGTCACTTCGCTGTGACCAGCGTGCAAAATGCTTTTTGCAAAACAGCTTGAAAATCATTTTACCGGCATTTCTCTATGCACCTGAGAAATGGGTTTGTCTTTCCAAACAGGAGAACATCATAAATCCACGTGAAAATGGAACAATTCCGAGCAATTACGTCCACTACTGGGCAAAAAATAATAACAATAATTTTTTGCAGGTGCCTTTTTAGTATTTTCCTCGCTTTTGCCGCAGAAGCAATCAGGAGGGGAGGCTGGGAGCAGGCCCAAGCCCAAGCAAGACATAATGGCAGGCATTTGTCTGTAAAAAGCCACAAAACAAAGTCATAACCTTTATCGTCTGCAGGCAGACAGGCATCAGAGGTGTCTTAGTGCTGTCCTACAGCACGGAGGTGAATTATTCTGCCAGGAGGTGTCAGGAAGCGCCAGCTCTTGAGCTTATTGGAATTAATTAACACATGTCCATGGTAACCCTGAACTCCCTGTCAAGAATATGTGGCCTTACTTACTGTGAATAACACTTAAACGATGATTTAAGCAGTATTTTCCTTTCTTTCTTTCTTTGTCTTCTGAGCCAGGCTCTTCTGTGTATCAGGAACCTGAAGGCATCCTCTAGCATTTCTAACCTCTCTTCCAGGCAAAGAAAGACTAACGTGCGCATAAAGAACAGGGGAATGTGCCAAAAGCCCTCTCCACGCTCTGACTCCGCTCAAAACTAAGAGGAGCAACCGTTCCAGAGAACACAGCACAAAGCTTTGCCTTACCTGTTACGAACTCCTAATAAAATGGAAGCATTGCCACGTCTGGCACTGGGATTTCTTACACACACAGCAGAGCCCTTTCCCTGACATTTAAAATACCTTCCTGAAAAATATGGTTTGTTTTTGTCATGTCCATAAAGAGCTGTGAGCAAATTACTGACAGAGCCCCAGGGACAAGGCAGGGACATGCCTGAGGAGAGAGCCAGGCTCTGGCATAACAAGGAGGCTCTTTTTTGCATCAATAATTTTGTCTTCCTTCCCTAAACTTCTAGCATCCAAGCAATAGGAGATTTTAGCATGCTCATTAATTGCAATTACATTTGTTAAATACGGGGCATTAAAGCCCTTACTCGAGGGCTTTTGCCAGGAGGAAGAGTCCAACAAGTCATCTCCACGCTGCCCTGCTCCAGCCTTGCCCATATGGCAGTGCCCCATCACAGGGTCCCTGTGCACCGAGAGCCACCAGCCTCAGACTTGCCCTGCGGGTCACAGCTACCCAGTGCCTCGGAAAACCAAAAAGGCTCCATTTTTCCAGGCAAAAATCTTCCCCCCCCCCCGCCCCGCCGTGGCCTTGCGGAGCTTTGCTGCTGGCACCCATGCCCCGGCCCCAGGGCCGGCGGGAGCTGAGATGCGGCTCCCGGCGCAGCGGGACGCGGAGTGCGGGGGTCCCTGGATGGAGAAAGGGAGGAGGTTTCGGCACTGGAGGCCGCTGTTGCTCCGCCGGAGCCGGTGCCGATGCCGATGCGGGAGCCGAGCCCGCAGCTGGATCCGCAGCTGGCGGGGGGCGGCGGGGCGGCCCGGCCGGTGGAGCAGCGCTGGATGCCCCGTGGGACGGCAACGAGATGTGGGTGCTGCTCTTTCCAGCCCTGCAACGAAGCTGAAAGGCGCTGAGGTGGGGTAGCTTGGGCGCTCAGCCTCGCCACGTCCCTGTCCCTCACCCTGCGGGGAACCTACGGGCAGGTCTGCAGGGACCTCATGCTCCAGTCCCGGGGGGCTGCGAGGACACGAGTGGCCCCAGAGGGGCTGCCCGCAAGGCCTGTGCTGGAGGGATCTGTCTGCCGGGCACTAGCCCAGCCCTGCCAGCTCTTCCCCAGGGAGCTGGGCACTCGGCTGCTTGTGCCAAAGGACTGTAACGAGTCAACCCAAAACAGCCCGGGACAGAGCAGTCAGGGCTGGGGGTTGAAGCCTCTTGGGGTTCCTCATGAATTTTAGCCCTTGAGGAAATGGCTATTTGTATTTTGGGCAAACCGAATGCTTTGCTCGTAGCAAATCCTGAACTTCACTTTGGTTAGAAAGATGTGTTTGAGTTCTCTTCATGTTCCTTGAAGAAGTGGCTGAAACACACCAAAAAAATGCATGATCGAGCTGCGAGAAAGCTCGAGCGCTCGCTTGAAATTTGAAATGCAACCAGATGCAGCTGGCGGGGGGGGGGGGGGCAGCACAGGCTCCTCTTCCCAGATCTGCCAACAAGTCTGTCTGTGGTCGAGGGAGAGATGAAAAACGACTCACTTTGCCTGTATGTAAAATTAATGCATTAAAGGTGGTAGCCCCAAATAGGCTCGGGACTGCAAACTGCCTCGACATCTTTGCACAAAGGGGATCCTGGAAGCATGCCTCCCGCAGCTGGGATATTTCTGATTCTGCTGCATCACGAGAAATGGAGCATAGCTTTTACCTGGAGAGGTCTCTGCAAGCGGGGCTGGCAGCAGGGGAGGCTGAGCCTCCTCACGCTGTTCGCTCACTGCTCTCCGACGTTGTGGCATGGCTAAACCCAGCTTAGCTCCAAACTCATCCAGGTTGGTTTCTTCCACCCAGACAACACTGGAGAGGTTGCACCGAGGCCAGCTTATGCCAAGTAAAACATCTTTCCTGCCTGTGCCATTTCTGGGAAACATCGCCCAGTATTAGCCAAGAGCATTTCTTTGATGAAGTGAGGTGCTGACCGAGATTGCAAAACAGCAGGTTACGTCGGCTGGATGGGTGAGCGCAGGCTGCATCTCCCCAGGCACTGTTCTGACGAGAACTAGCATTCCTGCTAAATGTCAGCCACATCCATTCGGCAGCCAGGCCCATATCAAGCTTGCGATGATGGGAAGCAGCAGGTCAAGGGCCACCCTGTGGGTACTGCACAGCGGGGACATGTCAGGCAGAACCAGCGGCAAGTTTCCAGGAGGAAACGGTTCCTGTCCATATTCCAGTTTTGGCTTGAACAAGTGCAAATCTGAGGAAGCTTTAGCGGGTGCAAAGGTGGTTTACTGACCCCTAGACTGGGTTTAGTTTTATTTATAGGAGACTCATCCTCAAAAGCTTGTCTTCTGCCTCCATAAAGGTTCTTCCCTGAAGCTGAGGAGCTGCTTCTCCGCTATCTGATGGCCAGCAGAGAATGGAGCCGTCCTGCCGGCAGCCAGTGTGACTTTTCTGAGACACCAGCTTGCTTCTTCCCGTCTCTGTGATGCTGTTCCCAGTGCTGGCGAGCTGGCAGAGACAGGGGAAAGAGCAAAAGGGAGAGTGATGGGAGGAAGGGTAACAGCTTCGGTTCTTTTCTTTGTCTAAATAGCTGCAGCCTTTCAGGCCACCTTCCAAGGGCAGCGCTTCTGGCGGTGGGTGTTTGGGAGAGCCCTGGACGCATTTTAAATGATGCGACTGCGGAAAACCAGGACTCGCTAAAACACGGCAAGGCTCAGCCATCCGCCTCCCACCTCCTGCCCTTCTGGCTGCTCCCAGAGGGCTCAGCAGTGGCAAAGGCCAAGGGGTTTGCAGGCACATGGTGGGCGAGGAGGACCCCAAAGGACGGTACAAACAGGGGGGCTGAGCATTTACTCCCTGGGGAAGCACGGGCACGGAGCAACATGACGCCTGCCCCACCGCTGCACTGCTCAGAATAACAAGTGTTTGAATGACAAAGGGGGAAACGCCAAAAATAACCGCGCCGGTTGCGGCAGCCGGGGCTCTGCAGAGAGCAAGATACCCGCACAACCCAGCCCGTGCCAGCTCCCAGCCTGCCTGCCCTGGGGAGCACCAGCACATCTACCGGAGGAGCCGGAGGTTTGCAGTTGGCGATGCTTCCCCTCCTCCTGCCATGCGGGGGGCATCTCTCCTGCATTCCTTTGCCAGGATTTGCTGCTCAGGTGGAAGCTTTTCAAAGCGGGGTCACATCCTGCTCGGTGCCTTCAAAGCAGCCCTGGGGACTGCCAAGCCTTAGGAATGTCACAAGAGTGATGAAAACCAGACAGCTGAGGACAGATGGCCCAGGGGAGCATTTTCTGATCAGAAAACCATGTTTTTTTTAAAACTGAGACTTTTCTGCCAGTAAAAATTCTGGTAAAATTCAGCTGGGGAAGCCCTTCCCCCTCCGCCTCCTGGAACGCTTTACTGAAGCTCCTGTCTGGGAGGGAATATCTATTTCCATCGCTGGTGGCATTTGACTTTATAACGTCATGATAGCAAACTGCAAAGTCAGGATTAGAACTGGACAGAGGGATTTTAGTGACACACAAAGCCGCAGCTGTGAAGCAGCTCTGGATTTTTGGTAGTTTCAAAATGTTCCTGTTTTCAGACCTATTTGGAAGGGGCAGCCTTTGCCCACTGCAGCTTTCCCCTGCCTGTCTCTGCTAAGGCGGCTTCTATTTTACCCACATTTTCAATATTAGATTTGTTTTTCTAGTCTAGAAATAAGCAGAGCCTCCCTCAGATTTGCTGCAGTTGCCGGAGGGCACTTTCCATGGGGTGTGTTCAGTTCCAGGAGACTTTTTTTTGGGGGGAGCTGAATTAAACCCAGTTTGCCCAGTTGGCAAAGAGAGCTTCTCTTCGCAGGCGCCCCATGAGAACCCGCCTGCTGCCGGTGAAAGGCTCTGTGTGTGCTACGATGCTGCCCCGTGCCATCTCCTGGATCCAGCCTTTTCCAAAGGGTGCAGACAGCGGTGTCCCCATGCCCAGTGCAGAGCAGAGGTCCGGAGCCTGCTCTCCTTTACGGCTCAGGTGGGCACAACCAGACCTACGTAACTCCTTCAGCTGCTGCTGTCGTGACAACCTCAACAAGAGATGTCAGGAATGCCAGAAAATGCAGTTTTATCATCGTGGAGACGGTTGCGCAGCACAGTGCCGCAACACCGCTGCGTTAGAGGGTTTCGCTGCCAAGCTTGAGGCCAGAGAAGGAAATACCAGTTGGTCCCAGCCAAGTAGGAAATGATAGCGTTAACTCTCTGCAAAGAAAAAGTCCCACTGAAATGGAAGGATGCTTTTAAACTGCAAATTTCCTTTCATCTAAACCACAGCTCAGGCTACCTAGGGGAAAAGCTGTCCTGGGCAAATGCATGGGAATGAGCTGGAAGTGGCTCTACCGATACAGACAGACTGTCCGTAGGGCTTAGCGGGGCTGTAGCAGGATCAGCGTAAATAAGAGAGCCGACACTTCCCACTGGTGGGCTGAAAGCACCATGATAACCACAGACACGGAGCAAATAGCCACAACTAGAGCTGCAAATTTGAAGCAGGATCTCAGCTTTTGCTTTCTGAGCTGTCACAGACAAGTCAAATGACAATAATAGTTTGTATTTCTCTCTAGCAAAAGACAGTAAGCTTCCAGGAATCGGGAGCATCCAAAGCGCTCTGCAGCCAGGGCAGACAGCGAGGCAACCCTGCCAATGTTTCTGCAGTAGTTTTCTGGCCTTCATCCTGCATCAGGCACACTCCACTAACAGCAAGGGACAGGAGGGGCTGGAAGCGCCAGCTCCGCACGGTGCCACACGTGACGCTGGATTCCCCGCGCTCTGCACACCGTCGGAGACCTCGCGGCGCTGCGGTCGGCATTAGCCCTGCGGGTAGATTCGATGCTGAGAAGTTCTGCTTCCTTCCAGCTCCAACTCCTGGAAAGCTCCCAGGCAGAGGTCCTGTCCTTCACCTACGCCCCAACAATAACCTGTTGCAGCACAGCTCAGCGGGGGTGGATTGCAGGTTCTTTCCAAAAACTTAAGCACTTTACTAATTGTGAAAGGATACCACAAACAGAAAATCACGCGTGCAGTTTAAACCCAACAGGGGCTGCGGGCCTCTGGGAGAAGGTCAGGTCCTTCCCAGCGCACCCCAGCGTGAAAGCATCTGATGATCCACCCCCACACCCGCTTGGCAGGGCGCTGGGAAGCTCTCCTTTGCTGGCAGATGGTGCTAATGTGGCTTGAAGCCACAAAGACATTAGGTCAGTGCAAGCGTCCAGCTTGCAGGTAGCACCCCTGTCGTGGTTTAACCCCAGCCGGCAACTAAGCACCACCCAGCCACTGACCGCCCCAGTACCCTGAGCTCAGCCACCCAGTTCAACAAGAGCTTCTAATTTTTGTGCTCAGAACAGTCACCTACATGCCTGAGCTTCCCCTTTTGCCTGACAGCACAAGAGAGATGAGTATAGCAAATAAATTAAGATAGAGAGCAAGGCCAAGGTCTTTCTCCGGAAAAACTGTTTGAAAAATTAAGCATAAACTGGTTGGGTCATAATGGTGCCCCATTGTTTCTGCCATTTCTTCCTACTCCAGAGCTGCAAAATCCCCAAGTTCTTGGCAAAGGAAAGCAGCTATCTGGTTACAATTAACTTCCCAAAAAGCAATTAAGAAAAGTTCAATTCACCTCTATAGGCACCAGGGCAGACAAGCATCTTCTTGTTCCAGCTCTGACGCATGTTCCCTATCCCGATCCAACTCCTTTTAAAGCTAATTCCTGCCTTGGAGGCAGCTAATGGACTGCAAAGGCAGGTCCGTGCTTTCCCAACTCTCTTACAGGCAAAGTGCGGGCTTTGGCCTAAATAGGACATCTGGACAAGAAAACGTGTATTTAGAGTTGCATAGTTGAACTGCCACTCTCAGAAATAAGGCTCATGAGACCAAGTCACCCCCCATAACCAATTCCAACTGCAGAAGCGCTTTCCCAGATCTTGTGGCTAATCTCAGACCCACTGAAATGCAAACAAAGGAAACAGCTCCGGAGCTGGGTCTCTTAAGGATCGCGGCTGGAGACCGTATGTGCTGGAAACAGTGTGGTTGCAATTCTGAAACCTGTGAAGGCTTCCTCATCCAAAAGCCTGACCTGTATATATAACGGCATCTAATATATATGTAATGGCCAGAAATGTCCTAACCAAAGTGGAAGCTGGAAAATGGCACCTTCGTCACATTATCCTCAAGCAGCCCAGCAAACCCGCTGTCGTACACCTGCGGGGTCATCATACCAGCTTCCACGCTCCCTCCCTGACGCTGCTATCCAAAGCATTTCAGTTTGGGGAATCCTGCAAGCAAGCCCTTGCCTCCAGGTCACCAGCCTGACACACATGCTCTGCGCAAAAGGATCAGCGCAACTCCATGCCCTCGCTTGCTTTGCACGCATTTGGCTGCACCATGAGAAATGAGCCAGAAATCAGACTGGGGCACAAAGAGTAGCCACGCAAGCTGTTTTGCTTCAGCCAAGATAAGGCTAGAGACAAAAAAGAAACTCAGAGGAAAACTAAAAATATCACTGCAAACTTGTAGCCTGGCAATATGCCTAATTGGGCATTGCCTATGTCGGGAGGAGATATTCCTGTGAAAACCTGATGCTGGGTAACTCACTGGCCAGCCTGTAGATGGGATCTTGCACGAACACCTGCCCCTGGAAAGCCGGGAGGGGAAACGTGACGGGAAGCAGCAGGAGGTGCATAAATGTAATTTTCTCTTTCTCTGATCGAGCATGTTGAAGAACAGCTTGCCCATGTTGAGACAGAGTGTGAAAACCACCTTGTCAATAGATAGAAATCATGAGGTTGCTGCGCCAGTCGGGGCAAGAGGTCTTATTTCTAGACCACCAAGGGAGAAATAATTCTTTAGAAAAACCAATGAAATTTAAATGAGTACATAGGAATGGCTGTTCTAGCCCCAAAGGTCCATCTAGCCAAGCACTGTGCTTCCGCCACAGTATGTTCTTCATCAGGAGAACATGGTTGTGCAGTTCCCAGGGGCACCATGAACACGAGATGTGTGGAGATGTGAACCGCCACACAAGGCACTGCTGTCCACTCGTAATCTTCCAGTTTCCTCCCATCTGACCTCAAAATTAGGCTGTTTGGGTAGTTCTGCTGGCGGGTCTGAGGGCCTGGTGACTCCCAGCACAGCCTCAGGTCAAGGTCCTGGCCAAGGGCTCAGTAGGACCATGTCCCCATCGGCAGAGCCAGGCAGGAGTTTTCTTGGCAGGGAGTTGCTGCCTGGCGGGGGGGGGGGTCACATCCCCATCTGCGTCGCTGGATACAGAGGAGCTTAGCCGTCCCCAGAGACCCGTCAGGATCACGTCAGCTGGGCTGGAGGCCTCGGTCACACTCTGCCACCCTTCCTGAACCCGGGAGTCAGAAAAATCTCTCTGTGCCTGGCCATGGGGAAACCGGTAAAGCATCTGGTGTGCTCCCGCTCATTTACAAGGACCCTAATTAAATATCAAGAGATGCTTTTCACTGTTCACAGCTTCCATTTTCTACTCAACACTCAGCCACCAAGGTCTGTGGTCTCGGCTCAAGACTTTGCCCTCGGAGCTGGGTCTGGCAGTATCTGACTCTGCAGCTCTGGAGTTGAATCCTTCCAAAATGCCATCAACAGCTGTGCCGTCTCTCTAATATCATGGTAATAACCACAAAATAATGTACTCAAAAAATAAAGCTTGAAGGAGCCTAAGGAGCTCAAAGCATAAGCAGCTGTATCAGGTGTCTTCCCGGTTTCTTTTCGAAGGCTTCCAATAATGGAATTTCTACAGCTTCCCCAAGAAACCATTTCCCAGAATCTGTGTCTTTCTGGTTTGGCTTATGCTCATGACATCTTCTCCTAGCCACGAGAGACAGAGGGGAAAAAAGCGTTTTCTTCCTCTTTTCAGTAGCTTTTTACACATTGGAAGAGCTTCACACTTATCCTGTTCTGCCTCAATCTTCAGTAAACAATTTTCTTTCTTTCCATCTCTCCTGCTAGGTCGGATTTTCTCTCCTTCTCCCTGTTCCTGCTGCTGTTCTCTATTGTTACCCTAATCCAAACCTGAAATTTATGGCCGATGCTTAGGGTAAGCTCCATTGAGCCTTTCCCACTGGCCTTCTCATAGGAGTCCTTGACCTGCAAAGACCATGCATTATTCAGAGCAGTTCGTTGGCATTTCTGCTTCACTGACACACAACACAGCACCCATCATTTCACCTTTATAGCTCCCAGCAAAGTCTGTCAAACCTCGGCCTCGCTCACAACTACTCCTTTAACAGCCTTGAAAGCCTTCCGAGCTCCTCAAAGCCTCACGCTGAGACCTGGCGACTTCTTGCTCCTCCAGCCCTAATGACGCACGCTTCGATTACTGACAATATCTCTGCAAAAGAGAGGTGAGAATTTGTTTGCCCCCCTGCTCTTTAATTGCTGTCCTTGTCCCCTGCAGATCCCTGAAGTCACCAGCCGTGATGAAATCCTGTATTTCTTGTGTCTGTAAATATTTTCTAAAATTTTTATTTCCTTCTTAAGACTTTAAAAACTAGGCCAAAAAGAACAACTGGGATATTTAAGAATCAGGTTTGCCTTTGGCTTTTTTGATCAAGAATGCTTTTAATGAGCTCAGCTGTCAACATCAGGACTGCCTTAATAATAAATGTCTGACATTTCAGTCATTATTCAGAATTTTTATCCTTCCTCTCCCTCCAGTGCCTGGCTGTTTACTTAAAGAGTCACTCACGTTGGTGCTTCCGTCGTGGGCCTGGGAGCTGAAACAGGAGCGAAGCTCCTCGTAAGCACCCACCAGTGTCTCCCAGTCACCCGGGAGGGTCAGACGGCAGCAAGCGCAGAGGCGGGGAGGATGCCCAGGGAGGGCAGTGCTATGGGAACCTGCTAAGAAACCCAGTGCAGCAGTCACGGCTTGCTAAAGCCTGGGCTGGCCGCCACACGTGGATTAGTGCTAGCGTGGTGTGCCACGGGAGGGAAAAGCGAGAAGCTGGGCTTTGCTGACGCAAGAGCCTTTGCCTGTTTACTGCACGGCCTGTTTACCGCTGCTTTTTGGCCAAAGGAGTGAACCTACTCTGCAGAAAAACTCAAGCTCAAGAAGAATTATCTGGCTTTTAGCAAAGCCTGCCCAGGCCAGGTTCCCTGCAGGGACCTGCAGTTACTGCAGCATCACTCCGGAGTGAGAGGGGACAAGCAGGAGAGGACAACTGCAGCCCCAGCATCCCTGCACCACGAGTCATACCTGGGGCTGTCAAAACACACGGGAAGGGTCAACCGGTGCTAGGCCATTGCTTTTCATAAAGCACGTAATAAACGCTCAGGTTTTTTAAACTTTCCTGTTTTACTAATAAGGTCCTGGCTCAATGTGTTCTGTGTTTTGGGGATTTTTTTCTTTTTATGTTGTATATGGCAGCCTAATTACAGTCATTACATTGCCTCAAACTATTTAAAAGAAGTTGCTACATATAATTACGTGCATGTAAGTGAGAATAATGCCATGTCTAATACCGCGGGACTCCATGTACACCAGAGGAAGCAGTCCACGCTCTCCCAGCAGATATCTGAAAGAGTTAACACCACAGCTTGCACCCAGGCCAAAATGCAAGTTTCCAGCAGCATATTCTATCAGTTGTCCATCGTCTCCATCCCACGATACATGTGCCATGCCCTGGGTATTGTTTGCTATACTTAGCAAAAACTAGAACAAATTTTCCCGCAGCGTGATGCTAGCAGGTAACTGCCCGCCCCACCGAAGCCACTGCAGGCTGATTTCCAGCAGACCTGCAGCGTGCGGATTATCCATTCGAGAGACGGCAAAGAGCTAAATTCCTGGAAGTGTTTATGACGATTGGCTCGTCTTGCCAATCTCACCCCAGCCTAACAGGCTCCCACCTTTTCTAATGAAAACACAATTAAATTGCACGTTGGTGTAGCTCCCACCCGGCTGCTTCCCAGAGGAGCCCACGCGGCTGGCAGCACCAGGCATTTGCAGAGACACGTTTTCCCCGGGTCAGAGCATCACGGCTAGTTCGCTGTAACTTCAGCTTGTTTATTTGGCTGATTGAGATCTGAAAACACCACGTAAGGCTCTGCATGTCCTCCAGTAATCACAGCACCACATCACGCACATGGGGAGATATGGGTCCCGGAGGGGATGCACAGCCTGTTGGTAGCTTCGTGTCCTGCTCCATCCATTCAGCTCTGCGACCAAGATCTTTTTCTTTATGCTAGAGACTCAAGTGCCAAGCTCAGATCCTATTTTCATGGCCATGAGCACTGTCTTGTCGTCTTCCCGCTCTGCTTCTCCATCTATTGAACAAATCGCGGCAGTGACTCGCCGCCTCCTCAGCCGGTTTGCTGCTGCGTGCCCTGCTGAAGGTGTACGCCGTTTTGTTATGCAAAAGATAGTACAAAGAGTCCTTCCGTGCAGCAGCAAGCAACACAAACATTTCCTAAATGAGACCAGCCAAACCTAGAGGCAGATACTGGTTCAATCTATAGGGAGACGCAAATTATTCCGCTGCATGCTTGACTGCCAGGAGGAGTTTTGCAAATGCTTTAATGAAGGCTGGACTGCACCGAGGCAAGGATGTCAGAAATTAATTCCTGATGATCTCCAGTACAGAAGCAGCTCTTCATCTGTCTTTCCATCCAAGTTGCTTGGTTTTGCTTCTTTTCTCTTTAGGAATTAAGTGAATACATAATTACACGGACAGAAATAAAACTAGCAAAAAGAGACTACGAGAGAAAAAGCCTCCAGCCAACTGGTGGAAGTCGAGGCAAACGACAGCTGTAAGGAGGCAGCCGCCTCGCGCAGCCAGGACTCCCAGGGCAGAGTTTGGTCAATTAGAGCTTTACCAGCAGCAGACTGACTTAATAAAAATACATAAACCAGCTGGCCCTGAAACTTCTGTTTACCTCGTCTACCCATCGCTAACAAACACCAGCCATTTTTACATAGCCTTGGGAAAGCTCATGCTCTGCAGATCATTAATTTATGCAATTACGGGTTTCTCTGTTGAATGTCACATGTGCAAAGGTCATTGCTGGAAATAGGAAAGGGGGTTCTGTTCCCAGAAGTGGCATGAAGACGTGCCACATCTGGCCAGAATAGGAGATACCCTTGTCCTTTAGCTGGCAGGACATGGGTCCTCCCATGCATCAGTGGCCTCTGGCTGTCTACTTTGCTGTGGTCCCTCTCCCAATGGCCACGTGTCCGCTCGCTGGGGTTCACATGGGGACTTCACGTGCGAAACGTGATGCTGTTGAAAAAAGCTGCTTGCACGATATATCCGCATGCCTGGAAGGTGTGAACGGCATCTCAGCTCCAGTGGCCCAAGCATCAAATAGCAGTGCCTGGAAAGGAGCAGGTCTCCTGGAAGCGCGGGGATCTTGGTAGCATAGGCTGGGACCGAAGGGTGGCTGTACCCCCCTGGTTCCCTACTTACACCAGCTTTGGATGAAAATGATTGAAAATCAGGACAAAGGTCCAGCTCCGGAAAAACATCAAAATCAACCAAGCAATCAATCGAAGATAAAAGTGCAATGACCAGTCTTTGGGATCATGTTTCTCTAGCTCATCGGATGGGCGGGTGAGAACCTGGCTGGAGTCCAGGCTCAGAGCACAGAGCGGGGCACTGAACAGGGTGAAGCCCAAACCCAACAGCCAAGGAAGCGCCACACAGAAACAGCTGCTTTAAAAGCTTTGCCTGGTGCTGTACTTGAAATCTGGTGCTGGCCCATTCCTTGGCAGCGTGTCCCGCCAGGGCCGTACCCCTTTTTCCTCTCGTTTAGCACTGCCAATGCACCACAAACCAGGTAAAAGTCTTCCTGCACCGAGTGATTCAAACGAGCTATGCCTAATAGACCATCTATCTCATTGCTATTTATTTTGGCATCTTTGACTGTTTTAAATCACACTTAAAGCTGTCTAACAACCAAGATTACAACTGCCATACAAACATCTATCTGTTACTATCTGTACATTGGAAACATGGCTTTTTTTCCTCCCCCTTCGCTAATACAACACTGGTAGCAAATCACACTGGGGTAGGAGGGTGGGGTGTGATGATAATTATGTTGTCCAAGTCCAAGCTATGACACCAACATTGCCTGCTGGTACTAGACACTGTGGAAACCTGTGTAAGCTTGTAGCACACAGGCATATTGAGCAAGATCCACAGGTGCCCGGTTTAATAGCTATCACTCAGCACTGCCATCCAATTCTCCTCCGAATAATCAGACAGGCTTGGCTGGTGCCAGGCAAAACAGACATCGCCTCTAATACCAGACCCTGCTGAGAGCAGCTCCAGAGGTGCCCAGCCTTCCTGCACGAGGACAGAATCCGAGCCACGAAGTGAAATGTCCAAAAGGATTTTGACAAAGTGACATTTAAACAACGGTTGAAAATCCATCCAGCCCGCGTCGCCTGGCTGCTGCTGGTCTCTGGCTGTTTTCGAGTCTCCTGGATGCACGTACAAAGCTACCGCAAATCTCCAAAAAGTGCAGGGAGGGGTTTTGTGATGCAAAATTTAGGGCCAGGATTTATGTCAGTTCAGTTGACGTGTGTCAACGAAAGCATCTCCTTCCAAGCGTCCCTCTGCCTGCTTCACACACCTCTTCCCAGGAACTCCCCAGCTGCACAGCTTTCCATGGGAAAGGCTGTTTTTGAAGCGGAATTTTTCTATAGAAATGCTTTGATTTTGATGACTTTTCCTGACATTTCTGATTTTCTTCTCCAGAAATTTGTTTGTAAAAATTAATTCTCCCCATCAGTTTTCCATTGCAAAATTATACTGCCATATATTTCCCCAATCTTACAAATTAAAAGATTTAGCTTAGCTTTAGATAAAAAAAGATTTAAAACTCAAAAACAGAACAAAACATCCCAGATTTCTTCAGAGGAAGTTGTTCCTTTGAATCAGCCAAAGGTGTCCAGGATTTCCTTTTCCAGGAATTCCTAGGAACTTCTAAAATGGGACATTTCCTGCCATTTTGATATCCTGTAGAAAGTAAAGATTTTCCACTGAGCAAAACTACAACTTTCTCTGGGAAAGGAATTTGGGAGGGAGCTAAAAGATTATAAGAGTATTTGTTTAATTAACGAACCGTGGAAAACTAACGGCTATACCCTTGAAGAAGAGCTACTGGACCGATAAAAGGGAACGTCCTGGCACCAGAGCCTGGATGGTGGCCAGAAAACATGAATTCTGATAAAACTGCAGTAACTGGGTGAAAGGTAAATGCGGCGAGGGGAGATCACGACCACCGACTCAATTCAGGACCGAAAAGACTTGCCGCCCACACTTGAAAGGAGCATGCGTGCTAATTTGCATAGCAAACGAGGCTAACTTTAATATAGTAAACCAATAGTGTACGAAATGTTAATCACTAACCAATAAGTGTAAAATTAGGCGGGATTATACTAATCACGTAGTAAAATAAATATTATGTAGTTTTGTACGAAGGTGTGCTAGCTTTGTGGATTTACCACCCAGCACCCATTTCTGCGCAGACGTGAAATAAAATACCTCTGCTCTGTGTGTTAATCGGCATCTGCACAGCGGGCGAACGACCCCGCTGTTGGGACAACAATTTCACGCCAGGCACGCTTTGACATCCCAGATCTCCTACCAGAAGGTGCTCCAGCTCCTCCACAATACAGTCCTCACCATCGCTCCGTTTCTAAATCCTTCAGAACGCTCCTCAAAGCATTTGCCCTGCACACGAGGCAGCTCTTCGAGCACTGTCTGTCTGCGCGTAGCATTTCACGCTTCATGAACTTGCATTGAAGAAGGCAGAACGATGGGATAACCTTAAAAGCAGTTCTCACAGCCCTTACTTGTGTGCATTGCTCCAGTTTTGTGTGGTTTGGCCCTGTTTGCATTTCAAGAGCCTTCAAGCAAACATTAGTTGAGAGGAAAAACAAATGGTGCAATTAAACACCAAAATCCTCCACCACAGGATGCCCTGCCAAATCTCTCAAACCTTCCCAGGATGGCTGAATGGGGAAGGCTGGAGCAAGCGAGCTCTTTTCTCACACGGCATCCAGATAGCAAGCAGGCAAAGGACCATTTCTAAAGCCACTAACAGTTTCCTTAAGGCAGAAGATCTGAGAGTCCTGGAAAATCAAGGCAGAAGGGCCCAAAACGCCCATACAGAACCTTGTAGGGTCTCAAAGCAGCAATCACAGACCAGCGCCTTCCCCTGTGCACAGCTTTCCCGCAGCGGAGGCAAAAAGCCAAGCAAAACAGCTCCGGAGGCGAAAGGATGGAGGGCTTTGAGAGGGAAACATGGGCTCGGTTGCTGCAGCTCCTTGCACGCAGGGACCGAGCTGGATAGCTTCCCATCTCTGTGCACCAGCCAGCAAATGCGCAGGGGTGCCTTGCGGAAGGCTGCCAGCAGCTATCAAATAAATGTCCCTGCCTCCACGCTGGCATCCTCCTCCATGAGGGAGCCCAGGGGACCACTGAAGCACTGCAGAAAGGCCTCAGGAGAGGGACCTGGGGCTGCACCTGGAGCATGCACAGCAGCCGGAGGGGAGCAGAGAGTGTTATCAAGGGGCAGAAAAGCATCTTTCCCCAAGAACTCGCGCTCGCCCGCAGGGCTGGCCAGCCAGGAGCACCTTGTCGGTGGGATCGCCTGCCTGCACTGCCAGGACGCATCCTGGGGCACTCATTCGGGAGCAGCGTTAAACTGTCCTGCTTTATTCCAAAGAGTTCCATGGAGGCTCCCAAATGTGCTTTTTAATATTGGTTACATTCAAGGGCCAGATGTTCACCTCCCAGCTTGTGCCACCAGCATCTGGCCTAAAGCATACAACACGCTGCTTTCCCAGGAACGTGTGAACCTGGCTCCAAAACCCCCAGAACAACCAAGTAAGGTCCTGATAGCTTTGCCTTTCCCAACAGCACAAGTCCAGACCTCAGGAGCCAGCATGTGGCTTACAGCACACACAGGGCTCTTTTTTCCCCCCTGTAAAAAGCTTCATCCTTTTTCTGTCTCAACTTGCTTGTTTTGCTTTCTGGAGTTTTGTTTTTTTTTCACCTAAAGTCAGTGCAGCAATTCTATCAACTGCACTCCCAACAGTTTGCTTGGTGTAAATACAGAAGTAAGCATTTGTTTTTCCAGACTAGTACAGCACAAGCCACCTTCTCGGTTTCACGGCAGACACAGCATGAGGTCAGGGCATTTTAGACCCCTCCACGCTCCTGGGGACAAGGACCAAATGTCACAAAGTCCCCCTGCCTGCCAAATCCAGGCAGAGGCTGGCAGAAAGAAGCTGCCAAAACATCTTAGCCAGAACCTGCACACTTATTTCCCCAGCACAGGCAGGGTTTGGGTTGTAGAGGATTACCAGTAAGCTCTGCACCTCCTCGAGCAGCCAGGAACCGCAGCCCCTCGGCACGGGATGGTGGCCACATGGCTTCCAGGAAGCACGGGAAGTTTCTGAATAGATCCCATCTCTTCCAGGCACTGACGCACAGCGTTTGATGAGCTCCATGTTACTCTGGCACCACCAAAAAAGGCCACTGTCCAAGAGGGGCTGGAAAAGGATATCGGGAGTAAAGAGAGCTCATTTCCATTGTATTCAGCAGTGCCGTCACCAGCACACAATGTGCTAGGAGTCTGGTCATATTTCAAGGAATGCCGTTCCCTTGAGCCCCCAAAGGAGGAATTCAGCATTCCTCTACAAAGCAAAGTAACCCCAGTGCTCCTAACCCTGCTGCTGCAGAGAAAAGCTTATCCCATGTTAGTCCTAGATATGACTGAATCCCCGCCAAAAGCACTGTCCTCCGGGATGGACAGCCATCCTTCTCCTCTTTGCAAACCTCCCTCGGACCTTCAGAAACACGCACACTGTTTGAAATCACTCGCACCCCAGGGAGATGTTGAAACTGAAATAACGCCATGCTCTCACAGCCAGCCCAGCTCACGGGGACCAGAGCACCGGTCCTGCACCAGCCCATCGCCGCCTGCCACCTCGCCCTGCTCCGTACACACAAACAGCTGGGCTAGCTCAGCCCCAGGGCCGTTTGGCCTCCAGAACTGACCAGTAGTGTCACTTAGGTAAACAGAGTGAAAACAGGTTCCCCAGCCAACCTTCGTTACCTCTAATATCCAGCAATGTCACAACTGCAGCTCACCAGCCTCACACCTGCATCTTGCTGCAGTTTACTACCACCAAGGCCCCTAGGTGCTCATCTTACCCTCCTCTACTTCCCCCACCCTCAGCACATGCCTACAAACACAGCGGCAAATGCTGTGGCCCATGCTCAAGAGCTTGTTTTGTATGTGCAATGCACCGGTTCCCTCCCCCAGACATTATCTATAGGCAGATTGCACCCCTCAGCTCAAGACACACAGAGAACAACACCCTGCTTTGCGACAACCGTCCAGGGCTGTGGGAGGGACAGTTTTTATTACTTCTCCCAGCTGTAGCTGTTTATTTCCATAAGAGGTTTCAATAAGAGCACCTCTCAAAAAGCGCTCTCTCCCACAAGAATCCAGCCTGCTCCTTGCTTTTATCTCTGTAAGAAGGAAACAAGATCTGCTAACTCAATCACCGTCCTTACTTGCTTTTAAGTCCACAGAATCAGGGAACATATGCCCGCACACGACGCCAGCGCTATGCAAGAGCCATTTCCAAGTCATCTGCTTGGGTGCTTCATTCCAAAGTATGTTTGGTTTGATTTTTTTTTGTGGGGGCTTAGAGTAAAGATGCTTTCAAAATATGCCCATGAATCCCTGTGGAGGAAGGTTGCACAGCAGGTTGTTCAGATGCATTATAGGAACTGTAATCGAAGGTGTAGGAGAAAAGAGCCAGAATTAGGATCCTCAAGCCAAGAAACAGCAGAGCCCCACGGCATCGCTGCCTCAGTCTCTGCAAAGGCTTTACAACCCACCTCGCTCTCCGATGCGGTGAGCAGTGTTTTCCACGATGCTGCTGTAGGAGCCCGTGTAATTCTGCAGCTGAGGCCAGCTCACATACAGAAGAAATCCAGTGCCTGTAAACAGAGGATCAGGATGAGAAACGCAGCACACGATGCTCAAAAGCAAAGGCTGGAGCATCGTGGCATGTTTCTGGCAACGTGAGCCCCAGACCTGGACCGGAGGGACCCCCGGATTCCTGTGCCCAGGCCCTGCAGTGGCAGATAGCTGAGGAATAGATGTTGTAATGGGCCCCTGAGCACCAGCTCTGCACAGCACCAGGCACCCTCTGTGCCTTCACGGTCAAGATCCTTGGCCAATTAAAAAAAAAAAAGCAGTTTAAAAATGTGCCGCAAGACAGCTAAAGCCTTGACATGCAAGTCTCTCCTGCTGCAGAAAGTACTCAAGGCTAAAAAAAGAAAAAAAAAAAAAAAACAACCCACAAAAGAAACTAAAACAAAGCTTTCTTTTTTTTAACACAAACTCTTTCTTCAAACCCTTTTATCACAGTTTCTTTTGCCCATGTGTTTGAGGAAACGACTTGCTGATTCTCTCACAGCCAGGAAAGGTCCCAGCAGCAAGGGTGAAGAGCTCATCAAAGCTACATTTTCCTTCTACCTCTGGTTTATCAAACTCCCAAATTAAGCTTATTCCCAGCAATACATAAGCAAGACAAATGCATCATTTGCACCTCAACCCAGCCCAGGCAGAAGCAGACATCTGCCCTGAGAAATCCTTGCCAGACCCGGTGCAAAAAAGCCAAGAGGAAAATGTGATTTTGCAGCTGGGACTCTTGACTGTCTCCCAAAGTAGCATTAATGCATCTCACCTTCCTAAACTCCACCAGGAAATAGCTGCAAGGAAGGGGCGGAGGAGGAAAGAGAACCACTTATGAAGCATCAGCTGCAGTCTAATTAGAGCTATTAGCAAGCTCTTAGTGGTGTTTATTAGCCTTTACCCAACATTGCTGAATGAAGCAATCCTGACATCAGCCTTCTGGCTTGGAAAGCTGTGCTCCAACCCCAGCTCGAGGAAGAGAAGTGTTTAGAAAGGTCAAGCTGGTTATAATCACAGCTGCAGCTCTCCTAGCCAGCTCTGGGCTTGTTTTGAGCTCATAGAAACCAAAGTCCCAGAGAAGGCGGCCCACCCTGCATGGGGGAAGAATAAGAAGATCTTCCAGTCAGAGGAGGTCCATCATGATATCTCTCTGAGCTGGAGGCCTGCTCTGAGTTATGGCTATTGAGTCATTTTGAATTGACGGCTTCGTGCTGCCTTTTCGCTTCTGAGAGCCAGGGATTGCCAACCGCCTGCCCCAGTGATCAGAGCCAGACGTGCTCAGAAGACAAGGCAGCAAGCCCTAAGCCTGGCTCAGGACAAGCTGGCTGTGAGTCAGGCAAGATTAAAATAAGATTTACATCTTCTGATGCACAAAACATTCATTGGTGGCTGCTGTTCGATGTCTTCAGCCTGCGAACAGTTTTCTAACATGAAGTGTTTCTGAAACATGTCATGCCTCTCAAAGGACATGCAGCCAAAAGCTGCATGGCTCAAGCAGAGTTAATCTCCCCGTCCCTTATAGTACCATATTTCAAGGGTGTTTATCATACAGAAGGGACTTCTAAAAATGTACAAATGAATATTATAAATCACAGCCTCTGCTGGGAAGGAGCAGGAGGAAGAAACCTCTATGGTTTAGCAAACTCTTAGAAATAACTTAATGTGGAGGGATCTTAGCTATGGGTTTGCCAGAGCTAGTCGTGATTAGTACAGTGGGACCAAAAACCACGCAATCAGGATGCTACAATAAATGAAAGCACTTGGCAAATTCAGAACATCCTTAACCAAAGGAAACACTGAACGCCTATCTGTCTTTCTCAAGCACATACATAGTCAGGTAAGATCTTCCATATCTCTGTGCTGGACAAGCTGCCTTGCTTTTGTGGTCTAGCTACCACAGCTCACAATCTGTACAACAATTTCCTCTTCAGATAAGCAGAAGCAGGTCTCTGCCATCTCAGTGGATGGGTCTGCCTGAGGTGCCACAGATGGAGAAAACCCGACAGAAAGCGTTAACTCTTAGGGCTGAGTACCAGATCAGTACCTGAAAAGCTGAGCAGTCCTCTGAGCTCTGACTCATTCCCGGTGCGTGTAACAACCGACTGCTGCGGTCACAAGGTTTTGAAAAAGATGTATCTTTCAAAGTTTGTGGTTACAAATAATTGCAGTCTGCTTCTGCAATTGCTGTGCAGGACGGCGTTGGTAGAAGCTACCTCTGGGTAGCTGGCTGATGTGACCACCGACTGCAGGCTGTTGGCAAAGTCACGCCTCAGGCACCCGAAGCAACAAAACTTGCAATGTTAGCAGCACAACTTCCCCTCTTGACGAGCAAACGCTCTACACCGTGAAGGTGTTGCTGCAATCACAACCACCTACAAGCAGCAGCAGCAGCTCTTTTGGAAGACAAAATGCGGTGAAAAGAAACTTTAATTTCATTCTCGTTACAGCTCAGGCTCATGGCTTCCAAAAACAGTCATGTTCAGCAGAGAGCCTGTGTCCAAGCTTTGCTCTCACCACCAGCATTTCCTTGCCCATCCTTCAGCCTCCCAGGTGCTGTTATACATCAGGCCATGGTGCTGGAAGGTGGATCCAAGCAGCCCTGCCAAGTCAGCCTCGAGCTCGTGGGAGGGAGAAGCTGCTACCACACTTCCAACCCATGGCCCTTCTGCTGATCCATCCCGAGCATCTTGGAGGGGAGATGCCACATTCCCCTCTCCAGGACTGAACATCGCAGAGGTGCTGGGAAGGGTGAGCCACCAGGAAGAAAAGCGAGTTGTCCCCAAGGAAATCTTGTCCCACACACACCTTGGGTACCACCGCAGGGGTCTCGGACAACCTCATCCCATCCAGCCCGGGGCACAGCAGCTCTCTGCCCGCTACCACTGCAACCCTGTGCGAATCACCCTGCCCTGCAAGGAAACGCTGCTTGGTCCCAGGGATGCCTGCAGGTGATCATGTGAAATGTGAATAAGGAAAGCAGTTTGTGCAGAAAAGTAATGATCCCTTTGGGATCTTCCCAGTTTATATGCAATTACACCAAGCAGCTAAAAAGGAGGAGCGCTTGGCAGAGAAGGGCGGTGGGTAATCCACTGGTGTAAAGCCCGGCAGCTCCCAGAAGCAGTAAGTGATGTAAAGCAGAGCTGGCATTTGAGGATGTGTGTGATCTTCTAGTTTGCTATGTCAGAACATCCGCTACTACGACCTCATACAGCTAAAACTACCTCTGTCTTCACCTGCGGTTGTTGATGACTGTAGTGTAGAGTAACTCACTCAGCTGAGCCTCACGCAGGGGATTCTGCTTCTTCATGCCAATTTATAGCCAATTCAGGATTTCAGCAACTATTATTTATCACCAGGGCTCCCTGCTAACCATTACCACATCAGTGAGGAGTTATTCAAAATGAGTTTCCAAATTAGCGACTCTGCATTCATTTCTTTTATGTTCGTTTCAGTTTATGAGGAATGTCAGCAAATCACAGGATCCCACTCAGGGTAAATTACCTGGGGATTTTACGCATGGTCGTTCTGCTGAGCTGCAAAGGCGGCATGGCAGCGAGCTTGTCATGCTGCTCGCAATGCCTAAGGCACCAGGGAGAAGGAGCCCAACCGCTTCCAAAGGATGATCAGGTTGGAAAGATGCTTAAAACATCTTGCAAGCATGGATGAGGCTTCCCCGTGCAGACTAAAGCACGCTCAGGCTTTGCACCCATCTCCCAACTCGTACAAGGCAATTCCCCTCTCCCCAAATTTATTGTTACTGAATGAGAGAGGAAACCAGAGCCCGCTCTCTTTCTGCCTGATTTTATTGTCTGAGACAAGAGCTTTTCTCCCTGGCAGAAAGCAAACTAGGGTTTGTTTTGTTTAGAAGCGAAGGAATAGCAGGTCTTGACTCCATTCATTTCTGGCAACAGTTATGCCTTGGAAAAACAGTTGTGTTGGCAGCAAAGTGAACAATTTCTGTTTGCTGGAGCAGCCTTTGGCCTCTGTGGATGTTTCTCCTGATCCCAGGCAGATGCAGCATGTCTCCTACGCCATGGCACTCCAGAGATTTCTGCTCCAGGCTTCCCACACCAAGTCAAACCCTCCTCGGCAATGGGGTGAGAGTCAGAGCCACTGGTTCCCATGAGCAGGGCTGTGAACAAGAGTTTATGTGCAGGCAGCAGAGTCAAAGACGCCAAGGGATGTCACTTCTCTTTGCAGAGGTGGAGGAACAGGAGGGCCAGGGGGGTGATGCTGAGGACCAGCTGCTCCGTCACATCAGAGTGGCACCCGTCACAGGTTTCTCGGGGTGCAGCTTGGCAGCAGTGGTGCCATGCAACAGCACAGGGGTATTTTTAAGCTGGCCTCTGAAGGGCAAGGGCTGCCTGGTGAGGTGAGAGACAATGCAGAGACAAAAGGCAGAAAGACCAGAACTAGAAGTTTGCTCCAGGTGGCATCATAAGCCAAAAGGAAATTGTTCCTGGCCATGCCCAAAGCTGTTGAAGAGCCCCAGGCATGGGACATGGAAGGGAAGAAGCAGCTGTTTGCTTTTCTTCCTAAGTCATCTTCTGGCTGGATTCCAGTTTATCCCATGCAGATCCCTCCATTGCGGTAAGGATGGGTTTATCCTCCAGTACAGGAATGAGAAGTGTTTGCCCTTCACAAGCAGCTGGCCAGGAGCTAGCAAGAAGCTGAGCTAAGCATCACACAGCAGGGCACCAGCAGCCACCCTCTAAGGGCTCTCATGACAGCCAACGTGGAGCTGGCAGCGGGCACAGCCGGTGGGACAGCTCTGGCTGGAGGGCAGCAGGATGGTGCAGCTGGAGGAGCTCTGCAGCCCTGGTCCTCCCCAGGGCACCAGGGCCAGGAGAGACGCTAATGAACCGGGTAGGACATAGCTCCAAATCCCAGGGCTGGCCTTCCTAAAACTGTGGTGGTGTTTGGCCAAAGCTTTTCTTTTTTTCTTCTTTTTCTTTTTCTTTTTTTTTTTTTTTTTTGGCATCTGGCCAGGTAAAACAGTGCTGTCCAGCTGCCTTCAGCATTGTGTTACCATTCCTTCACTAATGAATCTTCTGGGATCCCCAAGCCCTGAATCCTGCGCAACTCTCATTGCTCTCTTTCTGCCCTGCGAGATGGCCACAGCTGATTTTCAGATTAAAATTCCCAGTTTGGAAACAAAGCAGCACGAGGAAGGGCAGGTGATATTTCTTTCCTTTTCCCCCTTCACTGTAAAAGCAGGGCAAAGCTGCGGAGGGACCGGAATGGAACGGCCGCCAAGCCGCGGCTCTGAACATCTCTCAGTACATGGTGGTGCCCCAGAAATAGAAGAGCACTAGATAAAAATAAACTACTGGAACAAATTCTCATCTATGATCCTTGGGAGTGACGAAGTTCCTTCCTTGTGGTCCTTCTTCCACCCCCGCGCTGCTGCTCGGCTCCCCTGGCCCCATCCCAGCACCAGGCTGCTGGCTGCTCTCCTGACGGCCTCTGCCATGTACGTGTCCCTAAGTATAAAACCAGCTGGGCGGTGAGTCTGGGGAATTGTACACAGGGATGGCTTGGAGACTCCTTTAGTGGTTTTGTACGTTTGATCTCTGGAACATGTATTTCAAGCCCAGAAAGCCTTTTGTGCTGGCCAAGGAAATAACTACATAAAAGGACAGAGAGAGCTGATAAGGAATGGGGTAAAAGGATTGTGCTGCAAAGGAAAAAGGCAGCCTACCCCTATGTCTTGAAACACCCAAGACATAAAGGGAGAACTGGCAAAGGTCAGTCTGAATTGGATCTTGCAGAGGATGGCAAGAAAAATAACAAGAGAAGTTTTAGCCATATACATCAGAGGAAAAGAAGGAAAGAAGAAATGGCACTGCTGTACAGAGAGGATGGGGTATAGATTAAAGTTAGCCCGAGCATGATCCAAAACTAATGCATCCTCTTTCTAATGTCCTGTCAGTGTGCAGAGGGCACGAGGATAAAAGGAATGAGGAGATGGATGTGGAGATGTCACATCCCTCCAGATCAAGAGTCAGAGGGCAGCGAGCTCACGTCGTGGGCACGGCTGGTTCCTATCCCCCAGCGCTGAACACCTGACACTGGAACCTGCCCATTGAAACGTTCACCAAGCATAGGGAAAGGAGAACAGAAAACCCAGCACCTCGACTTAAGTGAGGGAAAAATGCCCTTCCACCAACTACAGACCATTCAGGTGTCGCATGCCACATGCCAGGCGTAGAGCAAAGTCCAGGGCAAGGGGGAGTGGAGCTCAGGGGTATCAGCCTGTTTTCCACTCTCCCAAGGGTGCCAGACAGCCTGATACTGCTCACAGATAAGATATTGCCTCTGTAAATGGGAGGAATGGAGATCTAATCTACTTCAACCGCAGCAAGGTGTTTGCTGGAGTGCCACGCCACTAAGTTCCCAATAGCCTGGGGGGACAGTGAGTAGCCCACGGGCTGCGAGGCAGACCAGCGCCAGCGCCCGGCTCCTGGGCTGGCAGGGCTACGGCAGGGGGCTGGAGCAGGCTCGGGACCAGTTTTCATCAATGATCTCAGCCCAAAACCAGGACTGGGCTCACAGCATTCAGGGGCCTGAAATGTCCCAGGTAAATGGAGATCCAGAAGCAATTGTCTTCGAGCATCGCTGTGGGAGTATCCCAGCTTCATGACTTGGGACCAGTTTTGGTCCCGGCCAAAAATACTGGAGGAACACCTCATTCCCTTCAGCTCCTGCCTGCCTGCAGCATACGTGCGAGTGCCCATTCTCCTTCCCATAACTGAAGCACTCGACTTGCCATCTGATTTCTAGACATTTCTAGGAAAATCCCCAGCTCTGCTAAGCAGAAAGTCAAGACTGCAATGTGCCTAATCAGCTATGCTAATCTAATGCTGCCATGCAGAGCCAGCGCACGCAGCTCCCATCGCTAACAGGCTCTTGCTGCATAGCCCAGCAGCAGCGACGGTTTGTTTATTTGGAGTGATTTACCTTTGAATTTCTCACCCTGTTCCAAGAAGCCGGCACCCCCAAATACAAATTGCCCCATTGCACCTACCGGTGCCTCTCCAGGCTTCGGAGACGGCCGGGAAGCAGGCTGGGTCCGGGAGGGCTCAGCTTGCAGAGGGCTGCAGGGGAGTACTGGAACAACCACAGCTCTAATTCAATTTCTACCCATTTTCCCTTTTGCTTTCACTTCATTATAGATTATTATTTTTTAAACTGAAGCAGAGTCGATTCTGCTTCCAACTGAATTGCCCACAGGCTGGCTCCTCTCCTCCAGCCAGCTGACACGATCTTTACAGCAAGCTCCTTCCCAACGGACCTGCAGTCTTCAGGGAGCAATGCCTCATTTGGGGAGAGTCCCTCATCTTTTACGGAAAGCAGCATTTAATTTTCAGTCAGTGGCTGTTCCATGCAGCTTTTCAACTAGATAAGAAATGGCATCCATGCACAGACTTAAAAGAGAGTAACTCCCAGCTTGAACTGGGACAAAAAGTTGGGATCTCAGCATATTTTGCAAGTGAGGTGTCCAGAGCAATGACAGAAAGGGTCATTTCACATCCATTTCCAGCCTTTTCTACAACCCAACCTACTTGTTATGCTGCAGATGAGCATAAATTTCTAAATAAGTTGTTTCAAAGCAAAAAACAAACCATTCTCCTTTGAAAAGTGTCAATGCAAGACTTCACAAAGATTTCTAAATATAGATACTTCAAAAGAACAAGTGCAATAAGGAGACTGGTCAAAACGTATCCTTTTCTGCGCAGACTGGCAGCTTTGAAGAACCCGTGTTTTCTGATGAAAAGATGCTAAACTGCAAACGTTCCCTCAGCAGGTCCCTGCGCTGCTCCAGCCCCGGCTCACCCGCCAGCGGCAGCTCGGCTGCTCGTCCCGGCACCGGCAGCTGTGCCGGTCCTGTCGCGGCACAGAGCAGGGAAGCCACAGCGTGCGGGATGACAGCCTGACAGCCTTTCCCAGGCCCACCATGGCTCTCCTCCACTTTCTTCACTACCTGCCTCGCGGTTTGGGGTCCCACTGTGGGGTACGCATAGCTTGGGACAAAGGGAGTGCAGATGCTTCACCGGGCTGCAGGGCTTGGCTCGGCCACCTGGCCAGGATCCCTTGCAATTGCCCCATCCCTTGTCCCATCCCTTGTATAATCTAGAGTCGATGGGTCTTCCCAAAGGGTGGCAGATCACAGCTCTGATCCCATCGCCTCCTGCAAGGCTGCAAAGGTTACTTTGGGCTCCCCAAAACCCCGTCCCCTGCCTCCCCTCGGACACCCCACGCTGCGCCGGTGAGAGCCCTGCAGGCAGGGAATCGGCACCCGGGCAGCAATCAGCAACGGGGACAGTCCTGCCTTTCCTGACCAAATCCAGCTGAACCTCACTAAAAGATTTCTGAGAATTTTTGTAATGCTGTTCTGGAGCACTCCCTGCAGACTCAGCCGGGTTTTGGGGGGAGCATGCTCTTCTGAGAGCTGTTTCCTATTTTTGTCAGCACATTGAACATACCCTCTAAATTAAAATCTTCTATTTCAAGTCTATTTTGATCAACTCCACTTCCTTCAGTTTAAAAGATACAATAAGGATAGATGAGCTCTTACAAATTAAAAGCCTCCCTTGCTTAACAAATTGTCTCTCTGCAATAATTAATTGTCTGGAGAGAGATTCCAGCCCTACGTTTTTGGCCTCATTCCAAGCTGCATACGGAGAAAAAAAAAATTTATATTTGTGAATTTGTTGCCTCACTACACCTGGCTTTCGTGCTTCCCGTACAAGGCAGGACGTGTCTGACCAGCCTACCCGGGGCGAGCCCGTCCTGGGCGCAGCAGCGTCCGTTCTCCTCCGTCAGCACGGCTGTCACCGAGCGCCTGTCACAAGTCTCAGCTTGTGGTTTGCGGGGGGAAGGCTCCAGGCACGTTTCACCGCCTGCTTTTATTTTTTTTTTCCATAGGTGATTATTATTAGATGGCAGGTCTTTCGCTCTGAGTCACTACAGCCATTCCCGTGTGGATGGTTCCCAGAAGCTCATGGTATATAGGGGTTGTGTATATGGAAAATGTGAAAGCAAGGCACAGGTGCTGGGGCAGCTGCTGCTAGCGATGCCTCTTGTCAGATGCTCCAACTCTGTGCTGACTTTGGGACTTTTGGGACTAAACTTATTTAAGAAATTCCTTCCAGTGCATGACTATCCTTATGAGTAAGTCTAAATTCATCTTAGTTTATGCAGTCCAAGTCCTTGGCTGCTACTTCTCTTGCCAGGGGTAGGGAGCTCCTACCTTCCTTCCCTGTGGTGACACTGGAAATATATGAAGGTTATGACATCTGGTCCTTCAAAATCCCGTCAGTCTTTTCTCAGAGGACACGTCCTCCAGGCCTCTATCATGTGTGCTCCTCACCCTTGGAGCTTTTCAGCCAGAAAAGCCTCCATGAAGAGGAAGGTCACAGTTGGCTTTGCTCGCCCTGGTAGATGCTCCAGGTCCTCCGGCGCACAGCAGACAAGGGGAAGGCTGGTATCAGCCAAGATCAAGCCTGGGACTGTAAGAAGTCCCACCTGCAGCACGGGACATGCACACCGTGGGTCAGGGCAGAAAGATCCGCTACGTCTTTACCCCCTCCCACGTACAGCTGCAAGGCCACTGCAAGCCAGGGAGCAGCATCCCACAGCCGCAGCTCCCATTTTTACAAAGTTACCTGCAGAGGCACATGAGATGGAGGTCGCAGCAGTTTGGCACAGAGGAATGGCACGTTGCAGGGAGGGTGTCACAGCCTCTGTCCTGGCCGAGCTTGCCCACACCACCGCGAGGAGCCACCAGCAAACCGATGCTGTTCCCTCCCCAGGGTGGCCCTCGTTGTCGGGGTCTGTGTGCAGAGATCTGCTGGTGCTGTGCATCCACACCGGTTCCCAGCTCCTCATCTCGTGCTGGGAGCAGCTCAGCACTGCATTGGCTTCATGGTCCCTCTGCAACCCTCGGTCCTTGCAGGGCCTCCCCATGCCCCGTCTGCTGGTGCTGGCAGGTCAGGCAGAGGCACTGCAGGGTCCCAGTGTGGGGCCCAGGCAGGGTGTGAGCTGGCAGCAGCAGCCGGCAGCCTGCCTGGGCAATGCCTGCATCCAGGTCGATGCACCGAGCTCCCTGCTCCTTGCCAGCCCCACGGCGGTCCCGCTGCAGGGGAGCGTTTTGCTAATCCTTTCATTCCTGCCCTGTGCCCAGCAGCACAACCTCCTGCCAGCTTTGCAGGGAAATGCTTTGGAAGCACCTGGGACTCAAGCAGGCAATCGTTCCCTGTGAAGCCACAGGGCAGGAGCCAGCTTCCAGCCCTGAGAGGTCCTAAGCCACATAAACAGCCTCAGAGCGGGCGCTTGTATGCGCAGACCAGACTTCGCTGGCCCCAAGCTGAAACCAGACAGCTCATTCCCACAGAAATTGGATGACATTCCTGACAGGGGGACCAAAAATGCTGGGAGGGGTCTGAGCAGGGCTGCAGCCCAGAGCATCCCATCCTCCCACCCCACTCCTGGACCAAGAGCAACCCATGGCTCAGCCTCCTCCACACCCAGAGAGGGCAACAGCTTTGCACAGCCCCAAATTAACCTGCTGCCACAAGATATCACCCAGACCATGATCTCAGCAGTGTTTGGAGGAGGATTAAATATTTATCTGGAAAACAAGAACATACACAATTGCATTTGGCAGGATTAGTGCTAAAGCCCATAAAAAACCCACTCGACAGCTGTAGCCAGTTGCTCCCTTCCTGGGGACACCTCATGCACAGCAGCTGGTGGGTGTACGCTGTGCCAAGGCTCCCACTCCCCTCCCAGCCTTGTGGTCTGGAATGACTGCCACCTCCTCCCACGGACCCCAGCCTTTCCCTTTTCTCTTTACAGCACATCAGAGAGGTGAAAAACCCTCTACTGGTGTCATAAAAACTGCTCTCCCCCTAGCACAGTTTAATTTATAAACAGCTGTGTTTAAGTGAATTGAGGACCCTCCTTGGCCCTTGGATACACTGGAAAACATGTGAGCCTTCAACTGCCTGAAGAATGCTCCATACTAGTGTGAAGCCAGCCAGCAGCCTCCAGTCCTCGTTAGAGCTTGGAGAGCTTTGTATAACACAAATAGACCGGCAACCTGGAAATAAACCTCTAACATCCTCTCTCTGCACTAAGAGAAGCTTAAGAAATGTATCACAGACTGTGTCTATAGTCTGACACTATATCACAGCAGATGGGATCCTGCTAAACCTCCTCGGGATCAGCACTGCAGCAACCAAGGTGGTGGGAAAAGCCTGAGCATCCTTTTCTTCTCCAGAACACGTGTCCAGGTACAGGAAAGGTGCCTTTGGACAGAGATGTTTCCTGGAATAGCCAGGATTTATGGCATGCCAAAAATATATATGCAAGCAGGATGTCGCTCTGGAGCTCAGCCACAGCCCAACGAGGGTCTCCCACCAAAGTGGTTCCTTGCACAGCCGCCAGACCCCCGCGTCGGACTCTCTGCAGCTGTTTTACATGGCCTTTCCTTGCAATATTTTTTCCCACAAGTATGCTCTGGCTTACAGAGCCCCCAGCAGGGAATATCAAAGATTTCTGTTATAATTTACCATTTTGTCCAGGACAGGATTTCACTGGAAAGCAATTGTTTAAAAAAGAAAAAAACATACTAATGGGAAGGCCTCTGCCTTTTATTTTCACCATGTATGTAATCCACTGGAAATCAAAGTGGATGATTCGAGTAAGCTGCTGGCCTCTCCCATCTAGCCAGGAAGAGAAGCAGTCTGTGACAGGGTCAGGACCTTTCCATGACTTTTTAGTTTTTATTTTTCCAGAGGAAACAACTAAGCACAAGTCCCATTTCCCTAACCCAGGATCTTCTGCCAGAGTTCACATAAATGTCTCTCAAACCCAACGGGACACCCTGCCAGCTCCTCTCAGTCCGCGCTGCCCGAGGAGTTGCTCTGCACCCAGATGCTTTGTTTTCTAGGTATTTTCTATTCCTCTTCCCCCTCCTCCTTTGGCTTTTCCAAACCCAGCCCAGGCCGGGGAGATCAGCACAGAGCTGCACCTCCGAACCCTTCTCAGAGCTGAGCTGCCGTATGTGATCTCCCAGGTTGGCTGCCACCTTCCAGGCATAACTTCACCATCTGAGGCTTTTCAGAAGCTCCTGTGTTTGCCAAATCTCACATCCCTGTTCCGGGAGTCCCAGACTTTCCCTGGCGTCTCTTGCAGTTTCCCAGTTCCCAGAATTGCTGTAGCCTTTAATAACTGCTGCTTTACACACACACACACACACACACACACACACACACACACACACACAGGGTCAGAAGACCTCTCCTTGCCATTTCCTGACTCATTACTCACTCCGCAGCTCAGCACAGCCCACTTGGGGAATGTCCCAGTTTATGAGTGTCTCTGGTTGTTGCCCGCTCCATGTGGCCCAGCGAGGCTGGCCGAGGTGGCCGCGCTGCCTAGGTCGGCTGTTGGGTCTGGTGGGTCTCAAGTGCCTCCTTCCTTTTTGGAGCTTGCCACCACTGATGTTTTCCAGCCACAGCCTCTGCAGGTATTGCATCTGCCACTTCCCAGGTTGCTTCTGCAGATGCGCAGTGCACAGCAGCCCATGCCAGCGGGAATGCCCCTGCACGGCTCCTTTCATCTCTAGGTCCGGCTGCTTCCCTGCACCTCACTGCATGGTCCACACAGGCTGTACTTCTCACATCTCCAGTGCTATGTTCTCCAATTAACTCAGATCTAGCATACCAGCCCATGCGGCCCCTCAGAAGCTCCATCGTCACCCAGCCATTGCACAAGGTCGGATTTCAAGGATCTCCTGTGCTCAGGGGTTTGCAGAAGTGGTGGGTTTCCCCGTGCCCCTGCAAGCCCAAGGCCACTCCACCAACTGCACCCCACAGCATCCTTCTGCAGAGCTGGGACCGAGGGATCCAGCCCGGGGACAGGCACAGCAGCCCAGTCCCAGCTCCAGCCACCAGCCTGGACTCTGGCTGCTAGGTGGGGTGGGTTGGGGTGCTGGTCCCAGCAGCTGGGGGAGGCAGCGTTAAGGGGGACAGTACAACCGTCTGATGAAGCCAGGTGAGAGTCTGAACCCTTGAAGCTCCCCAGAGGTGTTGGGAAGATGGAGCACACTGAGCTCAGAGCCTGCCCCGTTGGGCTCTCTTGCCCCCAGGCAGCAGGGACCTTTTATTGGGAGGGATTAGGGCCAGGGGCCTGGAGAGGGGATCCTGCCCCGACAACCAGAGCCCATTATCCCTACATGGTGCTTCCCATCCTGAGACTTCCAGTCAAAACATCCCTCCTAGAGCAGAGCCAAGCGAGAGGCCCTGGAATAAATCAACACCCCAGTGACTTCAGCTGACGCAGACATTCCTGAGCAGATTTGAATCTTGTTTTGCAGGAGGGATCCCTCTGCGGCGGCCACACACTGCACACGCCAGCCACTTGAGAAGCATCTGGCAGCCAGTCCATGGCTCTGCTACCCAGACACATCACAGGGCTGCCAATCAGTGGGAAAACTCTCTGGCTCCAGCAGGTCATAAGCTTATTAAAGATAGATCTGTGCTTTTGTCTGCAGAGATAAACACATCTGTCCTCATTTTGGCTGGGATAGAGTTAATTTTCTTCCTAGTAGCTGGTATAGTGCTGTGTTTTGGATTTAGGATGGGAATAATGTTGAGAACACACTGATGTTTCAGTCGTTGCTGAGCAGTGCTTACACTAAATCAAGGACTTTTCAGCTTCTCATACTGCCCTGCCAGCGAGGAGGCTGGAGGTGCACAAGAAGCTGGGAGGGGACACAGACAGGACGGCTGACCCAAACTGGCCATATGGCTATTCCATACCGTATGGCGTCATGCTGAACAAAAAACTGGGGGGAGTTGGCCGGGGCGGGGGGGGGGGGCGGGGCACAGCTGCTGCTTGGGGACGGGCTGGGCATCTTTCATTTTCTCAGTCCCTTTGGCGGCAGAGTACAGGCCACAGTTTGCTTTCACTTGGAGGGGCGTCCAGTACACCTGGAATCGACTGCCCCAAGGGTGGAAACACAGCCCCACCATTTGCCATGGACTGATCCAGCCTGCGCTGGAACAGAGTGAAGCTCTGGAACACCTGCAATACACTGATGACATCGTCATACGGGGCAACACAGCAGAAGTTGTTTTTGAAAAAAGGAAGAAAATAGTCCAAATCCTTCTGAAAGCCAGTTTTGCCATAAAACAAAGTAAGGTCAAGGGATCTGCACAGGAGATCCAGTTTTTAGGAATAAAATGGCAAGATGGACGTTGTCAGATCCCAATGGACGTGATCAACAAAATAACAGCTATGTCTCCACCAACTAGCAAAAAGGAAACAGAAGCTTTCTTGGGCGTTGTGGGTTTTTGGAGAATGCATATTCCAAATTACAGCCTGATTGTAAGCCCTCTCTATCAAGTGACCTGGAAGAAGAACAATTTCAAATGGGGCCCTGAGCAACAACAAGCCTGTAAAGAAACTAAATGGGAGATAGTTCAAGCAGTAGCCCTTGGGCCAGTCCGGGCAGGACAAGATGTAAAAAAATGTGCTCTACACCACAGCCAGGGAGAAAGGTCCTACCTGGAGCCTCTGGCAGAAAGCATCAGGGGAGACTCGAGGTTGACCCCCAAGGTTTTGGAGTCAGGGATACAGAGGATCCGAGGCCCGCTATACTCCAACTGAAAAAGAGATATTGGCAGCATATGAAGGGGTTTGAGCTGCTTCAGAAGTGGTTGGTGCTGAAGCACAGCTCCTCCTGGCACCCCGACTGCCGGTGCTGGGCTGGATGTTCAAAGGGAGGGTCCCCTCTACACATCACGCAACTGATGCTACGTGGAGTAAGTGGGTCGCATGGATAACACAACGGACTCGAATAGGAAACCCCAGTCGCCCAGGAGTCTTGGAAGTGATCATGGACTGGCCAGAAGGCAAAGATTTTGGAATATCACCAGAGGAGGTGGTGACGCATGCTGAAGAGACTCCACTGTATAATAAACTGCCAGAAAATAAGAAATATGCCCTGTTCACTGATGGGTCCTGTCGCCTTGTGGGGAAGCATCAGAGATGGAAGGCTGCTGTATGGAGTCCTATACGACAAGTCACAGAAACTGCTGAAGGAGAAGGTGAATTGAGCCAGTTTGCAGAAGTGAAGGCCATCCAGCTGGCTTTAGACATTGCTGACAGAGAAAAGTGGCCAGTGCTCTATCCCTACACTGACTCAGGGGTGGTGGCAAATGCCCTGTGGGGGTGGTTACAGCAATGGAAGCAGAGCAACTGGCAGCGCAGAGGCAAACCCATCGGGGCTGCTGCATTGTGGCAAGATATTGCCGCCTGGATAGAGAATCTGGTTGCAAAAGTATGTCACGTAGATGCTCACATACCCAAGAGTCGGGCCACTGAAGAACATCAAACGAACCAGCAGGTGGATCAGGCTGCTAAGACTGAAGTGGCTCACGTGGATCCGGACTGGGAACAGAAGGGTGAATTATTTCTAGCTTGGTGGGCCCACGAGACCTCAGGCCATCAAGGAAGAGATGCAACATAGAGATGGGCTCGTGATCGAGGGGTGGACTTGACTATGGACACTATTGCATGAATGTAAAACAGGCGCTGCAATCAAGCAAGCCAAGCGGTTCAAGCCTCTCTGGCATGGAGGACGACGGCTGAAATATAAATATGGGGAGGCCTGGCAGACTGATTATATCACACTCCCACAAACCCGCCAAGGCAAGCACTGTGTGCTCACCATGGTGGAAGCAACCACCAGATGGCTGGAAACACATCCCATGCCCCATGCCACCGCCCGGAACACTATCCTGGGCCTTGAAAAGCAAGTCCTATGGCAACACAGCACTCCAGAAAGAACCGAGTCAGACAAGGGACTCATTTCTGAAACAACCTCATAGACACCTGGGCCAAAGAGCGTGGCATTGAGCGGGTATAGCACATTCCCTGTCATGCACCAGTCTCCCGGAAAATCAAACGATACAACGGACTGTTAAAGACTACACTGAGAGCAATGGGTGGTGGGACGTTCAAACATTGGGATACACATTTAGCAAAAGCCACCTGCTTAGTCAACACTAGGAGATCTGCCAATCGAGCTGGCCCTGCCCAATCAAAACTTTAACATACTGTAGAGGGGGATAAAGTCCCTGTAGTGCACATAAAAATATGGTGGGGAAGACAGTCTGGGTTATTCCTGCCTCAGGCAAAGGCAAACCCATCCGTGGGATTGATTTTCCTCAAGGACCTGGGTGCACTTGGTGGATAATGCAGAAGGATGGGGAAGTCCGATGTGTACCTCAAGGGGATTTGATTTGGGGTGAGAACAGCCAATGAACTGAATTGTATGATGATAATTGCTGTATAATACTGTATGTCATCACTACTATGGTTGTTATATGCCATATCAACGGTATTACAATAAGAATCACCCAAATTAATGAAGAATGAACTTTGATGAAGCCGAGCAAAGTGCAGCGATGATAGAACCAGACAAGCGCAGCGGTGAGGGAACCAGAACTGGCTTCAGCATGCAGCAATCCAACACCACACACCACCTCTCCCGCCCTGAAGGACTCCTATGACAGATGGAGCCCAAAGTCATGGACTAAATGAACTCAATGAACATTTTAGAGGGCTGGCCCATAGACTAAGGGAATGATATCTGTGTGCATATATCAAAAGATAGGAAAGGTGGCGGTGATTAATTGGGAATTATTGGAAGGTGTGGGACCTGGGCATGACATAGATGGTATAGAATAAGGGGTGGATGCTGTCCTGGTTTCAGCTGGGACAGTATTAACAGTTAAAAAAAATTAAAAATTAACTGTTAAAATTTTAAAAACTGTTAAAAATTAGCAGTTTTCAGCTGTTAATTTTCCTCTTAGTAGCTGGTATAGTGCTGTGTTTTGGATTTAGGATGGGAATAATGTTGAGAACACACTGATGTTTCAGTTGTTGCTGAGCAGTGCTTACACTAAATCAAGGACTTTTCAGCTTCTCGTACTGCCCTGCCAGCGAGGAGGCTGGAGGTGCACAAGAAGCTGGGAGGGGACACAGCCAGCACGGCTGACCCAAACTGGCCATATGGCTATTCCATACCGTATGGCGTCATGCTGAACAAAACTGGGGGGAGCTGGCCGGGGGGGCACGGCTGCTGCTTGGGAACTGGCTGGGCATTGGTCAGTGGGTAGTGAGCAATTGCATTTGCATCACTTGTTTTGTATATTCTTTTATCATTATTATTATTTTCCCTTCCTTTTCTGTCCTATTAAATTGTCTTTATCTCAACCCACAAATTTTACCTTTTTTCCGATTCTCTCCCCCATCCCACTGGGGGGGAGTGAGTGAACGGCTGTGTGGCGTTTAGCTGCCTGCCAGGTTAAACCACGACAACATCAAAGGCATTTTGGTCTGTGTGCCAGTGCCACCAGTATCCCCGTTTGGCAGAGATGGAAGCTGGGATGTGCTCTCCGTTCCCAGCATTGGGGGAGTTCAGCCCAGCTGGGGGAGCAACAGGATCCATCTCCTTCCAGCTCGGGGAGCCCAGGGCCACATCCAGACCATAATAAGTCAGCCCCTGGCTATTTGCTCGGGGGGCTCAGAAGTGGCTGGTGGGGACTGAAGCACCCCACTCACAGTGCATCGTTGCCAGCACTGTTCTCCTTGGGCCACGCGGAGCCAGGGGGGTGGCCAAGCTTCACTGGTGCTTTGCTGACAGCCCCAGACCTGCTCAGCTCGAGAGGGAAAGCTAAAAGGGGAAAGAGGTCCTCACACAGCTGGCCCGACAGTTGATATTCACACAGTGCTTTGAAACCCACAGATAAAAGATTTGAGACACGAAAGTCTGCCACTGCCTGTTTGTCATTTGGTGTGGTTCCTCCCTGCCATCACACGTGCAGGGGACAATTTTCAGCAGAGGCGAGCACAGCCTTGCAGGAAAGATGCCCAGCCCGGAGCATCCCTGCCACTGACCCGGAGCAAGCGAAGCCTCTCCCCACCGTGGCGCAAAACCTCCAGCACGTCAGCGTGGGCTCCTCCTGCCGCCTTCAGTTGCACAAGGAGCAAATTTGCACCCCAGTGTTGGCTGGTCTCCAGTTTCCTCCTCCCGCTTTGCAGCTAGCCCCCCCCCTTTTTTCTTTATCTCGCCCCAACGTAACGGGAGAGTTTCGATCCTCTCTGCAGCCTCTGAGCCATCTCAGACAGCCCAGCTCCAGGCTCAGCTGGGCTTGCTCTGAGGGGGCTCACACCAATTGCAAAGCCAGGCTTGCGCTGGGAGGAGCGAGTGACGGAGTCAGGCCTCCCGGCATATCTGCAGCAGAAAACCGCTCGGGAGGGAGGGTTTGCACATGGCAAACAAGCAGCAAGAGCCCCGAAACCTTAATGTTAGCGAGGAAGGTGACGGTAGCACGCAAGGAAGCAGCAGCCGGAGGCAGCAGGCGTCCCACACCCATCTCTGTGCCTGGCACGGCTTGGTGGAGCCCGACACATTACGTGCCCACAGTACAGCTCACTTTCAGCATTTCAAATTTGCCGGATGATAACCTCGGTGTCTGAGTTCAGAGCTCTGATCCCACCCACTTGTGCCGCCTTCACAAACTGAGCCGCGCACGCCGGGGGAAAGTTGGAAGCAGCACAGCCACCGAGGGCTCCCACCTGATCAGGAGCTGCGAGAGAGCAGCACCTTTCCCAGGTAAAGCTTTTGCCTTACTTTTTGCTCAGTCGTTAAGCTGGTAAATCACTTTCTAGGTGAGATCTCAGAGGGTTTGGTGGGTCCTCGCTGAGGTTAGGGTGTGCTAAGCACCCTGCAATGGGCCACCCGGGTCAGAGCAGGAGGGTGTCGCTCATCGGACCCTTGCACTATCATCATCCTGCTGTGCAAAGGCCAGTTTGGGGACTTTTGCCGGTGGGGACCGCCGGAGCCGAGAACATCAGGGTCAGAGAGGGGATATGGGTGGAGTGTGCCCAAGGCACAGAGGCAGAGCCCTGACCTAAGCATTTGCAGGTGTGAAGCGTCTCTGCCCAAGCAGCCTCCTTGTGTGGTTTGCTGCTAAGCCAACTTCTTGCATCGAGCTGCCCAAGCCCTTTCTCTGAGCACCCCAGCCCCTCCATCCAGCCCTCCGCACCCTGGCAGCTGGTGGGCATCTGCTGGAGCACAGGTTGCCCCATTTGGGGGCACGGTTGGCTCTGTGGGGCAGGGTACCCCCAAGCTGGGCTGTAGCACTGGCACAGGAGGGGTGGGTGGTCCCCGGGGTTATGCAGTGCCCGCTGACCCCCAGCCAGAATAGGCTTTGGCAGGAGGCTGAACCCTGGCACTTCTGCTGGGAACTCACGCAGCTCCACGCATCCCCCTGAGCCTAGCACCTCTGATTTCAGTTTTGCCTTTCCGGGACACCCTCTGCAGAGCAAACTTTCGAAATGCTGGTTTCCGCATAGCGCTCGGGTTTGCTGCTTTCAGGGATCATGAACTCCCTCTTACCCACAGAGCCCTCTTCCTCCTGGGGAGCATGATGGGGGGCTGGTGGCCGTGATGGGAATTGTGTCCTGCCTCCCCCAGCCCCTCTGCTCACACCAGAGGCAGTAATTGCTGCTGCGTATCAGTCAGGGTTCAGTCTGGGATGGGGCAGACAGCACCAGGCTCTGGAGGACACCAAGGAGCAGGGACAAAAGTGTCCGGGGGGGGCACAGCCAGGCAGGACCCCGGGGTCCCCCCACAGCCCCAGAGAGTTTGCAAAGGGGCTCTGCAAAAAATGAGACTGCAACTGTCTGCATGCACCTGTAAGATCGCAGGGTAAGCCATGTCTACCCACCCAAATGAGGGCACCGGGCACCTTGGATGGGCAAGCACCCACAAGCAGCAGCCCTGCCCCGGGGAGCAGAGGGGAAGATGAGCAACTGCAAGGAAGAGATGGAAGCAAGGGAGCAAAAGCTCCAGCAATGGGGTTCACCGAGCGCAGAGGCATGCCGGGGGATGCTACGGGGTGCAGCACCGCATGGGAGGCGTGGGGAAGAGTACAGCCCTTGCAGAAAGGCCGCTCATAAACAAGAAACAACCCCACAACCTCACCAAAGCCTTCCACGGACAGCAGGGCAAGCTGGTTTCTACCCCACTCTCACATATGTCCCCTCTCATGTTGCTTTCAAGCCCCAACTTCAGCAAATTTGGTCTTGTGAGGCAGGCTCATGGCTCTGGCACGGGATCGAAACAGCCCTTTGCCAGGGTCCCTGCAGCTCCCGGCCCTGCCCATTCCCCCCATCGAACCTCAAACACCCTCTTTCAGACCAGAAGAAATCCCCACCCTCCTGCCTATCTCACAGCCTTGGCTGAAGTACCTCTCACAGCGTGCCCAGATGTTTAATCTCTGGAAGCACTTGAACGTAATTTTAGAAAAAGCCATGACGCTCCGCTGCAAGCTCTGCAGGGCCAGGGAATTTGCTTTGCTCCTAAGTGACTTCTGCCAGCACTTTGCTCGGAAAGAAGCTTACACAGGAGGCGGAGTGACATTTCAGGTCCCCAGGATGGAGCTAAAATTCTTCATGCCGAGCTTTTCCCAAGCCCCCAACCATCGCTGTCGGTGCCCTTTCGGGTAGCGGGAAACACTTCCCAAAGACAGGCTGCCGCATTCAGGCTCTCACTGAGTGCTCCTTTCTGCCCATGTATCCGCTCGTGGTGCCGATGTACCTAGGCTTTTAACAGATTTTAAACAAACCTATTATACCAGCAGTAGAAGCACATGAACGGCGAGCAGCAAATGTATTACCTATGGTGCTGGAGCAGGCGCTGCATCCCATTCGTCTTACTGCAAAAGTGTACAAAGTGCTAGAATAAACGATGCTGAAAGATGGGGAGGAGGAATAAAAGGGTAAAATGCAACAGAAATTTCCCATGGATAAATCACAGCCCCCTCCCCAGAGGAGATAATTGCCATTTTAAATGGGAACACAGTGGGTCAAATGTAACATGGGCTGCAACAGAGCAGAAAATATCTATCCAGGCAGGAGAAGGCAGGAATTACTATGAGAATTGTAAGGAGGCTAATGGGGAGACGATAGTACATTACAATGGAAGGATCATTAATGCTCTGGAGAAGGCTATTAATAGAGTTCCTTAAAGATCAGCCTAAAGATAAAATTTATGTAATGGTTTTCATTAGTGATTTTGGCTCAGAAAATGGGAGTTTCTCTAAGAAAAAAATGTACTGTTGAGAAACTTGGGAGAAGTTTTGAACTGGACAAGAGACTAAGTATGCAGGAGAAGAACCAGAGGATCCGAAAATCGACAGAAACACAAGGGGCTGGCACAAGTTCATACACTTAGGGACTAACAGCAAAAATTGCTACTCTAAGCAGCTGAAAACACCATAGAAAAAATATCTGGCTTTTAGGGAACCCCAGGATGACTGCAACAAAACAAATGCAATCTGACAAGTCTTCACAGCAGAGATAGCATCCATCAGAGCACCAGCACCACTGGAAAAGGCACTAAAAGGATGACCCAGAAGTGATGCCCTGCTCTGGTCCCTCACTGTCAGGAGGGTGATTTTGAACTAGGAACAGGTCCAGGCTGTGTTAATGAGGATAATCAGGTAAATGTAAAAGCTGCCTGGTGAGACAGGGCTGGAAGGGTATCATTTATTCAGGCTATTGCTAGAAAGGCTGCCATGGGAAACAGCTGCCTTGCTCATACATCAAGGAGGAAATGAACTCGCTCTGCCAAAACACAACAGGAGCAGAGGACACAGGACCTGGTATTAAAGGTGGCTGCAAGTGACCTGGGCAGAAAACCAGGGGCAGATGTGGAGTCCCAGAGGACCAATGCTCCAGGAGAGAGCCCCAAGCTGGGCACATCGCCCTGGGGACTGGGCTCCGACGGCAGCGGGCTGACCCCACAGCCCCCCAGGCTACACCAGCCCTCCAGCCCGCTTTTCCTACAAAGCCACATCCGGAAGCTGCAATCGCTCGAGGGAATGTTTCCATGAGATAATTTGGCCAAAGGGTAAGGGAAAGTCTCTCACACCCCCACCACAGTTAGGGTTGCAACATCCCGCGTCTGAGCTGGCAGGCGGCAGGTCCTCTCCCATCTCCTGGAGGAAGAAAGTCCCACGGGTGTGCAGGCAGCCGAGCCCTGCAGCCCACGTGTGCAGGGAGGGTGCCCGTGCCTGGGCTTTGAAAGCAGCCGAGAGCCCAGCTCTACCCGGGCTCCTCTGCAGGGATGGGGACACCTCTGTCCCCTTTGTTTAGGGACCCCTGCTCCTTCCTTCCACAGCTCAGCCCAGTGGCCCCATATCTCACTTGGAAACACTTTCTAATCCCTGCCCAGGGGTGGGGGGGAAGAAAAAGTGATCATTTCTTGCCCTGAGCTAATTAGAAAAAGCAATAAGAAACAAAACTACTGGCCAGGGCTGCAGCACAGGGCTGCACTGCGGCGGGTGCTGAGCACGCCGACACGGCCGGAGCTGGGACCCGCCAGCAGAGCCTGAGCCGAGCCCGAGCTGAGCCCCAGCAGAGCCCACGTGAGCTGCGAGAGCTGGTGGCGGGAGCAGGTTGTTGATGTGTGGTGAAGCAGCCACGCAGGAGGCTGCGATCCACCCACAGCATTTTCTAAGTGTGCTACTCCCCCTATAATTTATCCTGCCATTTCCACATGTCGGGAGCAATGAAAAAACATCCCTTTCACTTGGAAATACCCTTCTCTGAGAACAACCTGTTCTCGTCATTGCCGTCAGCGGGCAGGCAGCGCTCAGCTTGTTCCACGCTCCTTTTGTGCGCGAACAAAGAGCTTTCCATGGCAAGAGTCTGCACTGCAGCAGGAGGTGAGGAACCGCTCCGCATGCTGCCGCCGCAGCTGAAAGCAGCACATCCCTCTCCTGACAGCCTTAAGCCCAGCACCCAAATTCAGAGGGTCCCCTGTCTGGCAATGAGTTTGCTCTGCTCAGCAGAAAGCTTCCCACAGGCCAGTTCATCACTTGTAATTCACTTTCAATTCCTTTAGAAGCAGCAGGGCTGCAGGTATCGTCTCTAATCTCACCGGTCCAGTCCCCACCGTACAGCTCCTGGCAATCAGTGGTTATTTACTCATGCAGTCTCCCCGGTATAGTCTCCCTCTTGGCCCCCATGCCTTTAACGTTCATTCAAAGACATAAACCAACTGAAGAGTATTTCAGCCTGCTCCACATCGTTATCTTGCTCTTGCAGGGTGAGTTTAACTTTCAAATCTCACCCCTGTCCTCTGCCAAGGCTGGACCTTTTCTTTTCCTGGAGTTTCTTCTGTTTGCTCCATCTCTGCAGCCTGCTGCACCCTGCGGAGAATCAGCTCTACCTTCCTGCACAAGCCTGTGCATCGCCAGGGAGGGCTTTGCTCCCGCTCCATGGGCTGCGGAGAGCCTGGGGAGCTGGGTCCTGCACCACCCACGGGGACTGGCACAGCTCTCCCCCACCAGCACATCGGGGAGGGTGGGGAGACCCATCACCTCACCTGGGAAGTGCATCGGGGGAAAACCACAGCTACAGCGCAGGCAGTTGGGCTCCTCAGCCTCCTCTCTCTCTCGTCCCTGCAGTGCCTCAGTTTCCCTTTAGGCGCCTTCCCGACATGGGTGTTGCTTGCAATCACACAGGAATCGAGGCCCCTTTGAATCTAGTAGCAGTGGTCCTGGAGACCACTGTAATCAGCAGCCTAAAGCTCTTTTGGAGGTTTAGAGAGGACTGCTGTGTTTCTGCCCTTGCAAAATACAGCTTTTTGTTATTTACATCCAGACAGAAAATAGTCATAAAAAGTAAGCCTACAAGGGATGTTCTCCACTCTGTGTCCCTGTCCCACAGCAGGAACAGCTCCATCCAAACTCTCCCTGAAAAACAAATCTCTGTGCTGCCCTTCAGCTGCTGGGAATGGGACTGACAAAGCTGTCAGAGCCCTTTCCAGCCACCTCCTCTCCCCAGGATATTGCGCCTCCGATAAATAGGTTCCTCTTTCCCCCCAGGGCCCTGCGCAGAGCGAGGATTTCCCCTCCAGGCCGCAGGAGCCAGCGTGGTTGCTGACAGCAGGGACCCACACAAGGCCTGAGCTGCTGCAAAGTGTAGATACAAAGGCAGACTTTAATGACATAGCCACAGCCGAGCTTCAGAAATTACGTAGTGGTGACTAATTTTGCTAGACTGCGTAAGAAAATTGCACTGCTTTCTCAGGAAAACACTTTCCTCATATCCTCACAGTCCTCATTTTTATCGTAAGCTTGTAGGAACTTGGTGCCTCTAAAATCCCTGCCCTTCTCTCAACAACCCTGCGTTACGTGGGCACCCCTGGGGCTGGGAGAGGCCGGCTGGCAGGGATGTGTGCCTAGCTGCCAAGGGAATTTCCAGTTCAGGTTTAAGTGGGCTGAGGCATGCAGAGAGGTGCAGACGCCCCATTTCTGGAGAGGTTTGAAGGGCAGCTCAAAGGACCTTCGCCCACTGCAGCTCTGACTTGGTGCTTTCTTTGCAGGTTGTCCTCGGGAGGTGGCAAAGCTCTGTTCCTGGCTGGAGCACTGCTGATCGCTGTTACCAACCAAACATGCAGAGCGCGTGAGACCCCACAGGACCTGACCCCATGGTCGCTCAGAGGAAAGGAGAAGGCAGGAGAGGAAAAGGGAGCAGTTGAGACCCACCAGCAGCTGCCGCAGGCGATCAGCTCCAGCACTGAGCTCCCAGATGTGAGCAACGGGCACAAGCGAGTCGCAAGGCCACCTCTTTCCCTAGACTGTGTCATTCCTAGCATACAAGGCTGAACACGTGAGGTGACTCTGCAATGTTCTCCAAGGTCACTGTAGGCCCAAGGTCGCTTTGGAAAGGGCTCTAGGGCTGCCTGGTAGAGGCTCACTCCAAGTAGCTTTGGAGCCAGTGGGAGCAGGACTGCTCTATCCATGCAACTGCACTATGGATCCGTGTTACAACCATACAAGTTCTCAAGAAAGGATGAGCTTCCCCCTGCAGCTGCTGGTCGGGTCCTGCCTCACCATCCTCATCGCGATCACCCTCTTGGGTAACATCATCGTCTGCCTGGCCATCACCCTTGACCGCCGGCTCCGCAGCTTGACAAACTGCATCATCGTCTCCTTGGCCATCACTGACCTGCTACTGGGCCTCCTGGTGCTACCGTTCTCTGCCTTCTATGAACTCGCCAAAGAGTGGCCCTTCGGCAGCACTTTGTGCAACATCTACACCAGCCTGGACGTCATGCTGTGCACGGCTTCTATCCTCAACCTCTTCATGATCAGCCTGGACCGCTACTTTGCGGTCACCACCCCACTCCGCTACAGCCAGCTGGTCACTCCCTCCCGAGTGGCTGTGGGTTTGGTTGTTATTTGGACCGTTTCACTGATGGTCTCCTTCCTACCCATCCACCTGGGCTGGAACGCCAACGGGACAGCAGTCCAAGACACAGTCCCCAACTGCAACAAGGAGTGCATGCTGGAGGTGAATACTGTGTATGGACTAGTGGACGCCTTGCTCACCTTCTACATCCCTTTGGTCATCATGTGCACCACCTACTACCGGATATTCAAGATAGCGAGGGAGCAAGCCAAGAGAATAAACCATACATGGTGCTACAGCAGCAACGCCCCCATGCCGCCCATGGTGAAAGAGCACAAAGCCACCGTGACACTGGCAGTGGTGTTGGGAGCATTCATTGTGTGCTGGTTCCCCTATTTCACAGTGTTCACGTACCGGGGGATGTGGGGGGACAGCAGGGTGAAAGGCACACCCATGTCCATTGTCCTCTGGCTGGGTTACGCCAACTCAGCCCTGAATCCCATCCTCTACGGGACGCTCAACAGGGATTTCCGAGTAGCATACCAGCACTTGCTGCACTGCTGGAGGACTGGGGGCCCCAGGAGCTCCCGCCTGCCTCCTGTCCAGAAGGCCCAGTCCAGGGGCAGGAGCTGCAGGCAGGGCCAGGGCAAGCAGGAGGGTAAACCCCTGAAACTGGAGATGAAGAAGGGGATCTTGCTGACCGATGAAGCCCTCAAGAGGTAAGAGCCTTCTTACATGTAGGGCTTTGGTGGTAGGTCCATCCCCAGAGAGGAAGGCAGAGGTGGGGACCCCAAGTCGTCCATGAAATTTTAAGCAACGAGCCCATGCCCCAGCAGGAGGTCGTTGCCCAGACAACTCCTGCTCTTCATAGCCACTCAGAAATTCATCACCACCAGCAGGGACCCAGCTCAGGTCCCTCCGTGCTGGCAGCACAGGTCCAGCTGCTCCAGCTTCACCAGTGGCTGGCCACCACTGCAATCACTACACATTCACAGGGAGCACAAAACGTCCCTGGCTTTGCTGGGTAAGGGGGACACTTCTGCCACCAGAACTTGCTGTACAGAACAGGGTGCAGCTATTAGCCGCGACTGCTCTCAAAAACCGGCCGTGTCCCACTCTCAGGTGGCAGGCAAAGCCTGGGCACGCAGCAGAGCTGTGGAGAGCTTGGGAAAGGCGACTGCCCAGCACAAGGTGGGCAACAGGGTGTTAGCCCTGGGGCACGGAGGTGAGGCACCTGCGGTCAGGCTGCGAGTCCCTGCCGTGGCCAAGATCTGGCTCAGAGGGGCTTAGCAGTTTCCCTTCCCGGCCAAGCCACACACCCTCAGCATTTCAGCAGCCCGTTTACATCAGCAGCAAATTCAGCCAACAGCAAGTTCTATTCCCATCTATGGAAAGGAGCAAGAATAGCCAAAATTAGGTTGACAAATGCTTTTAGAAATACAAATACCCATGTAAAAGTTAGAGCCAAAAAATCCCTGGGTGTCACCTCAAGCATGTGATGGGGATCGGGCCCCTCGGAGGGGTGCGGGTGCAGTGAGGGAGCAGGATGGGTGCAAGGCAGATGAGCTCTGTGCCCAGCTGTGGCACTAGTCCCCTCCCTGGCCACCCACGTCCCCGCAGGGCTGGGCCACCCGCACACTGCCTTGCCCAGAGACATTCACCCACGTGAGCATAAGGAGATCAGAGAAGCGTGCTGTCTGCCACGGTGCAAACTGCTGCTCCCAACACTTCAAACTAACTTCTAGGTAGTGCCTGATAAGCAGCCCAGAAACTTTCCATCCATAGATAAGGAGTCCTTTGACTCCCTATTCCCAGCGTGCCAGCAAAGAAGCCGCACTCGTGCTTTCCTGCGGCACATGCCCTTGATCCTGTCCCAGAGACACAGTCTCAAGTCACCAAAAGGAGAACGTAAGGAGGTCATCCAAAACGTGAGGTAGCCATCCAAAAGGCTCAGCCGGCATCGTGCCTCCCCTGGGGCTCAGATGTGACTTTACCCAAGGCAGAGGGGCAGCTTGGGGCAGGGGAGCCTGCCCCAGGAGACACAGGGGGATGGATGAGCGCAAATAGAAGACCCCGGCTCCTGGGGCTGCCTTTTCAGCTTCTGAGGAACTAATAAAGAATGCAAAGGTATAGCATTTGGTAAACATAGTTGCAGGTGTATAAAAAACATATGGAGAACAGGGGCCTGTCATGGTAGACATGCTTCTGCAAACATACAGAGATGAAGAAACAGCTGTGCTGTTTATTCACACAAAAGTGCAGCTCCTGGGCAAACTGGGAGCTCATGCACGGGGGCTCTGCAGCTGGCCAGGGAGAGCTGGCCAAGAGGAACGGGCTGGCAGGACTTGTCTACGCAGCTGAGAGGGAGAAGAGAAGAGAAGAAAAACGTCAACAACTTCTCAAAGTGCTGCCTTACCACAAAGGGAGAATAATGAGATGGAGGGAAAGAAAAGGGGAAGAAAAATGGGTTTCTGTTCCCTGGGCGGAGGTCAGGGTCACTGGAGCCTGCCTCCTCCTGGCTTTCCCCTTCCCAGCTTTCCCAGGTAGACAAGGTCCTTCCTCCGGTTCCCCAGAGGGCCTGATCCTGCTATAGGAGTTGCATCCAAAGCCCACGCCGGGGTCAGTGGCAGCCAGGGGACCTCCATCCCCAAACTCAGCATGAGGGTGCCCCGTGCCAGCAGGGCTTGGCAAAAGCCCCAGCGTAGGGACCCGGCGCATGGCTCCAGACCATCCTCACCTCTGCGAGGTGAAGTTCCCCCACCGCTAAAATCAAGCCCAATGAGTATCGTAGCTGGATTTGCTCCCAAGGGTGCAAGAGGTTGGAGGGCAAGCGGCAGCCAGTGCCACACCAGCACACAGGAACCATGGGGAAGCGAGAGAGGAAGACTCAAGCACGGGGGTGTTTCTTGACCTTTCTAAATCCAGAGATCTCCTCCCCATCCTACGCAGCACCACTGCTGTGGTTTCTGCTCGCGATCAGATAAGAGTTGCTCATGCACCGAATGATCAGTTATTGCTTTTACTTTCTCTACTTCTCTTTTTAGCCTGCTCACTTTCACAGAAATGATGCACTAAGGATCGCGTGGGGCCCCTTCCAATGCCTTTTTCCATAGTCAGATATGTAGACATCTGCTGTTGGCAGATGATCTGGATCAACTAATACTACACAAGACAGGTGGGCACAGGATTTACCTGTACACCAAAAGCCTGGCAGCCAATTTCACCCCAAGCACGAACCAAGCTGGTTCCTCTCCCCACTTCCCTTCTGCATAGTCTTCCCAGTTGTCTGTCCCAGCCACGTTAACAGAAAGACCAACACAAATCAGTCCACACACTCATAACCCCCCCATATAAGAAGGACCAGACCTGAGAAGAGCTCAGCTCGGAGCAGCTCCACAGGGTCATTCAGGGGAAAGCACAACAGGCAGTGTTTTGAGCCACTGCCCTTAATAACAATGTTCTTTCCTGTTATGAGGCATAGCGAAAAGACCAGCAAACAATAGTGGGAATACTGGAGAACTGCAGGCAGTCTCAGGGGTGTCAGGAGCAGGGACAGGGAGTCAGAGTCATCGCTGCTTTGGAAATCAAAACACCACAGGATAGCACCACAGCTGTTAAAGGGCTGGGGGCATTTCCATGGGTGAGGACCAGGTAGGGTGGAGAGCGCAGGGCCAAGCAGGGACTCGAGGGAAGACAGCTGCTTCTGTCTCCCCAGCAGGCACCAAAGAGGCGAGGCAATTCGCACAAAACCAGTAAAGGAAAGCACTACTTGGATGCACGACACCTGATGGACCTCAGGAACCTGCTCCACTGCAGTGGGCCAGCACCCTGAAGGGGAGCGTGCCAAGCACCGGGCATGGCTGTAGGTTGAGAGACCGGTCCCTGAGGTCTGGAGAGATGAAAAGCCTGAGAGAAGGAGCATTCCGCACTAACGGGGAGGTACCAGGCAGAAAACGCCAGGGCTGAGCGAGCAGCTCCACATCACCCTTTAGCACACACCAGCTGTGCTCAGGGCAGCTTGGGCCAGGACCGTGGCCACAATATATGGGCACAGAGAAGCCAGTTCCCATAGGAAAGAATCACCATCCCAGTCATGACATGCGTGTCATGACGTGCCTGCCCCAGCCTGCCTGTCCCGGCTGCCAGCCTCAGCGGGCAGATGCCAGGTAGACGGTACATAGTGCTCCACAGAGCAAAGCCAGGCTCGACCAGGCTGGCACCGACCAACTGATCTCTTCTTTTTCTCTCTTTTCCGTCTTGTCTATGTGTAATTTAACCCTTTCCAGCACCAGAGCTCTCCCGTGAGTCTCAGCCAGCCCACTGCCCTAGGACCCACATCTCCCAGCCTTCAACTCCTGGCTGCCCTCTTCCGAAATCCTGTGAGGTTGAAAGGAAAACACTCAATTTTCCTCAGGGAGAAACTCAACAGCAGAGGCAAGGGCTGCAGGGTGAGTATGGGGCCGGGGTCCCTGGGTGCAAACGAGGGGAGGGGGCAGCTCTCCCTGCTGCAACACCCACTGCATTTTCCCTGGTCCAGCCACCCCATCCTGATGGTACTCGGTGCAGAGGGTGATACCATCAGAGGTGCATCCTCTCTCCAGCACCATTTGCTCTCCAAACCCAGCCCCAAGCGCAGGGGAGGTGCACAGAGCCACGCACCCCCGGCTGCCCTGGGGGTGTGGGCTTACACAGCCGCCCTGCGATGCCCTGGAAGATGCCTGCGTCCTGCCTGTCCCTCCACACGCTGCAGAGGCAGCTGTGTCCAGACCGTGGATTTCCAGCACGCTTCATTTTCATGCAAGCCTACATCAGCTCCACATAAATTGCCAGCAGCTTTCGCGGGGATGCTGGCAGGGCTCCCAGGGTGAGGGGCTGATGCTGCACCAGGCATTGCCGCTCTCTCCCAGCGGTGCTGGGCTGGAGGACACGGCTGCCATGCATGGGGATGCCTCTCAGCTCTAGAGAGCCACTTTGTGCAGCCCTTCTCAGCAAGAGCCAGGCAAGGTCACCTTGACCTCCACACACTCTCCCTCCAATGCTGCATGCTGATAACCTGGGCTCTCCCGTATCGACTGTGCCCTGGAGGGGAAAATACAGTCACCCACATGCTGAAAGCTAAGTATACTTGTCCCTGCTGCACCTTGAGCGCTGCTAACCTTAGCCAAGGTCACAGAGACGGTGAGAGCTGGTGCTGCCTGCCCACATGTGTGGCTGGGAGGGAGCTGGGGCTACTGCAGGAGAGCGCAGGGCACCCCGCCCTGGGGCACAGCATCAGCCTGCACCTCTCGGAGGGACTCCCCACGAACCGCGCTGGAAATGCCATTGCCCATCAGCAGAAAGAGAACCAGAGGCTTGGAGAGCAAGGTGTTGGGAGCAGGGCAGGGCAGCGAGGTCCCCACGACACTGGCATGCCCTGCTGGGCTGCGAGTCCCTCGATGTGACATACCAAGGCACAAGCATCACTTAGGGAGGAGGTCACAGTGCAGAGGCTGCTCCCTGGAACAGCATCGCCATGGCCCCAGCGTGAAACCCCGAGCCTGGAGGGCTCGACAGCTCACAGCAAACCTCCCCGGGGCAGACACTCCCCGGCAACGCAGACGCAAGGCAGAGTCATCTCTGCTGCTGTCATTGCCAGACAGCAGGGGCGGAGGGGACACCAATTCCAGCTCTTCTGCTTCATACTTTCCCTCTCTGTGCTGCACATATCTTCCGAAACCCATTTAGTTTCCATGAGGTAAAAGCAAAATACCAGCCGTCCCCCTGAGAGATTGCTAATCTAATCAGCAGAATGAAGCAAAGTCGGTCTGGGGGAAGAGGTTTGCAGGAGATCTGAGGTTCTGGTGTGGCCACAGATTTCCTCTCTGCGCCATGGGGGTGGGGACAGGAAACATCACCTCACTCGGGACACCCACCCGAAAGAGTCCCTGACCCACTTGCAGCGGCGGGGAGAGGGGCCATGGGAGAAGGAGCACCCAGGAGCAGAGCACCGCCCATCCCAGGACACCTACTTCTATCAAGCTATTTGCAGAGGTGACAGCCCCGCCGCTGCTGGCTGATGCCAAGCGGATGGCAAGAGCAGGCAGAGAAAGCCACAAAGCAAAGTGATGTTACTCAGAGGGATGTCGGATGATGGGTCCTGGGGTGACGTGAACCTGCTCGGCTCTGCTCTTACCCACACTGGGGCAAGTCAGCACTCAGCATACAGCCGAGCTCTGCTGAGAGCATCCTTGCAGCATCACACCACGGTCCCTCCCAGGCACAGTGGGTGCATAATACAGCATCCCTTATGCTGGGGAGCATGAAAGGAGGGGAAAGGGACCCACCTGCACCCTGCAAAGCCATTGAACTCCCTCTCTGTTCCCCTGCAGGATCCCTGCTCTGGCACGCAGCATTTGCTCCATCGCCAGACACTGCTGCAGAGGCCTTTGCCTACCCAAGTTTCTTCCCAGGAGGGTGGTGTGTTTGAAGAGCCCTCGGAGGAGCTGCAGAAGAGCCTCTCCCCTGCCCCATCGGGGCCATGACACCTCCAGCATCAAGCCCCGGCACTGGCAAGCGGTGGTGCCCAAGGAGCTGGGTCAGGAGCCAGCACGTGCCCTCGGCAGGGTCGGGATGAGGCTGCCCTCCCCAGGGCAGTGGGTCAGGCTGAGAGGACATAGGGCAGGAGGAAAAGGGGCTGTGGTCAAGGTCTCGGTGCCAGACAGACCAGCCTAAGATGCAGAAGGGGAGCACAGGCACTACCCTCCTTTGTGCCCTGGCCAAGGGCCGTATCTACCCCTCGGAGGGGGCAGGGGCCCTGGCAGAGGGGCAGGCGATGTGGCAGGAGGGCTAGGCACGGCAGGTGTCGGCAGCCACGAGTGCTGGATGTCCAGGCACAGGACGCCCAGTCCTGCAGCACCCACACTGGGGCAAGCCTGCCTCCCACGCTGGGGAGGTTTGGGCATCATCGCAGTTGTCTCTGTGTCTGCTTCACACCCCCTGTCCCAGCCCCACTGCAAGGAGGAGAGATTCCCTGGAGACACTAAGCAGACGGGTTTTGTCCCCAGACTCTGCCCTCCCCAACAGCTCAACACTACAACTGCCAAAACAGGATGTTTCTGCACTGAGCCTGTGCAGAAGTCATCAATGGTATAAAAATCTATTTAACGCAGAGGGAAAATGAGGTGATTGATTTATTTGCTCTGTCCTGAGAAGAGCCTCCCTGTCCCCCTATACCCTGCTGTCCCATCCCCATCCCTCAGCTGGGACAGAGCCTGGCCACACACAGCACAAGCCCCCAGGACACGGGTTGCAGCTGCCCCGGACAGGGCTGGCAACCCCTGCAGAGAGCACCTTGCCCTGTGGAACCGGCTAGGCAATCCCCCCCTGGTCCCTGAGCTGGTGGGAAGAGGGGGGCAGCAGGCAGTGAGGACCAGGTAGGCCAGGAACGAACAAGGATCCTTTGCTGTGCTGTGGGGCAAGAGTTTTCCTCCTGGAATAAGCCTGACCCACATCACCCCATGGCACAGCGTGCTCATTCTGCACCCCACAGCACCCCCAAGGCACAGCGGGGGACAGGCAGACCCCTGTTTGCAGCATCCCCCAGTGAAGGGAGGGTGCTGAGCCCCCAGGCCAGCTGGTTTCATGTGTGCTGGGGCTCTGCCCGGGGAGGGGGAACGGGCGAGGGCAGAGCTCAGCCCAAGGTGCCCCTCCAGCTGCTCTGGCACATTCCTGCCCCGAGCTTCGGGGGTCTCCGGGCGGGTGGGGGTGCCTGGAAGGGGGTCCCTGCACGGGGCCAGGCCGGGGTGCCTGACACCCACCGGCTGAGTGTCAGGACCCGAGGAGCAGGGGCCGGCGCGGCGGCAGCGCAGGCTCGGAGCTCCCCCTGCTTGCTGCCGGCGACGGACCTGCGCGCCCGGCCCCACCGCGGGGCTTCACCCACCAGCACCGCGGGCTGGGTGCCCCCGAACACCGGGGCTGGGTGCCCCCAACACCCCCGGGCTGGGTGCCCCCAACACCCCCGGGGCTCGGGCGGGGGTCCCCTCAGGACCCCGCTCAGCTCCCCAATCCCCCCGTCACCCCCAGAGCCACCACAGCGTTTAGTTTCAGCTCTGTGGATTTGTCCTTTCTACTAATAATTAGTGATTGCAAAGAGCAAATGGCTTCCAGAGAGCACGGAGGGCTGGGTTGCAGCCCCAGCGCCCCACAGCACCCAGCCCGTCAGCGCTGAGCCCCACCAAAGCACCCCCAGGCAGGGAGAGACCCACAGCGAGGCGATGCCCTGGCAGGCAATGTCCCCTCCCTGGTCCTACCTGGCATGGCCAGGGGACAGGGAGTTAGGAGCGAGCATCCTCCAGCAGAAGGAGACGTTACCTCATCAGCGCTGTTCTTTGCAAAGAGGCAGGAAAGGAGTCGTCGCAGCAGAGGACCCATCTTCTCCAAACCAACCAGGCAGGAGCAGGCCTCGAATCGCCTGTAGCATCCACGCTTCACGCCAGCTCGGGGAGGAAGAACTGGCAAACACACACCCAAACCCCTGCCACCTATGATAACAATTAGAGACTTATCTAATTGCAAAAATAATTGCAATTGAAGTGTTTAATTACCATACTAAGCAGGAAGAGCCGCTTCCGACTGTTCCAGTAACACTCCCGATCCATCAAACAAGGTTTGGGGCTTGTTTGGGTGTTGGGGTTTTTTTTGATTATTAGATTGCAGCCCCAGGGGATGAAGAGATTTGCTAATTAGGGTCTTGGAGAACAGCTACCAATTCACAAACACTTGCTTTTAATTTCAATACTAACGAGGCTGGAAGGGGAAGAAATCCAAAATGCAGAACATCTGTGGCAGTTGCTGTCTGCAGCTTTGCCGCCCCAAGCCCCTGACCGGGCTGGCAGAGGCCTGACACCGCTCGGTGCATGGCCGTGACGTTGCTTCAGCACAGTGCAAGCACAGGCAGGGTGAAGCTGCCGCTCCAGGTCACTGCTGTCACCGCAGCCATCGTACAAGCTAATCCCAGCATCGATCATCTATCTCATCCCCCCAGGGACCATCGACCATGGTGGCTTTCTCGGTGATGAGCTAATCCCAGTCCCAGAGCAGCAGTGCCCGCTCCGGGGGAGCAGTGGCAAGAACTTCTCCAGGTGACATTTGGTTTTGTTTTCCCCTAAACGGACAACAAAAGAGAATTTAATTCTCTCTCCAAGCAGCAATTCTAGGAGGGAAGAGAAACTGCTTAGGAAGCTCCTCACCAACATCTGCTTTCTCAGATAGGAAATATCCCCCTGCTAGCAGTGGGAGCGCAGACAGGGATGGCTGCCAAGCACACGGGGACACCCCCATCCCCCTGTCCCTGCGGGGGACACGGGAGCTCACACTGCCCTGATACACGGGATCCCCATCCTCACCCTGCTCCACCAGCCTCCCCAGGGACCGGCGGTGCCTGGCTGGGCTTCTCCCACCAAACCACCTTTCCCGTCCTTGCCACAGCTCTGGGTAGGCTCCAAAAACATGCAGAGAGGAGACGTGGGGAAGGGGAGATGCACGCAGGAGGCAGGAGCAGCCGCGGGGCGTCCAGGCGTCCCCTCCCCGAGGAGCGCAGCTGAGAAGCGGTGGCTGCCGTGGGCCGGAGGCGAAGGAGCATTTTATTTCTTTCAGATAAAAGAGAAACATCAGTAGAATGAGAAAAAAGGGTGTTGGGTTTTTTTTTTCCAGGTTGTCACGTGATTAAACACAGAGGAGACAGAAAGGTAGCAAACAGCCCCAAGCAGTCAAAAAAAAAGCGAAACTTTGTGTTAGAATCTCAAGATCTGATTTTCTGGAATAACATGCATTTCGGGCTCACTCACCCAACAGTTTTGGCTGAGGGTTCAAGCCTCTGGAAAGGTTTTGGCCTCCCCCTAGATCTAAGAATTACATTTCCATGCCAAACCATCTTGAAACCAAGGAGAAGCCTGAAGGAGATGAGCATGGGGACAGCATCATGAGGTGCCGAGGTGCCCTCCTGGCCTGACCCAAGCCCTTCTCGTCCAGCGTTTCTCCACCACCCATGAATGCCAAGGCTGGCAGTGCCGGAGACACAGGGCCAGGCTGACCCTGGCCACCGTGGGATGGTGGCCATGGGACCAGGAGTGTAGTCGTGGCACTGGGATGGTGGCCGTGGGACCGGAGAGGGGACAAAGCCACTAGAGGGCACAAGTATGACAGAAACATGTCCCCAAATCAAGGGATCTCCGGCTCCCCCAGGGCAGCAGGCCCAGAGGTCCCCAAAACCCCCCATCTTCAAAAAGTCCACCCTTAGTCCTGCTGGCCCCAGGGCTTCAGTGTCCTCCAGGCACTGCTGCATCTGGAGCTGCTGGTGGTGCATAACAGAGTCGTGTCCATCTGTCCAGCCAGGGACACCCAATGTCCTGGCCCTGCTGGCAGAGCATCATCCCAGGTAGCCCAAGACCCCCAGCCCAGGCCGGTGGCAGCCCATGCTGCACGCAGGCAGAACCTCCAGCTTGCTGCCCTCTGGCTTGGGGGCTGCACAGCCCCACGACACCCACCCAGCACCAGCCTGACCCCGCACACCAGCCAGCACTTTCTCACACCCAGAAAACAGACCGAAGGGGACCCCCAGACCCTGTCCCCCACCAGCAACGCACCTTCTCCTGGTGGCACGAGACCCCGTCGCGCAGGGCTGGCTGCAGAGACCCGGGCACCCCCAGCCAGGCACCCAGGGAGCCATCTGGCCATGGCCAAGGGCTGCGTCCAGCATCCTTTTGTCCTTTTCTTCTCCTTTCTCCCTTAGTGAGTCCTCCAGGCAGGCGTTCCCCTCCCCGCGCTTGCAGCCGGCACCGCTTTCATTAAGGCTCTACCATCAAACCAAACACCATTTGTCAGGGAGATGGATGCCAGAGGCAGCTCTGCTGGAACAGATGCCCCCGTGTCCCCCCCAGCAAACACGCGTTGCTACAGCCGCCTTCCGATGTGCCACACACCCGCACACACACACACACGCCTGTGCACGCTGCCCCTGCGGGTTTGCTGTCCTCGATGCACGACGGGGTGCTGGGTGCTACCATCTCCCAGGCTATATTTTTGCTCCCAGCCCGATGGGCACCCTGGGGACTCCCCTCCAGCAGGCATCTGAGCCGCTCTCAGCACCGGGGCTGCCTTGTCACAGCCCAGCCACCCACCTCGGGCAGGGCTGGCAGGGTGCTGCTGCCCCGGTGGTGTTTGCACAGCTGCTGGGGCCGCACGCTCCCAGCCCGATCTGCTCTCCCTGCTTCCAGCTCCCATTCCAGCGACAGCAGCAGATCTGCTCCCTGCCAGCAGGAACCCAGAGCTGCTGGAGGCAGAGCCAGCAAAGCCCTCCGACCCCAGGCAGGCAGGGACCGACGCTGATTAAAAGCAGCGCCAGCACTGATAATTAATTTCTCAGAGGATGAATTACTCGGGAAAGCTCCGGAGCGAATGTTGTTCTTCCTTCCACACACCCGTCGCGTCTACTTGGGCTTTTAAAAAAACTCACAGCAAAGGGAAAGGAAAGAGCATCCCCTGATGAACACCCGCAGCCGTGCCCTGCCTGGGCTCGGGGTCCCTGCCGGGGTCAGGGTCTCTGCTGGATGTTGTTCCCCAGGGCCACGCAAATGCAGGCAGGGCAAGAGGACGCGCTGGCACTGCCCATGTCCCAGTGGTCAGAAGACCCTCAGGGCTGACCACGGGCTTTGACCGAACCCCCTCCAGGGGTTTCTTAGGCCCCTGACTCAGCCCGTGCCAGGGGGATCCCAGTCCCCCCACGGGACCTCGCCAGGAGCTTACAGGGATCTGCCTGGAGGGTGTCCACCCGCCGTCTCCCCGGGCACTGCTCATCATCCATGGGGTGGGTGACAGATGCGTTGTCCCCACCCCAGAGCTGCGGGGCCAGGATCTCGTCCCCTCCGGCCCCCATCTCCTGCAGCAGCACGCGGCGCGTCTCGCCGTAGCATGGCTCCCTCCGGGCGCTGGCGCAAGGCTGCGCTGGATGCAAATACAGAGCAAGAAGCCCCTGCAGATAGCACTATTATGCAGGGTTCTCCATCCCTTTGCTTAATGGGAAGCATTTTTCTGTTTCATTTCCCTTACCCTCGGAGCTGAAACCGCCTTTCTGCAGCAAAACACACCAAGCCAAAGAAATCCTTCTCCCTTTCCAGCTCACAAACTCCCCTCCCTCCTCCGCGAGCAGACATGCCCCCCCACAGCCCACCCCTTCCCCAGGGTATGTCGTATTGCTGGAGGGACAAATGGTCCCCATCCCGTGTCCTCCTGTTGGCACCATGTCCCTGGGATTCACCGACCCCTGGCTGCATTTGGGTCATTCATCCTCATTCCCGCGGCTGACGTGCAGCCGTCCTGTTCTGTGGGAGAGCCGGGCACCCCATAACCCCGCCAAGTGCAGCAGCGGGGCCACAGCCCCTTTCCCTGGGCAGGAGACAGGCGCCAGCACCCATGAGAAGGATGATGGGACTGACGTGGGGGACGGCAGCGAGGGCACAGGGGGACACCTTGGGGACAACAGGGACAGAGGTACCGAGGGGGCTGCGGGGTTTTGTTCTCTCCGTGTGTAAGATCTTGCAGATATTTGCAAATACTGCAGGAGGCAAAGCATGCCCTCAGCTCACCTTCCCCATCCCTCCCCAAGGGCGCTTCACTCGCTTGGTCTGCTTCAAGGTTGAGCTAAGTCCACCGTTCGTTATTGGGTAATTAAGCTCTTAATTAACGGGCCAGTTTCCCCTCGGAGCCTTGCCAGCGTCTCTTGGTCCCTCCGGCAGCTGCTCCCCGGCGGGGTGGATGCTGCGGGGCTGGTGGAGCGCTCCTCTCCCCGGGATGGCTCCCAGGCCTTCCTCCCAGCTCCTCTGTGCTCTCTCCCTGCCCGCCTGGCTCCGGGGCACTGTGACCCAGCCTGGAGGTGGGAGCCTGCTCCGAAAAGGCGCTCGGGGCACAAGGAAGGCTGACACGTGTCTGGGCTCAGGGTGATACTCAGGGAGTCGGGCCAAACAGGGGTGAGACATCCTCACCATGAGTGATGCTTAAGACTAAAAACGCCAAGCCTAGAAAACATCCCAGCTTATAAGCCTTAAAAAAAATCAATATTCAAGATATTCCTGCCTAAAGAAAAAAAATCTCTCAGCAAACTTCACCTCCAGCAAGTCCCCTCTGCCCCCTTCTCCGTGCTCTGGGACTGAGCAGGGAAAGGAGCCAGCGGTGGTGTGCCCTGACCCCGAGCTGGATGGACTGTGGGGGACGATATGGGGACCCTGCCCCCGGCTCCCCACCAGCCTCCAAACGGCAGAGAACCGCAGCAAACCAGCCGCGATGAGCCGCTGCCCTCGGTGAGATGGCAGGGGCTGCTCTGGCTTTCCAGCATTCATCACACGTCGGTTCCCTGTAACCGTGAAGCAAGGGTTATCCTCCCCCTGGGGCAGAGCCGCCGTCTCGCTCCCGGCGGGGTCTGGGGACACAGCGGGGTTGGCACCAAGTGGTCCCCATCCTGCTGCTGGGCTGGGGTGGCTGGGTGGGAGGAGAGAGGTGAGTTTGGCTAATCCAAGTGGAAGCTAATTGTGTTTCATTGAGGTTTTATCTCTGCAACTGGCAGGATCCTCCAGGAGATTTAGTGGGAAGTTGTCTGGTCCCTGCCAAGAAGGCTGTTTTTTTTAGAGAAAGCACATTATGCATCAAAGTTGAAATTTAAATCCCTTTTCCTCCATTCCCAGCATATATTTATGAGGCTCCAGATATTCCTCGGTGCATCATGGTTTGCGGGAAGCCCCCAGCCACCACGGGAGCCCGGGACCAGCTCAAAGAGCCGGCCAAACTTTTTCTTCTTTATTATTTTCCCCTTTGGTTAAGCTCTTGCTGGGTGAGTGGGGGGCCGGGGGCAGGCAGGTCAGCTGCAGGCAAGGAAGGAGCCGCTGCCTGTACGTGGCTCCAGGGCTGGTGAACGCCCCCCCCCCCCAGCCCTCCCAGGGCTTTCCCACCCGGGGCTGCTCCTCTCCATCTCAGCCCTGCTGCAGTTTAGGCACCCCCCTGGCCCCCCCGAGCCACCCATCCCCTAAACCAGCTGCAGTCTGGTGTCTGCAGGCGCATCCTGGATGGGGTTGGCAGCAAATCGAGCAGGTTTTTTTCCTAAAGATGTTCTGGTTCTCCTCTCTTCGGGGGGGGGTTTAGCAGGTTGCAAGCACAGCCGTGCCAGGAGGTGAATCAGCCCAGGCTGGAGCCTGCACCCCCGGTCAGGGGTGGGCAAGGGGGGGGACAAGAAAGGGGCACCTATAGGAGTGGGAGGGGGCAATACAGGACGGCAGCCTTCTCTCAGCCAAACCCTTTGGGGTGTAAACCCCCCCGTTTGCTGCTCCTTCCCCCCCCGACAGCCCGTCTCAATGCGTCAGGATGGGCCCAGCATCTGCAGTCGCTGGAAAATCACGCTCCGTTTCCAAAAGGGAAGGCAAAGTGTAAATCTCTCTCTCAGACACACATTTGTTCCTCTGCAGCGAGAAAAGTGGTGAAAGCTTTAATTTCTGAGCTGGGAGGGAGAGACAATGATACATCAGCAGCACCCCGGGTGCAGAGGAAGAAAACATCAATTCTGGGATTATACCAGCGGCCACCGAGATTTCTCCCCCCCTGGCTGTAACCCAGAAATACTGCAGGTTTCCCTGCCGGCCCCGCAGCTCTTACCTCTCTGCTGCGTTTTGGGGAAATTCGGATGCCTTCATGGTGATGAGGATGGTTTTCGCACTAGTGTTTGCCCAGAAGTGCTGGGATGGGGGGGAGGCAGTGATTCCTCCCCCTCCAGCTGGATTTCGCATTCAGAGCTGGCCGGCCGCGGCGCTCGGCTCTCCCCAGAGGTTCCCTTCATAAGAGGGAGCAAATTCCACTTATCTATCATGGGGAGATTTGCATTTTAAATATCCCAACTCCAAATGTCACCCAGTTTGATCCCCTAAGCTGAACAAATGCACTGGAGCGGGAAGGGGGCCGGGGGTGGCTCGCCAGCGTGGACCGCCGGGAAGAAAGGAAAAAAACCAAGGTTAACAGCGTGGATGGATGTTTAATCTGGGCTGAGGTTGAGGATGGGAGCAAACACAGCACTGACCTTCCCCCTCTTCTAGCGTCTGTCGGGCAGGACACAAGGGAACAGGTATTGGAGGCTTCAACCATTAAGGATTAGGGATTTCGTGTCTGAGATTTTGTTTACACAATAAGACTTAAGTGATTGCTGCATGGAGTGTAGGTGGATTCTCCCCGATGCCTGCAGAGGGATTAGTGCTTATAAGGCAGCCAGAATGAGCTAAAAATTGGAGAGATCAAAGTGCAGAAAGAGGAATCCCACGTTCTCAGGGAGGGGAGGGGAGAAAGAGGCCAGTGGTCAAGCCTGAGACGATTGCGGCTGCTGGCCCCAGAGAGCCCGGGGAAAGGCACGGAGCGTTCCTCACCTGCAGCTGCAGGGATGCCAGGAGGCATCTCGGGGAGCAGCCGGACCCCGGGTGTCTTCCATTCTCTCCTGGGGCTGCAAAACCTGCCTGGCCAGCTCCAGCCACCAGGAGAGGGATGACCCCAGCCCTTCCCGAGCTCCCCGCTGCCACAGGGCCATCTCTGGGGAGCACGGCAGAAGAGGGGTGTCCAGCCCGGACCCCCTGCTGCAGCGCTGGGCAGCTCCAGGCCCTGCAGGGAGGGGGCCCTGGTCCCGCTGCACCTACCGGGTCCCCCATGACCGAGGTGACACTGTCCCATGTCAGCCCATGCCACACGAGGAGGGGACACGCTTGCCTGGGCCCGGGGGGGCTCTGCCAAAACTCCAGCCCCGCGGCACCCATCCTGCTCTCCCCACTTGCCTCCACCACCCAACCGAGCAAATGAGCCTCTCCTCTTCACCTTCTTTAATAATAAAGCCATGAGCCGGTTTGATTAAAACAGGGCACCAACCCTCATCCCCAGAAGGCAAATGGGATGAATGGTTCAGGCACGAAGTTTTCTCGCCCCTGGCACCTCGTTAGCCACTCCAGCCCCCCTGCACACAGGGCACTGCCTCCTGCCAGCTCCCTGCCTGCCAGGCACGGCAGCTGCCTGCACCTTGGGACAGGTAAACGCACCCAGGGTGGGAGCATGATGCATCTGCCAGCCCTGCACTACTGCATCTTGGCCCCCAGCACCAAGAGCCCGACGGGGCCATGCACATGGAGAACGAGCCCAGGCAGGGCAGGCTCAGAGCTGCCTCCAGCACAGGCAGCTTGGGGGGTCTCTGGCTGCAGCAGCCCATGGCAGCAGGGCTCACCTATCTGCAGGCAGCCCCTTTTCCTTGGCATCTGCAGTGACCGAGTTTGCTCCATCACTCATTTTTTTGAGAGGCAGAGGGTGCGTGCGCCCACCCGCGCAGCCGTCCTGCATCCCTGAGCCGCTCCCGCGCTCAGGCATGGGACACAAGTTTTATCCTCACCCCCATCTCAAAACCCGCAGGCAGGCAGGCGCTCCTTCCCCACAAATGAGTCTGAAACGGTTCGGAGAAGGACTAATTCCCTCCCTCCTTAATGCATGGAAGCTTCTTACACTAAATCTATACAGACACAATTAGCATTATTCATATTCCATATGCTCCGCTCCCTTGTGATGAATATTAATCTGTTCCCCGCTCCCAGGCATTAGAGATAACGGCGTTGCACCGTGCTGCGCTGCGGTGGCAGAGATGGTCTGAAGGAGCGATGCTGCAGGTGGAGGCAGTTTCACTCCCACATCGGGAAGGGGAGACTTTCCGCTTTTTTGGGGAAGGGGGGTTGGTTTTCCAGCTGCAGGGCTGGGCTGAAGCAGGGCATCCTTTCTGTTCCCGCTCCTGGCTGAACTGGTCCCCCAAAGGTCTGTCCCAGTCCCCCCAGGGCATGCAGTGAGGTCAGGCAGAGCGAAGCCCTGGCCCTCCCGCAGGTTTTGGAGCTGGGGTGGGACTCAGCTCACATTTTCCAGCCTTTCTGAGGTTGAGAAGTGGTCACTGGTGTTGCAGGCGGTAAACCTCTGCCCCTTGGTGTTCCCCAGACCACGAGCAGCTCTGCCAGCTGCCCAGAGCATCCTTTCTGTAGCACCCGGCCGAGCCTCCGAGGCCAGCACAGCCGGGTGGCTGCGGCACCTGGGTCCCCAGCCCAGCCCTGCTCCCACCCCTCTGCACAGCAGCTCCCCTGCAAACAGGGCATGGGGTGGCAGCACCCACCGATGCTGCAAAAGGAGCGCAAAAAGGGGGCAGAGGAAACCATGCAGCAAATGCAGCTCATCCACGCGGCTCCAACTCTCTTGTAGGGACGCAGGGCGGATTTACGATTCAAGGACCTTTTGCAAACCAGGGGCCATCCCGCATGCAGGCAGGACTGCACAGACCATCCCCAGCCCTGTGTCCGTCCATCCATCTTTGCCCTCCACATGTGGCTCCAGGCCAGGCCTGGGGTGCTGCGAGCAGGGGGCCTGGGGCTGCGAATTGAAATGCCATACGCGTGGTGGGGGTGGAAAGGATACAGGCCAAGAGGCATCGCGTCGCTATACATCCATTTGCATGCTTAATCCGCTGCTGGGGAGTATAGCGTCAGGTCCCCCATCTGCTCCGCATCTCGCATCATTAGCTGGCTGGTTTCCGAGGCGGCTCTGAGCAGAGGTGGGAGTCGAGTAGAGAGGGGAGAAGGGAGGCTGGTCCCAGCCCCACGCACCATCACGTGTCGGCAGCCTGGGGAGCTTGGGGGGATCCTGCCCCTTGACAGAGCTGGGGGGCAACACACGGGGGGCCGGGGATGGGGGTAGGTGGAAGGGGTTGGTCCCTATGGCTCCCTGGGGGGATGATGTGCTCCGAGCTCCCTGCGAGTCGGGGGTCCTGCAGTGGTAGGTCCCTTCTGGGCAGCGCAAGGGGGACAGGGCATCTCCTTGCCTCTCGCGGGTGCTGCCCACACTCCAGCTCTGCCCAGGAATACAGCAATCGTCCCCATAGCTGGTCCCCCTCCACCGGCAAGCCAAGAAGCACCCACAGCCACCAGCCCACGAACGAAGGAGAGCTCAGCTCCACTGCACAGATCCAGACACATCAACCATCCCCGCTGCCCCTAACCTGGGACGATGGCACCGCGGCACAGCCCCTTTAAATCCCTGCACTCGCAGACCGGACTGGGACACAGTAAAGAGAAAAATAAGGCAAAGAAATCATTTTCTTCTCGCTGGCAAGCCTGGAGAGCTGCCCGTTCCTCAGCAGCGCGCTGCCAGCCCTCCCACGCACCGCACGGCGGAGGACTGCAGAGGCCAGCGTGGGCTGGGGGATGCCGGGGGGACCGGGGCGCAGCGGGGCCCCCTGTGCTGGACACCCCTGCTTGCTGGGGTGCCACGGGGGTGGCAGGACCCATGCGGCCCCTCTCATGCTGGGATGCATGGCACATCTCTCCGTTCCATTACCTGCCCCATCTTCCACCTTCTCCAGGGCTATTCCCCATCTCCGAGCTCTAAAAGGGCTCAAACTCAACCCAAACCCCTGCTGAAGTCCCCAGGTTGGGGCTGCGAGCAGCTACGCCAGCCAGCTGTGCTAAGCAAATTGGGGTTTCTCAGCAAGCGGCGATGAAGAGGGGGTTGGAGGGACGGAGGGGCTGAGGAGCCAGGGGGACTGGGGAGGGGAAGCCCTGCGCCCCTCCAAGGTCACTCTCCCCCTCCGCTTTCACGCCCAGCTGGGTTCCTTCATTACTTACCCAAGCTGTAAATTGTCTAATTTGGAGCACACTATTTATCCCTGATGTGCACTTGAGCAGCCAGATTTTGTTTTCAGGTGTCTAATTAATTTTTTTAACGTGATTTCTCTTCTAGGAAACTGCAAACAAACAGTTGTGGCTTTCAGGGCTGGGCGGCTCTGGTGAGCGTCGGGGCAGGGAATGGGCGGGCCAGGAGCCGAGGCTGGATCCTGGAGGATGTGAGGAGCTGGGGCTTTGTGGCAGCTCCTCATGCTCCTGCTTTCCAGCCGGAGCCGCATCCTTTGGCGCAGCCCTCTGCCTCCTCCAGCACTGCCACGCTCCCTGCGGGCAGTGGAGAGGGCTTGTGAGGGGAAGCGACAACCGTTGTCCCTGTTCCCAGCTGAATCTGCTGAGAATTACCGTTTTTATTAAGACCTAACATGTCCTTGGCTGCTGGGAATGTGATTTGCTCCTAGAATGAAATTACAGTGGCTCCTGAGGAGCCCGTACCGGCCTCCACCTCGCTGTGATGATGCTCCCATCCCTGGTCGGAGAAGCTTTCACCGTTGGATGCTCCCGGGCACCTCCACCGCAGAGAGAGGCTGCACACAGACACGGCACAGGGGGGACCCCTGCGGATGCATCACCCTGACCTCCTTCCCCTCCGCTGGGGTGTTTGCTGTTCAAAGACAACACTACGATATTTTTGCACTGCCCGTCACCTCTCGCAGGGCAGGTGCAAGGGAGGACGGAGGAGAAGCAGCGACCGAGGGTGGGTAACTTCTGCCCTCGCTGCACATCCCTGTGCCCAGCTGGGTGCGGGTCGGGGGAACGGGGGTGCCAGGCGCTGCTCCGCATCCCGAGCCAGAGCGATCCTCCTCTGACGAGCAGCACGGCGAAATCACCTGCTGTGAATGTGCAAGCGCATCTCTTCACCTCTCCCGCTGCCAGGAAAGTTGTTATATGATTTTTGCTAGTGGTTTTCCAGATGAAAGGAGGTGAAAATCACTTCCATGAGCTGGGCAGAGGCAGGTGGGAGGATCTACAGAGAGAGCGCTTCAAGGCTCACTCTATACAGGTCCAGACCCCCTGCCCTGCAAGACCCCTGGGCATGGGGTGGCAGTTTGGGGGGGTGTGAGATGCTGCTGTGCCACCCCCGTGCATGGACTCGGGCCGGGGCCGACGCTGCGGGAGTTTGGGGGCGGCTGGTGCAGAGCAGCCGTACGGCTGCTCTGCACCAGCCGCCCCCAAACTCCCGCAGCGTTGGCCCCGAAGATGCTCTGCTCTATGCAGACTCAGCCAGCAACAAGGCTGGGAGGGGCTACAGCTGGTGACACCCCTGGGACAGGTCCCCTGCACTTCTCTGCTTGCTGTCCCACCAGCGCAGCGGGTCCCACCAGCACCAATTGCCTGCAAAATAAAGCCACTGCTGCAACCCCCCCCAAAATGATCCCCCAGGAGTGGGTCTGGCAGCGCTGCCCTCCAAGCAGCAGATGCCACCATGGCCGCCATGAAACAGGCAACGACCTCCCGAGGGGGGATGCCACTGCCCGGACCCCCAGGACCACGGGCCAGACTCCTTGGGGATTTTTTTCCTGCATGTTTAACCCTCTGTTGTGACTTTCGGGAAGGGACGGCGCGGTCCCCAGGGGCCGTAGGAGGGGGCTGAGCGCTCTGCTCCCGCATCCCACTGCCCTTTGTGCTTTGAAACTGCCTTCCAAGGAGCTGCTTAGCATTCGGAGCAGGTGCCCGCACCGTTTCAGGACAAAAACTCTCATTTGCCTTCAAAAACACATCAATCTGCAGTCTGCCATGAAGGGCAGTGCCTGCCCTCCAAAATGGGACAGTGGGCTTGGCTTTCCCAAATGCAAACAGGACAAAGGTCCATGCTCCATCCCGCAGCAGCACCCCACCATCACACCGGGGCCCCTCGCCCATCACCGCCCGGCTCTGCAAGCCCACGGGTTCAAAGGGAAAGGCATCAAAGCCCTGATTTCTTTGATTTTCCTTCGCTCTTTTTTTTTCCCCCTCCTCCCCCAGAGGAGTTCAGCTCCCAGGTACTGCCTGCACAGGAGCAGAAATTAAAATTCCCAGGAATTGCTGCTGTCCCTGGGATATTCCTGGCAGGGGTCCTGGCAGCTGAGGCGATGCTGATCGCTTGCTGCCCCATGTTTGGCTGCTGGCGGGACCATGGCAGGCTCCATCCTGGCTGCCCCCAGCATCCCCTCCATCACCTTCTCACCAGGAACCGGCACCTTTTCCCGCAAGGTTTGGTGCCACGTGAGTGTTATAAGCTCATCTGCCTAACGGGATTTATCTGCCTTCCCTCTCCTGATAAGGGCCTGGCTGCAGGCTCACCAGGCGGAGGAGGCAATACTTAAATAGCTTCTTTTCTTATACTTCACATGGGGATTATTATGCTTGTCTTGAGTCCCCCCCGCTACTGCCAGAACGGGAAAAATCCCTGCGGTGGCACCGTCAGCAGCACTGCCACCAGGCAGGACGGGACCACGTCCCCTGGCACCGCAGCCCAGCCCCTGGCACCACGGGGTTCCCTCTCCCACCCCTGCCCAGCGGCTACGTCCTCCCGGGCACCTGCGGTGGCACAGGCAGAGCCGTGGAGCTGAGTATCTCCTCCCGCGTTGCATGCACCAACGCAGCCACCGCCAGCTGCCGTGAAGGGTGAAACCTGTCACCACAGGGAGCAAATTGCCTGCACGCCACAAGCCCGGGGACCTTTGCTCCAAAGTGTTTGCTTACAACTAATCACAGCTACCCCAGCACCGGCATCCCCAGCCAGGGACCGGTGTCGGCTGTCCTTGCGGCCTCGGCAGAGCCGCCAGCTCGCCGGTGCCCAGTTGCAAAACTCCAGGCTGTGGTACGCACCGCGGCTCTCGGAGATTATAAACCTGTGAATGCAAAGGAGAAGCGGGTCCCACTCAAGCTGGCCCGTGGCTGGCTCCTCCCGACCGCTCCAGGGAAATGGCAGGGCCGGTGGCTCCCATTAGCAGGGTGAAGGCTGGGGAGAAAAACGACTATTGATCGTCCTTGCAAGTTCAGCAGCGAGGCACGCACAGCCCACGGCTGTGATCGATAGGGCCAGGGAAGCATTTGCTCTTGCTCTCGCTGTGGTTTGTGTGTCCGTCCAGGGCTCCAGGAGGAAGCCTGTGCCGCGCCACCATCCAGCACGGCTCCTGCATGGGCGCATCCTCCATGGTGCATCCTCCGCTGCGCTCTCCGAGCTGGCATTTCCATCCGTGGGAGGCAGGAGAGCAGGGATGCCCACTTGTGCATGGCAGGGGTGAGCAGGCAAAGCAGCCATTCCGTGGCCAGAGTAATGGGCTCTTCATCCCCTTGGCTTTTATGCTGGTGGCATGGAGACAGCCCCAGGGACCCCCTGCCGAAGGACGGGGTGGCAGGCAGGGCTTCCTCGGTGTCGGAGCCCTGTGGGCTCCCTTCTCAGCCCGGGATGCCCCATGCACACAGGCTCCCATCAGAGCCACGCTCCTGGCCCGCTCCCCATCCCCAGGGCCGGCTGCCCTGGTGCTCCACAGGACACCCGACCTTGGCACAACCTAAGGAACGGGGTGAAAATCAGATTTCCATCCCTCCAGAAGAGGATGTCAGCAGGGAAGGCAGAACTACACTTCCCAGAGTGCTCCTGGCCCTGCCTGCCGCCGGGGAAAGGCTGAGGGACCCAGCCACCAGCTCCTCCCTGCTCCTAAATTATTCTCCTTATTATTTATTTGTGGTTTTTCTCCACTTAACTGTCTGCCTTGTCCACTTAATTGGGGGATTATTGCCACTACCTGCCCATCCGCCAGAGCCCAGCTCATTACTGGGGCTTATTTATTAGCAGCAAGGCAGCAGAAATGCACCCTGCAGCTCCCTCTCCTCCGGCGCAGGCAGCTGGAGGCGGTGGAGGAAAGCGAGCAGGCATCAGGACAGGGCCAGTGACGGTGGGCACGGCCGCGGTTCGGCCAGGGCTGGGTCAGAACCAGCCTCTGCTGGGCATGGAGGCATCACAGCAGCCTCCTCCCATGTCTGGCATCAGCCCGGGACACTGCTGCTCCTGGCAAAGCATGGGAGAGCCTGGCTGCTCCTTAAAAGTGCTCCCCAAGCTCGGGAAAGGTCAGTCGCACAGCGTTGTCCTTCTGCTCGCAGCGAGGGACCCCGTCTCCTCAGCACAGCGGTGGCTGAGCGACAGCCGCATGGCAGGGCGATGCCAACGGCTCGCAGGAGCCCACCGCAGCGACGCGAAGGGGCCGGTGCCCCCCGAGCCCACGAGGAGCCAGCAGCACCCTGCAGCCCCTCTCCAAACTGCTGCTCCCATTTCCAGGCAGGAGAATCCAGGAAAAATGTGGGACAGCGGGAGCGAGCCTACATATTGAGCGCTTTGATAAATAAAACATGGCGAGAAGGCAATCAGAGCTGCCCACTTGGCTGCAGGCAGCTCTGTCTGCGGCGGCTGCATGGGGGGAATTCACAAGCGGTGCCACCCCGGCCGTCAGGCCGCCAGCCCCGGCGCTGCTCCTCCGTTTGCATCCAAGTTTTGCTGCCTCAGCACCGAGGGGGATTGATTTATTCATCAGCCTCTCCATCCCGCAGCAGCCCTGCAAGAAGGAGCGTCACGATGAGCTGCTGTGTGATGTGATGAGCGGCACGGCAGGGAGCGGGGTGGGCTCACCCCGAGGTGGCTCCCGGCTGACCCGCACCCCACCTGCCATGATGCCTGGGGGAAGAGGGACTCCCCAGGGTGGGAAATGTGAGCAGCAAACTCCCCCGGGGCTGCGCTGCTGAGCCCTTGCTCACACGCTAAGGCACGGCCATCCTGCACCCCCATTTCAGGACGGAGACGCAGGGCCCCCATTTTTCAGGAGATTGGATCCCAATGGCCAAACCTATTGCAAAGACGAGTCGCAAAGCGAGGAGCTGACCCCTGACAGCACCGGCCCCACAGCAACGCCAGGGGCTCAGCAGGAGCCATTCTGCGCACCCACAAACCCAAAGCAAAACCCAGGGCAAGGAGCGCTGTGCCTGCCTGCCGCGAAGCGAGGGCAGCAGCCTGCGGAGAGGGGCTGGGCAGGGGGAGGACGGGTCCCAGCCCTCCAGGCCAGTGGGGATCTCAGGAGTCCTCCCCCATCCTCAGGACACCCCGCGAGAGACCCTGGGCAAGGGCTTTGTAAGGTGCAACGGGGGGTCTCTGATTTGGGGAGCACCCCGAGACACCCAGAGATGCCCTGTCTAGAGACCCCTCCTCTGGGGGGACTGACAGTGCCGTGGGAGGGGAATCACTGGCGCCGGGGGAGGATGAATATTGGAGGGAATTGCTGGATGCGGGGGGCTGCCAGGTAGGGGGGCGGGGGGCTGGCCACGTACTGGGGAAACAAGGGTGGCCAAGAAATGGGGGGGGGGGGGGAGGGGGCCGGTACTGGGAGGCATGGCGAGGTACTGGGAGGTGGCTGTTATGGGCACTGGAGGTGGAACTGCTGGGGACCAGGGGCATGGCCTGGAGGGATGGGAGGGATGGATACTGGGAGGGATGCCTGGGTACTGGGGGGCAATTGGTGGGTGCTGGGGGGCATGGCCGGGTACCGGGGGGGGGGGTGGCTGGATAGCAGGGTAGTGGGGGGGATGGCTAGGTACCGCGGGGGCAATCCCCGGGAACCGAGGGGACCTGCCGGGCAGCGGGGGCAACCGCCGGGTACCGGAGGGGAATCACCGCTTGCGGGGAGGGAAGGCCGGGGCCGGCGGCTGCCGCCGGGGGCGCGGGGCGGGCCGGGGGCGGGCACGGAGCCGGCCCCGCCCGGGAGGCCGTGCGGCGGAGGGGGAGCCAGCACCGGGTCCCCCGGCCCCCCCGTAACCGCTACGGCTCCCGCCTCCCTTCCGGCGGCGGCTCCTTCCCTGCGCCGGGGGCGGACGGGGCGGACCGGAGCCGCACCGAGCCCAGGCAGGTGGGTGCGGGGCCGGGGCCGGGGCCGGGGCCGGGGGCGGGCCCGCCGTGCCGCAGAGCCCGGGGAGGCGGGGGGGGGGAACCGGGGACGGGGAGGGTGAACCGGTCCGCCGAGCCTCCCGGGGCCGCTGGCTTATGTAACGGGGCGGCGGCCGCGGGGATGTGGGATGCGGGATGCGGGATGCGGGGCAGGAGGATGCGGGGAGGGATGCAGGTGCGGGATGCGGGTGCAAGATGCAGGGCTGAGCGGTGCGGCCCCGGGCTGCCCCCCCCCGCCGCAGGGCTGGGGAGGGGGGGGACGCCGATGCGGAGGGGGTGGCGGGAGAAGGGCTGGCACCCCCCGGGCGGGGGTTTGCATCCCCCGACCCCCCCCTCCAGCCCCTCCGTGCCTGGGCATCCCTGCGGGGGGGCTCTGCAGAGCGGGGCCGTGGGCAGGGAGAGGAGGCGACCTGCTCCCCCCCCACCCCATGCCTGCACCCGGGGAGGCTCCACGGCAGCCTTCTGCTGTGGGGAGCTCCTGGTACCCTGCCGAGCTCTTCCCACGCCTCCCCATCACATCTCCCTCCTCCATCCTGCTCTCCGCGGCAAAGTCCAGCCACTCGTGGAGCATCCCAGCTGCACGGTCCCCTGCATGGTCCTCCGGTCCCCGGGCTGCAGCCCTTCTCTCCCCCCCGCACCATCCCTCCGGGATCCTTCCGATGCCCCACGCTCCGGCCCCTCTCCCCGCCGTGCCCCCAGCACCATGGCTGCAGCACACAGGGCAGGTGGCTGCCGTGATCCGGGCCTGGCAGCACGTGGTGGCACTGCCACCCGCATGGCACGAGCGTGACCGGGCAGCCGCTGCCCGAGGCAGGCAGTGCGGTGAGTCAGAGCAGCGGAGCAGGGCTGGCACCTTCGCTCAGGACAGGGCTGACGGCTCAGGGCTTCTCCGCACAACCAGGCGGGCTCGGTGGGCAGTGGCAGCTGCTGGCCAAGTTTGGTGAAGGAGCCGGAGCGATTCCGAGTCAAGCCGAGGTGCCGGGTTTGGCAAATAGAGGATGAGGAAGGATGGGCTGGGCTCGCAGAGCAGAGGGGTGTCCTTGTCGCCAAACCTGCCCGCATCCCCCCAAGGCCGCAGGATCCCGAGGGGTGCCAGGATGGGCTCTGATGGGGCTGGAGGAAACAGGGAGCTCAGCTCCCGGCCGGCAGCACTGCTCCGGGTGTCCGACCCTCACCATCCTGGGAAAAATGGAGACAGCTCAGCTGAGACAAACCGGCACAGAAAAATATCTCAAAGTCTCCCTTGGCGATGGGCTGAGTGTTTGTTTCTTCGATTGCCTCGCGTGATAACATTAGTATTGAAATGACCCCAACCAGACACAGCTATTAACACCTCGCAGCGCTGGAGGGTGATTGCGGTTCGCACCTTGGCTCTTCCCTGGGTTCCTGCAGAGGCTGCTGCCAGGCGCAGCCCGCCGGGCCCGCTGCTGCTTGTCGGGAGCCAAGGGGAGCCGCGTCGAGTTGCCCATCACAGTTTTACCACCGGAGCTGAGAGATCCCAGCGGAGGCCCAGTATTGCAGAGAAACCTTCTGGGGAAGAGATGGTGACCGCTGGCAGTGTGGCAGAGCTCCGCTCCCAGCGCTGGGCGCCCACGTGCCCCCACAGCCCAGAGAGCTGGAGAGGTCTGGTCTGGCACGGGCGCCGCAGCCTGGGCTGCCGCCTTTCCCACCGGCACGGAGCCCAAGCCCTCGGGCATCACGCGCTGCCCAAACAGCCGGGGCTGGACCCCCCTGCCCGGAGCAGGACCTTCCCAGTAGCCAGAGGATCTCTGCTCTTGCCCGCAGCCTCCACGTGTTCCTGGCCAGACCTCCCCATTTGTTCTTATGCCAGCATCATCCTCGAGTTTAAACGATCCTTCTCCCTCCCCGGTGTTTACTCGCCGGGTGTATTTATAGAGAGCAATCAGGCCTGCTCAGCCAGGGTAAACAAGCTGCGCTCCTGCGGGCTGCTCTCGCGTGAGCGCTCTCTGCTCGCTCGTCCCAGGAGCTTTCCCCTCCACCTCTCCTGGCTCCGCAGAGCCTTCCTGGCTGCAGAGACCCAGCCCGTGTGCCTCGTCCAGCCATGGGCTTTTCAGGCCATGCCTCTAGGCTCCAGCATATCTCTGGGTCACCCGGTGCCTCACCGGGAGCCACTGTCACCTTTTCCGTGCCATTCTGCACTGCGGGTGCCTGCTCCTGCTGTAAGCAGCCAGGCCAGCAGGTCCGTCCCTCCCCAGCTGGTGCCACCAGCTCCTGCTGTAACCCTCACCGGAGGCTCAGAAATATCATTCCTCTCAGCCAAATCCCAGAGCCCTGTGACGGTGTGACCCAAACCTGCCCCAGCCCACGGCAAGATGAAGTCTGCAAGAGGCATTGAGATTTTTGAGGCTGAGGGTCTGCTTTTCGAAGGCACGGCAGGTTGGCTCAGCTACAGGACCCCAACTGGGAAATGCCTTTGGGGGCTGCCCACCACAGCATGGCACCCCGAGCCCTTTGCACCCCTGCCTGAGAGCCAGGATGGTGCACTGCTGGCACCGAGTCCTGTTTGCAGATATTTTGCCCAAGCGTCGTGGCTCTGAGCCTTCTTTCGCACCCCGGTGCCCAGACACAAAGCTGATGCCAACCCCAAGGCAGGTCACGAGAGCATTTCCCTTAGGCAGGAGAGGTGCTTGGAGATGTGGCCCAGAGTTTCCCAGCCCGCACCCCCCGCTGCTTCCTTTCCCCAGCCCTCCTCTGCAGACATTTGGACAAGCTCAGCTATAAAGCAGGGTGCTGAGAGCCAGAGGTGCCAAAGCAGAAGAGCTGCGGACTCGCTAATGGTCTCATCTCGAGCATTAAGTTTTCCCTGGATACTGTCTCGTGTCCAGCCCTCAGCTGGGTAAAAGCAGCCCTGCCAGTGCCTGAGCACACCGCAGTCCCCGAAGCTGGGGGTGTCCTGGGACCATCACCCTGCCCTTCCCTGTCCGCTGCTTTTGGCTGCGGTTAGTGTCTGGTTGCGGGGACAGACAGACTGAGCTAGAGCAGCTGTCCAGGTGAGATGTATCTTCATGGTACTGGCAGGCTCTGCCCATTGCAAAGGCAGGAAAAAAAACCCACTTCAATCTGTCTCGGGAAAAAAAAAAAAATACCCTGCAGGGATCAGAGCAGCACCCCCCAGGACCCTCTGCATCCTCTCGGGTCCCCAGGCGGGGGGTCCCCACTCTTCCCACCCTCTGGGGTTTCAGCACAGAACAGCTGATTTGCACCCCAGGCCGTGGCTGACAAAGCAGGGGACTGACCCTGTCCCAGCCCAGCTCGTCTCCTTGGCGCTGAGCTGTCTGGAAACCAGCCACCCCCAGGCACGCGTCCCCGCAGCGCGCTGCAGCCCGCCTTACCCCGCTCCTCAGCCTTCCCACATCCCGAAGGAGGCAGTGGTTGTCCCCAGCAAAGGTCACCTTCACGCTGCTGCTGAGCCCTTTCCAGGCTGAGCTTTTAGCGCTGCGGTTCCCAGGGAAGCAGTCACAGTTCTGGGGTCTCCTCGAGGATCCCACTGGGGACCCTCTGCCCCTTCTCCGCAGCCCCCAGAGCCCGGGGTCCCCTGGGTGAGCCTGCACCCTCCCCAAACCCATGCTGCGCCCGGGAGCTGGCAGTGTCTCCTGCCCCCGGGGCTGGGACAAGGCATCCCTGCTCTGTAATGCTTTTAAAAATGCAGGCTCCATCCATCCCAGCCCATGCTCCTCCAGCGTCACTGCTTGCCTGTGTTTCCCCTTGCTCCCCTGGGTCATATATTTATCTCCAATTTGCCAAAGCCTCCCTCATTCCCCAGGGTGGAGGAAAAGCCTTTGCTCAAAGGCAGGATGAATTTGTAACTTCCCCAGGAACCCGCTCCCCCCAGTCGCAGAGCAAATCACACTCGTGGCACCCATCACGGCGGCACCAGCCGCACCGCAAGGACGGGCCACCCCGAGAAATGGCCAGCGCGGCACCCAGCACCCTGGTACCTGGGTCTCTGCACAGCCCCTGCCCAGGCCAGCATCCCCCAGGAGCATCCCCCGGGTCTCCCCGAGCATCGCAGGGGGATTTCAAGGTCGTTCAGGGAAGGGACAAGATCCCTGGGCAGAAGCTTCCTGAGGTCCGGCAGAAGTGGGGAGCCTGGAGCAGGTCCAGGCTTTCTCAAATTGCAAAGTCTGAGCAAGGGCTTTTGTTTGGTGGCTTGTTTTAACTTGCCATTATGTTCTCTGAAGAAGAAATTCATCATTTGCAGGCTGAGGAAGGCAGAGTTAATGTGAAATTTTAAAACCCTCAAAGAGTTGAGAGCCCTCTAAATATTTAATGAAGGCATCCAAACTGCCGGGTGTGTGCAGAGATGGCCAGGAGCCCTCTGCCAGCAGCGGAGGTGGTGTCGCTGATCTGGGAGAGGAGCAAAGGCCCTGACGGGCTGCCACCTCCTGCAGCCTGTCACCCTCCGCACGCCCCGCTGGGCTCCCACTTGTGGGGAGATGGTGTGTCTTGGCAGCAGGTTGCTCCCATCCTTGGATGTCGGGATGCAGGGGGGTGCAGAGACCCACCCAGGCCCCCCGGGTGCAGGGAGAGGGCAGCAGGGAGTGGTGTGCTCTGTCCATCACACATCAAGTGATTCTGCTTTGTCCACCCCGTCCAGTCCTGGGGCCCCACCACGGAGCTGATCCTCTCACTGTCGGTGTCTCCTGCAGGCCCTGCTCTCCCTGCGATGCCCAGCCACCCCCGCGAGGTCCTCAGCCCCCTGCGTTAGGTGCCGAAGCCCGCGGACGCCCGGCGCTGCACGCACCAAGGTAGGCAGCGCTGCCACGGCCACGGTGCAGCCATGGGATGGAGCGGGGGGTGCAGAGGTAACACCTGGGGCTGTTTCAGCAGAGCTCCCCAGGATGGGGGGGTTCATCAGGGGCATCCTGATGAGACCCCGGTGCAGAGCAAGAGGCGTCCAGACCCGCTCAGGACCAGGCTGTGGCCATGGGAGGCGGGAGCAGCTCAGGCTCCAGGGCAGGTGCCTGGGGACCGTGGCAGGTGACGGTGACTGTGGAGCTGGCACAGGGCCAGGGCTTTCTTTCTTTCTTTCTTTCTTTCTCTTTTTTTTTTTTTTTTTTTTGCCTTTGAAAGCCCCCAGATGGGAAAGGTACGCGCCAAACCCCACTGCAGGCAGCCAAGAATGAATTTTCTGGCCAGAGCCCCAGCAGCTCTTGGAGCGGCGCCGTGCCCGTCCGGCGTCACGCCGCAGCGGAAACCCCGAGCGCAGGCAGGCTGGGGGAGGTCTCAGCCAGGGTGGGCAGTGAGCCCCCCACCCATCCCAGCTGCCCCCCGGTGCGAGGGTCTCACCCCTCCCAGCGCCCCAAGCCAGGGCAGCGCAGACTCATCCCACTCCCACCGAGCTGCAGCTTGGCTGGAGCCCAGACACCCAGATGTCCCCCCCCACGCCGCCACGGAGCCCCCACCATGCAGCCGTCTGCTGCCGTCGGAGGACAGGGTGTCCCTGGTGTTGTGGTCCTCGGCTGGCTCTGTTGCCCAGGGCACGGGGCATCTCAGCTCCCAAACCTCCCCTCTCATGGGCTGCGATGGGCCCTTCTCCCCCAGGACAGCAGATGCTCTCCCAGGGCCGAGCTGGGAGTTTGGGTAGAGCTGGACCAGCCGTGACGGCATCCCTGCTCCCCAGCCTCGGTGGTGCAGCGGGGCTTAAAGCACCCCAGGCTCTCTGCCCTCGTCTCGGGAGCCCCAGAGAGCTTGCAGGATCTTTGCAAAACCAGCACAAAGCTGAACCCCAGAGGAGCAGCACCTGGGGTCTCATTTTTGAGGGTGCTTCGGCTGGAGAGGGGATGGGCAGGGGCTGCTGTTGCTCTGCTGTGATCTGGATGCCTAGTCTTGAGCTAATCATGCCCTTGTCCTTCATGCCTTTCCCCTGCCAGTGAAATGAGGGTGGGTATAACCCCTCCGAGGCTTTCGGCGGGGAGCGGGTGCCCAAATTCCATCCTGACATGGAGCCAGGAGGGGACCCTTGGGCATCTGCTCCCCGCACAGTCCTGACCACCTCCATCGTCGGCACCTGCGCAGGCCCTGCATGTCCCCGCCAGGGCAGCAGGGATGGAAATCAGTACGTGCACGGGCTGGCTCCTTCCCCAGAGGCGATAGCTGGGGCAATGGGGAGGGACGGGGAGGCAGCGCGGGTGCTCCCCGAGCAGTGCCTGGTGTGCTGTGCCCAGCTCCGCTCCACGCCGGCCCCTGCAGAGTGGTGCGGGTGTGTGTGCCTGCCATAAATATTGATGGGGTGGACTCAGTGCAAGTGTGCCTTTATATACGGCGATTGGGATGTAAATGCTATAAGTACCTGCTGCGTGGGCAGGAGAAAGCGGTGTAGGTGATAGCACCGAGGCTGAGTGCACGGCGGCTTTTTTACAGGGAGGTGGGATCCATCCTGCGTGGGGTGGGGAGGTGGGAAACGGCCGGGTGAGTAACCCCAGGGGTCATAAACCTGTTTGGGGAACTGGCCAGACCCACAGCAAGCCTAAATCTTCCAGCTGAGACTGCAGCGAGGCACCGCGGCTCCCACAGCCCACTCCCCGCACAGCCACGCCAGGATAAACAGCGAGAGGCTGCAGTGCCTCTGTTTAATAATGCATGGCACAAAGACACCGGACGCACGCCGGGAGCCGGGAGCAGCGGGGACGGAGTCGCCACTGCGGCGCTTGGCCAGCAGGGTCCATCCTGACATCCCCCGGTGCTCACGGGGCAGCGGGCAGCTGCGGCGTGGTGGTGTGCCATGGCCCTGGCAGAGCTATGGGGACGCGGACACCTCGGGGCTCTGGGTGGCCCTGAGACTGGGGCTGGGTGAGCCGAGCTCCCCGTCGCAGGGCACAGAGCAGCGGTGGCAAAGCCAAGGCACTTGGTCACGCAGTGGCTGAGATCCCCGCCGTGCTGGATGCTTCTTAGCTGGAGCCTGGAGCTGGGTCCCTGTCCTCTTGGGTGCTCTCACTGGGAGATTCAGCCCCTCCGTCACACTCTCTCCCACAGATGTAGGCGTAGATGGTCTTTTTGGGGAACTCTGGAGGGCTGAGCAGCACTGGGAGCACCCCTCCCACTCCGGCATCCTCCTGGGACACCACCGTGCTGGGAACAACTGGAAGCCGTGGGCTCAGTCCCCTCCTCGCCCCATCCCTCCTTCAGCTGCGGCCCCCCCGGCTCGCACGCCAGCTGCCGTGCCCGGGAGGAGCAGGCGCACGCTGGGGCCCTGCAGGCACCGGTTCACAACCAGCTCCTGCAAACGGCCCCCCCGGGGGGACGCACGCGTCCCTCGTTGCGTGCAGTGTCGTGATCCGGCCCTGCCGACCATCTGCCACAGCAGCTTCCCGCCACCCACTCCCCGGCCCACGCTGCGCCCCGCGGCACGGAGCCGGGCAGGGCTGGGCTGGGGGTGCCCAGCGAGCCCCCCCACCCCGCAGGCAGGAGCCCGGCAGGAGGGGGCAGACGGGTCGGCGGGAGCGATGCCGACGGGGCTGTGGGAGAGATGCAGATGGGTCTGCAATACCGATGCCGAAGGGGCCGTGGTATTAATGCAGACGGGCCCGTGATAGTGATGCAGGAAAAGCCGCAGCATCAGCCCGGAGCCCCTCTGGCTGCAGGGGCCCTTTGCTGCGCCCGTGCAGAGCAGGGCACGGGGAGGGCAGCAGGCAGGAGCCTCCCCATCCAGCCAGCACAGCCCGGAGCCAGGGAGACCCTCAGGGCATGGAACCAGCAGAAGTCATCCCAGGAGGGTGGCTCCAGGATGGATTTGGCCCATTTTGTCTGTCCCTCACTGGTGAGCTCAGGGGCCCCTGCCACCCCCGGCCCCCTGCCATCGCGGTGCTGCTCCCACAGTTGGGCAGAGCATCACGGCAGAGCTGGGGTCAAGCCGCAGCAGGAGCCCACCTCCCTCCCCGCCAGCCCCAGGACTCATGCCACGCTCCCATGCCAGCCCCGTGGTGAGACCCTGGTGTGGGGGGGATAATGGGGGACAAGGTCCTGGGGGGGCTGTGACGTGCTGCAGGGACAGAGCGGTGGCCCCGGCATCCCCAGGGGCTGAACGTGGGTGGCTTTGAGCACTGCACGCTCGCCTTGAGCGGTGTCACCGGCAGGAGGGACAGCAGGGGTGGCAGGGGCTGTCCCTGCGCTCTGCGCGCCCTCACCGCGCTCAGCCGCTGCTCTGGGTGGTCCAGCCACAGCCTGACGCTACAGCAGGCCGGTGCCTGTCCCCGTCCCCAGCCCCGCCAGGTGCCAGCCCCAAGGGGCCGGGGCTGCTCTTCGGATGCTGCAGCTGCTGCATGTTTTGTGCTGCTCTTCCCCTTCTCCCCGCTGCTGTTTTTGTTTTGTTTAAGAGGCTGGCTTACGAATTTTAAACAGGCTCCTGAAAAACCCAATTACCTCCAGGAGACAACCTGATAAAAGCTGCCTAAGTGGCACTGTGGAAATCGCCTTGTGCAACAGCCGAGGGAAAACCAACATAACAAAGCCTTTGGAAATGGAGTTAACCACTTTTAATCCCTCGGTGCCATGAGAAGGACCAATAATTATTTTCTGCAGAGATGGAGGGGGGGAAATAAGTAAAATGACTGTCCTGTGCTAATGGGTGGCAGCAGGTCGGGCTGGTGCGCCGCAGGGATGGGTGCAGGTACTCAGGCACCCGCTTCCCTCTGCCCGGGAGCTTTGCAAGGGCCCGCAGAGGCTGTGACCTTGCAGGGTCCCCGTGGGGCTGCGAGGCCCGGGGACGATGCTGGCAGCGGGGTGGGCAGGTGCCGCTCAGAGCGTCGCTGGCGGCGGATGCGGTGGGCGATGTGGCAGCGGCAGCCAGCCCCGTGCCTTTTCCCCAGGCGCCGGCGGGGAGCAGAGCAAGGCACTGCTGGGGCCCTGGCACCCGCGCCGGCTCCGTCCCTGCCGCGCTGCCCCCGCGAGCCAGCATGGAGGCGACTCGCAGGACTTGGCAGCGCTGAGAGCTTCCTCCTCCATCTGGCCACCGCGCTACCCCCCATCCCTCCCATCCCTCCCCGTCCCTTCCCTTCCTGCCTCCCCCGGCAGCTCCAGGGAGCCACCCGGCAGGTGACACTGCCCAGGACAATGCCAGGGGACCGCTGTGCCTAAGGAGTGCCCGTGCCAGGCACAAGCAATCTCCCAGCACCGGGAACATCCTCCAAACACCTGCCAGAGCCAGCTTGGCTCTGGGGCTGCGCGGGTCCCGTCCCGGGAGCAGGGGTGTCCGCAGGGGTGTGCGGGGCAGGAGGACGGAGGCGATGCCCAGCGCTGGTGACGAGCCCCCGCTGCCCTTCCCACAGGATCCCGGCCAGCAGGGCAGAGCTGGGCACCCACCAGTCCGTCAGCTGCGGTTGCGCTGCCGGCACCGGCAGCAGGAGTGCCGGGGCAGCTGGCCACAGCTCACGTCAGCCTCGTGCTTCCCGCAGCAGCAGGGACGGGGGCTGCTTTGCCCACCTCCCCCCGGCCACCCCGCGTGGGATCCCACGCTTGGGGACCACGCTCCAGGCCACCAAGCCCCAAGGAGGGCAAGCCCGGCTTAGCGCTGGGCGCTGGCACAAGGGATGGCCCTGCCAGCTTGGCCACAGCTCATACTGGGAGCAGTCCCCAGGCACGCTGGGAGCTACTGGGGGAGGATGCGCGTAATGAGCCAAGGCATCTCCAAAGATTGAAAGACTCAAGGACCCATCCCAGGAACAAAAGGAGGCGTTTGTCAGGCGCTGAGAGACGGGCTCGTTAATTCCTCCTGGCTGTCACACTTATCTGTAATGAATTTGTGCTCTGCTGTATTATTTTTAATACAATAGGAGCGGTGCTGCCCGCCCACCGCCCGGCTGCCGGGAGCGCTGACGTCAGTGCCCAGAGCAGGGCTGCCGCAGGACGGACGGACGGACGGACGGGCCAAGCGCAGGCCTGTCCCGCTGCCCACGTGCCTGGCCCTCCAGGTGCCGGCGGGCAGAGCGGGGCTGGGCGCGAGGGCAGGAGGCATTTTTTCCGTGGAAGTGGAAAAAGGAGTTGTTGGTGGAAGGAGTCTGTGGGCTTGGGGCTGGCGGAGATGGGGTGCGCCGGGGGGATTTGGGGGAGCGGTGAACAAGAGGACCGTGTCCTCGATGCGTTGTCCCTGTGCCAAGACAGGGCAGGAGCCGGCAGCGGGGGCACACACGCGGCTCTGCTGGTGCTGCGTCCCTGTAGAGGTGGGGGCTGGCACAGGCGTGGCGTGGCTCTGGCCCCCCCAGCTGCAGGGTGGCTCCCCGCTGCTGCCCCGCGTCCCGCATCGCCCCGTCCTCCCCACCGCCCCGTCCTCCCCACCGCAGCCCCAGCAGCGCCCAGCAGCACCAGCAGCATCTCTGCAGCCTGCACCACCAGGCATGTGGGGGCAACCGCAGCCCATCCCAGCTCCCCGCAGCCTCCCACATGCAGGAAAGGGGGGGGTCCCCAAAATGACCCCCCACACAGACCCTCTCCAGCACTTTTCCGGGCCATAGCCACGAGCATCCCCGCAGGGTTGCTCCTCCAGAGCCTCACCATTAAACACCAGAGATCCCCAAAGCCTGGCTCAGAGCACCACTAATCTGATTTGCAAAGGGCTCGTCTTGGTTCTAATAACGCAGGGCTGGATTAATTAGGAGGCGCCGGCTGCTCCTCTGTGGGGTGGCGGGGCCGGCGGTGGGGCATGCGCCCGTCCCCAGCGCCTCTCTGTGCACTGGGACGAGGATGGGAGATGCGGGGGACCCCGGTCCCGCAACCGGCGGGGGGGGGGGGGGGGGGCAGGGGGGGTTGCAGGGGCCCCTCTCCCTTTGGGCAGGCGCAGGGGGGCCAGGCAGGGGGGTGCCCCCCGTTTCCTTCTCGGGGACCCCTCGCTGAAGGGGGTCCTGAGCTCTGCGGGCACCGTGGCCTCGAGGCCACCACGCAGCCCCTCCCCTGCCCCTCGCCCACCATGGGACCCCCCCGGGGAGGGGAGCAGCACCCAAACTCCAAAGCCGGGGCCTGCGGGCGGCGGCCGTTGGCGGAGGGGGCGGGATGATTTATCAGGGACTTTAATTAAACTCCCGCAGCCGCCCTGCACCGCTGCGGAGGGGTCGGGGTGCTGCGGCTCGGGGTGCGGGGTGAAGGAGCGGGGGGATGCGGGATTTGGGGGGGGGGGGAGCTCCCCGGTGGCTCCGGCTAATTAACGCCTGGTTTCACCCATTAATTGCCGCGGAGGTGAATCATTAACCCCGCGCAGGACGCGCCATCCCTCCGCTGCGGGAGAGCGGGGCGGGGGGGGCCCGTCCGCATCCCGGGAGCGACGCGGGGCTCCCCGCCCCCCCCCCCCCGGCACCGGGACGATTTCCCGGGGGGGGTCCCGCACCCATCCATATCCCCCCCCCCCCCTCCGTGGGGGCCGGGCTGCGCGGTGCGGGGCGGAGGGTGTCGCCCCGGGCGGGCCCACGCGTGTCGCCGGGGGCGGGCGGGGGCCGGGCAGCGGCGGGGCGGGGCGGGCCGGGAGGGCGGAGCGGCGGCAGCGGAGAGCGGCGGCGGAGCCGGTGAGTGCCGCGCCGCGCCGGTGCTGAAGGGACAGCGCCGCCGCTGCGGCACCGGGCGGCCCCGGGCGGCGGGCGGGGCCCCGCGGCGCCTCCACCAAGGCGGGGGGGGACCCCGCGGCACCGCGTCCCCTGCGCGACCCCCCCGGCTCCCGTGTCCCTGCGCCCCCCGTGTCCCCGGTGTCCCCTGCGCAACCCCCCCCCCGCCCGTGCGTCCCCCCCGGGCTCCGCACCCCCGCGCGGTCGCAGGTCCCGTCCCCCCCCGTCCCGTCCCGTGTCCCCGCTGTCCCCCGCCCTGCCGGCGCCCCCCCGTGTCCCCTGCGTCGCTGCAGCCCGTGCGGCCGCGGTGTCCCGGTGCCTGCCGGTGTCCCCCCCGCGGCTGCTGTGTTCCCCGTGTCCCTGCACCCCCCGCTGTCCCCCACGTACCCCGGTGTCGCTGCGTGTCCCCCCCACGCGGTTCCGGTGTCCCCCCCCGTGTCCCAACGGCCTCCGCTGTCCCCTGCACCCTCCCTGCGGCCCTGGTGTCCCCACGTCCCCGCTGTCCCCTGAGCCCCCCCCCCGCCGGTGCCGCGGGGTGCCCGGGGCTGGGAGCAACAAACTTCCCCGGGTCCCGGTTCGTGGAGCCCCCCCGCAGCCCCGCGGGGTCCCGGGGAGCCGGGGTGGGGGGGACCCGCGAGGCTGCGGCACCCACCGGGTGTGCGCACACACATGCACACACCGCAAACTGCACGCCCGGGGTTGTGAGCACAGCCTGCGGCCCCGCACACACACGCAGGGCACGCGGGGGGCACGGGCACACACCCCCCTCGCACACACACACACACACACACACAGCACCCCCGATCCCCACACACACACACACAGAGCATGCAAACAGCCTGCAACACCCCCACACGTACACACACGCGGCACAGTCTGCAAATTTGTGTGCGCACCCGCCCGTACAGCCTGCAAACCCACGGACCTGCACACAGAGCCCCCCGCCCGCAAACGCAGCCTGCAAACCCCCACAGCGTGCAAACACAGACACGCGCAGCGCACGCAAACACAGCCTGCAAGCCTCAGCGCGCACGCAAACGCGCACCCCTTGCAAGCCCTTGCACACACATCCCCAGAGCTTGCAAACCCCCAAACTCCCGCACGCGCACACTCAAAGCTTGCAAACGGGCTGCAAACCCGCACGCCCTGTGGGGCGCACACAGCTTGCAGCCCCGCAAACTTACACACGCGCACGCGCGCATGTGCACACCCCCCGTGCAAACACAGCCTGCGGCCACCTGCGAACACACCTCTTGCCCAAACACAGCTCGCAGGTACAGCTCACGTGCACGCAGCGCACACAAACACGGCATGCACACGCACACGCGCCAGCGTGCACACACGGTGCCCCTGCGCGCTGTCACCCATCCCCAGCACCCCATGGGGATCACACACAGAGTCACCGGCTGCTGCCTACAACCCCCAAACACTGTCACAACCTGCCAACAGCCTCTTCATCCCTCTGCAGAGCACATGCATGGCGACAGACACCGACACACGCACGCACACGCAGCACCCGGTGTCCGGCTGCGCCGCGCTGGCATCCCCAGTCAGGGTCCGTCCCCCCACCCTCAAAGCAGAGGCGTGCAGCGGGTGGTGGCGTGGTGGGTCCCCATCCCGCCAGCCCCCAGGCAGCACCCCGGGGCTCCTGCTGCCCCACCGAGGGCAGTGCCGGGGTGGAAAGTCCCTCCGCAGGTCCCCAAGGCCAGCGGGGATGTGGGGAGGGTGCCGAGGGGAGCAGGCACTGCCAGCAGGCAGCTCTGCCCACCCTCTGCCTGCAGACCCCAAAAGCTCCCTCTGCCCACCCTGGAAGGTGTTTGGGGCTGGAGATGCAGAGAGTGCGTCCTACAGCCCAAGGGACCGTCCCGTCCCTCGTGCCTGAGCGGTGGGGACCCTGCGCACGGCGTCCCCAACCGCGTCCCTCTCTGCCCACGCAGGTGGCCCTGGTCGGCGAGCCCGGACGGCAGTGGATGAGAGCTGGGCGCTGGCCTAGCCACACGCGCACACCGGCACCATGGACTTCGTCATGAAGCAAGCGCTGGGCGGTGAGTGGGTGCTGTCCCCGCACAGGGTCCCCTTTCCGGGAGCGATGCCGGCCTGGCACCCCGGGGAGCACAGCGGGAGGGACATGGCGGGGGCACAGAGCCGTGGGGAGAGCTGCCGGCAGTGGGGAGCTGCTGCTGGAGCCCTCCGGGGCTCCCATTCCCAGCACCGGCAGCGCCTGGCTGGGGAATCCCTGCTCTCCCGCCGCTAAGTGGGATTCCCCAGCGGGTCCCCTGGGTGCCAGCGCCGAAGGAGCTGACGCCAAACTAGGGCAGCGCAGCCAGCCCGCGGCACTCCACATCCCCGGAGCCTGTCTGCAGCCGGCTTTGGTGCGGGTGGTCCTGGGGACATCCCGGGTCGTCCTTGCCGGGGGGCTCCATGCCCTCCCTGCCTCTGCGGGGGCTTCGGCAGCCAGCGCCAGGCTGCAGCGCCCTTGGGGACCGGCTGATGGTCTTGTGCTGTGCAGGGGCCACCAAGGACATGGGGAAGATGCTGGGGGGCGAGGAGGAGAAGGACCCCGACGCGCAGAAGAAGGAGGAGGAGAGGCAGGAGGCCCTGCGCCAGCAGGAGGAGGAGCGGAAAGCCAAGCACGCCCGCATGGAAGCCGAGCGGGAGAAAGTCCGGCAGCAGATCCGTGACAAGGTGGGCACACGCCTCCCCTGCGCCCACCCCTGCCCGCGGCACCCGGGGGGTGGACATGGCCGGGGAGGAGGGTGGCCCGAGGCGGCGGTGATGGGCACGGGGCACAGCGCGAGCAGCACCCGCTGCCTGCCCTGCTGAGGGCCTGCGTCCTCGCAGTACGGGCTGAAGAAGAAGGAGGAGAAGGAGGCGGAGGAGAAAGCCGCGCTGGAGCAGCCGTGTGAGGGCAGCCTGACGCGCCCCAAGAAAGCGATCCCGGCGGGCTGCGGGGACGAGGAGGAGGAGGAGGAGGAGAGCATCCTGGACACCGTCCTCAAGTACCTGCCCGGCCCGCTGCAGGATATGTTCAAGAAGTAACAGCACCGCCAACCCTGCCATGGGGTGCTGGGGCATGGGCGCCCTCTCCCCTCCCACCCCTCCATCAGTTCCCCTGGCCTCGGGGGTGTCCCCACACCCCCTCCCGCCCTTTCCCCCACCCAGACCAAAAACCCGCCCCGTCCCGTCCAGGCAGGGCCCCCCTACCACGCCGTGCCAAAGGGGAGCGGCCCTGGCTGGACAGGGCGAACCGGGACCAAATGCACTGATGTAACCTCGCGGCAGGCTGGGGGCACCCCAGGTCCTACCGGCCCCCCCGGGGTGGCTCCCTGTGCCCCCTGCCCTGCCCCTCCTGCCCTCCCAGGGGACCCTGGCAGGCCTCCGCTCGCCTGCCCTCGTCCCCAGCACTGCCATCCCCCTGCCCCGTCCCGCCCTGGGCCAAGCCCAAAGCACAAAGCCAGGCGCCCTGCCCGCAGCTCCCCCTTCCCCGGTCCCCGGGCACGGGGGTCCCCCGGGGCTGCCCGGTGTGCCCCAGCATCGGGGGGTTGGAGGGGACCCCCCCCTCCCCGCATCTCTGGCCCCATAGTTAAAGCCATATCAGTTAGACTGCAATACTTCAGCACCGGGAGGAGCGGGCGCCACGCTCCGCCGACCATGTACAAAGGCACGCGCGGGGCAGGGACCCCCCTGCCTCGTCCCCCCCTGCCCCGTCCCCGCCGTCCCCACCGCTCGCTCGTCCGCGTCTCGGCCCCGCTGGCCTCCCCCCGTCCTCGCATTAGTGTCCGTGTGCCAGGGTGCGCCCCGTCGCTCCGTGCGTCCTCGTGTCCCGCTGCTCGCGCTCCCGCATCCTCGCTGTCCCCGGGGCCACCCGCAGCGCTGAGCCCAAAGCCCCCCGCCGCGCTGCCGGGGGCCCCCCGCTCTGCCCCCTGCAATAAAGCCAGCGCGGGGCCGAGGGCTGCTGGGCCAGTCCCAGGCTGGGAGCGCTCAGCTGCCCCCCACCCGACGCTGGCCACACGGGTCCCCTGGGCCTGGGAAGGGATCCCTGGGCAAGCGCCCTGGGCTTGTCCCAGGAGCCGCTGCTTGCACCCCAATGTGGGGGCATTCCCTCACCCCGGCCCGGCCCTTGCCACACCGTGCTCCCCCGTCCCCGTGCTTCCTCCACCGCAGCCCCCCGCTGCTCACCAGGGCCCTCCCCGGGAGGCGGCGGGCGGCTCGGGGCCCCCGCAGACATGCTGTGACCATCCTGCTCGAACTAGTCTTTGACAAACTAATAAAATAAAGAGATTTGTACATTGCTCCGGCCTCTTCTCAGCCATTGCTTCCCGGGGGCCCCGCACCAGCTCCCTCGCCCCTCCATCCTCCTCAGGGCTGAGACCTGGCAGCTCATCACACGCCACAGGGCCCACCCTGGGCAGCACCCAAGCCAGCCCACAGGCAAAGGGAGAGGCCACATGTGAATCCCAGGGCCCTGCTCAGCCCAGCTGCCTCCCCACACCCCCGTGTCCACCCTGCAGGCGCCCTCTCCGGGGTTGGGGACAAAAGGGATGGGTGCTGGAGGGCCCCACCCCACAGGCATGGCAGGGGGGCTTCTGCCCCTTCCCTGACTCTGGGACTCCCCTCACAGGGATACCCCTGGGGTACAAGGGCTGTTTCTGGTGGGTCACAGCCTTCTGCCCCCCCCCCCCAAAAGCAGGGGCACAAGGCTACGGGCAGCCCCCGGGCAATAGGGCACCTCGTGCCCCCCAGCGAGGCAGGGCCCCCAGGCTTGGCACAGCCCCGGAGGCCTCCGTCCGGATCCAGCCTCAGCTTCGACCGATTTGCCATCATTTAGCAGCAAAGAGCTCAGCTGTTACCCAGGCGGCATCAGCAGAGCAGTCACCTGGAAAAGCTGCTGTCAGAAAAAAATATTAGGGTAGGAAATGATAGAGATCTTGCAGGGAAGGTCTCCATCGCAGGCAGGCTGCGCCCGCACCTCCTCCGCGGTGACCGTCACCCCTGCCACCCAGCGTGCTGGCAGGGACGAAGCCCACGGCTCTCCCTGGGGAGCAGGAACGGGGAAGCCCCCCGGCAGGGGCGCGGGGAAGGGGCCGGTGGCCGTGGCGTGGGACAGGCGGCGTCTTCTGGGCCCTGCTCCATCCATGCGGGGTGCTGGCGGGCTGGAGCAGGGTTACGGGACTGGGCCAGGTCCCTGCGGGTGTCCCCATCCTCTGCGCAGTGTCCCCGGTGTCACTTGTCCCCAGCGTGGGGACGCAGTGCCCTCTGGTGGGGTGCGAGCGCAGGACAGGAGACAGGAGAGCAGGGACAGGCAGCGGGGACAAGGGGGACAAGGGGGACAGCCCCTGAACACAGAGCCCTCAGCCAGGGCCGTGCCACGGCCAAGGGGAAGGGAGAGGAGCTCGCAGAGCAGCTCAGCACCCCCCTCCTGCCCCCACAGCAGCCACAGGCACCTTCGTTATGGAAGAGGATTTATCAAAATTAGAAAAAACAACCACACGTAGAAAAAAAAAAAAAAAAAAAAAGAAGCCCCGGCTCCAGAAACATCCCCCAACTCGCTTCCCCCCACCCTCCCCTCGCTGCCCCAGCATGGGGAAGGGGCACGGGGTGTCTGGGAGGGGATGGGGCAGGCTGAGCTCCCAGGGGCAGAAGGGGACGGTGAAGGAGCTCATCGCTGCTGGGGAGCCGGGAGCTCCTCCGCAGCCACCTTCAGTGACTTTCTTTGGCCACTTGCCTTTGGAACAAGCCCCCCTTGCCCCAGCGAGGAGGCGGTAGCCCTGCGGCGGCAAGGGGGGCTCTGCTAGCATCCCCTCCCGTCCTCCCCAGCACACAAGCTGCTGCTTTTATAAACGCTCCCGAGAGCGGCACGCACAGAGCTGAGCCAAAGGTCGCAGCGCTGCCAAGCAGGCAAGGAGGGGAGCCACCTCCTCACCCCGTCCTACACTAACTAAGCACTCTCCCATCCCCGAGAGCAGGGAAGCGTTGCCTCCCCCGCTGTGGTTTCATTAGGAGTCATTGGGGAGCCCGAAGAGCTTGACGGTGCCTGCCTCCCGGCTGCTGTCGTATTTGCCATCTTTGTCATCACAGGCGAAGGCCAGCAGCGGTCTCTTGGGGTGCCAGGCCACTGTGAAGGTGGGGGACTCGCACTGCACCTCCCAGAGCTTCTCTCCTGCATGGAAAAGGGGCCACGTCAGGCTGGGGAGCCTCCGGCCCCCCGCCGCACGCTGCCCCGTAGCGCATGCCGGAGCCAAGCACCTGCTTCTTCTCTCCCGCGCAGGGCAGAGGAGGAACAAACACTGCTTCAGCGCCTTTTAATCACCTGGTGACAAGGCACAGACATGACACGCATGTCTACCACAGACTAACGAGGCAGAGGCTCCCCCTCACGGCACTCTGCTCTGCACAGCCGAGCTCTGCCTCAGCAAACCGATACTCCCAGTGCCCTCCCAGCTGCACCAGCACTTCTCCATCCAGTTCCCTCCTCGCTCTTCCCCAAAAGGAAATCGTTACCTGTCTCCACCTCCGCAATGTCAATGAAGTGATCTTCTGATGCTGATGCCAGCATCTTCCCATCATGGCTAAAGCTCAGCGTTCGCACAGGCCAGTCAAGCCTGCAGCAACAGAGCGAAGCAGACAGTGAGCCGTCTCCCGCACCGTCACCGGAGAGGGGAGGCAAACGCCTTTGGGACAGCGCTACCTACCTTGAGAAGCACCTCACGCACACCAGTTCGTCCACATCCCAGAGGCTGACCAACGCGTCAGCACTGCCCGTGGCAAAGTACTTTCCCATGGGATCAAACTTGATGCAGATGCAGTTTGAAGGATGAGCGTTGATGGACTGAATGGGCTTCAGCTCCGGGTAGCTGCGGAGATGAAGGGAGAGGACAAGAAGCAGTGAGAGGGGCAGGGCACACTTGGGACTGGGACTGTCAGCAAACCCAGCTGGTGCAGGGCCATGCTCTTGGAAACCTTGAGGGCCGAGTGAATGAGGCAAAGCGTCAGGGTCACTGACGCAAACTGGGGCAACCTCAGCTCCAGATAAGTTCCTTCCCACCAGAGGGCTGGGAATCGCTGGGGCGTGGGACTCGCGTTCCCCAAAAGCAGCAAAGGGGCTTGCAGACCGATGTCTGCCGCGGCCAGCCCAGCTACTCTGCCCACCCGCTGCCACGGGCACCTACCTGAGGATGTTGATGCAGCCATTCCCGTTAGTGAGGAAGAACATGTTGTTATCGTTGTTCCAGGAGATCTCATTCACCTCAAACTTGAACTGTTCCTCTGCTTTGGAGCGATGGGTCTTGGCATCAATGAAAGTGACCACGTCATCCTTGTTCCCCACTGCGATGGTCTGTCCGTCAGGGCTCCAGCAGATGTTGATGTTCTCCCCTGGAGGGACAGAAAGGCAGCAGGTCCCATTTCCACCCAGCGATCCACAGCGGCCACAAGTTAAGCGGACAAGCAGCTTCTACTCCTGATCCAAGGCCACAATCTGCTCCACTAACTCCAAACCACTCCCAAATGGGAAAAACTGCCAGGTCTGCAGTCTAACACACAAACCCTACACAGTAGCTGTCCAGCAAACACATACAGTTATTGAAAATTAAACTTAACAGAACCAGAGCTTCAAGCCAACGTGACTACGTCGCTGCCCTTCCCATTTCGGCCAAGATGGGACCACAGCAACCACCAAACAAGGTCAGTTCAAAGATTCTCTTAACCCAGTGATCTTCGAGATCCAGAAAAAGCAGAAGCCAACAATAAATACATACAAATGAAAGTTAAGAACAAAGCAGGTTTCTATTTGCCATCTTACACTACCATTTCCAGCCCCGACAATTCGAAACTGAAGATTTCCAAGGGCAGAGGTGGTATGTGGGTTAACCAGCCCATGAATTCAAATAATCACTTTCTGAATCCATGCAAACTTTTACTTCCACCATGGCTCTCTGCAAACATGCCTTTCCCCAGTCTCCAGCCTTGCGGCCCACAGACTCCAGCCACAAGTACACAGGACATTTTAACAGCCGGCACCATATTTCAGTAGTTTCTCCAGTACTGACACCAGAGTAAATCAGCCCTCTCGTTCACTGCTGCTCCTTACAAATGAGTGGAACACAAAGATAAAAGCACTCAGCAAAGATGCCCCGATCGCCAGCACCTACAAGAAGGGTCCTAAGCACCGTGCCGCTGCAGACGGATCCCCACGCAGCAGGAGTTCTGCCGGGACCCAAGAGCCCTCCCAGGAAGGCAGGGACTCACCTTTGGTGTTGACAGTGGCGATGCACTTTGTGGTGCGGACGTCCCAGATGCGGATGGTTTTGTCCCCGGACGCCGTGACAAAGAGGTCAGGGTTGCTGGGGTGCCAGCAGAGCTGATCCACGCTGTCCCCGTGGCCCCGGTAGTTGTTCTCCTTCACCTGGAGGGAGAGGACAGCCGTTCATGGGAGGGATGACCCCAGCTCTACCCCCGTCCTGCCCCGGATCCCAGTATGCTGCATCCCGCTCTGCTGCCGGTTACCGGCTGTGGCGGGACCCCAGCCCAGTGCCCCACCGCCATTTCGGTCACGCTCCCCACCCACAGCCAGCTGGGATGGAGGAGCCCTCCCCACCTCCCCAGCCAGGCACCAGCTCCAGTCCCGGTTCCCTGGCCCCGGCACGGGTTTGTGGGGTCCTTGGCGATGATCCTGCTCCCGGTACAGACCCGAACCCCCGCTTCCAGGCCTGGTACCGACCACCGGGGCCCATTCCCGGTTGGAACCAGCAGCCTGAGCACCCGGGCCCGCGGCGGGGGGGGGTCTCTGGTACCGGCCCGAAACACCAGTCCCAGCCCAAGGGCTCCGGGGTGGCCCGAGCAGGCCGCTCCAGCCGCCCCCCGTTGCCCGGTACCGAACCCCCGCCCGCCCGGTGCCGGAGGAGCTCACCAGCCGGTCCTTCTCCAGCAGAAAAACGCTGGCGGTCTTGTCGAACGAACCGGAGGCGAGACGACGGCCGCAACAGCTCCAGGCCACCGAATGCACCTTGGCCCCGTGAGCCGGGAACTCGCGGCTCCGCGTGTTGGCGCGGAAGAGCTCCTGCATGGCCTGCACGTAGGGCGACAGCGCCATGGCGGCGGCGGCGGGGCCACCGGGGCCACCGGGGCCACCGCCCCCGCCCCGCCCCGCCGCCGCGACTGACGCAGCTTCCACCGCCCCCCTAGGCCCGGCCCGCGGCCCGAGCGCCGCCGCCGCCGCCGCTGGCCCGTGAGGGGCGGAGCCGCCCGCCCGCCGCGAAGATGGCCGACAGCGTCGTCCTCATAAGCGACTCGGACTCTGAGGGCAACCGCTCGCCGCCGTTCCGGCCTCGCCGCCGCCGCCCGCCGCCGGTCCCCGCGGTGAGTCGGCGGCCCCCGGGGCGGAGCGGGGACCTCCCGCCCCTCACAAAGATGGCGGCGCTTCCGCCGCGGCCGGAGGCGCGGGCGGGGGACGGGAGCCGCGCGGGGACACGAAGCCTCCAGCGGCGCAGTCCCGGGGCGGCGGGCCCGGAGCCCCGGCCGTGCACTGCCGGGGAGCCCGGTCCCCTCGGTCCCCCCCCCTCACGGGACAGTTCTGGCCCCAGCCACAGCCCCCAAGGACCCCCGCAGCCTCCCCCAGGCGGGCTCGGGTCCCCTCGGCCACCTCCCGCCGGCAGAGGCCCGGTCCCCAAGCGTGTCCCCGCCGGGGGTCCCAGCCCCCTTGGCCACGGCCCCCAGCCATCTTCTGTCTTGGGCCCCTCGTCTGCACATCCAGGAGGGTCCCAGCCCACCGGGGCTCAGCCCCCGGGCTGGGTAGAGCCCCCCGGGGGGCATCCAGCCCTGGGCCACGGTGCGGTGGCCACCGTCCGCCTCACCTGGGCCACCCCGCGGACCGGGGGACGATGGGGCCAGTGCGGCGGCAGTTCAGGGCACGAGGCCACCAGCAAGGCACGGCCCCGGGCAGGGGGAAAGGGTCTGTGCAACCCCCCCACCCCGGGCACCGTTGGCCCCGGTTCTGATGCAGCTTTCGAACGCCGACGGTTCCGTGGCGTCCGGTGCAGCGGGGCCGGCTGGAGCCCGGGGCAGCCCCCGGCCCTCCTCGGCTCAGCCCCCGGCCCTCCTCGGCTCCGCCGGCTTCCCCGAGCACGCGAGGCCTGCTGGGTTTTGCCACCTCCCCAGGCTACACGCGGCCCCTCCTTGGGAAAGGCAGCAGGTCTGAGTCAGGGGGAAAAAATGGATTTAAATCGTCCACAGAATGTGTTCCTGCTTTGAGACGCTGAGGGCGGATTTTTTTCCGAGAGCAAACAGGCTCTGAGCCCTCCCGGGCACGTCGAGATCCTGAGAAGCGCCGTGTCCTGCCTGCCAGTGGTGCGGCCATAGCTGCCTTCCCCTGCCTGCTCCTGCCGCCCCCGGACAGGCGCGCCCTTGGAGCTCTGGGTGCTGCATCACCCGGCGAGTCCTGGATGGGAGTCCCCAAAGCCTCGGGGCTGCTGTAGCTCTGGCTTGGTGCCATGGATGTGAAGGTAGCTCTCTTCCCTGACGCTCGCGTCCGCGTAGCGGCCGACATCGTGCCGCAGGGGGGGTGCCAAGGTTCGGATCCTGCGCTGCTCCTGCCAGTGCCGGGCAGGAGCCGCTGGGGACGGGGGACAGGAGCGCGCACTGCGCTCCCCTTGCCCCTTGTCGCTGACAGCGCTGGCCCCTCTGTCCCCGCAGGAGATCATCGATCTGACCTGTGAGGATACGAGCACGGACCCGGCGCCGTGGAGCAGCCTCACCATCATCGACCTGACGGAGGACACCTGCAGCCCTCCCTGCAGCCCTCCCCACGCCGCCAGCTGGGCTGACCAGGACCCCGGGCAGGCGCCTGCTGCCCCGGCAGCCCACACGTCCCATCCCTGGCTCTGCGCCACCATGAAGCAAGAAACGGAGGCAACAGCAGGGCCGAGCTCTGCAGTACCCTGGCACGGCTCTTCCGCGGAGCCGGGTGCCACCACGGACACAGCAGAAAGTGCGGAGAACTGGAGCTGCTTCTCTCCTGCCTCCAGCCACCACGGCTCCTCCTGCAGCCCGGAGCAGAACTGCAGCACCACCACTTTTAACAGTGACTTGGGCTCCCTGGCCAGCATGCAGCTGGACTCAGACCTGCTGTCCCTGTCCCCCTCCAGCCCAGACAGCAGCAGCAGCAGCAGCTGCAGAGCCGGCAGCCCGGAGGAAGAGACTCCCCACCTCTGCCAGCAAAGGGAGCTGCCCCCGAGGCTGAGCCCTGCCCCAGGCATCCCCACAACCCCAGGGAAAGCCCGAGGGCCTTTGCTGGAAGCCAGTGACTTACCGCCACACGAAGCAATCCAGCAAGTGACCCCAGCCAGGACGAAGGCTGACAGCAAGGCCTGGCTGAACAAACTGCACTATTTCAGGAGGAGCGGAGTCCAGCACCTCTTCCTCCAAGGCGTAGCACCCAACAGGGAAACACAGCAGGTAAATGGGGTTCAGAGCAGCCGCTGCCAAGCCCAGGTGGAGCCTGCTCAGAGCATCTCTTGCGGTAGAGGATGGAGCATCCCCTTTTGGGGGAAGCTTTTCCAGGCAGTTGGGGTCTCTGGTTATTGCAGTTGCCTTCACAGTGGGCCCCACATCACAGCTGGGTTCCTCTGTGTTGGGGGGAGCCGGCTTTCACCCATTCCCTTGTCTTGCACGCAGCGGAAACCTGAGCTCATCCCCAGCGGGAAGCTGAGCATGGTGCGCACCACCATGGAGGAGAACTTCCTGGAGGGCACCTTGCATTTCCTGAGTGACTTCGTCTCCCGCCAGCACTGTCCCCCCAAAGAAATCATCTCCCACCTGATCAGACAGATCCTGTTGAACCCCTACCAAGTGGAGATCCTGAAGGACACCTACATGCTGCTGATGAAGATCCAAATGTACGTGTTCCCTTTGCCACGGTGCCCTGGGGCTGGCTCGGTGCTCCTGGGGGCCTCGCCAGCGTAAAGGTTATTCTTCATGGTCCTCACCCACAGAACAGGGAGTGGTTTCACCTATAACCCAGGATGATCCTCCTGCCTCCTGTTATCAGCGCACCCCGGGTTGTCCGAGGGTGGGTCAGGACCATCGCTGGCCCAGGCGGCAGTTGCTAAACCCCCAAGTGGATGAAGGAGGGGGGGGTGAGAGAGGCAGAGGATGCTGAGACAAGAGGGAAAGCAGCTCCAACTGTATCACGAGCGTGCTTCAATCATTTAGTAGCAAGCCTGTACAGTGCCAGGACAGCCTGTGACACCAGGGAGCCCTCTAGGACAGAGGAGCGTGTTTGCCTTGCTCCTGAAGAGCAGATCTCGTTCTTCACTGCTGTGACATGGCAGAAACACCTTCCCTGGGCTGCAGCAGGGGCCGTGGGCTGGAGGTAGCTGGAGCAGTTCCCCCGCTGCCCTCAGGGTTCCCAGACGTTTTGTGAGGCTGCGGGCCCAGGAGTGCCGATGCTCTCCATGGAGTACAGCCCCGGTCAGGTGCTTCCAAAAAATTAACGTGGTCAGGGGAAGAGAAAGGGAGAGGGTGAAGCTGGAGAGGAGAAGGCAGGGCAGGCCCCTGAGCGAGTGGGGCCAGGGGCTGCCGTGCCTCCAGAGAGATGGTCAGGCAGTTCAGCACAAACGGACAGCGCTGTCCTTGCAGGCTCCATCCAGCCAATGCTGCCACGGTGGGATGGGACTGGACGCTGCTGAAATACATCATGGAGGACCAGGTACTTGGCACCGCATGTGTCACATCGGGCAGGGATCATCCAGTACATGGTGCCTGAGGGTAAGCGTTGCCCTGGGGCCTCGTGGTCGTGCTCTGCTGCAGAATGGGCCAGTCCAACATGCAGTTTTATTGCAGCTGCTGAGGGCAGCAAATGCCAGTTGGGTCTCCCGCTTTTATCCACAGTGCTCCCTAAGCTGCGGCACAGCTGTAGGCAAGTTGTCTCATCTGAAGACACAGCAACAGACAAAGCCTCTGTGGGCCATAGCCCTAGTGCAATGGTACAGCAGGTCCAGCCGAGCCCCCAGGGCATTACCTGAGCCAGGCAGCCCCTCCTGGAGCTACTCCTCAGCCATGTACAGCAGCCCATTCCCAAGACAGCCAAATTCCCTGGTGCTCCTCACCCTGCAGCTCCAGCAGGCTCACACCATCTCCATCTGCCCTCAGGAGAAGCCCCCTGGCCGGCTCCTCTTCCTGCAGTACGTGGTGCAGACCCTGGAGGACGACTTCCAGCAGAACCTGAGGTTGCGCCTGCTGCAGAAGTCAATTGCCAAGAAAGTGCTTTCGTGTGACACGTGCTTCAACAACGTCAGGTAAGGGACGCTGCCGCCTCCCCTATTCTGTAACCAGATGCGGAGAGGCAGGGGCTCAGGGAACACTTGTTAAGACTCCAGGTCAGACTTTCAGACTTTCTAGGAAACAAGCCTGGCAGACAGAGCGAAGTGTAAGCCCAAGTATAAAGAACAGGAGCAGGTTTACAAAAGCAAACCACCAGAGATGATGCAAGGCATTTCCAGCCGCAACCTAGTGGGCTTTTCCCAGGAACAAGGTCAGATCTGCATTGCTCAGGACAGGACTGAGAAGGAGGCGGTCCTGTCGACAAGCATATAAATCTGCTGCTCAGCAGAGCTACTCCTTAGCCTGTCCAAGCGGGTGGGATGTATTCTTCACCCTCAGGGTCTTTCCTTGAGCTCCAAGTAGATCTAGAGGTCAGAATGCAGCAAAACCAGGTCTGTCCCCGCTAACGTTCCTGTTTCTGTCCCAGGGACGTGGTCGAATGGTTGGTCGCAGCAGTTACAGGAGTCGGGTTCTCCCAGCCCCAGGAGCAGCCGCAAGAGATGACATCCTCTTTGGCAGACGCAAGGGCCGAACACAGCTCATCTGCACCACGGCTGGCCAGTGCTGACCAGGCAGAGGTGGCTCCACCAGCCTTCTTCGCCCAGAAGTAAGCCTCAGAAGTCCTGACTCCCTGCTGGCAGTATCATGGGGCCCAAGCCAGGGAGAAGCCAGAGTCTCTCCCTGTCAGGTCAGGGAAGCCAGGATGTACCTGAAGTTCTCCTTTGGGGTAGACATACACTTGGTGAGCAAGAGACTTCCTCACCTGGTAGCAAAGTGGCTCAGTGAGCGTCCTCCTCTTACCTGTACTATAAGGCTGAAGCTCTTGGCCCACAGCCCTGGCTGCCCCGTCCTGTTCCACCAACGCTCAGTACAGCCACTGAGACCTCCCAAGGGCCCATCTGGGGATTAGCTCTGCTTCCAAGAGCATCAGATTCAAAAGCCACCAAGAGACACCAAATCTAGCCTGCTACTTTCCCCTCTGTCCCTCACTGCAAGGCGTGAGGCTGAACTAGGTGCCATCTCCACTGCTTTACTTTGCAAGCTGAGGGGTAGCATCTCCTAGTGTTGACTCTCTCTAACCTAGGGTGATGCTCCTGCTCCAGCGGATGTTGTCCATCGCAGTGGAAGTGGACAAATCTCCCAACTGCAGCTCCTGTAAGATCGCAGATGTGATATTCCCATTTATACTGAACATTCCCCTGAGGAGCCAAAGGTGAGACAAACATGCGCAAGGCAGGATTTGCCTGTGTGAGCAATAGTCTTAGTCCCAATTTCCATCCAAGTCTGGATGCATAAAGTACCACAGGATATAGAAAAACAGGCTCATTTATGACCCAGCCAGCAAACACACAGCTGTTGGACTGACAGATCCCGTGGAGATAGAACACGACCAGCTGAACGCATCTCCGCAGCTCGTGTGTTGCTGAGAAAAGCTGATTCTCCCACTTGTTAAAGTTGCAGGACTTTAAAACTGTAAAGAGGGTCTGAAAAGCAGCACTCTGCATCAGCACGGTCAAGGACTGGCAAACAGATCACTGATTCCTAGGGACAACCAAGAAGCGCGTCAGAAATAGGATGCGGTTCTTGCAGCTTTGCCTTGACATGCTTTTGTTTGCTACTCTAAGAAACGCAGTATCTGAAGGCAAAGCACAAGGGCCTGACTGGCTCTAGCACAGACACGAGGCCACTAGAACCACAGACATTTCAAACCCACGTTTGCCAGCCCCAGCAGGCAGCCCTTTCGGACCCTTTTAGCAGAACTCTCTCGGAGCACACACCGGGTCTAAACAAGCCAAACTGACTCTAAGCAACCTATCGTTCCCCCCAGGACAGATCTCCTAGATCCGGCTGGTCGCTGACCCCACTTCACACTTGCTTGGCTGTGCTCCCTGCAAGTCAGCAGGAACGGGTAACATCCGCACCAGCTGCTGGGCAGGGTGAAGTGAAGCAGCTAAGCTTGCTTCACAGACCGTACCAACCTCGAGTTGCCACAGGTCAGACCTAGGGATGTAAACATGTCCGTGGCCGAGCTGCATAACAAAGGTCTCTCTATCACATCTGGTGGTTTTCCTTCCACTGCACTGCTGGGCAGCCCCTGCACCAGATCAGCACCAGCGGGACACCGGGAAGACGCTAGAGCTGTTGTCCCAGGTCAGGCTGTGCTGTCTCCCCAGCATAAATCCCTTTATCTTCCAGGGAAGCTTTCTTAAACACCATGGAGAGCCAGCTCCTGCGCTGCAAACTGCTAGAGCTGTTGTTCCAGCACAGTTGTGACGTGCCCACGACCTTGCCCTTGTCTCTGGCCAAGATCCTGTACTTCTTGAACCACTCCTCTGTGCTGCTGCAATACCAGGTATCCAGTCCAACCTCTCCTTTGCCTTGTTTTCTCCTGAGAAAACCTCTTCTAACAACCAAATACTGTCTTCTGTCATAGGATGAAACGGCAACATGGCAAAGATGGGATGAGATGCTGCAGTACTTGAGTTTGCTGCTGATGAGTTACCAAAATGTAATACTGGGTAAGCAGCCTCCTTAATAAACCCAATCTTATCAAGAGGCTGCAGCAGAACAGCCAAAGTACCCTTCCTCCTCTCTTCCCATCACTCTTTAACTCACAGCCACTGAGTCTTAGAAAGATAATGTGCCTCCGTCCATGCTAGTAACTATGCCCAGCAGTCAGAGCAAAGTAGTGATGCTGCATCAAGCAGAGCACCCACCCTGCTTTGCCAAGTCTAGCCCCTAAGAAATAGCCTACTTCCTAAAGGATCAATCCCGGCACTGAGGAGTACACAAGGGGGTGCTTTGTACCCACTATTGTCTTAAGTTGCACACACAGCGGGTGGAAGAATAGGGTGGTTTAGGCGGAAAAGCAGAAGTCAGCGGGATGGTAAAGCCAGGGCACACTCAGCAGGCTGGGCAGGGAGCACCACCCCCAGCAGCCATGGGAGGAGCAGTATTTCTGACCCCAGGAGAGCAGCACAGCCACAGAACGCTCTCTAAAACTCCCTAAAGTTGTTTTACCAGAAAATTCCTGAAGTTTCTTCCCAACTTTAGCTGCTTTAGCCCAGGGTTAAGGCTCTCATGGAGGAATGCACATGTGCATAGAGTCATATTCCCCCTGAAGCCCTAACACTGCTGTTAAGCTTTTTGGAGACTCTCCTTTGCAGCTGGACAGCTGTCCAGCCTGCCACTAGCACGGGACAAAAGGATGCTACAAGCTCTGCCCGTTTCTTGGGCTCTCTCCACGTGCAGACGGAGCTCCAGGAGGGGACAGTACCTTCTTCCACCAGGCTAGTCTTGTGCAGAAGCGTCAAGGGTAACCACGAGAGGACCAGCACTGTTCCCAACCGCTCCTCACCGCAGGAGGAGCCCACTGTGTGTTGCCTCTCCTCACCAGCGTTTCCTCTTGCAGAGCACTTACGGAGCTCACTCAACGACCGGATGGACTTGATCATTCAGAAAGCCAAGCCCAAGCTCCAGGACGGCGATGACATCAACCATCTGGACATTGAACTGAAGATAGAGGACTTCATCAGCCAAACGCAGCAGGTCCTGGGGCAGCCTTTTCCCCTGCAGATCATGGAGAAATTGTGCATGCTTCGGGAGTTGTTCCTCATTTTCACTGGTACCTGATGGAGACAACCACTGCGGCAGGGGGCACAAAGAACTTCATGTTTCCTCTATAAGACCCCATCAAAGCCCCCATCTCACGCTGCAGTCTCAAGTGTCACACATCATGTGGGTTTGTTCATACATTTCTTTGGAAAAATGGTTTACATGGTCTCAGAATTTCCTTTCTAACTTGCCTCATCCTACAGTTTTACAAGGCACTTTGTACACTTTTAAAAAATAAATTATTTTCATATTTGCTGAGACTCTTCCATCTTGGTGCCCTCTTCCATCTTGGTGCCAGCCCTGCCCAAAGGACAGGCAGCGCTGTCAGCTGTACCTTGGGATAGCGTTAGACTAACGCAGCCATAAACTCTAATAGTCAGAGCAAGCAAAATGCCAAAATACCTGTTTGATATTTAGGAAAAGGTGACAATATTTAAGAAAAAAAGCAGGTGCAGGCTGCAGCGAGGGCATTCACGGTGCAGAGATCCCCAAGCCATGCCGGTCAGTCCTCAGGAGAGGAACACTTCCAAATCACATCCATCTCCATGGCTTTGCCCAAGGTGATTAGCATGTCAAGAGGGGGGCCTGGAGAGCAGCATCAGCTGAAAAGGCTGCGCCTCTTCCAGAACGCACTGAGGTGTCCGCAGTGCAGGCAAGCACACGTGTTACGATGAATATTGAATTCAAATCACAGCTGAGGTCAGAGAGTGATTATGCATTTCTATAAGAGGTCTCCTCAGGCAGTTCAGAAGCAACAGAGGTTGGGAGCAGGAGAAAGACGACTCCTGTAGCTGCCCACCACCGCTTTCTCTGCCTCTGCAGTAGGCAACCCTTGGCAGGGTCCTAAGGAGGAGACCAGGAGCACGGAGCAGCACAGTCACAGCCAGGAATGGCTCTTTCCAATTGCCAGATGTAGAACAAACCACTCATCCACATGACATTGTCCCTCTAATCCAGGGATAAGCCATCCAGGGAAAAGTGAAGAAGTCTGTTTTGAGAGTAGTAGCCAGAAGCATTCCCAACAGCGCAAACTCCAAGCACTCCCTGCTCTAGAAGGCTGCTCTTCCTTCATGGTATGCTCGTTCATAGAGCCATGGAATCGTTTAGGTTGGAAAAGAGCTTTAAGATCATCGAGTCCAACCATTAACCCAGCACTGCCAAGCCCACCACTAACCCATGTCCCCAGGCACCACATCTCCCCAGCTTTTCAATACCCCCAGGGATGGGGACTCAGCCCCTGCCCTGGGCAGCCTGGGCCAGGGCCTGACAGCCCTTTCAGGGAAGAAGTTTTTCCTAATATCCAACCCAAACCTGCCCTGGCGCAGCTTGAGGCCGTTCCCTCTCGTCCCATCGCTTGTTCCTGGGGAGAAGAGACCAACCCCCCCCGGCTCCAGCCTCCTTTCAGGCAGTTGCAGAGAGCAATGAGGGCTCCCCTCAGCCTCCTCTTCTCCAGGCTGAGCCCCCCCAGCTCCCCCAGCCGCTCCTCCCCAGCCTTGTGCTCCAGCCCCTGCCCCAGCCAATACATTCAGATGTATTTCCAAATAGGTCCTTTAACTGGATTAGACTTCTATCACTAGACTAGAAAAGAAGCCACATTCCAGCAGAAGGTCCATAGTTATATTATTAGGATGTTATTTTCTGATATGTTAGTCATATCCCAAGAATGATGTTGGAGTAAAATACAAGAAATAGAGACTATCACACCAAGAGGCCACGCTTTAACCCCAGCCTTTCCAAATTAAACTATGAGATTAGCCTGTGTAATGAAGACCCACAGCAGCAACCTGTACCAGAGCACCTGGGTGCTCCAGGAGTTATTTCACCACTTTTAGTTCTGCAAGCACTCTAGGAGCACAGGGAACACCAGCGTTTGGCTCAGACACCCCCTCTGTGCTCTATCAGCAGTACTTTAGCAGCTACAAATGCCACAACAGCACTCAAACCAGAACTTTTCAGAGGAAGGCAAAGGGGAGCTGGCCACCTCTAGGCAAATAACAGCCTGGCTCCCACCCCCGTGCCCACCTCCACAATACAGGTGCAAACACAGCACACAAGCTGCAAGAGAAGCAATCTCAGGAACATGAAGAATCACCAGCTGAAGAAAACAAAGATTTCATGTTTAGTTTCATCTGCACAAGCCCTAAGACAGGACTGAGCCTGGCTTTAAACCTAGGCTCCCTGTCAAAGGGCAGTTTTACAGAGCAAACATTTTACCCTAGTGCCAGTGCTGCCAGAGCCTTTTTAGGCAGAACCTTGACCCCACGCTCACTGGACAGCCCCACATTTCTCCTGCTGATGCTTTGCCAGTGCTAAGACACACCAAGGACCTCCATTCACAAGGATTTTATTTTCTTGTAACAAACAAAAAAAAAATCATACACACATTAGAGACATGAATACAGACAACAAATAAATTAATGTCAAATGAGAGACTGATTGCCAAGGTGCAAATGAGTGGTGACAGTGAAAACTGCTTGGCTGGGTGGGAGACTTTCAACACAACACATCCTTGGCAGTGCTGGTCAAGCTTGAGAGGAAGCAGAGCCACAAAACATGCTTCTTCCAAGGGGACAGCAGCTAGCCAAGCGAGCCAACCCTGCCTCACCCTCCAGGAGGAATGTGTGGTTTAAGAAGGCAGAAAACCCAGAGCTCAATGGTTACCAGCTGTTAAGTAACCTCTGTGTAACATCCTTGCAACAGAGAAGCTTCCAGTACCAGACGCTGCTGCCACCTCACCAGTACAGAAAGCCTGCTGCTGGCTGAGGGAGCTCTGCAACACAATCGTGAGAGAAAAGACCTGTTTGCCACAGGACAGGTGAAGATTACAGAGCAATGCTGCCTATAATGCTTAAGGGATTAGATGATAGCCAAGAGTTCCTTCCATTTTTCATGAAAACAAGTGATAGCTGTTCCCAGTAACCAGTTCCAGCTAGGCCAAAAATTACATGTAGCTGTACCAGAGCAGGGAGGAGTGTTGAGCCTTGATCTGCCCTCAGTCCTCCCCCAGCCCTGCAAAATGCATTTAATGCTGATGAAACAGAAAATTCTATTTGAGAAGTGCCCCTGGTGTCTAATACACTTCTACTACATGACTCATACAAGATGCTAGGAAAAAAACCACCAAAACAAGTCAAGCAGCACCCAGAGTGCCAGAACACCTGTAAGTCTCTTGTCTAGGAGAAGGCAGGACAGTGTTGTTTTGCAGAAAGAAGAGAGGAGGATTACTTGGTTCAAGACGCACCAGTTCTAGTCATTTCCACCTTTTTGGAGGAACACGAAGAGCTGGAAGAGAAGCAATTCTTCCTCATTACTGCCAAGCCTCATTAGATTCTGCTCCCTGCCTTTCTATTCAGAGCATCTTAGAATGGTTACTGCTCCACTTTTCCTTTAAAAAAAAAATCCAAGAACAAAAGAAATACTAGGTATTGAACTGGATAGCGAGGGAGTGCCACGCTTAAAAGCAATCCAACACATTCCCAGAGCAACTTCCTTCTGGCAGTTAAGGGTCCAGTTTTCAGTCCTTGCTTGTCTTCATTATTTTCCGCTGGTGTTCTGTATATGCCAGACAGAACCACGGTGCTCCTGAGGGTACTTCAGCACTGAGCAGGAAAAGACAATCGGACTACAGGTAGACAAGCCAGCCTGCTCGCACACCACATGCAGTCCTGTCCCACAAAACATGGTTCAAGGTCTTACTGTAGGGCAGTGTACTGGGAAGCACACCTAGGCACAGCCTAGCAGACCAAACTGGTGCAATACAGCAGACAGGATGGTTTACAGTGGTTTAGTACCAGTGCAGGAGTTTTACCAAGACTGGCTTTAGGAGGACAGCCACAACTGTTTCCTTTTCTGAGATGAAGAGCTGGAAGGGAGACTTTCCTATTTTACTGCAGCACAATGGGACAGGGAAGCAGAGCCTAAGACACCCTGTAGCCTGCTAAAAGACACCAGAAGCATTCTTCCTAGAACCCAGTGGGAGTGAGCACGTTCAGATCCCGAGGCTTGATATTATGGGAACGTGGAGATTGTTTCCTCCCTTCTGTGACTGGAATGTCCATTTTGGGTGGCTTGAAGGTGACTGGGTCCTCTGGCATCCTAGTAGCCTGAGCACGCATCAGCTCCATTGGGGATGGCTTCTGGGCACCCTTATAGGATTGGATGGTAAATCCTCCTGATGAAAAAAATCACAGCAAGTAAGAGCTAGGAAAACTAGCCAAGTCCTTTTTCCATTGCTGCCAGGAGCGAGCAGTGTCACCCATACCCGACACTGCAGAAAGCCTATGCAAGACACCGCAGCTTCATCTCATCTAAAGCCTATTCCACATCAGTGGCTGACACTTCCAGTTCTGGTGCCACCAGGCAGCAGAGAAAGAGTAAAAAGCTGTCACCTTCACACCCTGCCCTTCCACTGCAGCTCAGTGTAAGTTATTTCTACTTTCAGATCCTTGGCATACCCAACTGCTTTATATTTAGGCACAGAAATGATCCGAATAGCACACACTCACAAGGTGGTCCTAGAAAGTAACAAGGTAAGCAGGATAAGGCTCCAGAAATAGCTAGCAAGTTTGTTTTGTGACAGTTCTCCCCTAGCTCTTGCAGGGCAGGAGATTTTAGAGGACATACCTGGATCATTGGTGGATTTCTGGATGGCTTTGGGTCCAAAAAAGCTCCATCTTTCAGATGGCAATTTGTCCCCACCAGCTTCCATGGCAAAGTCTGGGCCAGTGATAGAAGTAGAGGATCCCTGACTAAACCAACCCCTAGGAAAAAGTCATTGAGATGTACAAAACATGAGAATAAATACTTCAAGTGGCCCCACTGTGCCAGGAACTTTACATGTAGTTATCAGGGGCAATTTAAACCATCTCAGTAGGTTTGTTATCACCTAGGATCAAGGAGTACACTCAAGTTCCACAAGCTTTCAACATTTGGATCTATCCAACACAAATCCACAGCAGGCTCTGAATTTCACCCCTTAGACAGTCCCTCACTGGATAAGAAAGTTATTTGTAGCAGCTCGCACCTCAGCAGCCTGTAGGAAACCAAAGGAGGCAGTGGTCTGCCAGGAGCAGAGTACCTGGATTTATGCCTGGGAGAGGAGTGGGGAGTGCTGCTTGGAGTGGACTGAGCAGAAGAAGTCTGTTTGTCATCTTTTGTCATCTCTCCACTCTGCATTTTTAGCTTCTGTTAGGAGAGGCAAGAGAAACACAGAAGCAACAGAGCTTAAATACAAGACATAAGGAACAAACAGCCTGTTTTATTGTCAAAACTGGACAATTGTTTATATGACAGGCGATAAAAGAATTTAAGTGTCACTTCAGCTAAAGCTAAACCCAGTATTACAATACTTGCATACACCCCTTAAGCTTCTTTCCACATCAGATATAAGCATTTTGGAAGTCCACTATGCTTAAGACACATCCTCCAGGCTAGAGGAAGTAAAATAACACCTACAGCTCACTCTGCAGTTCAGAGTCACTACCCAACAGTAATGCACTGCATTCATAGGGAGGCTGCAGATGTAGCAGCGCTACCTCACACATCAGTACAGCGACCTGGTAACGAGTCTAAATGCCACAGCAACCATTTGTCCACAGCGCTTTTCAGAGCAAAGCTTTGTCCCACAAGTCCTCTAACGAAGGTGAGAGCAGATTCGGTACAAGGTCTAAGAGTACTAGACCCTGAGAAGTAACCCACATACAACAGGATGGCAACACTGCTCTACAACACTGAGATGAACTGCATTTGAAGAGTACACCTGGTCATAAAATAAACAGGAACTGGGTGTACGTGACCCAGGTTATTACAAGTCAGACAGTAAAAACTGAACTTTGAAGAAGTCACTTGAAGGACAGTTATAGTTCAAACACCAACTACCCAGGCACCTTCTCAGGATGTTGCCTGTGGCTACCCAAGCCACACTAATGCAATTCAACAGTTATTGAAACTTTGACCTTGTGGGAGTACACTTGGAGAGTTCACTATTAAATTCCAACTGCAAGATTACTGTGAGCAACTGAGCTCATCAGAAACATTGATTCAAGGCCTTTGTCTTCATTTCCAGTAAGAAGCATGCCCCACTTCATCTGCTAACCTCCACATCAGAAAGACACGGTTTACAAGTTACACACAGTTACAACAGTCAACTGCAGGGCACCATGCAAAGCAAGAAACGAGATTCTGTGTAGGGATGTCCCCACCTGGAAAGACGACTGCGATAGTCTGACATGACTGTGGAATACGACAGATTTCAGAAAAAAAAGTTTCGAAACTATTTTAAGGAGAGTCCTAGCAACATGCTCCAAAAGTTATGTCACCAGATAGGTGTTAAGCTAGTACACGGAGAAAGCCAACGCAAAACAAGCCTTACGTGGACTGCCTCAGCCACTCGGTGATACTTGGTCTCCTCGGTAGTGAGGCCTTTGTGGGGAGTGTAGCCAGCATCTCTCAGCCCTGCCTGCTGCTCAAAGCGCTGAATGCTCTCCTGAGTCTGCTCTGGAACGGACAAGAGCACATATTCACACAGAAATGCCACCACAAGCAGTTCTAGCAAACAAAGGCAACATAACCAACTGCATGTAAGACCCTTTTTTCATCATTCATACCTACATGTTGTGATGAGTTGATAGAGGCAGCAAGATGAAGCCCATGAGATATTCTGACTCAAACTATCCTGAGTCATAGGGCTAAGTCAGATGAGCCAGGAATTAAACTGTAAATTAATGAGCTGTAATTAAACCCATCTCACCCAAGAAGCTGCATCACTCCTAATTACAACTTCCTAAAATCTAGGAGACCCCAATAAGCTGGATATTTTAAGTGGCCCTCTAGGTTCAAGGGAGGTTTTTTGGCCAACAAAAAATGAAGCCACCTGAAAGACTGCCCACACTAGCTGACCTGACAATCACAGCCTTGCAGAACAAGTGGTAAAGACTCCCAGTGCTTCCTGATTAGGTAAAATAAACTATTTCAGACAAATACAGAGCCAGCATCTAATACACTGATATCAGCTTCAGTTCTGAAAAATACAAGCACTTCCCCCCCCCACTACCAGCATAAGATGTTCACTACCTAGTGGAACTAAAAAAAGTCAAAAGGAATTAGAGCACAAAAAGATTACTGGAAAAGTCCAAAGTCTTCTTTAAAAGAGAAAACACTTCCCATGTTAATGTTAAAGTTATTTGCAGGGATAGTGCACTGTATATACGAGAAATCTAGAGGACCTTTGTCTGTTCGTTGCCAGCTTGTGACTGAATGTTCTTCCTGGGAGGTGTAGGTAGGGGCTCCTGACTTCTTACTTCACAAGAACATTTTTAGGCCATCGTGGTTTTAACTAGATTAGCATTTTATCATTAGGAGCTGCTTTCCAGAAGAAAGTCCGTATTCCCGGATGTTATTTTCTGCTGTGCTGGTTATTTTTGAGCCAAGACCAAAATAAGTGCCAATGTATAGCTATTCCAAAATTCTGGTCTGAAAAATCTAGAAGTCTTTGGAAGCAATGCTCGGAGGAAAAGATGAAGCTCAGATCCCAGCTGCTAAAAGAAGAGGCAGCAGGGACAGATTAACACATGAATAATTCCTCTTGTTGCAAATGGGCATGTCTTCTCTGCAAGCATAACTGACCCAATTTGACTTTAAAGCATCATGGTTTATGAGGTTTGTTTTTTTTCAAGTAAGCATTACTGTTAGCAAGACAGCTGCTGCTGCTGTTAACAAACATAAATGCCAGCAAGTGCTCCATTAGCACAGTGTGCCAGCTCTCCACACCGCTTTGGTTAATTGTAGAGCTTTACCAGTCATTCAGAAAGAGCAGGTTAATAAGCAAACAGAGTAACAGCAGCCGCCACCACCTCTGCGCTCCAGCAACACAGTGGCATGGACTGCAGTGTCCTATCAGCAGATAACGTACCCTGCACTCCTCCCTCATCACCCACCTCCAGCACCTGGAAACACAGAGGCAGTAAGCATGGCCTATTCCCTAGTTCCTTGCTTCCTTCTAGAAGCATCCTCCAAAAAATAAACCTCATACAGCTCAAGAGCAGAGTCAGCCTGAACGCACAAGCTGCCCAGGAAGTCTGGTAGTTACCTTGAGGCCTTACCAAGCCGGAGCACGCTCGTGTGCCCACACCCCATTAGCCACCAGATTAGAGGTGAGAGTTCTTACTTGTAATCAGAGAGTTCATGATGATATGAGTGGCCTTGGCCTTCACCACAGGTACCTTGTTCACACTTTCGGTGGACGAAGAAGGAGTTATGACAGGTGCGTTCATGTTAGCATCCCCTTCCTCAATCTGTGGAGAAGAAGCAGGGTACAGTTTAAGATAAGAAAGTACCTCAGCACCTTGCCAGGACACATCTCTACTCAAATGAGACACAAGGCCAAGCTGCTCTAGCAGCAAGCCTTCATCCCATGGAAGAAACCCATACGCTGTTCTCACTACAGCCCAGGGACATTTAGAGCTTGAACCTTATAATTCTTAGCAGCGAACAAGCAACTTGCATCCAACATTTGAAAACCTACCGGGCTGAGAGCCAACAAGTTGTTAGTCTAAGTACAAAAAGGTCAACAGGAAAGAAACAAGAACACATCTACTTCCATTCTCCTAACTGCAAATTGGACTTCAAGGTCAATTGGGCAGGAGCACCCTTCCGCAGACAGCTCGGAAACGCAAACTATTTACAGGATGGCAGTCACACAGATTAGAGGCTGGTGTTTAGGTCTTGTTTTCCCCCCTCAGTCCTTCTATCAGTTTCTTGCTCAGTGTATCTCGTGGTCATAGCTCCACCACTGATCACAAGACCCTAGCAACAAAGAACCAGACAACGAATGCCAGAAAACAAGAAATCCTGTGAAATACAGACTTCCTCCTCCTAACACAGAAGTTACTGCTCCCTGACTGGACAGTTTGCTTTTTGTGCCAAACCACAACTCTAGGTTTTCTTCCACAAAAAAGATTTTAGAACAAAATGAGGTGAAAAGTAAAGGTTAAACCCAAAGCGATGCAGAGTTACTTACTTCCATTCCACAACATTTAACATCACTTCAAACTTCGCAAACAGCCTCTACATCTAAAAGAGCTGGTCCTGCACTCAAAGCATCCCCATAGTCATTTCATGTAACAGTCCGGGTTGGAAGGGACCTTCGCAGATTGTCTGGTCCTGCCCCCTGCTGCAGGCAGGGACATCTCTCACTAGATCAGGTTGCTTAAAATCTCATCCCACCTGACTTTGAATGCTTCCAGGAGTGGGGCATCCACAGCTTCTCTGGGCAACCTGGTCCAGTTTCTCACCACCCTCATCGCAAAGAATTTATATCCAACCTAGATCTACCCTTTTCCTCTGGCTTAATTACACCCGGTTACAGCTTGCAGCTTTTTTTACTCGTAAACACCTCTGATAAGCGAGGAGAATCCCAGAACACACCTATTTCAGCCTTACGTCAGTATTCCCACATAAACGCCGCCAATAAGCGAGGGGAATCGCAGAACACACCTATCTCAACCATACTTCAGTATTCCCACATAAATGCCTCCGATAAGCGAGGAGAATCCCAGAACACGTGTATCTCACCTGTACTTCAGTGTTCCCCCATAAACACCTCCCATAAGTGAAGAGAATCCCAGCACATGTCCATCTCAGCCGTACTTCAGTGTTCCGCCATAAATGCCTCTGATAAGCGAGGAGAATCCCAGAACGCACCTATCTCACCCATACATCAGTGTTCCCCCATAAACACCTCCCATAAGCGAGGAGAATCCCAGAACGCGTCTATCCCAGCCGTACTTCAGTGTTCCCACAACGGGGCCATGCAGCAAGGCCGGTCTCTCAACCCCAGCCCCTCCCGGGGGCTCCGGGGCCCAGCGGGGCCGGGTGCGGTGCTGGGCCAGCCAGCAGGCAGCCAGGAGGCCCGCCTGGGCCAGGGCCAGGGCGGGAACGGGCCAGCCCCGTACCTTCGAGAGCTCCTGGTACTTGCGCTCGGGGATGACGGGCTGTTTCCAGAGGACGTTGGCACAGAGGTCGGCGGGCGGCGGCGTCATGGGGGCCGTGTCCTCCAGGGCGTCGTCGTAGCTGAAGGCCCGCCGCGGCACACCGATGGGCAGCGACATCTTACCCGGGCGGGCCCCGCTGCCCTGCTCCAGCGCTGCGGACAGAGAGGGCAGCGCTCAGCGCCGCCGCGGCCTACGCGGGGCCGGTGGGGAACGCGGGGCCGAGGAGGGGAGAAGGCCTTACCGGGAGCGTCCGGTTGCCGTGAGCTCATGGCGGCGGCGGCGGCGCCGCGGCTCGGCTGAGGCTAGCGAGGCTCGGCGGGGGGCGGCGGGCCGGGGGCCGGCGCCATGGCGGAGCCGCAGGGCTCACACCGATACCGATACCAGAGGGGAGGTGGGCGAGGCAGGTGCTGCACCGGAGCGATCTTATAGGCCCGCAGGTCTCGCGAGAGCTGGCGGCGGCCCGCGGGGCACGCTGGGAGGTGTAGTTCGAGGGCGCGGGGCGGGGCCGAGCGGAGGGGGCGGGGCTGCGGTGAAGGGGCGGGGCTCCTGCCCGCTCCCGGCCCCGCCCCACCCCGCCGGCGGAACGTGTGATAGCGTCATGGAACGGTTTGGGTTGGAAAAGAGCTTTGAGATCATCAAGTCCAACCGTTAACCCAGCACTGCCAAGGCCACCACTAACCCATGTCCCCAAGCACCACATCTCCCCGGCTTTTAAATCCCCCCAGGGATGGGGACTCAGCCCCTGCCCTGGGCAGCCTGGGCCAGGGCCTGACAGCCCTTTGGGGAAGAAGTTTTTCCTAATATCCAACCCAAACCTGCCCTGGCGCAGCTTGAGGCCGTTCCCTCTCGTCCCATCGCTTGTTCCTGGGGAGAAGAGACCGACCCCCCCGGCTCCAGCCTCCTTTCAGGCAGCTGCAGAGAGCGATGAGGGCTCCCCTCAGCCTCCTCTTCTCCAGGCTGAGCCCCCCCAGCTCCCCCAGCCGCTCCTCCCCAGCCTCGTGCTCCAGCCCCTGCCCCAGCCTCGCTGCCCTGCTCTGGCCACGCTCCAGCCCCTCCATGGCCGCCTTGGGGTGAGGGGCCCAGCGCTGAATGCAGGATTCGAGGTGCAGCCTCACCAGTGCCCAGTACAGGGGGACGATCCCTGCCCTGGTCCTGCTGGCCACACTAGTCCTGATACCAGCCAGGATGCTGTTGGTGGTCTTGGCCACCTGGGCACACTGCTGGCTCATGTTCAGCGGGCTGTTGACCAACACCCCCAGGTCCTTTCCCACCGGGCAGCTCCCAGCTACTCCTTCCCACGCCTGTAGTGTTGCATGGGGTGGTTGTGACCCAAGTGTTGGATCTCGTACAATTGGCCTTGGCCCATCGACCCAGCCTGGCCAGATCCCTCTGCAGAGCCTCCCTGCCCTCCAGCAGATCAACGCTCCCACCCAACTTGGTGTCACCTGCAAACTGACTGTGGGTGCCCTCGGTCCCCTCGTCCAGATCATTGATAAAGGTATTGAACAGAACCGGCCCCAGTACTGAGCCCTGGGGAACACCACTGGTGACCAACTGGATTTAACTCCATTCCCCACCGCTCTCTGGGCCCGGCCAGCCAGCCGGGTTTTTACCCAGCGAAGAGTACACCCGTCCAAGCTGTGAGCAGCCAGCTTCTCCAGAAGAATGCTGTGGGAGATGGTGTCAGCGCCCTGGCTGGGGAGGCGCCGCTGCCCCCCTCCCTCTCCCCATCATCCCTCCTTCTCCCCACCATCTCTCCCTCTCTCCACCCATCACCACCATCCCTCCCTCCCTCCCTCCCTCCCTTTCCCCATCGTCCCTTCTTCTCCCCCCCATTTCTCCCTCTCCCCTCCCTCCCTCTACCCCCACCATCCCTCTGTCTCCCCTCCCTCCCTCCATCTCCCCCTCCCTCCCCGCCCCCCCCCGCGGTCGGAGCGGCCCCTTTAAGCGCGGCGGTGACGTCAGGGGCGGGCACATCTGGCGCTGGCGTGCCGCCCGCGGGCACAGCTGGCGGGGGGGGGGGGGGGCGCCCAGCTGCCGCCGGTGCCGCATGGCTCCCACCGGCGTCCTCCGGGACCTGACGCTGGCCCTGGGGGCCGCCGTGGCCGCCCTGGGCTCCCTCCTCTTCATCGCCTGGAAGATCTGCTTCCGCGGCCCCGGCCCCGGCGCCGGCTGGGGCGGCTGGTGGGAGCGGGAGCTGCGGGAGCTGCGGGAGCGAGCCCCCGCCGGCGGCGCGGTAAGGGGGGGACGGAGCCTCGCCGGGACCCTCGGCCCATCGCGGGCGGGAAGGGCGCCGGGTCGGGATCTCCCCGGGAGCCCCGTACCGGGAGCCCCGTACCGGGATCTCTCCGATCCCAGCCGGGGCAGGGACGGGGCATCCCTCCGGGTTCCTCACACCCCCGAGGCCGTCAGGCTGGGGAAGGGGCAGGGGGTCGGGATCGCCCCTGGGATCACCAGGCTGGGGAAGGGGCAGGGGGTCGGGATCGCCCCTGGGATCACCAGGCTGGGGAAGGGGCAGGGGGTCGGGATCGCCCCTGGGATCACCAGGCTGGGGAAGGGGCAGGGGGTCGGGATCGCCCCTGGGATCACCAGGCTGGGGAAGGTTCTGGATCGCCAACAAGATCCCGCTGAGCACACGGGACTGGGGAAGGGAGCGCGGGGTCAGGATCCCCCTGGGATCCCGCACCAGGATCCCCTCGGAGCCGGTCAGACTGGGTTCCCCAGGATATTCTGCAGCATGATGGGGAAGGGGTCCCCGGTCTGAGCCACCCCTGGATCCCACCGGGCTGGAGCCGGGGGGGCTGGCAGGACCCCTTGCTCCGAGCTGATCCCTCAGCCAGCTCCCTGAGCACGGAGCTGCGGATCCCGGGACCAACCCGACCCTGCATCCCCACAGCTGGACTGGCGGCAGGTGCTGGTGCTGGGGCTGGATGGAGCGGGGAAGAGCAGCGTCCTGCACTACATCTGCAGCCAGACAGCCAGGGAGCGCATTGCACCCACCCGCGGCTTCAACTCTGCCCAGCTCTTTGTCGAAGGGCTGGAGATGGACCTGCTGGAGGGTAAGGCTGGCCTGGCCCCACCGTGTCGCCCGGCGCTGAGCCAGGAGGGTCCCCCCGCCTGCCGGCACCGGGCTGGGGGTGCAGAGCATCCCCGGGCGGCGGGAGCATCCCGGGCGGCGGGAGGTCTGGTTCCCCGGGGTGCTACAGGGAGGTGGAAGCCCCACTCGCCTCCACGCAGGGGCCTGATCCTGCCCGTCTCCCGCAGTGGGGGGCAGCCAGAACCTGCGAGCGTACTGGCCCCACTACCTGAGCCAGGCCGACGTGCTGGTGTTCGTGGTGGATTCGGTGGACAGGTCGCGGCTGCTGACGGCGCGCCAGGAACTGCACGCGCTGCTGGCCGCAGAGCCCCGGCTGCCCCTGGTCGTGCTGGCCAACAAGCAGGTGGGTGTCCATCTGTCTGTCCCTGCAGCTGCCTCCGGGACTGTTTGCAGCGAAACTGTCCCTCCCCAGAGCCCCGAGGGAAAATCCTGATACCCCAAATCCACTGGCTCTTGCAAAATCTGATTTCTCGGAGCCTGTCTCCTCCAGTCTTCATCAGGAGGCGCAGCTGCCATTACCAGTGCCCTGGCTAACGAATTTTAGGAAAGCACCCAGGCAGCAGCCTGCAAAATCCCTCAGGGGAAATACATTCCCCCGGCAGGCGGCCAAGCACATGCCTGGTGCTGCTTCCCGTTAGCTTTTGCCAAAGCGACTCCAAAGCAAGAGCGAGGCAGCCCTGCCAGGACAGGGCTCCTGCCAGCCGGCAGCGTGGCTCCCGGCGCTTCTCCCCTCCTGAGCGGCCACCTCTCTCCCTCGCAGGATAAGAGCGATGCCCTGAGCGCGGCAGAGCTGCGAGAGGAGCTGGACCTGCACACGCTCAGCGGGCAGCGGGAGCTTTTCCTCCTGCCCACCAGCGCGACCTGGGCCAGCCTGAGTACTGCCACCAGCGTCCTCCGCGTGAAGAGCCTGCTGGTCACCCTGCTCTCCCAGCCCTGAGCCCGCACCGGGGACAGACAGGCTCCCATCCCCAGCACCGCTCTTCTTCGGGGTCTGCGGCGCAAGGATGGAGGCGGCCGGGCAGGAGCCCTGGAGCTCAGACTCGCTGGTAGCAGGCGGTCCTGGGGTGTTTGCTGCACCCCAGGAAGTCTGGGGTTGAGCTGCGGCACGGCTGCCCTCGGGGAACATGAGCAGCGGGCTCTGCTCTCTGCCACGGGGAGAGGGATGAAGCCTGGCTTGGGATGGTGGCATGGGAATGTGCAGTGCAGGGCAGGGCCCCGCACCTTCATGGCAGCCCTGCAGGATAATAAATGAACAGGGCTGAACAAGCGAGGTAGCCCTTTTGCCCACTGGCATGGATAGGTCATCCCAGATGGGCTCTCCTTCCCAAAAAACACGAGGAGTTACTGCTGGCGCAGCCCTGCCAGTACGGCGTACACCAGTAGGAAGAACCAGCTCAGGCTGTTCCTCACCGGGGCAGAGCACAGCTCTCAATTCCCCCAACTCTGTATTTAAAGCCCTGTTTTGGAGAGATGAAGGCAGGTATCAGGCAGCCCTGCGCTGCCCCTTCACCCTGACCAGGGGTAAGGACGGGCTCTCTGGTAGGAGCTGCGCTCAGCAGGCGTTTGCCCCCCTGCCTGGTCTCCCTCCCTCTCAGCTGCCCCAGGGAGAAGGAGCCAGACTCAGGGCCCGCAGGAAGCCCTGCCTGCAGGCAGAAGGGCTGCTGGGTCAGGCCACGGGGTGCCAGGTCCTGGAAAACCTATCATGGAAGCTGGGAAAAGGGAGTACACGCTGGCCGGTCTCTGCTGCGAAACCTTTTGTACAGTCGCTCCTTCCCTTTGTCAATAAAAGAGGCTGATCACTCCGTGCTGCCCTCCAGCTCCTTGGCAGGGAAGGGGCCCCGGTTTTCCGAGCTGGAGACAGGAAGGTCGCTCGGGGAGGGGGGGGAAGGAAGAAGGAAGCAGGACGTGGCCCTGCTCCAGCCTCCGCTTACAGAGAAATCGGCAAAGGCCCAAGTGCTGCCCGCACCCCGAGGGCCCCCAGCCCCGTTGCTGCAGGGGGTGAGACGCACCCGAAGCCCACGTCCCGCAGGTCAGCACCAGGAGCTCTCCGAAGCGGGACTGCGCCAAGGAAGAGCCCATGAGCAAGACATTCACACCAGCCTGAAAGCGTAATTTATTTTAACAGGGCAAAAGACGTGCTGAGTGCCACACAGAAAGCGAGTGGCGCAGCACATTCAGTCCCGACGCCACAAGCCACAGCCAAGAGTCTTTCACGCCTGGTTATAACTGTCTCTGTCTAATGAAGGTCCTTCCTCCATCGCCAGAGGCTTTGGGTAGTTCAACTTGCTGGTGCTGAGCCTGTGACCGTCACCTGTCTGTCAGTCCCCGCTCGGTTCAGAAAACGGTCACATCAAACCTGCCCTTGCAGGCAAACCTGAGAAAAAGGGGCAGTCACTGCACATCCATCTTTTCCTGCTTGAGCGATGCAATGAAATCCTTGTATTCCTCAGGATAGAAATTCTTGTACACGTTGATCTTTCTCTTAATTTGCTTGGGAGTATCCTGGTAGTAGTTCTTCTCATCTAGAGCCATTTGCTGTGACAAAGGAGAGGTTAAGTCAGAGGAGTGGCCCCAAGAGCAAACACCAGCCCAGCCCAGACACGCTCGGAAGGCCCACGCGGGCCGGCTGTGATCTCTGCCTGACTCAGACAGGGATCTGGCCAAGGTTCAAAGCGCTCCTTCCCCTTAACAATCAGCTGACTGTGAAACAGGATCCAGGACAGAGAGGATTAGCGATTTCCATCCTGCAGACGATCCAGGAGTGAATCACTCCGGGTGCTCCTCGCTCTGGGACAGCCAGTACTTACCTTGTAGTTCTCTCCGTGGTTCTGTATCATGTACCGCACATAGTCAATGAGGTCTCGTGAGAGCGTGTTTGACTTCTTCTCGGGAAGACTGGCCTCGTATTCCATCTCTAGGCAGAGGACACAGACACCATGAAGCAGGGGAGGGAAGCAAGCAGCACCTCAGAGGTCCCCAGCCTCTTCCCGACATCGAGCCCTGCCAGTGCTGCGGAAAGGAGGTGGCTCCTGCACCCAGCTCCGCTGCTCACACACACAGGGCTGCGCCCCAGCACGATTGTGCAGGAAAACGAACACGATGACAGCCCTCAGCACAGGCTGCAGGCATCCAGGCCCGCGCTGCAGCTCCTCTCCAGCTCACACCATGAGGAGCGGAGCCTTTCTGCCCAGCCCACCACTAAAACACGCGGGATACCGCAGCCACGGTTTCTTGTCACCCTGGTGCCCCACACCAGCATGTTTCAAAGGGACCAGAGTCCTCTTGGGGCTGCAGGTAGAAACACTGTGGAAAAAAGCAGCACAAGGAGGGAAAAGAAAATCCGTAAGACAGAGGGCACACGGGAACGGCAGAGCTGCTGTCCTGGCTCTTGGCTCAGGTCCGGCCTGGCTGGGAACCCCCAGCTGACTGCTGGGATACTCCTCTACAAGCCCACAAGCCTGGACGAGAATTAACGGCCCCTGGCACAGCACACCAGCTAAGGATGGTCTGGCAGCACAAAGATGAGAGACGAAATAACGCACGGGCCTTGGGAGAACCCCAAATGCAATGGCAGGGGTGTGGTTCAGCACCCCCGCCGAGGCTGGAGGTGGGGAAGCGCTCCCTGGGGAGGGCAGAAGCAGCACTGACCGTTCACCACGTAGGGCTTCCGCACTATTTTCTTTCCTTGCTTCCATCCATCGCTTCCCACTTCCACCCCCTGTGTTAAACAGAGAGAAGGCAACTCAAGAAAAGCCCATTTGGAAGAGAGCTGTGTCCCCACACGCTGCTCCCAAAACTCCAAACTGCTTATACAACAGCTGCAAGGCTTAAACAGAGCCTTAGCTGCAACATTACGCTAGCCCGTGGGCAAGCCAGTTGCCTGAGCAATGCTGTGTGAACAGAAACAAGTGGCAAGCACGGTCACTGCTGGTTTTTCTCACGAGCGTGATGTTTCGTGGGGCCACCTTTCGCCTGGAAGCGTTGCCCGCTGACGCAGGCAGGCCAGGCTGGCGCTTCTGTACACAGAGGCTTTTTTTCTTATTAAGAGCAACTCAGCTGCAGCGTTCCCAACCCCACCTCTCTCTGGCAAGTCCCAGGAGATTGAGTAACGTTATTTATACTGGTACAAAAGCCCATTATTTCCCCGTGACACCTTAGCTCATTCCCATGCCAGGATCTTGGCCAGAAAAGCGTTATCGATAAAGAAACCCATCCGCCTACAAAGGCTGATCCGGAGCCACCTGACCCAGGCAGGCTGCTCTCCACGCTGCTTTTCCCCAGCCCGGCTGCGTGTCCCCGGGGGAGGCCTGGCCTTCCACCCCCCCGCAAAGGAGCACCCCCCCGGTCACGCTTACCACCAGCTTCTTGGGGATGGGGACGGCCTTGTTGGGATCCTCGGCCAGGCCCATCTCGGCCAGGTTCTGCGCCACCGACTTGCTCGGGTCCCAGGCATGGCGGATGTGGGAGCTGTGAGGGGACAGGCACCGATATCACGGGCTGTGCTCACCCTCCCCACAGACACCCGCCCGGAGCGGTACCGGGTCTCCCCGGAGCACCCGCTCCCACACGGCCCCGCGTCCCCCCGCCCCCGCGGCCCTCACCAGGCGATGCGCGGGGCGGCGCGGCGGCGGGCGCTGCGGTAGAGCCGCTTGCGGTTGAGGTTGTAGGAATACTTCTGCCGCCGGTTCTTCCCCTTCGCCTTCGGCATGGCGGCCCCACGCTGCTGCTGCCGCCGCCGCCTCCACCGAGCGCCAGGCCGGGCCGCGCCGGGCGGAGCCGCGGGGCACCACGGGAAGTGTAGTCCCGCTCCCGTAGCGCTGCCAGCGGTGTGGCACTGCCGCGGACTACAACTCCCGGCATGCCCCGCGGCGAGGGGCCGGCCCCTCCCATTGGCCGCCGGGAGCGCTCACCGCCTCCTGGCTACGGCAGCCGGGGAGGGCCGCGGGTGGTCACCTTCCCTGCGGGCCGCAGCCATGGCGGCCGGGCCTCCCCCGCCGCTGGAGCCCAGCCCGCTGCCGGTGTTCAGCGAGGAGGGCTTCGGGGATAAGTTCCTGCGCAAGACCCGCGAAAACCCCCTGGTGCCCTTGGGTGAGGGAGGAACGGCCGGTTGGCGACGGGGGGGGCGGCGGTGAGGGGGAAGGGCCGGGGCGGTGGGGGCTGGCGGCGGGGGAGGGCGTGAGGAGCGGGTCGGCCCCTCTTGAGCCCAAACCCGAGGGGCTGCCCTTGTCTGAGGGGGCTGTCTAACAAGCCAGCAGCGCTCGGGTGCGGGGGGAAGTGGGAGCTGGGCCTCACAGCCCCTGCCCGGCTCCACTGACCCGTCCCTCCATCCTTCCCTCTGTCTTTCTCCATCCTTCCCTTCCCTTCCTTTCATCCTTCCCTTCCCTTCCCTATCCTTCCCTTCCCTATCCTTCCCTTCATCCTTCCCTTCCCTTCTCTCCGTCTCTCCCCGCAGGCTGCCTCTGCACTGTTGGCGTCCTGACCTACGGACTGATCAGCTTCAAGAGAGGCAACACCCGTCGGTCTCAGCTGATGATGCGGGCACGTATCCTGGCCCAGGGCTTCACCTTCGCGGCGCTCCTGGGAGGCATGGTGGTCACAGCCATGAAATCCAGAAAGTGAAATAATCAGGCAAGAGAGAAGCTGCGGGCGCGCCGGCCTGCGCCCCGGCTGGCAGGGGGGATTCTGGCTGTGGATGAAGTTTTCTGAGAGACGGTTGCAATGTCTCGGTGGAGCCAGTGTCAGACAGTTCCAGAGCGCTGGAAATGCGGCTAATATATCTCTGTGATTAACCTGAAATTTGGGCTGTGGCATTTTTTGATTCCCTGAGAGCTTATCTTCCTGCAACACTGGAGGCTGCGCCTCACTAAGGCTCTCCACCCCTGTCAGACCTCTTCTCCTTGCTCGATGCTGTCACAGTCTGTTAAAATTGTGTTCTGTGGGTGATGGTCTGCCCTGAGGGGTGGCTTTAGTCAGGCGGTGCACCAGCATTGGAGAAATGAGCTGCCCAGGGAGGAAGGAACAGCTCTGTTTATGGCTTGATCCTGGCAGGACAGAGTTCATAAGCAGTGGGTGAGTTGTCTGGGGAGAATATGTAATCTGTTCGGTTGCAACCGGTGAGTAATAAAGTGAATTGCAGCAAGATTCTGACTGATACTGGATTGCAGAGCACTGAGAAGCCAGAAGAGTGAACAGTGTAGGATGGAAGGGGAGCAGGCACAGCTGCCTCGAAGCTGTGGTGATGCAAGCAGGACACAAGAGGTGTAACTCCCTGTGAAAACAACTTGGGAATTTGCATTTCCAAAACAGGACCTGGCCGCGTTCTCTGGGACGCGCTGCTGCTTTTGCTGGGGAGTCGGTTCCTGCGCAGCTCGCTGCTTCGCAAGCGCCCCGTTCCGAGGGAGCTGCGCTGCCTGTGTTGTGACAAACATCGTCACGGGTGGCTCCGAGTCTCGCTGTTAGCGTTGGATCGTTTGGATCTTACCGGGGGTGTTGGGTGAGCAACGAGGCTTTGCTCCGCTGTGTCAGGGCCGCAGAGCGGGGAGGACGCGGGGCCGTGGGATCCGTTCGCCGCGTGGCTGCGGCAGCTCGTACTTGCCTGTAGCAGACCCTGCTGACCGTGCTGCCGTGCCTCCTCGCGTTGAGCTGCCCGGGGCGTTGCCAGGCTTCACTCTCTGGGTGTCTGCGTGTTGGTGCCTGCGCCCCGGCACTCCCTGGCCTGCGGTGGCTTTGCAGCCGGCTGCCTGGCAGCGTGCTGATCCCGCTTTGCCCTTACAGGCAGCTCTGGAGGACAGGGTGAGGGGTAAACTCGCTCTGCCTGTGAACGAGCGCTTGGTTTGTCCCGTCTGGGGAACCATGGTGCCGGTGGGCCTCGGCAAGGAGAAAGGGAAGGCTCTCGCCCACTGGAGCTGAAATTTTAGGGTGGGGGACAAGCCATCGCCGGCGCCGAGCTGAGCAAGCTGCACCGGGGAGCCCAGGGCGCTGCCTTCGCTGGCTGGCTGCCTGCTCAGCACGGCTTTCCCAGAAGAAACTGCTTCTGGCTGCCTCGCTGGCACTTCCAGCCCGGCCAGCTTGGGGCAGGGGTGCGAGAGGCAGCTGGTGGGCAGATCCGCGAGCGCGATCCCTCAGCAGCCTGCAGACGAGCAGAGCGGGCTGGGGAGCAGCTCGGCCCGTCTGGGCAAGCAGGAGCTCGCAGTGCCCTGGGGGCAGAGCAGAGCCCCCCTGGTCCTGCGGCCGCTGATTCTGCCCCGGCCTAGCGCAAACCCTCTGGCCCTTCCCCTCGCTCCTGTTTTTTCCTGTAGGCTGTGCTTTTCCTCCAGCCCCGTCCTTTCCGCAGGAGGCTTAGTGGCTGTGGGTTTTCCTAAACGCACACATGTGCGTGGCTGAAGCAGAAAGACGACAGCGCCCCATAGGATTGGAGATGTCGGTTTATTGTAACAGGTGATTTGAACAGTCACAGATACCAAAGCCGAGGGGGTGTACAACAGCTGCGGGCACGGCTCCCCTGGGGCTGGCTGCCCCTGCCTGACACGGGGGGGGGGGGGGGTCTGGCTGCCTGTGGGGGCTGGAGGAAGCAGCCAGAGGCACTTCCCGCTGCTCTGCAGTGAAAGGCAGAGGCAGGCAGCCGCCTCCCAAGGTATCCTGCGTCGGTGTCCATCCTGTGCCGCAGCAGAGCTGCCTACGCGTGCCGCAGCGCAGGGGGACAGAGCAGGAGCCCTATGGACAAGGGGGCACAATCTCAGCACACAACACCGAGCGACTCCCTACGCACCCATCTCCCTTCCCAGCCCGCTGCTGAGCCCATGCCCCGGAGCCGGGGGTGCCCGGTCACCCCACGAGGGCTGCAGCAGCAGGGCAGGTGACCTTCCCAATGCGTAGAGCCATAGCTGCAGGGCAGGAGAGCTCTGCATACTTGCTTTTCGGCTGAGGAGGGCTCTGCAGCGAGGCTCAAGCAACTGTTTTTTGGGTTCTGCTCCATGTCCCCCCAACCCGCTGCTGCGAGCCCTTCCCAAGCCGCTGGCAGGCCAGACGCGGGGCACAAGCTCCAGGCTGCCCCGCTCCTGCTACGTGGGAATTTTGCAGGTTTCCAGGGCTGGGTCCCTGAGCCGGAGGGGCTGGCGCTGGCCCCACCAAGCAGAGGGGAGAAAGCCGGTGGACTGGAAAGCGCGTGCCTTGCGGGGCAGGGAGGGGGACCAAGGCATCTCACCACGCTGCCTTAGGTGCACAAATCCAGCAGGGGCCAGAGAGAAGCCACAGAGCAGCTGCAGACAGATGTGCGGCTTGTTCTCCAGGGACAGCGCAAGCCCCAGCACCAGAACTCTGCCCAATCCTGCTCTGGGCCCCTGGGTTAAGGAACTGGGGGCTCGATGTGCCCCACAGCAGCCAGACCTTCCTATCTGCTTCCCTGCAACCACACAGCCTCCATCTCCCATCCTAGTAGCAGGGGAAGGAGCAGAGCAGAGCCAAGGGCCCCTGAAGCCTGGCACCCCACATTCCCAGCTGCTGGTGGTCTTGAGAGAGGGACACAAAACATCCTGCACGCTCGCCCCATGGCTGCTTCCCAGCGCCCTGCGCCACCATGCTGCCTGGCACCAGCAGCCCCGCAGGACGGACAGGACACGAACACTGCAACTGCTACTCGGAGCCCCAGCAGCTTTTTTGGGGTGCACAGCCAGGCTGGGGAGAGGTCTGCTGGGCTTGGGGCAACCGCTGGCAGTCCTGGCCCAGCCTGGGTGCCTGCACTCTCATTCCTCAGTCCCTGCTAGCCCAGCAGCATCCCGCTGCGGCCGTGCTCCCTGCAGAACCTTGGGGTGCGGAGCTGAGTCAGGGCTGTTCCTCCACGCTCCCAGCCCCGCAGCCAGCTCTGCTCTAAACCCTGCCGGAAAGGCAGATGGGAGCTAGGGATCCCACTAGGATCCCTGCCTCGGGGCTAGGACAGGGGGGCTGCCGTGCCTGCGCTCGCCCAGCGCCAGGACAGCCGCAGGCAGGTTTATTCCCAGCACAGGGGCGGGGGGGGGGAAACACGGGGTGGGGTGTTCCCCCTCTCACCGAGCCGGGCGGGCCCCTGGGCACAACCTCCCCGCAAAGCCCAGGCCAGGGGCTCCCCTGCTAACTCAGCTCTGCCACCCAGTGTCGCTTCCCAGGGAAATGCCAAAGTAATAAATAAGTGTAAAAAGAGACCGATGCACCTTTTAAGCAAAGGAAAACCATGGGGAGAGTTACAACCGGTGACTCGAGCGCAGCCCAGGTGCACACCAGGGAGCAGGGGGCAGGCAGGGTGAGGCCCCCCGTGGGCTGGCCCCACGAAACCGCCTGGCTCGGTGAGCCTGGCCTTGCCCTGCCGCGCTCCTGGCTGTGCCAGGCGGCAGCTAGCGGGACAGGGGCGTCTGTTTGAGGGAGATGAGCACCGAGCGCATCCGCGAGACATCCTTGCTCTGCTTGCTGCTCTTGGGGTTGAAATCACAGAGCTGGGCCACCTTCTCCCACTCAGAGCCCGGGGTTTCCTCCTTGGACTCCTTCAGGAATGCTTCCTCCGAGGCCCTGCGGAGATGTTGAGGGTTGTCACTGGCAGAACCCTTTCCAAGGAGACCCTCCCCTCTGTCTGGGAACCCCTCGTGTCCCCGCTTCCTGTCCCCTTGCTCCAGCCGATGAGCTCAGCGTCCTCCGGGATCCGGAGACGCACGATGCTCAAGGCTGCTGTTGGCTGCACTCACCCAAGATATCGTTCATCCAGGGGCACGGGGGTGTCTGCCTGCTCCCAAGACTTCTGCGCCCCAAAAGGCACAAGACCCCACAGCTTTGCCACTTCAACCAGCCCCTACAGGGGCATTTCCAGGAGCTCCACTTGCCTCCTAAGACTCCACCATTTGGAGACGCTCAGCTGCAGCATCCTCCCTCTGGGACCTCACCAGGGCCCAGTACCTCCCAGCATCCCCCCTTCCCTTGGCTGGGCAGCCAGTGCTGGGGCCAGGACCCCCAGACCCTGCGGGTCAGGATACGGTCTGTAAGAGGCACATACACATAGCCAATCACATCGGCGTCCGGCTGCTGGTAAAAGGCTTTGTCAGCGATCCTAGCCCCCGAGGCACAGACAGAGAGAGAGCGCAGAGCAGACAGGCAGGCAGAGGGTTAGAAAGAGAGAAACAGAGAGGGGGTTAGCGTCCTCCCACAGAGCGTGACCCGCTCATCACAGCATACACGGCACCAGGAAAACCTGCCGGTGACGGCAGGGCTGCACAGACGGTGCCCCAACCCTGCCCCGATGCGAGGCCCACACCGGGGGCAGGAGGCACAGAGATCCCACTGTGATCCCAGTGTGGTCCCAGCCAGGGTGGCTCCGCGCAGCCACCAGAGCCGCTCGAGGCCCTGGGGCCTCTCCCCTTGCCTGGCAAAGCTCCATCCCTGCAGGGCTGGGCCCCGCTGTGGGGACAGAGTCCCCCAGACATCCCAGGAAGGCAGATCTGGCTGCACAGCAGCTCCTGTCGCAGCCCTTGCGGCCACGGTGAGCCCAACATACCTGTTGTTTGCCCGGTTCTTCTCCATCTGCTCGTTCTGGCGCAGGTTCCACTCCTCCAGGTCCTTCTTGGCCTTCTCACGCCATTCCTGCTCAGTCACCTTCGATGCCGCATCTAAGGCCAGGGCGAGACAGACCCCATCAGCCAGACTGGCACCCACTGGCTCTGCTGGGCAGCCCCTCGGCAGGCAGGACAGCTGCAGCCCCCCAGGCCTGTCCCCGATCCCCACTAGTTGTGTTGGAAAGGCGTCACTGCCCCAAGGACAGCAGGTCCTTAGCAGGAGCACCCATGGGGCGTGGGGCACGACACCTCTCTGGGATGCAGCAGGGTCACCGCCAAGTGAGGGACCCCAAGGGCACCCACTGCCACGTCGCAAGGTGCCACAAGTGTGGCTACACATGGCCTTGCGTCTCACCCAGCTCCTCCAGGCGCTTCTTCTGCTCCTCCCTCCACTTGCGGATGCTCTCAGGTTCCTGGGTCAGCCGGTCAGCCTTGGCTATGGCTGCGTAGGCGTCCGTGGGGCCGTTGGACTCCTGCAGGACACAAGCACCTCACCATCAGCACCAGTTCCTCCCACAGCCCAGCCCAGCCACCTCAAAGCAGGGCTCCACGCTCCCAGCACTCAGCCAAGCCAAGACAGGAGGGAGGGACGGAAGGTGACAGCCCGGGACCTCTGGGGCAGTGTCCCCAAAGCGCTGCTCCAGCTGTTGTCCCAGCTCCGAGGCCCTGCCACCCAGAAAGGCTTCCCAGCATTCCCCTCCGTGCTGATTTTGGCTGGGATAGTTAATTTTTTTTTGTAGTAGCTAGTGTGGGGCTATATTTTGGATTTGTGCTGGAAACAGTGATGATAACGCAGGGATGTTTTTGTTATTGCTGAGCAGCGCTTACCCAGAGTCAAGGCCTTTTCTGCCTCTCACCCCACCCCACCAGTGAGGCTGGGGGGCACAAGGAGCTGAGAGGGGACACGGCTGGGACAGCTGCCCCCAGCTGCCCAAAGGGCTGTCCCGCACCACAGGGTGTCGTGCTTAGCAATAGAACTGGGGGAAAGAAGGAGGAAGGGGGGGACATTCGAAGCGATGGCATTTCTCTCCCCAAGGAACCGTTACACGTGATGGAGCCCTGCTTTCCTGGAGACGGCTGAACACCTGCCTGCCGATTCAAGGCTGAATGAATTTCTTCTTTTGTTTTGCTTTGCTTGCGTGCACGGCTTTTGCTTTACCTGTTAAACTGTCTTTATCTCAACCCGTGAGTTTTCTCACTTTTACTCTTCCAGTTCTCTCCCCCATCCCGCCAGGGGAGTGAGCGAGTGAGCGGCTGCGTGGTGCCTAGTTGCCAGCTGGGGTTAAACCACAACACCCTCCTCAACCTGCTGCTCGCTGCCAACACAGCTCTCGTGTCCTCTGGGCAGCCCCACGGCACAGGACAGCCACCAGCTTTGTGACATGCTCCCCACCAGCACCGGGCTTCTCCAGCCCTGGCTTGGGCCGAGGCAGCCCCAGGACTGAGCGTCGTTACAGGCTTGGCCAGAACAGACGGGGAGAGGCAGGGCCCAAGGGAGGTACAGCTCTGCCTGGACACCAGCCTCCCTCCCTCCTCTGAGCCCAGCTGCCGGTACGACTCCCAGCAGGCCCAGCACCACGCTGGCTCAGCACCTCTCCTAACACCTTCCGCTGGCCAGGATGCCCAGCCCGACACCGAGCTCAGCAATGGGATTACGACTTTCCCCCAAGATCCCCAATCTAATTAAGTCTGTCCCATCTCTAATGTGATTATCATCCCATAAACTAGGCACGGGCAATGCACATGCCACACCGCTGGGCACTGAGTGGGGTGAAGGGCTTGTCAGATGCTGGCACAGCTTCTCCTGTAGCCAGCAGAGCTGGGCTTCGGGCTCCCAAAGGGAGCTGAGACCCAGGCGGGTGGCCCCCACGAAACACCCTTTGCCACAGGTTTAATGGGAGAGGCTGCCAGGACTTGGCAGCAAGGCCACAGCAAAGCGAGTATCCCATGGCAGCCCTGTCCTGGCTCCGGACTCTGCCAGGAGATGCTCCTGACTGCCCTGGAGGCCTGCAGGAGCTACCCAGGCTGGAGCGAGGGGGCTTCTGTGGGGAATGGGGGATTTGTCACCTGTTCTTAGGGCCCAGGCACTCCTTCAGGGCACAGGCCACCTGCAAACAGATTTGGGGCAGGTCATGGCAGGCGGGACCAAGCTTCTCTTCAAAGAGGGGTGAGAATGGAGCAGCCAGGACTCCCCCATGAGACCCAGACCTTCCCAGGAGCACCATAGCTGTTTTGGGGCTGGATAGCAAAGTCCAGTCAATCCTGGGGGCAGAGCAGTGAAGTGCTGGCCTCATACCCACCCAATCCCCCGTAGCACCACTGGGCCAGGACAAGGGGCTGAGCTCTCACCTGAAAGACATCTCCGTTGACAGTGGCTCCTCCATTCTGGAAACCAGCTAGAAAAAAGGAAGAGAGAAAAACAAACACAACTATGGCAGCTGCAGGTGATCCCAGAGGGGCTGGTGTTCACGAAACTGAAGCAAATCCGTTCCTGGGAGTTTGGCTGTGCCATTTCCAGCCCAGCACATCCATCCACAACAGCCCCACATATGTGGGCCAGGCCGCATGGTCTCCTGTCCTTGGTGGGATTCAGCCAAGCACTTCTCTCTCTCCCACACAAGTCTCTCCAGGCATTTACGTCTTTATGGTGTTTTCACTGGTGTTTTATCTTATCTGAAGATTAGGGAAACTGTTCCAGGCACGGGGCTGGACACAGGCAGGTGCTCTCACTGTAAAAAGACAACCTGACCAACCCCAACCTGCAAGCGGCCAGGCAGAGACTGCCGATAGACACAGACAGCTGACCCAGAAGCTGTCGGCTGAGCGCCCAGCAGTGCAGGGCCGCGACGGGAAGGCAGCCCTGCCAGGGACAGAGCCCACAAAACACTGCAGTGTGCTCCATCAGGGGAGGAGGGCAGGCGTGCACGCCAAGGTCCTCGAGAGCCCGCCTGGGGGCATGCCCCTGGGACAAACTGCAAGGTTAGGGCTGGGAATGGGGCACCACCGACACCCGCAGCTGGGTACAGCCCCATCTCCCTTCCAGTGGACACCAAGCTGCACACCAGGGCCACAAGGCCAGCCCCGTGCGGGGCTCTGCGCTGCCAGGCAGAGAAGAGGCTTTGAAAGGAGGCGGACTCCAGGCTCTGAGCTGCCACAGCTCTGACGACCACACGGCTTCTACCAGCCGGCTAGCTGCAGGCACAGGCAGCCGCACCGCCACGGCGCAGCTCCGGCAAGCGCCGTCCCCACAGTGCTCGCCCCCGCGGTGCAGCTCTGACTACACCCAGCTCCAGCCTGTCTGACTGCATTTATCACTATGGCTGTCAACACCTTGTCGGGCCCAGGTCTGCCTCCGCAGCCCTGTGTGTGGATAGGAGAAACCACTGCTCCACAGCCAGCACAAGGAGGCCCTGTGGGCCTCGGTTAGGGGAAGGAGTCAGAGTAGTGTGGCAGCAGCGTCCCCATGTCCATGCGAAGAGCAAACCCTGAGCCCCTGCTACCTGCCAAAGTCATAGAATCGTTTAGGTTGATCTTAGGAAAAGAGCTTTAAGATCATCGAGTCCAACCGTTAACCCAGCACTGTCAAGCCCACCACTAAACCATGTCCGTAAGCACCACATCCACCCATTTTTTAAATACCCCCAGGGATGGGGACAGGGCCTGACAGCCCTTTGAGGGAAGAAATTGTTCCTAATATCCAACCTAAACCTGCCCTGGCGCAGCTTGAGGCCGTTCCCTCTCGTCCCATCGCTTGTTCCTGGGGAGAAGAGACCGACCCCCCCGGCTCCAGCCTCCTTTCAGGCCGTTGCAGAGAGCGATGAGGGCTCCCCTCAGCCTCCTCTTCTCCAGGCTGAGCCCCCCCAGCTCCCCCAGCCGCTCCTCCCCAGCCTTGTGCTCCAGCCCCTGCCCCAGCCTCGCTGCCCTTCTCTGGCCACGCTCCAGCCCCTCCATGGCCTTTGTGAGGTGAGGGGTCCAACACTGAACACAGGATTCGAGGTGCGGCCTCGCCAGTGCCCAGCACAGGGGGAAAAGTCCCCGCAGACTGGAGGCAAGAGATCAGGATTAGCACCTTCTACCTGCAGGGGCTGGGACCGCAATGTCCCCAGTGGAAATGCCTTCCATTTTGCACCCCAAAGGGCTCTCCTGTCTGCAGGGACAGTGACAGGGCTGTCGTTGGTCCTCACCTCTGCCTGGACGTCTCTCGCATTGCCCTACCTGGGGGCACTGAGTCATGGAGACGGGGTCCATCCAACCCAGGGAACCCAGCCCCAGTACACGGGGGAGGAATCGCCCCACAGCTGGCAAGTCCCTGCTCAGGATTCATCCCACATCCTGAGGTTTGAGAGGGAACCCCAACATCGAGCCCTCCAGGACCAAGCATAGCCCTTGCTGGGATGCAGCTCCACCGGGGAACCCCATCGCCTGCCCACCGGGGGTGCAGCGCATCCCACGGGGAACCCCGGTCCCCCGGAGGGACCCCCTCCCTGCCCTCGGGGCAAGACGGGGGCACAGTCCCCCTTTACACCCCCGGGCTGCCAGCCCCCTCCGGACCCCGCCGGCCCCCGGCCGTGCCCGCCCGGCGCAGCGCGGCGCGGCGCTCACCCGGTTCCGGCGGGGCCGCCTGCCCGGTGGGGGCGGTGGCCGATTCACCGTCGGTCGGCCCGAAGCCCTCGTCGTTCTCGATACCCGCGATCTCGCTCTCCTGCTGGGCCAGGAAAGCGGCGGCCGGGTCCTCCTCGGCGCCGGCCCCCTCGGACGAGGAAAAGAAGCCGAAGTCGTCGGCCATGGCCGGCCCGCCCGCCCCGCTCCCTCTCCGGCTGCGCGGCTCGGCTGGGCTGGGCCCGACTGGGCCCGGGCGGAGCTGTCACTGCGGCGGCGGCGGGCGGGGCGGCCGCGCTGACATCAGCGGCGGGGCGGTGCCGCCGCCCGCCTCATCGCCGGGGCCCAGCCGCTGCCGGTACGGCCCCGGGGCGGGCACGGGGGACGGGAGCTGCTGGGCCGCCTCCCGCCGGGCTCGCAGGCCCGTGGTCCCGGGGCACCGTCCCCACCCGTAGCTCCGCGGGGCGGGAGCGGGCGGCCCCTCGCAGCCACCATTTTGGCTGGCGTCCGCCGCCGCCATCTTGGGTGGAGCCGCCGCCGGTGGACGGGCGACCCGGCGGGACGGGAGGTGCCCGGGACAGGCCGCCCCGGTGACAGGCGGCCCAACCCACGGGGCTCCGGTCCGCCTCCCCGCTCCGGGCCCACGCTCGGGGGATCCGCTCCCACAGACAAAGGCAGCCCCCCCCCCCCCGCCCTCCCCAAGCTCCGGAAACGTCCGAGCGGCTTTCGATACATTTCGGAACTCTTCGTGCGCCCGTCGGAAACACCCGAGAGCGGCGAGCCCCCCCCCCCCCCATGAGATTCGTGCATTTCCGGATCGGTCCGGGAACACTTCGGCTTTTTCCGGAACGCGCTCGAGCATTTCCGGTTGCGGCCGATAAACGGTCATTGGTTTCGTGAGCGGCGCCTGGCGCGCGCGCGCGCGCCCAGGAGGAAGTGCGGGTGGGAGACGTCATTTCCGGAGAGTGACGGAGCGGCGGGTCAGAGGCGGCAGCAAAATGGCGGCGCCTGAGGAGCGGGAGCTGACGGCGGAGCAGACCGAGAAGCTGCTGCAGTTCCAGGTGCCGCGTCGGGGGGAGCGGAGGAGGCGGCGTGCGGGCATGGAACGGGCTGGGCCGGGCCCGCTCCGCCGGCGCTGGGGCCCTGCCGGCCTGCGCCGGGCCCGGGGGGGGGTACGGTGCTCACTGAGAGCCGGGGCAGGCCTCGCTCGGTGCGGGGGTGGGGGGCGAGGGGAGAGAGTCCGGTGGTCCCGGGCCTGGCGGGGGCACACGAAGCTGCTGTGTGGGGCTCGGGCTCCCCGGGCTTCGGGCTCTCCCGGGCTGGGGCCTCGCTAAGGGGCCGGCCGGTGCTGTGCGTGCCCCGAGCGCTTCGTTAGGAAGGGTGTTCTGTCATCGCTAATTGGGGAGGCAGGAAGTGACTGCTGAATAAACCCCATTATCTCCGCACGGGAAAAACTCCTCGGTAAGTCCCGGCCATTTTAATGAAGCAGTCTGAAAAATTCCCTCTCCTGTCGTTAGTGGTGAATGGGAGAACCTTTCTTGGCGTCTTGGGAGGGTTAGCCAGTGGGTTTCTATGGAATGTGGTTTCTCGAAAAATTGTTTTTAATCCTCGTTGTTTGGTAATGCCTACTGGGGGGAGGCCACTGGGGATTGTAATGATCTAATCTCGCCGTCTGCTGCATGACACGGGCCGGGTTGTTTAACCTTTGGTTTGCCAGGGCCTTGGGGCTGTGCAGCAGTTGAATAATTAAAAAAAAAAACAATCTGTAGATGTGGCTTGCTGGGGAGAAAACAGTGCTGTGGAGGGCTGCTCAGTGAGAAGTAATTAAACATGCTGGCCAATGAAAATTATCTTCAGGTGTCTTGGGTTTGTTTCTGAATTGCAGGGCATTGTGTGGTGTTCCTTGGATTGCAGAGTTCTTTTACAAATACAATATTTACTTTCAAGAGTGTTTTGTCTGGTTTTGTTGCTTCGTATTCATTTTTTTTTTTAATGCTGTGCTTTGTAGTTCTTGGTGTGATGTAACTGTAGATTTATAGGGCTTAAAGGGACTTCAGAGGCATCCAGCCCTGTCTTCCACAGCTGAGATAGGTGCAGGGGTTCCTCATTGTTCCAGACAGACATTTGCCAAGCCTTTACCTCTGAGCCAGGGGGATTCAACAACCTCCTGAAGCAATTAATGTACTGCAGTGTTTCTCTGTGACTATAGCGATGAAGAAATGTTTTTTTTACAGATATCCTCTCTAAATCTTTACTGCAAATTAAGCTGGTTGGGCAATCTTAACTTACAGACAAAGGAGGCAGAGCAATGTTAACAATTGTTTTCCCAATGCTACCATTTCCCTGGTAAGTATATGGGGTTTAAGCCATTGCTTTATGCTGCAGTTATTTATATATATATATGTATGTGCAAAAGCTGTCCTCCAGCCCCCATTCTCTTGCTGTAAGATATCATAGTACTTATTAATCTACTGAATCTGGACAGATAGGACCAGCTGCACTCATCAGTGTCCCTGTTGCTATTTTCAAAACCCTGTGGGCAGCTGTGAAACTAAAGAATCCTGTTTCCTAATGCTACCTGGTGTTGCCATGGACAGCAGGCTGGGGGCTGGAGGGGAAGGAGAAGGAGTCAGGAGGAGGGATTCAGGTTTTAGTCCAGCTTCCTGTGGATCCCTGGTGTGAAGTGGAGGGAAGTGTTCCTTAGACTATAAAGGGGAGAAATTTTTCAGTCAGAAGACAGCTGCTGATGTGAAAGCTGTAGTCCAGAAGGCTTTGATACCAGGATCCTCTCATTCTTCTGTCCCCTGGGGTATGTGGGATTAGCTTTTCACCAGGGCTGGGCTAGGACAGACTTCACTAGTGAGTCCTTCTCCTTTGGTACTTCCCACCTGGCTGAAAGGGGCTCAGGTGTGCAGTCCTGCTTGTTTCTTTGAAATGAGATAGAGTAAATCAGTCCACCTGGAAAAGAGTTTTTTCTTGCTTCCTTCAGCTGGACTCTGTTAAATAGCATTTGCTGTTTGGAGAGGATGGCTAAGTCTCACTAAAAACATTTGTACATTGCTGTTGCTGCAAAACACTGCTACAGTTATAGTTTGTAAACCTTCCAGGGATTCCTGCTGTCTTCACAGGGAACACTTAGATGTTTTCAAAGGTAACTTTACACTTTTGTTGTGATGCACTGTCATAAGTAATTTGTACAATATTTGGTGGTGGCAGAGCATTGTAATTCCACAGAAAGCAGTGTGCCACTGCAATGTGAATAAAGCAGGAGAGCAGACTAGGAAAGAAGGGAGCGGGGATATCGAAGATGAGGTAAGCAATAGCAGAAGGCTCTCAGTAGTGTTGCAATTAAATGGAGAGCCAGAAGGGAGGCATTGAGCAAGAGCTGTAGACTGCCATTCACCCAGCAGACAGCTGTTCTGTGTGAAGATGCTGTTGTCCTACACTGTTTATCCTACTTCTGCTGGCAATCGCCCCTTCCAAGGTAGAGGGGGGAATGCCTGCTGTCCTGTTTGTGGCCCAAGCTGTCGGGGTTACATTTTAAATTTGCATTAATTCCACTGATGTTTGCTTGATGAGTTTTGGTAGTGCTCATAGAAACAGCTCTGCTGGCGGAATGGTGAAAGTAGCAGCTCGCTTCCTACCGACAGGGCTGGAATAGGACAGTTCTCTGCCACCCTGCTAAGGCAGGTTAATGGAGTAAAAAAAAAAAAAAGTACCAATATGGAGAGATAATTGGGATAAACTTGAAATAAAAGCAACAAAGCACTCTTGAATGCTTTCAGCCTCCCATTTACTCCTGAAGCTTTGGCTAATGTGAAGGCATAAAAGCATCTAAATTTTTCATCTGTCAAGAGTTGCCTGTCTTGATATCTGTAGAGAGAAACTTGATGTGAACAGCTTAAAGCTGTGGAGATACAGTTGCATTTGGGAGAAGGAAGAAACAGCAGAGCAGCTTTTGTAGGATCTTGTTATTGATCTGTGCCCATTACACTTGGGCTGATGTCTGATGTTATAATATGCTAATGTAAAGTAATGGAGTGTTATTCGCAAAGGAAGAAGTTAGCACTCACAATACCATCTCTAACTTCAACTGGGGAAAACAAAATGCTCAGGACTGAAAATATCTCTAATTTAAAGAGGAAGGCGGAAACAAGAAACTCCAGGCATCTTTCCTACTTGGTGTACTGCGTATTGATCAAAAGCCTCATAAAGGCATTTGCTGTAATATGCAAAGAGAAACTCTCTCACTAAAGGCTTTTTTGCTGCTTGAAGTCAGATGTTCTTTACCCTTGGAAACATAATTCTCTGGAATTTGGCAGTGGGTTGGGAATTAAGAGCAGTGCCAGTTACAGTCCTCTGGATTTGCATCTCTTATGCTGTGTTTCAACATACGAGCGTATCTGCAGAGGCAACAGTTTCGTAAGTCCAGTTTACAACCTTTGTCCACTCAGGGGTATTCCTTCTGTCTTTGAAGCATGGTATTGCACTTTCCTCTACTTCTGTATTGAGAAGATTTTAGCGTTCTAAGCAGTCTCAAAGGTGAGAGATGCAAATAATTCTGTCCAGCAGCAGCTTCAGTATGTTTTAGGATAGCACTCTGCTTTGAGTGGTGGTCGAGAAGGATGTTGAACTTTACTGGCATTTGTGGTACTTAATATTTTGTTTTCTAAATATTATCCAGTGTCTCGAGCTTGGATCTACGTTTCTTTGAAGGTTTGAGGGCACTAGTTTAATGGGATTAATTTTAACTACAGGGAGCCTTATCTTTTTATTACTTACTATGTCTGTGTAAGATACATACTCTTTGAGGCAGCTAATGAGAGGCTACAGTGAGCAGGAAAGTAGCAGTTAGTGACTGATTTGAAGATACTGTTTGTTCTCTTAGCCTGAAGGATACTAAGATACTTAAGATACTAAGAACATGCTCACTTGCCTGGCATGTGAATAACGCAGTTTGCAGCTAGCCAGGAGATCCACCAGAAATGCTATAACTGGTGCAGTGGAAATAATGTGGTGTTTCAAGTTTCTAATCTGTTTCCGTGACTGAGGTGAAGCAGTGGCTGTAGAAGGTACGGAGATAACAGTATAAATGGTCGTTGGGAGCGATAATAAAGAGTATCGGTGTTTACCAGCAAGCGTTGTCTAAACTGGCAGTTGAACTGTCTTCCTGCAGTTCCTTACAGTGAGAGCGAGTCGTTCTGAACCCATACGTGTCTTCCAGAACATCCTGGAACTGTCGTGTGTCTGTCTTACGGAGCATGTCAAAGTAACATTCAAAAAGGTGTTCAGTTTTAAAAGCTGCCTTTGCACAGGCAACTTCTTTTTCCTGCAGCGTTTAATTGTGCAGCTTCCTTGCTCAGAAGAGTGGTGGGAGCGTGAGGCACGGTGCTGCCGGGGTGGTTTTGTCACTTCTGTCTTGTGTTGAGAGCAACTGCATAAAGATGCGAAGGAAAAGAAAAAAATGTAGATTCACCTGTGCGGAGAAGTGCTGTTGTAGAAGACTGAGATCTGACCGACAGCACGCCTGTCTCCGTAACGGTGGTCGGGAAGGGGTGAAGTTAGCCTGTCTCTGTGGAGCTTAGTAGGTCTTGCGGATGCTGCAGTGATTCGGTTCTCATTAAATGTTTGTTGATAGTTCTGCATGGCTGTTACTTTGGTGCTGCTTTCTGACTTAAAACTGCTAAAGCATTTTTTGCATCATTTAAAAAGGAGGGAATGTTCTGTCGTGAAGCCCTGTTATTAGTGCTGAGCGATAATCCAGCCATTTAGAAACAAAGGTGTGAATGAGTTTCTGAATCTTGTAAATTTTGCGAACACCAGCAGAATTTCCAGGGTGTTAAGGAACGGTGATCAGAAGACTTTCAAGGCTTTGAAATACACGCATTGTGACTCCATTGTAAAATGAAGTAATTGAGTAAATTGCAAGTGCCTTTTAAGATGTCCTTCTGAAAGGACAATGAAGTGCCTTCTGTAGGAGTTTGGGGTGAAAAAAATCAGAATAGAAAACCTAAATTTTACTCAGTGAAGCACATCTTTAAAGAAAGATAATTAAACTAAAACACTAAATTGTGAAGCTGAGTGATAAACAAAGGTGTTCTGGCAGCAACAGCAGAGTTCACTGAGCTTCATTTCCTCTATGAAATTCACTTCTGTAGTGCTCCCTTGTGAGGCTTGTTGCAGACTTACTTTTTAATAAATATTTATGCACCACTGGGCAGTGACTTGAAGTGCTTTTTTCTGAGCGACTGTAATCACATAGTTAATGTCAACAACACTTTGAACAGTCCGGTTCTGCACAGCAGAATGAAACAATGATTTTTGCCCAGTAGATTGGGGAGAAGGTAGAGATCTGTGGAGACTTTGTGAGAAAGAAGACAAGAAATGCTCAAAAGTTTGAACTGAGCCCAGAGACTGAATAGGGCATTTGTCCACAGTGTGACTTGCCTGGAAATAGCACGTGGAATGTATGGATGGGGGCAGGGAAGGGAGTAGATGCACCATCCTTCTCCAGTAAAAATACAATTCAGTGTGTTCTTAAACGGTCGGCTTGTGAAGACTGCCTCAGGGGCTTTTAACTGAAGCAAGAAACGGGGGAGATGGCGAGCAGAATTAAAACGGCTTGCTAACAGTGGATTGGATCACAAGGTGTAACAGAAACCGCGCACGAGGATTTACATCAAGTTGCCGCTCTGCGTTTGCGATCATCGTAGGCTGCTTCCTACTGAAAAGCCGTGCTCTGCTGTATGACCGACCCAGGGAGCAAAAGTTCCCTGCTCTTTGCCAAACTCCTGCGTGGCTGAGACCTTCCCAGGTGCCGCAGAGAAGCACACGTGGAACCGACAGGCAGAGGACAGGCAAGGCTTCGTGTAGCTCAGCTCGCATGGCCTCTGTGGGCCAGCAGGGCCGCCTGCCACCGCGTGTAGCAGTCCAGCGGGAAAGCAGCTGCTTCTCAGCTCGATCCCTGAGCCACCGAGGGAGATGCACCCTCTGGAGTGTTACCCCAGCTGGCTGGGGAGGTGTCTGGAGAGAAAGCCACCAGGTGAGGATGTGATGCGTTAAGAATCTGTGGAGTTCTCTTGTCAGGAATGACCTTGCTGGAGAAATTGTCATATTTCAACAGTCTCCTTATATCACCAGCACGTTTTTATGTTGACTTTGTTACGCTGCTTGTGACACTTATTGTCATTGCTTCTGCCATCTTGTATCCAAGCTAAATAATTGTTTCTGAAGGTTTAACTGTTTTCTGGGCTTTACAGAAAGCCCAGTTATTAAAAAAAATTCTTTTTAATTTTAAAATAACAGTAGTTGCCTTCACATTAGCACTGCTAATGGTGCCACCTGTAATGATCTTTCACTGACTGGTTGAAAGGATTGTTAAAAGGGTAGCACCAGCACATTTGTGGCTTTATGCTTTCCTATGAAAGTGCGTGCTTCGGCTCTGTGACAATAGGTGCGGTACGCAACCTGAAATGTCCGTTCGGATACCTTACAGCGAGTGGTGTGGGGGAGATGTGTTTCTCTGGCACAGCGACAGAGATGTTCACCTCAGCAAGGATTTGCCTCCATTCAAGAGGTGCTGACATGGCTTCCCGTGATAACAAGTACTGTTGTGTGAGCTCTGGGGCAGAACTTCTGGTGGCAGGGGGGTTAAATACACCTTCCCAAACATTGATGTGAGAGCCCAGTGGCTTTGAGGTCTGCTGGTGTGTTTGGACTGTTTTCTGTTTCGGATCCTGTCTGTATTGGACTGGATTTTATTTTTGTACTATAGAATCCTCCGTGATGCTGGAAAACTCTACCTTAGTGCCTGGCTCGTTTTGGTTTTAGTCTCTGTTTATGCTTGCAGTGAGTATAGTAAAAGGTCATCTTGGGTTTTCAGAAATGCTTTGCCTGTCTTTTAAGTTGATGCTTTGAGGTGATGTTTGAGGGCATGGGCCTGGCATATCCTTCCAGATGAAACTTGCGGGCAATATTGTGTTAGACTCCTGACTGGGCTGAGTGCAGTGGTAGTAACAGACCTTGGGCGCTGCTGAGAATTGGCTGATGCTGGAAGACTTCAAAGGCCTCTTGGAGGCCTCCTGTGTATTTACAGATGTGGGTTGGCTCGGGTTGCTCTGCTCTTAAACTGAGAGCAGGGCACTTGACCATAATATTCTTTTTTTAATGTGTTGTGGAACTCCTGTCTGTGCTCACGTGTTGCAAAGAACAGTAAAAATACAGCACTTCCCTGGCAATCATCTGCTTTTTATTCTCCTTCTTTAGGACTTGACCGGCATAGAGTCCATGGACCAATGTCGTCACACACTGGAGCAGCACAACTGGAACATAGAGGTACCACTGCAAATAAGATTTGTAGCGGTTTCCAAGTACCTGGATTAAACAGAGTACTCCGCAGGGAGCGGGGGGGCCCTACCAGTAAGGATTAATCTGTCAACCCCTGAATTTACACTAGTAGCTCTTTATAACAGTATCTTGATGCATCTGGAGAGCTGGTTTCAGAAGTACATAGCAGAGTTGTTAGGGTTGTGAACAATCACTGGACTGGCACATAGCGTAACTTCCCGTAGCGTGTGTGTGTGGGCTGCCATGGGGAAGGCTTTCCATATGGAAGAGAGTATTGGTGGTTGAGGTTTGTAATGGGTTGTGCTTATCCAGTGCTCTGGGGCTGTGGACAGATAATACCTACTGTTAGTGTCCAAAGTATTAAAAAAAAAAATGTATTTTCTGCCATCCTTAAATGTCTGAAATTTCCCTTTGCTCTTTCTTGTGTCAAAGGCAGCTGTACAGGACCGACTGAATGAGCAAGAGGGTGTCCCAAGTGTCTTTAATCCTCCTCCATCGCGGCCGTTGCAGGTCAATACAGCCGACCACAGGATCTACAGCTACGTTGTCTCAAGGCCACAGCCAAGGGCAAGTTATCTTACAGTGGATTTTGTCCTGCTTCTTGGGTGACTCTTTGTGAACACTGGAACTTGCAAGCGGGGAAAGGAGTTGTTTTCTTTGTATGCTGTTATCTCCTTTCTAAATATTTTATCTTCTGAAAACAAAATGTAGACCTGTTCCTTCAGCCTCTGTTACTACCGTGGGTATTTTCTCCATGGTGTGATTCACAGTATGAAATGACCTTCTTTGGGTCATAGACTATCTCGCTGTGGCGTAGTAAAGCTTTTGGATCACTTCAGGTGGAGCAAAGGACTGTCCCCTCCTTATCAATTACTTGCATTAATGTTTCACAAACAAATTTGCGTGAGCACCTGGAAGACTCGGTGCTGGTAATCCCTTTGTATGGTTAAGAAAATCAGCGCAGAGCAAAAGTGTTGCTGCTCGAATAGTCAGTGACGCCGGTTTTCAGCTGTGTCACGCTGAATTCCAAATGAACCGTGTTAGTCACTTACATTTGATTTGACATGTCCGAAGCCATGAAATATTGCTGAGCTTTTTTGCAGCGGTTAGAGCACTGATACTCCTGTGTGGGCCTGTGAGCTTGATGCTGGCGGACACTCTGCTTTAGTGGGCCTGTTCCTGGGGTGGAGACTGTTTAATTCTTTGTTTGTAATTGCAGGGCCTGTTAGGATGGGGTTACTACTTCATAATGCTTCCATTCCGATTTACCTATTACACATTACTTGATATATTTAGGTAAGTACTTTTTTGTGCTGACTCATGTATTGACTGCATCAAGGCACACTCTAGCTTAGATTTGGCTGTACCTCTGTCACTTGGATCTGTAAGTCTAATGGCAGATTTTCCATTTATTTGCTCACCTGGCTTTATCTGTAGCCTTGTAAAGTTCCTACACTGTTTAGCAAGAAATAAATCTTATTGCAGAGAAAATTAGCATTTTGCAGCTCTGTAAACGAACTATGTAATTGGCGTTCTAACTCCATGCGACTTTACAGTTTGAGTGCCACACAAAGGGGATGCAAAACAGTGTCAAACTGTCCAGTATGGTTGGACAAACAATGTGATCGGAATCATGTCCCATTGGGCTGGGCTGCAGTTAACCCGCCCTAATCCCCCGATGTTACTTGGCAAAACCCAAACTGTAAACACCTCTGCTTTTTCCCCTTTGGTGCCTGTTGCCTCTTCTCCCCTGACTGCCACAAAGGGCTAGTTCATCTTGCCTCCTTACAGCGTTGATAGAGAGAAAAGGGAATGGTGAAAGGTGGTAAATATCCAGCAGTCCTGCCATCTGCGTTGTTTTGGCAGTTTCCCCTGTTGTATTACTTTTTGTTCCCCCTTAAAGACTTTTCCAAAGTTCAGTGTAACTTTTACACATCAATAGAACTAAACAACATTGATATCTGCCTTGCAGTTAAGCGTTTTCAGCCTCAGAGGAATGACTGTTTCTTCTGTCTTCATTGGACTCCTAGTGTAATGTTCTCTTTCTTCAGCTCTTTGCACTCTGGAATTGTTAGTCTTGGAATAGCAGAAATGCAGTTTTCAAAGTTATCTGGACAAAACTGTGTGGCTTTTAACAGCCCGTCTTTGACTAAATTCCTCAAACCTCATGCTGTTGGTGTGGCTTATGCCTGATGCTTCAGAGGAAGTTGAAACTGTTAATCACACAGAGTTCAGATACTTGCTGATGCCTGGCATGAGAGGATATTTGACTGGGGGGTTTCTGTAGCAATGGTATCAGTTTGGAGCAGGTGGCAGTTTAGGTTACGATTATAAATGTTCAAGGGTCTCAGCTGTGACTTTTTTCCTCCTTATGAATACCAGTGACTGTCTGTGGAAAAGAAAACCTGTTCTTCAGAAAGTCAGTAAGCTGGATTTCCAGTGTCCTTTGCTTCCTTCCTAGGTTTGCTCTGCGTTTTATACGCCCCGATCCTCGTAGTCGGGTCACTGACCCAGTGGGTGACATTCTTTCATTTATTCATATGTTTGAGGAAAAATATGGGAGGATACACCCTGTCTTCTACCAGGGAACTTACAGCCAGGTCAGTGTCACATGTTGGTGCATAGATCCAGGGGAGATGGAGAGTGGGGATTTTGCTAGACGGTATCAGGGCCCACATGGCAAAATCACTTTTCATCTAAAAGCCCAGCGTTGGTCCCCAAACTCTCTAACAGGGTAACGGAGAGCTAGTGAACAAGGGTGTTGGAAAAACCAGTGTCTGCCAGGCTTGATGATGTGCCAAGCCTGCAAAGTTGGAAAGCAAAGCTGCTCTGACTGTTCCTCGACCGTCTGCGTGGCTCTGTAGCCAACAGCTATTCTTTGTCATCCTCCCTTTGTTTTTATAAACTGATGTGCTATGCCAGAGTCTGTCCTTCTGTTCACCAAATTGGGATTGACTGCCTGGGCTTGGATTATGATGCAACTCCAGAACTTGGTGTGGGACCTCAAAATTGAGAGAGGGAGCCCCTCAAGCAATTACGGGAGGTGAGAGTTCCATGTGTTAGATCTGGGCTGGTGGCCCCTCTGTAAAAGAGGGACGTCCCAATGGATACTGCCTCTTCTGCAGCTTCTCTCAGCCCTGCTCAGGGAAGGGCCTCCTGCAGTGCGGCCCAGCAGACAGTTGGATCAGCACTGCTTCCCGAGTGCCAGAGGAGAATGTGGAGTCTGTATCTGCTCCACACTGCACAGCGATGCAGTTCGCTGCCTCCGCAGCTCTTCTAGGCCCCTCTGTCTTGCCTGGAATCCAAACTTAAATAACCACGGAATGGTTAGGCTACCAAAACGCGGTGCCAGTAAAACAGGGAGCCTATTGTACGCTTATCCTGCGGTCTTGTTAAGAAATGCTCTTGGGTGGGTGGAATCCAGAAACTAGATGCAAAAAGGGTTTTTTCATTGCTGTGTTTTTGTTTGGGTTTTTTGTTTTGTTGGGGCCTGCAGCATTATTGAGTTATCTTCTTTTAGTAGTGTTTTCATTTGATGTGGTCTGAAGATTGTGTCCTGTACAGGCTAGAGTGGAAGGCTCAGCCTCAGCTGTGAGTCCGAGGGATGAAGGAGGGCTGTTGGCTGCCAGCTGAGCCTGGCGGGGCGGCGGGGGGGTGTCAATCCGCGCAGTCGCCTACCTGGCTTTGCTCGGAGTTCAGTGTTCTCCAAAGCCACATCCTGAAAGGGGTGTGAAAACACCATCGTACCCCCCCTTAAACGAGGGTTTAGTCAGAAGGTCTGACGGGTTCATCCTCCACTGCTGCTTCATTAAAACCACACTAGTGGCAGGGTAACAGCCTGGGTAAACGTTGCTGAGCTGTGCCGCGCAAGTCTTGTGGGTGCCGCTTTCCCCTCGCCTAGAGACCCTGTAACTTTACCTCCTCTGCTCTTATGCCAAGGCACTGAACGATGCCAAGCGGGAGCTGCGCTTCCTGTTGGTTTATCTTCATGGAGATGACCACCAAGACACAGATGAATTCTGCCGGTAGGTAGGAGAGTTTTCCAAATAGTTACCTTTGCACTTTAAATGCAGCTTCATTCACACGATTTCTTCTCATCCCCTAGCAATACACTGTGCGTACCTGAGGTGATCACCCTCATAAACACTAGAATGCTCTTCTGGGCTTGCTCAACCAACAAACCAGAGGGATACAGAGGTGAGTGTGTCCCTCCTGGGCTTTACCTGTCCCCTCCCATCTCTGGAACAAACCAAATGCTCTTTGACAAATTTACATGTGTGAAACACACTGTTGGTTTTTGTGCAAGCAGACAAGAGATTTCAGGATTGCATGGGGAAATACATGTTGGTTTCTGTGTGGGACCTCAGAGGGCCCAGTTGGACGCCAGGGAAATACCTTCTGCTCTTCCCCTCCCCTGTTCCGTTTGTTTCTGGACAGTCCCAGTTGCGTGCTCTTTGCTGCGGGCGTTCAGGCTGCTTTCAGTGCCCTGTTAGTGGGAGCTGGTGGGTGTGTGCTGAGGATTAACCTGAGTGCAGAAACAAGCTGTGCCCTCAACACCAGCTCATATTGCACCTGAGGCCAGGAGTGACTTGTTAGGTGCATTCTTTCCCTTTCTGAGGCAGTCGTCTTTGCTTCACACCCAGTCTCCTCAAAAGTCCACGGTGAGGTCCTTTTAACTATTGTCTTTCCAGAGCTGTTGATACCTGGCCTGCTGGCATTTTGGTAGGGTTTTGCTGCAGATGGAGCCTTTTCCCAAAGTTCTGTTCATGCCTCCTGTGTCACTTCTGACCCTTCCTGTTTCATGGCAGGAGAGGCCAGGAGTTCTGGTACTAAATCTGGGTATTCTTGGCTTCGTAGTTCACCTGCCATCGACACCTTGAAAGAATAGCTTTCTAAGGAGACGTTCTTCTACTCATTGCTGTTCCGTTGCTGCAATGCTTTGGAGTCACAGCCTAGAAAGCAGAGCTGGAAGGGATCGTGGCCTGTCATTTAACCCTTGGGTGCTCTGATTTAGTTTGGAGGGCCCTACTGGTAATGATGGCTCCAAGTTCATGCCGGGCATGTTTTAAGGAGGAGGTGGTCAGCAGCCATAGGTGAACAGTAACTTAAAAGCCCCTGATTTCCTTCATCCCCTGCCTCAAGACAGAGCCTGCTGCTGGCAGAAACAACCTAATTTTGTTCGGAAATGTCCAGGATGGACACTGTCACCTTCCCCGTGACAGTATCTTCCAGAGTCTGGCCATCCTTAATCATCTTGGCAAGTGTTTCCCTGTGCTTGACCTGTGTTTCTCTTCCTGCAGTTTAAACCCAAGGCTCTTTGTCCCATTCTGAATGGACGTTCAGAGCATTTTACTTCCTGCTTGAATTAGAACATTTTTGATTACCTGAAAGCTTGTTTTTTCCCCTCGGTCTCTACGCTCCACACCACTTCCTCCCTTTGCTAATTTATAGGGTTTAGTTTGACAGAATGGAGCCTGAGGCTTTTTCTGCCTTGGAAGAGATAGTGGCCACGGAAGCTGCTTTCGTAGGCCCTTGGTGATGGAAAGCGTTTGTGCTGTACCCCTTGCTGACCCTTCTGGATGGGGCAGTTAGGGTGGTGTTTGTGCCTGTTTCCCAGTCTCCCAGGCTCTGCGAGAGAACACGTACCCATTCCTGGCCGTGATTATGCTGAAGGATCGCAGAATGACAGTAGTTGGGCGGCTAGAAGGCCTCATCCAGGCTGATGACCTCATTAATCAACTGATGTTCATCATGGATGCCAACCAGACCTACCTGGTGTCCGAACGCCTGGAAAGGTATGACGGGACCTGAGCTCCAGTAACGCAGACCTTGTGGAAACAGGCTCTGCTCTGCCCCCTTCCTCCCTCCAGACACCACATGTAGGCAGGTAGCTCAGCATCTCCTGTTCTGTAGCGCAGCCTGTGGGCTCTCCTCTTCCCGGTGGGATCATTGGTCCATAAATTCAGGCCGCTCTGTAGCCAGGGAGCTGGATGTGTTGCCCACGCAGGCCCAGTACTGAAAGGTGGGGGTGAGTGCCCTACTCTTTTCTACATACTGGAGCTTTGCGGGTAAAGCTTGGACAGGAGTCGGTAGGAGCCAAGCGGGAGCAAAGGCATTGCAGGCAGGAGGAGAGCGGGCGTCCGCAGGCAGGAGGAGAGTGAGTGCTGCTGCCCAGGCTGGCTGTCCTGAATTCTGGCTGTTCTGGCAGTGCCTTGCAAGCACGAGCTCCAGTCCCTGATAACTCTGTAGGGATTTGCAGGCTGTGTCTGAAGTAGGATGCCACCTTTTGGTCTTCTGTCTGCCCCTCCTCTGCCCCACGGTCTCAGTGGGGGACCCAGTAACACATTTTGATGCCTCTGGTTTCTGAAACGTGCAAGGAATTACCTGAAGGAGATAAAATTGTGAAGAGTCTCGAGTATGAGGCAGAAATCCTGGGCGCTGCTTATGTGCTGTCTGTCTGCTCTGTCAAGCTGCAGTGGGTGAGAAGTCTCTTATGTTCAGTTCATTTCCACTTAACCTAGGGAAACAGTTTGTGTGCTAGGGATGGTGGAGACGCGGTTTGCGTTTTTAGGAGCTCGTGGTACTCCAAATGAGGCATTACCTGATGGGTGTGCTCCTACGAGTTGGAGGCTGTACCTGCACCCTCCGGTCTGCCCTCAGCCTGCCAGCCCTGACCGCTCCCTGCTCACATTTGCAGGGAAGAGAGGAACCAAACCCAGGTTCTGAGGCAGCAGCAGGACGAGGCGTATCTGGCATCCTTGCGTGCGGACCAGGAAAAAGAGCGTAAGAAGAAGGAGGAACGGGAGAGGAAGAAGAAGAAGGAGGAGGAAGTGCAGCAGCAGAAACTAGCAGAGGAGAGGCGGCGACAGGTGAGAGCAACCTGACTGCTGGAGAGGCCGCCGTGCCCTGTCAGATGCTCGCGTCGTGTAGGAGCAGTGCCTGCAGCGGGGCTTTCTTGTCAGATTGGAGCTGCTTGTCTCGCTCGGGGACCGAGCGTCCTCCGAGCCTCCGGGAGCGGCTGTGCTGCAAGGGGCAAGCACAAAGGTGAGTTCAGCGTGTGCCCGTTGCTCCTGCTCCCTCCTTACTTTGCAGACGCTGCAGGAGGAGAAGGAGCGAAAGTCTGAATGCCTTCCTCCCGAACCACATCCCGATGACCCAGAGAGCGTTAAGATCATTTTCAAGCTGCCTAACGATTCCAGAGTGGAGCGGCGATTCCACTTCACGCAGTCATTGACGGTGAGCTTGAGGCAGAGCTGCTGGGCTTCCCAGAGTAAAAGAGGGTCAAGAGATTCTCCGGGTGGCTCAGCAAAGCTTTGGTTCCATTGGACTTGGCCAAATGGTGGCCTTCGAGAGCCTCAGCAGGCAGAGTTGTTCTGGGTGGGGAGGGTGTCTTGGGGCCTGGTCCCACCAGCTTAAGAGAGAGAAGTTAGAGGGGAAAAAATGGAAGAAACTTTTTCTTCTCCTGAAAAGCTGAGACTCTTGTTGCTCCCTGTTAAGTAAGAGTGTAGGAAGAGCCAGAAACAGTGTCTGGACTCCCCAGCTACTCTGCGACAAGTCCAGTTTCACGCATGCTAAGAAAATGGCTGTCTCGTGTCTGCGATGCAGCAATGGTGCAAATTTGGTAACCTTCCCCCCGTGAGATGCCATGGATGCAGTCTGGCTGTGCCATTGCTCCCCCAGCTGGCAGTTATTTCTGTGGTTCTTTCCCAGGTGATCCACGACTTCTTGTTCTCCTTGAAAGAAAGCCCTGAAAAGTTCCAGATTGAGGCCAACTTCCCTCGCCGTGTCCTGCCCTGCCTCCCTACAGAGGAGTGGCCCAACCCACCCACGCTGCAGGAGGCCGGACTCAGCCACACGGAAGTCCTCTTTGTGCAGGACCTCACGGACGATTGACACTTTTCCAGAAGACACAAAATGGAAAGAGAAATTCATATTATTATTATAATACGATATTTTTTTTAAAAAGACTGCGTACAAACGAGGGATCAGAGACCACATCGCCTGTGCCAGCTGTGCTGTGTGCGTGCACTGGCGAGAGGAGGCGTGCGTGCGTCCTCGCACACCCGTGTACACAGCCACCCCCTAAGCTCGGAGGGCAGAGAGGGAGGGGAGCTGGTGTTGCCCCTCCGCCCTCCCTGGGGAGGAACAGGAACGGCAGCTCTTGGTAATTATTGCTTTTATTGATGACAATAATAAAACCCCAACAACCTGACATCTTGTGAAGATTTGATACTCTGCTGCTCCTGACAGCCAGAAGAGCGGGCACCTGAATGTGCTGGGAGCAGGGGGGGGGGAGGGCTGGACAGAATCTCTTCAGCTTCCCTCTGTGTATAAATATCTTTCTTTTAATATTTCTCTTGCTTTGTAATGACCAAAGGAGAAGGGGGTTGACCATAGTATTAACTTTTTGATAAAGAGCTGCTTCGATTCTTACCTGTGTGGGGTCTTGCCCAGGGTTCTTAGCCTGCGTAGTGTAATAAACTCTGCCTCTAGCATGTCTGTGCCGATGCTTTCTGCCTGTGCCCCCTGCCCTGACACAGCACTGGTGAGTTACCGCTCACAGCAGCCTGGGTTCGCTTAACTTCGGGCCTCGGATTGGTCACGTTGTGCTGGCGGAGCCGCGGGGGTAAGAGAAGAGCGTGCACCCCACGGGGGAGGGCGGTGCTGGGGGGCTGCTGTGCTGCCCGCCCGTGGTGCGAGGCTGGGCAGGAGCGAGGGGGCCAGCCCTTTGCTCAAACAGATCCCTCCTGCATCAGTTAGAGGTGAAATAAAAGACACACGAGGTGCGATGGGGAGAAGGGGGGGGGGGGGGGGGTGAGCCTCTCTTCCCCCCCCCCGGAGGCTTGGTCTTGTGGCTGGGGAGTGGTGCTATCGGCTCCTGGCCAAAGGGAGAGAGGCAGGAGCCTGTTCCTTCGCTACCCCTGCCTGCTGGTCACCAGTTTTGGACAGGTAGCCATGCTCACTGGCCCGGAGGAACCGCAGAGGGGAGCAGGAGGTCTCCATCCCCACCGTTTCTGAAGCCTGCAAGCTGTGGTAAACCCCCCTCCTTCCCTGGAGGCTCCAGGGCTTGGCGTGGCTTTTTCAACAGGGAGAAGAGATCCTTCATTCTCCTCCCAAGGGAAGAGCTGTTCCCCTTCTGGCCGCGGAGCCTCTGGAGCAGGGTTGTTGGGGATAGCAACCTCGGGCAGCCCCTGTGGCGCCTAGGGTGGATGCGTCTGCTCTGCTCGGCTCGAAGAGCCCAGCCTGGGGCTGCTGAGGTCCTCTGGGGCGCGCAGGGATCACCCTGGTGGGGCTGGAGCTGCCTGGGAAGACGCGCTCTCCCAGGATGGCGTCCAGGCCGTCCCATCTTGGTGCAAGCCGCGAGGGATCTCCAGGCGGGAGCGAGGGGTTCCTGCTCCATCCCAGTCCCCTCCGGGGCACTCGCTTCCACCCTCGCGCCCTCTCTGGGGCTCCCCCAGCTGCTGCACCCTCCCTCCGCCAGCTCGGTGATGGCCTGGGGACCCCCCATCCCTGACCTGAGTTTTAGCCTGGCCTCAGCCCCCTCCGGGGACCCAGCGCGGCCACCCCGGCCCCTCCTCGAGCCCGCGCCGAGACAAGAGCCGGGGCACGGCGTGTTGGTATACATCATACATTTATTAGTGAATATCCCTCTCAAAATCAGCCACAACATTAAAAAAAATAATGATTGCACTACTTGGTCAAGCAGAACTAGCAACTTTCATTTTAAAAAAAGTACAAATCTGTTAAAAATTTCAATCAGTATAATACACATATATATAATACAACATACTAGTTATGTTAAATGCTACAAAACCAATATGATTCCAATGGAATGGAAAAAAACCAAACACTTTTAGAGCTTTAAGAACCTTTTTTTTCTATATATTAGCCTTTTTTCAAATACATACATGGGAAAAATGAGGTAACTGTAAAATGTGCAAGTAACAGAGCAAAAAAAATTATATATATATATTTATATATATATATATATATATAAAAACTTTCTAACACAGAACACACGTCCTAGCACCTTCCGGGGAGCCGCGGGGGCCGCGGGGGTCCCACCGGAGGGCCCGGGGACTGGTATAATAGAACAGTAAACAGTCCACTATCCCACCACAGGAAATCATTGGTAAACAGTGGTATCTACAGCGCAGTCAGCAATCACAAACACCCTAAATAATTGTTTTTTAGTAGGTTTTTTTTTTTGTTTTTTTGTCGTTTTTTCTTTTTGTTATTTTTTTTTTTTAAATGATACTTTTAGCTGCTCATTGGAATAAATTCTGCAGCACACGAGCTGTGAGCTTTCGAGTCGCCGTCAAAGGACCGTAAGGCTTTCCTGGCTCCCTGGGCACCGCGAGGGCGGGAGGGGAGGAGGGGGCGTCTCCGGGGGCGCGAGGCCGCCGCGCGGCACGGGGACTCCTTTGGTTATCTGTCACTGAGCGAGGGACGGGGAGGGGGCCGGGGTCCTGCCCGAGGGGCACCGAGCCCAGCGGTGCCAGCGCCCGCGCCGCGGCGGAGCTGGTGGCGCCGGGCCGGGGCCCTCGGCCTCGACGCTTCGCACCGAGGGCGGCCGCCGGAGAGGCTGGGAAAGGGAGGCAAGGGGGAGCCGGCCAATAGCGACGCGCCGCTCGCTGCCCCCCACGCCTGATTGGCTGGGTGGGAGGCCGGGGCCGGCCCACTGGCGTGCTGCGAGAGGCCTCCGCCAATCGGGAGCGGGCCTACCTCAGCAGCCCGGTGATTGGCATCGCCCCTCCGGACCTATGGCGCGGCAAGGCGGGAAGCGCCGTCCCGCCCACCCACCTGCCGGGCGCGGCCGCTCGCCTCGCACCCAGCCCCAGCGCGGCGGCCGTGGCCACTGCCGGGGGCCAGCCCCGCCGCCTGCCCCCCGCCCCGCGGGGAGCGGCCCCCTCCCTCCCACCCCATCCCCTTGCACACGCCGCCGCCGCCGCGGGCGCTCCCCCCCCCACCCCCCCGGCCGCCGCCTCCCGCTCGGAGGGGCGCAAGACCCCGGCGGGGACGGCCCTGAAAGTCTCACGGTCCTGCTGTGGCGTTGCGGACATGTGCAGTACAGTGCATGGCAGTATCAGCTGAGCACAAAAACCCCTCTCCCCACCCCCCTCACCCCACAGCCGGCTAGACGTAGCCAAGACCACGTTCCAAGCTGGTCAGACATGCATGCATATTTGTGAACATTTACATAGGGCTGGCGTCCGCTCGGAGGCTCCCAGGCGTCAGCGCCGCGGCGAGGGGGAGCGCCGTCCTCTCGCCCCTCCGCCACTGCCTCCCCGTCACCCTCCTCGCTAATTAATCATGCAAAAACGACGGCCGCGCGCGGGATTGCTGGAGCCGGGCGACGGCGTGGCGGCGGCTTCTCTCCCAGTCCCGTCTCGACGGGACGCCCACCCGCCCGGCCCCGCACGGGCAGGGGGGGATACGGCGGCGGGGGACTGCTCACAGCTCCCCCCCGCCCCGCGCCAGCCGGGGCAGGGCCGGGGGTAGCACTGAAAATACACCACGAGGTTATGGATAAAACCCCCCCCTGCTCCGGGGGCCGGGGGGCACCCGCCGCAGCCCGGCCGGCCCCCCGCTGCCCACCGGCCCGGGGCACCGCGCTGCGCCGTCCAGCCAGCAGGACGGGGGCGTGGGGCTATTTCAATTTATGGCGGCGGGACAGAGAAACGACGGCGGGAGCAGGGACACCGCACGGCCGCAGGGATGGCGTCCCCCCCCCGCCCAGGCCCGGCTGCCTCACGGGACGCCACATGGCCCGGCCCAGGGAGCTGCGCCAGCCGGGCACGGGGGAACGAACGGGGAGAGGGGCCGGGGCCACGCCAGCACCGTCGTCCCACCGGGGAAAGACCCCAAGCAGCCATACGTAACCCTCCGGGGCTCCCCAGGGCAGCCGAGGCGGGAGAGGGGCCGCGCCAGGCTGCATGCAGGAGCGGGGACGGAGGCGTTCCTGCCCCGGCCACGCTGCGGGGTTGCTGGTGTCCCACCTTGGCCGCGCTCCGCCGGCCACCTCCTCCGGCTGCCCCCGGGGCCGGCCTGGCGCTCCAGCTCGGGGTGCCGCTGGCATGAAACCCGCGGCGCTCCTTCCTCTCTCCTCCCCGCGTCCTCCGCAAGCAACGCCGAGGGGAGGAGCCGCCCACGCGCCACTGGGTCAAACGGCCACGGAACCAAAAACGCGACGGAAAAGGAAACGGGAGGAAACCAAAAAACCCTACCGTGAAAAAAACAAAAAAAATAAAAGTGACAAAGGGAAAAAAACACTAATCCCCTAGCAGAGTACAAAGACCTGGAAAGTGATGGAGCAACAACAGCGTCTTTGGAGCGCGGAGGGCACGGCCATGCGCCTCCCGCCTCCAGCACAACACGATTCGGGGCCCGGGGAGCGCAGCGGGCAGGCGTCCGGCCGAGTCCGTGCCCCGGCGGGGAGGAGGAGGGCTGGCCGGGAGCCCGGACTGCTCAATGCTCACCACATCCGAGGAGAGGCTTTGGGGAGGGGGGGTAAGCGCAGGGCCAGGCCCTAGCAGCGGGCAGCGGCCCCCGCCCCTGGCCCGGCGTCCTCGTCCTCTAGCGAATTGTGCGGCACAGCGCCCGCCAGCCTCAGTCCGCCTCCCGCTGCACCTCCGACGCGTCCGCCCGGCAGATGGGGCACGTGCGGTTCGCCTACGGGCAAGGAGATACGGGGGCAAGTGAGTGGGCACCCCATGGCACCCGCTGCACCCAGGGCCACCCCTACCCCACCGCCAAGGGCTGGAGCACCCCACAGTGTGCCGCAGCCCGGGTGTGCCTGATCCAGCCCGGCATGGTGCTTGGCCCCCGCGCCCAGCACATCCTGTGTTGCACGGCACCGACACCACCCGAAAGGCAGCGCCCTGCGCCCGCAGCACCCCAAGAAGCCGCCCCACTCCCCGCAGCGGGCACGGGCACGGGCAGTACCTTTAACCATTTGTCGACACACTTGGCGTGGAACTCATGGTTGCAGGGCAGGACACGGAGAAGCTGCCGGGCCTCGAAGTCGCTGAAGCACACGACGCACCTGGGGGAGGCAGCCGTCAGTACGGCCCCGCCACGCAGCCACGGCCCCCGGCCCCCCACCAGGCACCCCCGTGCCCCCCAGGCTCACTCACAGGGTCTGCTCGGACTGGTGGCTCTCGGGGTTGAAGCGGTAAGATGGGAGGTGCTCGATGTCTGCTTTGGTGAGTCCCCGCGGCTTGGCCTCCCCCAGCCGCTCCGCCAGATTCAGCAGTGCCTGGAGGGAGACGCAGAGGCCGCCTCAGCTCGGCTCATGCCCCGGCACAGCACCCCTCCAGGCTCTCCCCACCCTGGCAGAGTGATCCCCAAACCCCCCCCGGTTCCCCCATCCCGTCACCCCGCGGGGAAGCAGAGCCGCCGCACCTCGTAATTCTCCATCTCCACATCATCCACGTCCAGGTCTAGGCTGATCGTGGGCCCCACGGCCGTCGGCGACACAGGAAGCATAGAGCTGAGGGGGGGAAAGACGGAGCAGTCGGCGTGAGGCTGCAAACCCCAACCTCCGCCCTGGCATCCCCAAGGCGGGGCAGAGCCACCCGTGCCAACGCCACGCCGCCGTGCCCCCCGTCCGCAGTGCCACCGTGTCCCCCATCGCGGTGCCACCGTGTCCCCCGCGGTACTCACAGGAAATAGGGCAGGAAGCTCGGGTAGTACGGGGGGGGCGGCGGAGGGGGTGGTGGAGGGGGCAGCGCCTGCTGCAGCCGGTACCGCTGGGTGTTCAGCCGCCGGGGCATCATGTGGGGGTATGGCTGTGGGGAGAGACGGGGCGCTGAGAGCCGTGCCAGCCCCATGGCGTCCCCCCGCCCCTCCGCGAGACGGGGACTCACCACGCCAAATGGCAGTTCTTGGTGCAGCGGGTCGTGGGGGAGGTAATGCAGCGGCACGGAGGGGGAGAGCGTGGGAGCGTGGTGGGATGGGGGATACGTGAAGCCCGCGATGGGGTGCTGCTCCCCTCGCAGGTCCACGTCATTGTCTATCCTCTGCAGAGGCTGTGGGGAAACAGTTAGGCTGGGGGGGTTCCCCAAATTACGCTCCCCCGACACTAGCAGGGACGCCCTGGGCATCCCACCCATCACCCCCAGCTCAGCCCCACAGAGGCTGCAGAAGGACAAGACCACCAAGGCGATCTTTGTTGGGCCACAGGGCGCGTCATGTCCCCAAGCCCGTACCCCCACCCCAACTCACCATGCGCGGGTGCTGGGCTTGGAGAGGTACAAACTGCCCCAGGGGGGCCATGTGGGGCGGCTGGTGGGGGGGCACTGGGGGTGGAGGGGGGTGCAGGATGTAATGGTCGCTGGAGATGATGGGGGGGAACGTCTGGTAGGAGACGGGGAGCTGTTGCATGGCGCATGCCTGGATCAGCTGTGGGGGAGAGAGACAAAAACGGGGGTCAGACACCCATCGTGGGCATGGCTGCACCCCTGCCCCCTCCCCAGGGCCTCCAGCAGACCCTGTGCCCCCAGAATGTTGCACTCCGGTGGGCTCGGGTACCCACGCGACCCCCGGGCACCCACAGCCCGGGTCCCCTGTGGGTGTCCCCCGCCGTGACTCACCGGGGGCGGGAGGCAGCAGAGCGGGTAGTGCTGTCCACTGAACATCACTGAGCATGCTGGGAGCTGCTGGGTGCTGCACCCAGGGATGTGCTGGCCGGCGTGGATGGGGAAGCCTTGCGTCGTGACGGTGGTAACCGTGTAGGAGAGAGGGACAGGTCCCTGGTGCACCTGAAGACAAAGCGCCGAGGGCACAGTCAGGGTACAGCCCCGGCTGAGCTGGCCCCGTCCTGGCAGGGTGGCAGCAGGGCGCTGGGACACAACCGCCCGGCACCTCCGTCCCACCAGTGCGGCCAGAGGAGGGGGACTGAGCACAGGCTGGGTTCAAGGAGGGGTTTTGGACCCCTCTTTTCTCCCTGCGGACAGGCTGGCACAGCCTCTGATCCAGCACCACCACCGTGGATGATGGTGACAGTTGTGATGTGAACAACGCTGTGACTGTCCCCAGCCCCCGGGGAGCAGGGACCACCCTGGGCACACCCAAGCTGGCAGGGGGACCCCAGGCTTTGAGTGCTCAGAGGACAAGAGCACCGGCAGCCTCAGGGCCGGGTGCTCCCAGCAGCAAGCAACCGGCCAGAGGGGACCCAGGGACATGTCTTGGGACCACTGCCCCAGACACTAGCCCAGGGCTACCATAGGGTCACCCTTAGGGTTGGGGCTGGGGGCTACAGCACCTACCTGGTCATGCAGATCCACCATGAATGGGTTCTGGTGGGGCGGGTGAGCGGCCGGGTGAAGCATTCGTGGCGGCGTGCTGGGGAGAGCGTAGGCGCGGGGCTCATCTACAGGGATGTGCGGCTGCTGGGGGAAGGCAGGGTGCAGCTGGGGCTCATCCTGGCCCAGCGGGGTTGCCAGAGGTCGGTCGCGTCGTCCCCACTGATGCCTGGCAGGGGGGCTGCGGGGCCACCGCGGGAGAGAAACAGAGCAGGAGTGACCCCCGGGCCAGGGGCACCACAGCCCCGGGCAGGGTGGCCGCAGGCGGGTCAGTGCTAGCCCGGCTCTCAGGGCATCGGGCCAGGCCAGGCTCCTCATCTGGCTGGGGAGCTCCAGAACCGGTTCCTCTGCTCACCCTGCATCTGCCCCCCGCACAAAAGGGACCCCTGCTCCCCAGGGACCCATCGGCCAGGCCAGGTGGACGTGCTTCCCTGCCGCGATCTGCCCCCCCGAGCCCCCGGGAGCCAGCGGCTTGCCCCAGCAGGGCTACAGAACCAGCCCCGCGTCCCCACGCACCACGGGCGACGGGGCTCCGCACTGCCCTGCACCCCGTACCTTCGCCGGAGGTGGTCGGGGCTGCTGCAGGGTCCCCCCGAGAAACGGTGCTGGTTAAAAGGGGCAGAGGGTGGCCGCCTATTCACTGCCAGTTCCCATGGTCGCATTGGTGACGTCGGGAGGCAAATGGGCGCACGGGACCTCAGGCTCCAGGCAGGGCGAGACACCAGCACCTTGGATCCTGCGAGAAGGACAGCGGGTCACAGCACCCCAAGCCCGGGGGCTCCAGGAGCCCCAAATCCTCCCTGCGTCCCAGGCCTGGGCAGCACTGCCCCAGCCCGCTCCCCCGCCGCCTGCTTTGGGAGAGGGAAGGGAGGAGAGGCACGGAGCGAGGCCAGGGCAGCCGCTGCACCCGCAGACACGCCGGGAGGGCTTGCAGCTCGCCTGGCTCCCGCCCATGCCCCCTCCACACCGGGAGCCAGGCCACCCTTCCCACACCCAGCCCTGCCACCCGCACCGCACAAGTGACTCTGAGCCACCCCAGCGCCGCTGTCCCCGCACAGCTCGGCCTGCTGCTCCCTCCCCGCGGGGATGGCGATGCCGATGACCGGAGCTCTTGCTGCTCCGGGACCTAAACCTGCGCCCACCCCATCTCCTGGGGCTGGATGCAGCCCTGGCAGGGGGGTCAGGAAGAGCCCACATCCCCCCCCAGTTACTGTCCCCCCACCGCGTGGCCAGAGCCACCCCCCCATGCAAGACACGGACACCGAATGAGAGAGAAGCACTTGTTTTTGGCACAGAGAAAACCAAGAAGCGAAGGGCCCTGTGGCTGCGGCAGCGTCCCAGGCCGCCCGCCGGCTGACGGGGAGCCTGAACCGTGGCGTGGGGGGGTTTCCAGCGCGTCCTTGGCCCAGACGGGCTCCGGTGCTGCTCTAGGGGCTGCTCTCTCTTGCTGGGCTCCTGCTGCCGCCCCAGTGACAGGCACGGGGGGCTGGCGGGGGGCCAGCGGGGCTCACGGCCCTGCTCTGGCTCGGTCTATGCCCGCCAACTCCCTGCTGCGCGGGGGACACGACCGCACGTCCCCGTGGAGGGGGGGACAGGCAGGGGCTGCGGCTGGAGCCGGGCAGGCGGCTCTGCTCGCCCCCCGTGCCCAGTGGCGTCCCCATGCCAGCCCCCCCAGCCTCAGCGAAGCTCGGCACTGCCCAGAGGAGACATCTGCATGCGGGACTGCGCTTCCCCAGGCTCCGTGGGTGCCCAGCGCCCCCCGAGAGGCCTCCCCCGGGCACCTTCCCTCGGCCTCCGCAGCCACGGCCAGCAAGCGGGAGCAGCCGTGGCCTCGACACCGCACCCCACGTGCCCCTAAATCCAGCTCGCCCGCAGGCTGGTGCTGTGCCCTCCAAAACAGCTCCTTCTTCAGCCCTCCCTCCTCCTCCTCGGTGCCCATGGCAGAGGAAGGGCACCCTGAGCCGGAGGAGCACCGCTCGGCCCCGGGAGGAGGCTGGGGGTCTCACCCTCCCAGGGAGAAGCTGCAATGTCACGCCTGGGTGACACCGACCTCGGCGGGAAGTCACCGGGGCGAGCCCTGTGCCACACACAGCTCTCCACCTCACCCCCATCCACCCTCCCATTTCGGAAGCTGAAAGCAAATTTCCCTCTCTGTTTTGGGGAGAAAAGGAAAAAAAAAAACCCAAAAGCCAGAGGCTGAGCCCCCCAGGAGCCCGCCTGTGGCTGCCAGCGGGGAAGGGGCCCGGGGGTTTTGCCCCACGGGTGTTTTATTCTGCCCCCGAGCCCCTGCCCAGGGTGGTGGGTGCCCCGCCAGCGGGCCGGGGGCCGGGGTGCGGCGGCGGCGGCCCAGGTTTAACCCCGCTCCCAGGAGCCTCCCCGAGGTGTTACCGCCGCCAGCGCCGCCGGTTCCGCATCCTCGCATCCAGAGCGCACGTGGTACCCAGAGGTCCTGGGTGACCCGGCGGGCACCTTCCAGCCCAGACACCGCGGCGATGGGCTTGGGGACGGGGAGCGCCTCCGCAGAGGGAGAGGACAGCCACGCCAGGGGCTCGCCTCTTGGCGGGACCCCCGGAGCAGGGGGGCTGCCCGCGCTCCCAGGACGGCACCCCGAGGGCTCCCGCAAGGCGGGACGTCCCCGAGTCACCGGGACGGCGGCGGGCGAGGGAGACGGGGCTGGCACGGTCCCCGTCCTGCCACAACCAGCACCCACCCGCCCTCCCGTCCCACGCACCGGCGCACCTGGTTCCCTCCCTCACCCCCCACGGCTGGGAGCCAGCGGCCACCCCGGGCAGGGTCACCGCGACCCCGCGGAGGCCACCGCAGCCCCGGAGCCTGGGGGACCCCGCAGCCCCTCGGTGGGGCGCGGGGGGGGGGGGGCCGCCGGGCCCCGCCGAGAACAAAGTTAGCAGCGCGCCAGCGCTCACGCCCGGTGCCATCTGCTCGGGCAGAACCGGGCTCCGGGGCTACCGGGGGGAGCCGCCCGCCCGCCCCGCCATCGCCGCCCCGGGGGTCCTGCCGCCCCGGTACCCACCCCTCGCCGGCTCCGTCCCGGCATCCCGGGCTCCCCCCCCCTTTCCCCGCCGTTCCCAGGCGAGCACCGCCGAACTCCCCCGGGAGCGGGGGTCACCGCCGGCCCCGCCGCACCGGCAGCCCCGTCGGGAGGGCCGCCCCGCCGCCCCCAAACCCGACCCCCGGTCCCTAAGGGGGGGGGGGGCGTCTCCGGGACGGCGGCACATCCCGGAGCACCCCGCCGGGACACCCCACCTTGCACTACCCCGCCGGGGCACCCCAGCACCCCGGGAGCGCACCCCAGCCCGCTGCCCCCCCCCCCACCTTCCCGGGGCACCGGCAGCCCGCGGCGGAGCCCCGCCGGTGCCGGGCCGGGCGCGGAGCTGTGGCTTTAAGAGCGGCCGCTCCGGGGCCATGTGCTCGGCGCCAAACAAAAGCAATAACAAAGGCGGCCGCCGGGCACCGCCGCCGCCGCCCGGGGCAGGTACCACCGGGGCTCCGGCCCCCGCCGCCGCCCCCCCCGGCCCCGCACCTACCTGCACCGATGGCCTGGGCCGCCGCTCCGGTGCCGCTGCGGCGCCCCCGCCCCCTCCCGCCGCTCTTTGTTCGCCGACGCCGGGCCCGGGCCTGCCCCCCCCCCGCCCGCCGCCGGCCCTCCCTCCCTCCCTCCCGCCTCCCGCCCCCCGCCGGGCCGGCCCCCTCCCCGCCGCCGCCGCCGCCGCCGCCGCCGCTCTTTCCGGTGCCTCTTTTGTTTTCCGCGGCGCGGAGCCGCCGCTGCGGGTCGGGGCAACCGCCGCCGGGCCGGGGGAGCGGAGGGGGGTGCCTGCCCCTTTAAGAACCGGCGGCGGGAGGCACCGGACCGAGTCACAACACTCGGGAGGCCCCGGGAGCGCGCGCGGCTGGCGGGAGGGGGGAGCGGGGGGGGGGGGGGGCGGCGCGGCGCGCGCGCGCCCCACGTGACCAGGCGTGTCACGCTCCGCAGCCATCTTGGAGGCGCGGGGCCACGCGGGGCAGCGCCGGGCCTCCCCCTCCCCCCCCGCCGCGACGGGGGGGGGGGGGCGGTGTCCTAGCAACGGTCTCCATGGAGAGGGGGCCCCTTAGCAACGGGGCCTGGGGGCGGCGCGGCCCGACCGAGACCTCGAAGGGCCCCGGTACCGGTAGCGGCCGCCTCGCCCCGCCGGGCCGGGCAGCAGGGCTGCGGGGGGGCAGGCGGAGGTGGCGCCTTACCTGCGGCTTCGCCCGCCCCCGGGCCGGCAGCTCCGTGAGGCCGGCGGGCCCCGGGGGACAGCGGCACCGGGCCGGGCCGCCGTGCTCCCGCTGCCGGCTGGGCGGAGAGGCCGGGGAAGGCGAAGGGAGCCCGGCTCCCCGGCAGCCCCCCGGCTGGGCCGGGGCGATGGGGAAGCCGTTCCCCTCCCGCTCACCGCTGCCGCACCAGCCCCTCTCCCAGGGCATCTCTATTTCAATTTCCAGGCACCATAAAAGCCCCTTTTCCGTCCCAAAAAAAAAAAAAAAAACCCTCCTGCTCGCTCTCTCCCCTCGATTAAACACGGAGCAGGGGCTCCTCGGAGCATCCCCGGGCGGCAAACCCGCGTGCCCCCGGCAGCGCCGCTCACCCCTCGAAGCCCCACGCTCGGGAGGGCGCGCGGCAGCGGCTTTGCCGAAAACCAGATGCCGCATCCAAGCCAAACTTCCCCGGGGTCACAACGCACGCTTAGAAATTCCCAGGTAGGCGAGCGAGCCAGCCGGCAGCCCTGATGTAATGCCTATAAACCAGCCCTCCCCTGGCAGCTGGGCTTTCAAGTGCTCACATCCAAAAGGGAGCTAATTAATTTGTAACATCACCCCTTTTAAAGAAAACCTCAGATCGGTGGCAACGATTTAACGATTCAGTAGGCTCACCATTGCGATGAGCAGTCGGATTGGGTTTTGCCCCGTCCCGGCTCCGTCTCGGGGCCAGTTCGCCGGCTCCCACCTCCTCGCCCCGAATCCAGGCACGAGGATCCCCTGGGGCATGGAGCATCCTGGGGCGAGCTCCCTCCGCCACGACTGGCGCCAGGCCAGCTGCTGCTGTCCCCATGGCAGGGGACACACGGGACAGGCAAGCGGCACGGCAGGGCATGGGGCGGACCGATGACGGGGCCAGACCCGTGTGCTCATACAGGCACCCCAGGAGGAAACAGCCAAAGGACTGAATTGTCAGCCCAGACCTGAACCATCACCCTCAAGGTCTGCTCCGCTACAGCCTCTTTGCTTCAGGAGCTGGGGGCTAGAGGGAAGAAGAGGAAAACAGCACTCTGCACTTTGACCTTGCCGCTATTTGCGGGGGCAGAGGCGTCACCACACCTTTACGAGGCTGCCAGGACATGGTCTGATCCCGGGCAGAGGCCACAGATGGTGGGTGTCTGTGCAGACACTCCCAACCCGCTACAGCATCGCCAGCTCCCCTGCGGCCAGCAGCTATCGATGTCCTCAGCGTGGTGTCAGGAGAAGCCATCAATGGAGCACGGCTCGCCGGTGAGGCGCTGCTCGTGCTCCCTGCCCAGCCAGGCCGGACGGCTCCTGCGGCAGAGCCGGGTCCAGCCACGCCGCGTGCGGCCGTGCCGAGCCTGCCCGGCCAGCTGCCGCGAGGCCGGGGCACCACGTGTCCAGCCCAGGGTTAGAGCACATGGAAGCGGCTCAGCCCACGCCTGCCCCGCGCCGTCTCAGGAACACAACCACACACGCAGCCACCAACCCGATGCTGCTCCGGAGCCCTGCCTGGAGGAGCCACACGAGGAGCCCAAGCGCACCCCTCCAATGCCACAGCAAGCTGGCCACGGACAGCGGCACTGGTCAGTGCTTCTGGGCCGGGACAAGGGGTCCCCAGTCCAGCCACCGAGACCTGTGACACCCCAGGTGAGCAGGACCCCCTGTGCCAGGCAGCAGCCTTAGAAAGCTCTCTACCTGTGGGGGCTGCTTGGGCTGAACCTGGCTGCTCCACAGCCGACGGGCGGCCCATCCTCGCCCTCGTGAGAGCCAGAGGCCGGCAGAACCGAAGCCTCTCCGAGCCCAGGCTCTTTAAGACACCATCTGCTGCTGCAGACATGCCACCTCCCTTGCCCCCTATATAGGTCAGGTCTGTCACAGGATTAGCCGGGGTGATTCGAGTGGTGTGAGCATGTCTCCCACTGGAGGTACGCTCTGCCCCGGCCTCTCCCCAACACCCAGCATGCCAGCGGCTCACCTCCACGCTCTCTCCAGCCTCTCCCCCAAGTCCAGGGAGGAGAAGAGGCCCCAAAATCCTTCTCTTCCCCTCCCCAGTGCCTGGAAAGCAAGCGGGAAGAAACCAGTACCAAGAAGCTCCCAGGCTGCAGGAGTGTCCTCACCCTACCCAAGGCCCGACGCAAGCACCAGGGGACACGGGACACCCCAACATCAGCAGCTACCGCAGGGTGAAGCGCTTCTCTGCTGGGGAGACAGGGGAGCGAGGAGCACCCTCCCCGCTCCACACACCCCAGTGGAGCTGAGTTTGCTGGCAGCGGAGGCAGGACGCCTCTGCCGCGATCGCACGCCACCCACTCACACCCCCAGACTGACAGCACTCCCGTCAAACGCCTCCAGCCACACACACGTGGAGGATGCTGACATGAGGAGCGAGGAGCTGCACAGGCAGCGGAACTGATAACGCCCGGTTTCCTGACGATCTCTCCCACGTGGATTCTCTGATGTCTAATAGCAAGGCAGAGCTGCACTGCAGAGGGAGAACTAGCAGCATCTCCCTCCCCACAAGCCAGAGCTTGTAGCAAGCCGAGACCTTTGAGACAGCCACCACACCTGACACCTACCACAACTGACACCATCCAGCAAGTTCAAAGCAGAGAGCAGAAGACTCACAAATAAACAGTAAGCTTGCACAAGCCTTCATTTCCTCAGGACAGGGTAAATAATCTGCAGAGATAACTCCACCTTCCTTCATTTGCCCTAGAAACACCGGCACGACCTGAATAACATGACCAGAAGGCTGCTGGTGGAGCAGCCAGGCCCAGCTCAGGTACCTCTGTAGCTCAGCAGCATTGAGCAATGGGTGGTGTCCTCCGCTCGCCTGGGTGGACTCTTCTGCCCCGGACAGAAGCCCGTGGAACCACGCTCACCTCCGTCTGTCCTGGCGTCCTGCAGCAGCCGGTTCCGCAGCTCAGTTGCACGTGGGTGGGGAAAGAAGAGCGAACGCCGCCACGTCTGTCCCCAACCTGCTGTCTGGGCGGCCTCCCCGGTCCTCCCCTTCCTTCCTACCACGAGACACCGAGGTACAGGACTCCATACTCCTCTGCCCTTCACATTTTAGTTCTCTTTTCTGACAGCTCTTTCCTAAAACAGACCCAATCTCTCCTTGGGCAGAGCCAGCCCAGGCAACAGGGATTCCAGCCCCCCTCCCCATCCCCACACAGCGTCCCTGGGAGTCCCCAGCTCACCTGTCACCTCTTCACACGCATCCTTCCCAGCCCAGCCCGCTCTCTACATGCTGTGGACAGCGTCAAGAGCATCTGCCAAGCGAGCGGGCGAGGGCAGGAGGGGCTGGGCTCCAGACACCTTCCCCACTGTTCCGCCAGCTGGGCTCAGGCTGGACCCCTCCGCCTCCCCTCCCCGCTGCCCTTCTGCCGCCGGCGCGCGGGAGGCAGAGCGGCAGTGTCTGGCGTCGCGGCTCCGGCAAAAGGATACGGGCAGAGCCAGAAGCTGGTGGACGGCAAAGAGCAATTGCGTTACCGCTCAGCAAAATGAAGCGTCTCTTGAAAGCGCTAGTGACAGTCAGGAAGTTGGGTTGGGTGTTTTGTTTTGCATTTTAAGAAGCCTGCAGGGACACCGACAACCTGCAACGATCATTTTCGGAAAGGAGCTTAGAGAAATTCATGATTTTCAGCAACCATTTACCCTCTTTTGTCCTTGATTTAAAATTTGCCAGGAGGCTGCTTACAAGACGCACCGAAACAGGCAGTGACCACTGCCTTAAGCGCGAAGCAGGCTTGCTGCAATACCTCCCCAGTACATCACTCACCGAGAACCCCACACCAGTACCCGGGGATGGTTTTCAGAGCAAAAACATGACTTCCAAGCTGACGGCCCCTGTGCGCAAAGAGGGACTGTGCGGTGACAACAGAGCAGCCTGGGGCACGGGAGCTGGCTGACCTCTGCTACAGCTCTCGCCGGTGGATTTTTATTGTTCACCGCTTTCCCCAAGCGCAGGCACAGAGAGAAAAAGCAACTAAGACACTCGGCTCAAAATGCAAACACAGCCAGGGAGTCCCAGCACAGCAGGGAAAAGACAACCTGCCAGAGGGGACCGCGGCTCAGCGCTGCCAGGCTGGAGGAGGAAGGAGCAGAGCCCCGGCTCTCCCTTCCCAGGGGCGCCAGCGAGAGGTCACCACCACGCAGGCTCGCCCGAGAGGAAGCAGCTTCCAGCACACAGCATCGCAGGCCAGTTCTCCGCTCTGCGCGGTCGAGGTGAAATCCCTCGTCTCGCTTTCCAAGGAAAGCCCACAGCTACAGCTCCGCAGCCAGCGAGGCCAGGTCTCCGGGGACCGGGCTGCAGCTGGAAAATAATACTCCCAAAGCCTGTCACGAGCGCTGCTTGCTGGGGACACTGCTCGCCTCGCCTTCTGCCATGCACGCAACGAAGCAGGGAGCCCTCCCAAACCACCTCGTTCCACAAAACCCAGACATCCCATATTGGACACAGGCTCCCACGGGCTGCTCGTGCCCTGCAGGCTCCCGTCGTGAACGGCTGAGGACTTGCAGGTGCAAGGGTGAAGGAAAGGATAAGCACCCTGGGGTGGCTCTGCTGCTCGGAGAGTTGGCAGGGTGGCTTCTCCCAGCACCCTTGCAACCCACCAGCACGGATCCACGCTGCTCCTCTCCAGGACTGACCTCTCCCAGGGAGCCACGCAACATCCTCGTGCGGCTTGGTGACCACAGGGCTTGGGGCCTGGCTCTCACAGGGCCTCCGGGAGGGCTCCCCAGCACCCGCAGCTTCCTCGGACGTTTTAGCAGCCTCTGACACATCGCACTGGCACTCTGTGTGCTGCGCCTGCCCGGTGGGTACGCAGATCCCTTGGCCAACCATTCACCTACACCAGGGCTGGTGACAAACCGCAATTCTCCAGCTCGCCAGGAGCCAAGGGACGGTGGGAAAATGCTGTGCACCAGCTCCTCGATTCAGAGATGAAAAACCAAAAGCATCCAAAAGCTCCACGCTTTTCTGCCGAAAACCAGCACCGTGCCACTCGCCGCCGGCTGCCCAGCCACCACCTCCCCAGCCGTGCCCCGCGGCCGGCCTCACGTGACGGTGAAGTGGATGCACACAGTAGGAGTGGCTGTAGTGACAGTGTTACAGCTTCTGTCCGACACACAGCTAAGCCCAGCAAATCCCAGCGCTCTGCAGCTCTCATTTACAAACCCCACACGCTCTGCGCAGGTACGCAGGCTTCAGCGAGAGCTCGGTGCCCGCGGCCCCGGGGGGAAACGACACCTGGGGGGAAACGGCCCGGCGAGCACAGAGAACTCTCTGGTGTTCACCAGCACAAGGACAGGCCCACACCAAGCCCCAGGGACAAGGAGAGCTCTTCTTACACCAGTCCCGGTTTGGGCTGGAAGCTCACCTCCCCAGGGCCAGCCCCGCTGTGATTTCAGCACAGATACTCCCACCGGGGAAGCAGAAACACCTGGCAGGACAAGCAGGACAAGCAGGACTTCGCCCTGTCCTGCTCTGCTCTGAGTGACTTCGCTTCACTCCCCGCCGCTGCCCCGGGGTGGCAGGACTTCGCCGGCTCCGCACACACCTGGAAGGATTGCTGCGAGGCAAAGCCCGGGCCCTACCTGCCGGCTGTTATTTCATTCCTCTAACAGGTCCATAAAACAGGGATAATTAAATCTCCCCTAAACTCTTTTCCATTTAAAATAAAAATCTATAGTCCCTATTTCATTAGCTGGCTCTGGGTTTTACAGCTTGATCAATTCCCCTCGCAGAGCCCTGGTCCCAGGCAGGCAGACGCAAACACACAGCGGGCAGCTTCCACGGTGCGAATCGATGGGGATTCGCAAAGCCTCCTCTCCCCGTTCTTTGTTCCTCGCTCACCAAACGGGAGCCGCACGCCGCGGCAGGTAGGGACGGCGCGTTTCACCGCTCAAGGGAACGTCACTGCCACGCGCGGCTTCAGAGGTCAGATTTAGCGCCTGGCAAGAGCGGAGGCAGCAGCGATGCTCCCCCTCCAGCGAAGGGAGGGCCCAGCACGGAGCCCCAAAAACGCAGCCACGACCCTAAAGGCGAGGCAGCCCAGCACGCAGGCGGGGTGATGCCTCTCCACCCGCTCCAAGGTGAAGCGGGACAAGGCTCAGCTCTCGCGGCCGACGGCTGGAGTCGGAGCCCTCCGCCGGCATCGACTGGGAACCAAGAGCAGCCGCTGCCGCTCTGACCTCCCCGCGCATGAAGCAGAAGAGACTCGTCGCAGAGACCCGAGCGCACAGCCTCGCCGCTGCCTGCCCTTCCCAGCCCTCCGCTGCTGCCCTGCCACACGCCACCGTCCCCCCGCGAGCGTGCCAGGCCGGTGGCTGGAGCAGCTGGGGCTCCAGATGGCTCTCGCCACCCCTGCAAGCCTCTCCCTCCGCTGCAGCGAGGAGCTACCGGCTCCTGGCAGCAGATGGAGGGACCACAGCAGCACAGCAGCAGCGCGAGCCGCACAGACAGCGGACGGACAGAGCGCCCGCCTGCCCACGGAGCAGGGACCAGCACCCTGGGCAGCCCTTGCCCCGGGCCAGCACCCAGGTGCCACCCAGCACCCATCGCACCATTTCCCTCTGCTCCGGGCATGCATGCATCCCTCCCTCCCGCCTCTGCTCAGCCAGAAAGCAGCAAGATGCCATAGTTCTCATCCTGCCAGTGCCAGGGCACGCCGCGGAGGCAGCCCCGGGGGAAAGCCCGGCAGCCCCGGCCCCAGCGAGCTCTGCACCGGCTGCACAACACCGACAACAGACGGACCACACCGGCTGGGCCCGAACCCCAATCTCTGCCAGCCCGCCTGCGGGCAGGCCAGCACGCCGGTACCGGCCAGGGGACATCGGGGCACGTCGCTGGGACACAGGAATAGCCACGTGTCAGCGCGCCCGGCTCCAAGCAAGGCAGCGGGGGGACAAAGCCCCGCCACCTCACCGCGGCTCCTTGCACGGCTGAGCGCAGGGAGGGTGACGCCGGAGCCTCCCAAACGCGCCCAGGTGGCTCCCGCCTCACCTCCCACGCCAACACCCGCGCCGGCTCCGCGGGCACCGCTGCCCGAGCGGAGGGGCACGGAGGGGCTGCAGTTCACCTGCTAAACCAAACCCGCCGCCCAAGGGGCGTGACGCCGCAGAGCGCGGCTCCCGCCGCCCGGCCAGCCTCAAAGCAAACACCCAAAGGTGACAAACAAAGGCACCCGGCAGGCACTCTGCATTAGCAGTATTTTTAGACACCGCTATGGAGCCGGCCTTATTATTTTCATTGCAACGTGCATAATTACCCACCATGCACCGCAGTGACATCAGACGCAGCCTGCTCCCCTCCGACAGCCGGCGAGGCCGGCGTCCGCTCCTCCTCCCAGGGCTCCCGGCCTTGGGAACCGACCGGGCCCCCCCGGGCACGGCCCCGCCGCTGCGCACGGGGGCACTCGGGGTCCCGGGGCGTCAGAGCCAGCAGCGGAGCAGAAACGACCAAGCGAGGCGGTGACACAGGACGGCGAGGAGGCGAGCACAGGGCCAAGCTCCGGAGCCGCAGACACGCACGGCCGGTCGCGCCGGGCCGGTGCAGAGGTTGCGGCCGAGATGCCGGTGGCAAAACCAAGCCGCGTTCGCAGGGAACAGCACCCGCCTGCCCACGGGGCTCAACTCCTGCCCGGGAGAGCGAGGCCGGGAGCACGCCCCAGCTGCCCGTAGCCTGGTCCCACGCGTCCTCCGCGGGACAGGGCTGCCACGGGCCCCGCACGAAGCCCGCGCTGCCAGCACGCAGGCGGCAGGGTCAGTGGCTCCCACCGCCACGGGTGCCACCGCCACGGGTGCCACCGCCCCGTCCTTTGGGGTTTATTTGTTTCCTACCTCTTCCCCATTTCCAACTTTACCAAGAGTTTCGCCGCTTCCCCTCCCATCCCCTCTCGCACACCGGGGGCTCGCCCCGAGCCAGGCCCTGCTTACCGACCCCGGCTGGGGCAGCAGGGCCCGGGGGCTCCGGCAGCGGCGGACGGAGCATCCCCGGGGCGTCCAGCGAGTCAGGGACACGGAACGGAGCCGCGGATGCCCAACCAGGGACGCGGGAGCCCCCCGAGAAGGGGCTACGGCCGGGCCAGCCCCGCTCTGCCGGCGAGGCCCCGAGGGGTGGCCGCGCTCCGGCTCCGCTGCTCTCCCCGGTGCCCCGGGCAGCCCCTGCCGCGGCCCCCCCCCCCCCCCCCCCCCCGCCCCCGAGAACCGGGGGCTCCTCCCGCCGGCGTGCGGCTACCGGTGCACCGGGCCCTGCTGCCCCTTACGGCCACCGAGCCCCCCTGCAGCCGCCACCCCCGCGCACCGGGCCCTGCGCTCGGCCCCGGTCCCGGTGCGCCGGGCCCCGGCCATCCGCCCGCTCCGAGCCACCGCGCACCGGGCCCGGCCCGGCCCGGCCCCGCCGCCCCCCGCCCGCTCCTCCGCCCGTCGCACCGGGCTTCGCTGACCGGCGCATCCGCCCCCCCCCCCTCACACCGGGCCCTGCCCGCCGCCCTCCCCGGTGCACCGGGGCCGACCTCCCCGCCGCCCTGCCCCGGCCCTACCTACCTCCTTCTCCCGGTGCACCGGGGCCCGCCCGCCCCCTTCCCCCGGTGCACGGGGCCCTGTCCTCCACAAGCCCCGGGCCCTGCCCGCCGCTTTTTCCCGGTGCACCGGTCCCGCCCGCCCCCGGTGCACCGGCCCTGCCCCGCGCAGCCCGGGCCCGCCGCCGCCGCCTCGCCCCGTACCTACCGGAGGGGCGCCCCCGCCGCTCGCGGGCCGCTCGGTGCCTGCCCCGGCCCTGCCCGCCGCTCAGCCCGCTCGCATGGCGCGGCGGCCGGGCCCGCCGGGCTCGGTGTGGGTCCCGGTCCCGGTCCCGCTGCCGCTCCCGCTCCGGCCTCGGCCCGGCCTCAGCCCCGCCTCATGGCTCCCCCGCCGCCGCGATGGAACCGGCCGCGCCGCGCCGCTCCCCCCCCCCCTCCGCGCCGCGCAAATGGGCGCGCCCGTTCCCCCACCTCCCCTTCGCCGTACTGCGCCTAAGAGCGGCGCCACATAAAAACACGGCACGACGGGGCGCTCCGGCCGTAACGCCCTGAGTGGCAGCGCATACAGACGCCGGGCCGGGGGTGGGCTGGGGACGATGGCCCGGGTCAGCCCTTGGGAGGTGTGGGGGGGGTCCCGGGACAGCCCAGGGGCAGTTTGCAGAGGGGTGTCCAGCACCAGCCTCGGGGGCCTCAGGGGGGTCATCCTGGGCCAGTGCTGGGGGCTCCAGGGGTACCCCCAAGCAGCCCACAGGTGTCTGTGGGGGGGTCTCGGGGCAGCATTCACAGGGGCTGGGGGGATCCTGGACCAGCCCTGGAGGGGTTTTCGGGGGGGGTCCCAGGCTGGCCCCCTGTAGCTCCTTCCCTGGGGGCTCCCTGACCCAGGTCTGGGGTGAGATGGGGACCTCGGAGCAGGCTGAGCATCTGGGGGATTCCCGGGAATCCAGACCCCAAGGGTTCCCCAGGGAATAGGGGCAAAGGGGGCCAGGGCTACAGAGGCAGTGGTCACACAGACCCAGAGCTGGCTGTCCCCCCTTCCCGGCCACCTCCCAGCCCTCTTCTGCCTGAGCGGAGCTGCACAATCCGCCCTTGTCCCCAGCGGGTCCCAAGTAGGTCAGGGAGGCTGGCTGAGCCCCCGGGGAGGGGAGCAGGCGGCAGCGGGGTGCAGAGGGCCCCAGGCACCCGCCCCGGTAGCCACATCACTGGGTTGGTGCCCACCCCCTGTCCCAGAGGGACCCCGGTGTCCCCAGCCCAGGGGATGCGAGGCGTTTCTCCAGCCCTTCTCTGATGCCTTGGGGTGGTTTGGGATCCTTCCGCATCCCTGCAGGCACTGCATCCCTCCTGGGTGCCGGAGTCCCATGGGTGCCGGCTGGGGTGGCTGAATCCTGGGGGACGGCACCCATCCTGGGGGCCTGGGGTTGGGGAGCGAGCGTGGGGCTGGGCTGGGTGAGAGCTGGGGGCTGAACACAAGGCATAAGGAAGATGAGAGGGGCATTTCTCACCCCTTAATTGCAGTTAATAATTGATGAACTTGTTTACTGCAGGAGGCAAAGGTCTCTGGTAGTGTCAGGGTGCGACAGCGGAGCAGCTCGCCTGGCAACATCCCCAGCACCCCGGCCGCAGGTAAGGGATGCCGGCCCCCCGCCTGGCCCCCATGGGCGCCGTGGTCCATCGCAGGGGGAGGTGGGGGTGTCTGTCGACTGTGGGGCTGCTCGTGGGCCGTGGCACAAGGAGGGGGACACGAGGGTGGTGTCACGGATCGCTCCTGCGCTCCAAAGGGTGGCCCCGTTGAGCCTGAGCGATGGAGCCTCTAGCCATGCCCAGGAGGGGCTCCTGGGGTCCCCAAGCACCCCCATGGTCTCCAGCACCTGGAGGCTGACCCTGTCCCCCTATGCCATGTCCCCAGAGAGCCCCGCGCCCGGGGCTGCGGGATGGAGCCTGGCGCTTGCTCTCCAGCCCGGCTCAGCGGAGGGGACTGTCCCCACCAGAGCCCCTCCTGCCCCAGGGGCTGCTCCCCAGGAAGGGCTTGGGGGGGCTGGTGGGAGCACGTGGCCACAAGCCCCAAGGCACTGGTTGTCTGGTGTGTGCCCGCAGGCTCGCCGGCAGGATGGCGTGGCGCTCGCTGGTGCTGCTCCCCTTCCTCCTGACAGCAGGTGAGGACTTTGCTCGTCAGCTGGCATTGGCATTTAGGCACTGGGACAGGCTGCCCAGGGAAGTGGGACAATCACAGTCCCTGGAAGTATTCAAAAAACGTGTGGATGCGGTGCTTAAGGACATGATTTAGAGGTGGAGGAGGCAGTCAGGTTAACAGGGTGGACCCGATGATCTCAGAGGTCGTTTCCAACCTTAACGATCCTATGATTCTGTGATTGATTCTGGCACGGGTGGGCGGGAGGTGTTGGAGATGCTTTCAGCCCCCAATACATGTTCCGAATTCCCTGAGGGCAGTTGTTGGGACCACCAAAACAGCTGCCCACCCCGTTGACACCTTGGAGACCCGATGACAACCTTGCTGCCCCAGGGCAAGGCAGAGGGGGCAGAGGGGATGGCATCCAGCGTGGGGGCTGCTGCTGGAGGTCAAGTGTGGTCGGGAAGCGTGGGATGAGCATGAGGAAAGTGAGGGGTGATGGGTTCCCCTGCCTCCCCTGGAGACCCAAACCATGGCCGGGAGCCGGGGCTGGAGCTAGGTAGGTGCTGCCGGGCGCAGGGGTGCAGGGTGCGGGCAGAGCCTGGCGCAGGGGTGGTGCTCAGCGCACCTCCTCCGTGTAGTTTCAGGCAACACAGCCCCCTTCTTCAACATGACCTTCGTCTACGTGCCTGAGGACCTGGAGTTGGGTGAGTGGGGCAGCCTCGGGGTGTCGGAGGAGCGGCTGGGGGGGGTCCTGGGCAGGGGCTGACACTGCCGGTGTCCCCAGGCCAGCAAGCTTTCCAGCTGACAGCCATTGACATAGATGGGGACCAGCTCACCTACAGCATCAGCGGGCCAGAGGCTTTCTACTTCTCTGTCGATGCCAAGACAGGTGTCGTGACGCTGAGGAACTCCCTGGACCGCGAGGTGAAGGCAGAGACTGGGGCAGATGTCCCTGCCTGAGCTGGGGGGTCTGGGGTGATGGGGACAGAGGGCAGAGCCCTGAGTCCTGTGGGACAGCGGCTCATGGCGTTACTGTGGGTCACTCCCTGGCCCCGAAGCCTGGCTCCGGGTGGGAGAGCTGTCTGGGAGGAGCATCCCACCCAGGGGTGGTGGGTGGGCTCAGCTGTCCACGGATCAAGCTCCACCTGGCCCTGACCGAGTCCTGCCTTGTGTCCCTCCAGCTCCTGCCCAGGCTCACCATCATCGTCGGGGTGTTCGATGGGATGAACGAAGTAGTGAGTGCCAGAGCACGGGCTGGGTGGCTGCAGCGGGTGATGGGGACGGGGAGGGGAGCAGGGTCTCAGCAGGGCCATGGATGAGGATCGGTGGGGAAGGGGCCTGGAGGTAGGCTTTGCCCAGGGGTGGGTGATGCTGGCTGGCTTCGGAGCCAGGGGGGCAGAGGGTGCCGGAGCTGCACCCAGCTCTGCTGGGCACCATCTCCTGCACCCACCCTGTGCCTTCCCTGACACCTGGTAGGTCTCCAAAAGGCTCACGATCATCGTGGAGGACCGTAACGACAATGCCCCGGTCTTCCAGAACCTGCCGTATGAAACCTCCATCCCTGAGGTACCTCCCCGAGACCTCCCGGCCCCTGCGGGCAGCAGGGCAGGGGCGCTGGGTGGCTCCTGTGGTATGGGTGTGCCGGCAGCGGGACAACGGTGTGCCGGGAATGGGGTGACCCCACACCTGGGCGTGCGGTGACAGTGTGCCTGGGCGTGGGGCGATGGTGCAGCCAGCGAGGGCGGGTGCCTCTGTGCCGGTCCGAGGCACTGGCACACGGCTGGGACTCTGCCCTTGCGATGAGTTTCTGATCGGGGAGTGCCCGAGCTGCCGCTCAGCCCAGACCAGGGTGAGGCTGGATCAGGGTGCAGCCCCTGCTCCCAGGGAGCCCCGGGGAGGGTGGCAGGGGGGATCCGGCCTCTGCCCGGCACAAGCAAGGGCAGCAGCTCATCCCTGCGTGGCCCACGGCACCGGGCAGCCCCTGGAGCCCTGCGGGGCCAGAGCACCCCAGAGCAGGGCTGGCAGGGGCCAGGCCCAGCACCAGTCCCCCTGCTCTCCCGGGTGATGCCACCACCGCCCCTCTGTGTGCCCAGAACATGACACTCAACAGCATCATCTACACTGTGTTTGCCAACGACAGTGACACCGGGAACGCCTCCAAAGTCAGCTACAGCATCGAGGAGGTGAGTGCGGGGCTGAGCCCCAACACCCTGGGCATTGCCCTGGACGGGGGCTCAGCGTGCTGGGGTCTGGGGGCCTGGGAAGGTGCTGGGGGTCCCAGGACCTCCCCAGCAAGTGCTCTGTGCCAACGGGAAGACGACATGGCTTGACATGGCACCTCCTCAGCTGAGCCTGCCTGCTCCCCGGCACCAAGGAGGGGTTCATGCCTGCTGGAGAGCGGCAGTGCATCGCAGAACAGGGCATGCCATACCTGAAACCCACCCCTGAGCCACCTCCGTGGGGCAGAGGTGCTGGGGGACCCGGCCAGGGGCAGCCCCATGGCTCTGGGGGAGCGGGGGTATGTGTCGGGTCAGGAGGACTGGCTCTGCACCCGCAGAGCAATGGGTGCAAGGTGCTGAACAGTTGCAAGCTGGGGACAAGGAGGTGGTATGGGGTCCCCACAGCCCTGGCAGAAGGATGGGGGCTGAGCCCCCATCTCTGCTGGGGCACCTCTGCTCCCTGCCTCGGTGACACGGGGTTATGTCCCCTGCCCAGGTGATCCCAGACAACACGAAGAATCGCTGGCTCTTCTACATCCTGCCCAATGGGAATGTGCTGCTCAATGGCTCACTAGACTATGCCAAGAACACCTTCTACCAGCTCAAGATCCTCGCCAAGGTGGGGGCCAGCCAGGCCGGGGGCGCGGGGCTGCGAGGTAAGGGTGCCGTGGGACTAACGGGTGCTGTGCTCCCCAGGACGGCGGGGGGATGCTGCACAACACGTTGGTCTTCCAGCAGAGCTCAACCTACCTGTCCGTGACCATCCGTGACCTGCCCAACCTGGACCCACGCTTCCTCAATGAGCCCTACTCCGGCTCCGTGCCTGAGAACTGCAACCCGGTAAGGAGCCCACCTGCCCCAGCAGCACGTCCCTACCCCTGTCCCTCCCTGGGGGCTCTGATGCCCTGGGGTGTCTGTGCCACCAGGCATGGGGGTGGCTGGAGACATCATGGGTCCTGCGCTGATGGCCATGTCCCCGCAGGGCACCACTGTGCTGACTGTCACCGCCGTGGACAGAGACACGGGGGTGAACGATGAAATCTCCTACAGCATCACCAGTGAGCGATGGGCCAGGGTGGGATGGGCAAGGGGTGAGCAGTGGCAGGGTGGGATGGGCAGGGGGGGTGATCAGGCAGCAAGGGGCACCGTGGGGACTGGTTCTGGGCTCCCGGGCACTGCCAGCCTGCCCCGCTGGCAGAGAAAGGCCAGGCCTGCGTTTCCCAGCGGCTGCAGCTGGTTCCTGCTGTCCCCTTGGCCTAGATGCCAGTGTCCCCTTTGCTATCAATGCCACGACGGGCACCATCACTGTGAGTGGGCCCCTGGACCGCGAGCAGCTGCCAAGCGAGGAAGTGCTGCTGGAAGTCATGGTGAGTAGGAGGCAGCAAGGGGAACCCCATCCTCTTCCTCTCCCCGGGCCCCTCCAACCTGCTCTCTCCTGCTGCCCAGGCGCGTGAGAAGAACCTGGACATCCATGGCGAGGTGGCGCAGGCCAGCACCCTGGTGGCAGTCGCAGTGACCGATGTCAATGACAACAAGCCCCAGTTCTACCACTGCTCCCTTCCCAGCTGCAACTTCACCAATGCCCAGAGCAACTTCAGGGGCAACATCATAGAGCATTCCTCCTCCAGACTGCCCGTGGCCAACCTCAGCATCGTCGCCCATGACCCGGACAAGGTGGGAGCTTGTCCAGGGTGCTGGGCTGGGGTGCAGGTGCCTGTCCTGGCTGCACCACCCACCCTCTCTCCTCTGTGTCTCTCCCTGGCAGGGCATCAACAGCAACTATGAGCTGTACCTGCAGGGTCCGAATGCCAGCGCCTTCGCTGTCTCCCCCACAAAAATCGTGGGCACAGGGGAGGTCCAGCTCCTGGTGCAAGACCCATCCTCTGTGGACTACGAGATAAGCCATGTCATGGTGGTGGAGGTTCGCTGTGGGGACAATCCCTGCTCCCTGCATATGCCAGGGCACAGAGGGGACGCAGCCCTTCTCCTGCAGGGTTCAAAAGCCAAAGCAGAACATGGCTCTGCCCTGGCAGCTTGTTTGGTTCAGAGGAGCTGGGCTGGAGTGTGACAGGTCTCTACCTCATGCTTGGGGACCCATGTGAGACACTGTCCCTTCTCCATCCTGCAGATCATTGCTGATGACATGGGGAACCCCACGGACTGCTGCTCCACGGCCACTGTGACCATCAATCTCATTGACAGCAACGACCACATCCCCGAGTTCCCCCAGAGTACCTACAACCTGAGCGTGATGGAGAACAGCCCTGCTGGCACCGTCATCTCCCCAAACATCACGGTCAGGCACTGGGCACGGAGCAGGCACAGCTTACGTCCCCCAGGCAGGGTGCTGGGCACGTCTGGCACTGCTGGTGCAGCTCGTGTTGAGGGCACTGGTCTCTCCGTGCACACGGGAAGGAGACGGTGCCGGTGGGCACACAGGGTGTGGGACCACGTGCCCATCAGGGACGTGTTTTTGGGGTGCTCGCTGCCAGCAGCCGGTGCCCCAGACTCGTCACTGCCCTGGGGGCTGAGATGGATTGACCGGCTGCTTCTTTCTCTCTGTTTTAGGCCTATGATCCGGACAGCGGCGTCCTGGGCCAGATCACCTACCAGCTGCTCCCGGAAAGCATGTACGTAGGGGCACAGCCAGCCATGACCGGGGCATCATCCCGGCAGGGGGGCTGCAGGCCTGAACCCTGGTGACAGCTCCGTGTGTGCTGTAGCCGTAAAATCTTCACGGTGAATGCCACGACCGGGGCAGTACTGGTGCAGAACGGGAGCTTCCTGGACCGGGAGACTCGCTCCATCTACTACGCCAACCTCCAGGCCAAGGATGGGGGCAACCTGGTGGGCACCACCGTGCTGGAGATCACCGTGCTGGATGACAACGACATGGCGCCCATCATCACCGGCTCCTACTTCATCTCGGTGGAAGAGGGGCAGAACGTCCGAACGCAGATCCAGGTGTGCGCTGCTGGAGGTGGAGAGGACAACAGGGGGCTGTTGGAGAGGAGCTGGGACTGTCCCCGAGGTGCCAGACAGCCCCGTCTCAACCCCTGACCTTTTCAGGCCATCGACAATGACGAGCCTGGCAACCGCAACAGCGAGTTGGGCTTCAAGATCTTGCCAGGACCATTCAGCAACAACTTCACCATCAACGCAACCACGGGTGAGATGCACAGCAAGGAGCCGCTGGACCGCGAGGCCTTGGAAGACGAGCGGGGGCAGATGGTGGTGACGGTGGAGGTGTACGACCACGGCATGCCGCAGCTCAGCACCCTGCTGAACGTCATCTTCACTGTGGGGGTGAGCCCTGGGCACGAGCGGGGACGCGCTGGGGCACGCGGAGGCTTGGAGCTGGGACTTAAGGGCAGGGAGGGGACGTGGGATCCCTGGCCGTGGCAGGGGCTCCGTGTCCCCAGATTCTCTGTGGGGGCAGAGGGAATATTTGATGCAGAGAGGCAGGAGAGGGCTTGTGTCCCTCCTGCCTGTGGGCAGGGAGGGGTCCATGCTCCTGTCCCTGGCCTGCTGTGAGGGACCCTGTTTCCTGGAGCGGCTACAACCATGGACTTTATCTCCTGCAGGACATGAACGACAACGCACCCGTGTTCCTCAACCAGTCCTATGAGTTCTCAGTCTTTGAAGACTCTCCAGGTAGAAGCTGCGTGGCCAGGCTCATGGGACCAGCGGTGTCCCGGAGTCAGTGCCCACTGGCCACTGAGTGTCTGTCTCCACCTGCAGGGTCCCTCGTGGGTGAGGTGGAGGCCACGGATGCTGACCGGACGGAGATCAATTCCCGCATTTCCTTCCTACTTCAGAGGGGCAGTGGCTCCAGCAACTTCTTGATCCGCTCGTCCCACCTGGGGCCAGGGCACTATGGTGGGCAGCTGTCCGTGGACCCCGACACGTCCCTGGACTATGACACCCTGCAGCAGAAGTTCTTCTCCTTGGTGGTACTGGCAGAGAACACGGCCGCGGACAATGTGGGGGACACCGCCAACGTCTCGGTGGTGGTCCACATCCTAGACATCAATGACGAGCCCCCCACCATCCTGCTGGCCTCGCTGAAGGATGTAAACGTGAATGAGAATGGCACACAGCAGGGTCTGGTCTGCACGCTGGTCGCCTCCGACCCGGACACCAACCACTTGCTGGTCTTCGAGGAGTTGGCAGTGGCCTGCTTCAAGGGGGCGAGCAGTGCTGGGGAGGTGTGCTGGGACTGGTTCGTGCTGGCACCCAACGGCTCGGTGCTGGTGAACAGCTCGGACATTGACTACGAGCTGTGCGACAGGGTGGTGCTCACGCTCCGGGCTGAAGACCTGTACACCGAGAAGGGCAACCGCTACAGCCAGAATGGTACGGCACCCACTCCCCGCTCCTTCCCCCACCACTGAGCATGGTGGGCGGTGGGACCTGCCTCTCCCACCTCCCAGGAGGAACTGTGGGGAGCAGGGCAGGAGCCAGGCAGTTTGGTGATGGAGGGAGGGTGTCCCCAGCTCTTTGGGTCCCTGCCACAGGGACCTGAGCCTGCTGGGAGGACGGGGCTCCCATGGGCAGCAGAGGAGGGTGCTGCAGGGCTGCTCTGTTGGTGACTGGAGCTCTGCTTTTGGGATGTTTGCAGAAACCCTGAAGATCCACATCACCGATGTGAACGACAACACACCAGTCTTCCTGCCCATCTTGGAGACCTTTGGTGAGCAGCCGGGGCTGGTGCGTCCTGTGGGCTCCTCTTTGCACCTGCCTGTGCTCGGCCACGCTCCCCGGCGGTGGGGACCTTCCCCCAGCCAGGGCAGGGCTGTGAGAGGTGCAGGGGCCAGGCTGGGGTTACTCGATGCTTTCCATGAAGGCTGCGGGGCTGAGGGCAGCGGGGGGATGCTCGGAGCTCTACTGAGCCCTGGGGCTGTGGAGGACATGGGGTCTGCAGCAAGCCTGGCTGCACACCAGCATGACCGTGCTGTCCATCTGTCTGTCCCCGGCAGTGGTTGTCCCCGAAATCTCTCCTGTGGACCTGCAAGTGGCTACTGTGAAGGTGAGGAGCTGGGATGAGGAGCTCCAAGCCTGTGGAGCCGGGCTTGCCCGTCCCCACCGTGGGCATGCAGTGGCCGCTCCCATCCGTGCTCCTGCCACGCTTTGTCCCGGCAGGCCACAGACGCTGACTCAGGGCGGAGCGGAACCATCACCTTCTCCATTGTCAGCGTGGTGCTCGTGGAGGACAACGGGGCCAGCCGGCCCTTCGAGAACCTCTTCAAGGTGGTGACAACACCCGAGCAGGACAGCTACATCGGGAGCATCCAGTGAGGCCATGGGTCTGGGCTGGGGCGGGGGGAACGTGGCTCAGCTCCTGCCGGCTGCAAGGCAGAGAGGTGCAGGCAGGGCCAGAGCAGGCTGGCAAAGGGACAAAGCCATCCTGGGGTCCTGCCCTGGGCATGGTGGAGCTTGGGGGATGGCAGTGTCCTCCCGGGGATGTCCCGTGGGATCGCTAACGTCCCCATCCTCGCAGGGTGGCCAGCAACCTCGATGGCTCGCTGAAGGGGCAGTACCAGGTGACTGTGGAGGCTCAGGACAGCGAGGCACCAGTGCACACAGCAGAGACTGTGCTGACCGTGAGTGTCACCCCTGTCCCCCCATCCGGGGATGCCCTGTGCCCTGCCTAACCCCACTCACCCCTGCTCTCCCCATGCAGATCTTCACAGTGGATCAGAGCTACCGCATTCGCCTCCAGTTCGTGAAAACGGTGGATGAAGTCCAGAGTAACTCTGAAAATATCAAAGTGTAAGGGGTGCAGGGCCGGGGGGGCAGGCAGGTGCATGGCTGTGCAGCAGGGGACACGAGCATGCAGACCACAACCCACCAACCGTGTCTCCCAGCTTCATGTACCATGAAGGGGACCGGTGCTGGCAGGTTCCCACCGGAGCTGGGGGCTGCAGGGGGTCCAGCCGCTTCCCGTACCCATGAGCGGAACAGCAGGACGCCTAGCCCAGCCTCCCTCCATCCCTCCTGTTCCTAGGGCCCTGACCACCGCGACCAAGGCAGGCGTCTACGTAGTGGCCATCCGGAGCATGGAGGACACCCGTGCCTCCCAGTGAGTGGGGCTGTGCAGGTGGTGGGGAAGGGGATGTGGCAGTGCCATTGGAGGGGGTCACCCCGAGGCAGGGTGCCCTGGACCCCGCTCACCCCATCTCTTTGATCCCGCAGGATGCAAGCCAAGTCGGTGATGGAGGCGTACTTCGTCTACAGCAATGGCACTGCCCTGGACGTCAACCAGCTGAGCGTGTGCGTGCCGGGGCGGTGGGCCACGCACGGGCACCACCACGTACCCAGACCAGCCCAGCCGCTCACGCCTCCGCTTTCCTTGGCAGGCTCATACAGTCCGACCCGCTGGTCCTGGCTGAGCTGGTGAACCTGGGCCTGGCTGTCATCGTGAGTGGGGCCAGGCAAGGGGCACAGGGAGCGGGCACCAACCCCGTGTGGGGCTGGGGAGCGAGGGGCTGCTGGCCGGGGCTGTGCCCTCACCCCTGCTCTGTGCCAGGGCCCCGGGGAGGTGGTGAAGCCCACCAAGGAGACAGAGCTGATTGGCATCATCGCGGGGCTGGTGGCGTTCCTGCTCATCTTCATCCTCGTCATGACTCTGGTCTTGGTTCTCACCACCAGGAGGTACTGCACCGCCCGCACCCCCCATCACCCCCATCCTCACCGGCACCCCCAGACCCATCCCTACCCTCCATCCCCCTCCTGCCCACCCCATCCCAGGTCCCCCCTGCCCCTCTCACCCACCCCATCCCTGGGTTTTGCAGCTACAAGAGGAAGCTGAGTGCGATGAAGGCTCTGAAGGTGGCCACGACGTTCAGCCCTGCCATGGCGCAGCAGGGAGCCGGCATTCCCGGGACCAACCAGTACAATGCAGAGGGGTGAGTGGGGGGCTCCCTGCGGCAGGAGGGAGAGCCCAGGCGTGTCCCCACACCCAGGGGCTGCAGGGCTCGCTGTCACACCCCTCCTGCCTGGGGGACACAGTTGCCCCAGGCTGACCCCGCCACCCCATGGGACGGTCACTCACCTGTCACCCATCCCTGGCCAGGGCCAACCCCATGCTGAACCTCCCGCTCGATCCCTCCCACGACCTGGGCTTCCACGAGGACTCAGTCTCTGTGGCCAGGTGAGCTCTGCGGGCAGGTCCCGAAGGCCACGGGGCCATCACCCTGCGTCCCCACTCCGCCAGTGCCTGGGCCCTCTTCTACCCGCTACTTTCTGCTCTCCACAGCATGAATTCCCTGGATGAAAACACAGTAAATGCACCCGAGGACGACAACCTCAAGTCCAAGGTGAGTGTGCAAAGAGCTGCTGGTGCCCAGCCACCACATCGCATGTCCCCTCCTCTCTGCTGTGGTCCCCAGGCTCCTGGACCCCTCATGTCCCTTCCTCTCCATCCCCCTGACAGCCCCCCAGCTCCTGGGAAGGACAGGAGCATCCCTGTCCCCATCCCCTCTGACCACGCTCTCCTCCTGCAGCAGCACAAAGTGCAGTTGACGGACCCCACCGACGAAGAGGTGCTAGTGGCCGCCCTGAAGCTGAAGGAGCCCACCAGAATAGCGTACACCAACCAGACCTTCACCACCACGGACCTGTGAGCGGGCGCGCGGGGAGCAGCGGGGCCGGAGCGGGACTCGGGAAGCTGCTTTGGTGATGTTGTGTTAAGAGGCTGGCAATAAACCTGTCCCACATGGGTCACTCTGTCCTGTGGCCATCAGCCCGCCTGCCTGGGGGGCTCAGCCAGCTTGGGGGTCATCTCTCCCAGCATGAGGTACTGGTTTCGGGGCCACCCTGGCTTCTTGTCCCCGGGACCCTTCCCTGGGCTGCCCCACTGTCCCCGTTCAGCCCCAGAGGAGGGAGGCGCAGGCAGCCCCGCACAGAGGTTTGTGCAAGGTTTTATTACCCAACATCCACGTTGACAGGTTGGTCCTCCCACCCCCTTCCTCCCCCCACCCCAAAAAAAGAAATGAAGAGGGGAAAAAAAGAAAGTAGGTGATGAAGCCGCAGCGCTGGTGTGCCGCAGCTCGGCAGCGTGGGGCTGGAGGTGGGGGACAGCCCAGGGCGGGGGGGGGGGGGGGGGGGGGGGGGATGTCCCAGGGCTCCTGGTCTTCCCTCTGTGGCCGTGGCACCGCTCCCGCAGCCCAAGGCACAGGGAAGAGATGGCTCCCGGCGAGCGCCGCGGCACAGAGCGGGCACTGGGTGCCGCGCTGGCTGCAGGCTGGTGTTTGAGCGAGCCCTTCGCAGGACCCCCCCAAGGGCAAGAGGGAGCCCCGCAGGGCCAAAACAAGCCCAGGATGTACAACAGGGGGTCGCGAGGGGCAAGAGTTGCCCCTTAAAGAGGGGAAGCGGCTGCACCGGTGCCCCCGCCACCTCGAGCCCTCCTGCACCTCTGCCCAGAGGGGACGGGGCATCTCCCCAAGCACCCACCATTTGCAGCCTCCTGCCCATCAGGTGCTGGGCACAGGCCTGGGTCCCCCTCGCTGCGGCACTGCGGGGCCGGTCCTCTGCACGGGGCCAGGGTGGAGGGCCCAGGTCCCGCATCTCGGCGGGATGCCATGGTGCTGCTGGCCATCCTGGCGGCGGGGATGCTCACCCCCCTGCACGCCGACCCTGCGCTCCCGGCGCTCTCCGGCCTGGCGGGGCACAGGCAAAGTGGGAAAAGTGTTTGAAAAGAGGGTCACGGTCCCACAGGCCACCGGGGAGGAGGTGGCTCCAGGCAGGAGGTGCACAGCTGAAAGTGTCGCTTAAAAAGCTCCAAAAATGCAAACACGGTTCAATAAAAGCCCCCCCTCCCCCCCGCCCTGTAAAACCCCAGCTGTAAAAAGTGGCAGCGTCTTGCAGCCGGCGCTTCCCCGGCTGCTGTGGGGGAGAGCAGCCAGCGGGGCTGGAGAGACCCGCGCAGGGACCCGTGCCCACGTCCCCAGCGCACGGGGCTTCTCTGGCACTGGGGAGGCTGGACGGGCCTGGCAGCAGGGCAGGCTTCATCCCCACCGCCAGCCGAGGTGAGGATGTGCCCTGGGCTCTGATGGCCGTCCCCAGGCAGATCCCCGGGCAGAGGGGGGACCGAGGTCCGTGGAGATCTTCCCAAGCGCCTCCAGCCACGGGGACAAGCGGCTCTCCACTGCAGGTGTGGTTGGCCCCAGTCTCTCCCATTTGAGATCTGTCCCAGTGCCCTGTGTGGCCACATCCTCCCAGCTCCGGGGCACCCACAGCATGGCAGCGGGGCAGAGAGGACAGGGCTGTGGTGAGCCGGGCTGAACACCCCCACCCTGGGCAGCCACGGGGACCCACGTGTGCACGGCCACAGGCTGGCTGGAGTGTGGCCGAGCCCTGGGCAAGCGAAGCGATGGCACCGTGATGCACCAGCGTCTCTCCAGCACCAGGAGCGACGCTGCTGCCTGGGGCACAAGCCAGGCCAGGGCTCAGGGGAGCCAGCAGCGACCTGCCCGTGCCCACCCTGAGCCATCACCAGACCTGTGCCATGGGCAGGAGATGCCTCGGGAGCAGCCGCCTCCGTCTGGAAGGAGTCACATGCTTCCTCATGCTACAAAAAGCCACCAAGCGCAGAGACGTGGCACCAGCCTCATGTCCCGGGACACCTCCATGGGGCCAGGCTGGCGGGGGGACCCCAGGCGGGCGGGAGGACCCCCGGCAAAGGAGACACTTTGCTCCAGCGTGCCGTGCTCCATCACCGCTCGCCCCAGGAGCCCTGCACACCGGCAGCGGGTATCTTGGGATGCCGGGGAAGGGATCCCTCCCCGTGGCACCCCTGCCCCGCCGGCACGGGCAGCGGCTCACTCCACAGCAGGGCCGGCGCGGGAGCAGCACCGGGGCCGCCGGACGTTTTGCAGCAGAGCCCGGAAGATGCTGGGCGGCCTCTTGGCCTCGCCTTTGCGGGGGGCTCCCTTCACGGAGCCGGTGCGGGTGCTCTGCGGGGTCACCACCACTTGCCGCCCGTGCTCCTCAATCTGCTTCTCCAGGTGCTTCTGGATGGCCATGCCCAGCACCTCCACCTCCATGGAGGCCCCATACACCTCCCACGTCATCCCCTTCTCGTCCCAGCTCACCTCCCGGATGGGCTCTGGAGCCTCCTCCGCCACCGTCCCCTTCACGTGCACCTCGGGGTATGAGGTCTGCGGGGACTTGGCCACCGGCGTCATGGGCCCAGTGGCCACCGAGCGGGTCTCCACGGGCATGGACACCTGCATCTCTGCGTCCTTCTTGGATGGCTCCAGGCGCAGCGGGGCAGCAGAGCCCAGCTCTCTCTTGGGGAAGGTGAAGGCAGCAGCCCCGCCCGGGGGGCTCATGGGGCTCAAGGCCACCGACACCAGGGACGCTCGGCTGTCCACTTGTGTCCCTGTGTCCTGCGTCCCGGCGTCCTGCGGTGGGGTCACCTCAAAGGAGTAGGACTCGCAGAGCAGCTTGGCTGTCCGGGGCTGCTGGCTGCTCCCGGCGTCCGTACCCTGGGCTGCGCTCCCCTCGGCTCTGCCCTGGCCCAGGGCGGCGGGGCTCGGCCCTGCCTCACTTCGGCCCCTGCTCCCCGCAGTGCTGGTGCCGGGGGGGTCCGCCGTGCCCCCCTGGGGGTGCTTGGGAGCCTCGCCACCCCCCAGCTGGGGTGCAGCACCCAGGGACTTCCCCGTGCCACCCTGGGGCCGCTCCTGACTTGGCAGTTCAGCTGCTCCAGCGCCCGCAGTGGGCTCCACGAATGCCACATGTTTGGCAGGAGCCGGCACGTTCCCCGTGTCCTTGCTGGACGCTTTGAGGCAGGGCTCGGGCAGGGGGGTAACGGGGGCTGCGTTCTTCTGGGCGCCGGGGCCCCCCATCCCAGTGGGATCGCAGGCAGGGGCAGCGCCGCTTGGTCCCCCGCAGCTCCCTGTCACTGTCGCCACGCTTGGCTCCACGCCGGGAAGCGTGCTGGGAGCCAGTCCTGTTGGCGATGGCACCTTCTTCTCCACCGCTGGGCCAGCTGCGGTGCCCTGGGCCTCCGGCTCAACCGCACAGCAGGTCCTCATGGCACGGCGCTCCGCGGCACAGCCAGAGCTGGGCAGGCACTCGCCTGCCGGTGGGCAGCCGGGGGAGCTGGCGCCAGGCTCGCAGGCGTCCTCGGCCCCGGCCTGGCAGCTCAGCAGCTGCAGCCCCTCGGGCTCCTTAGCGCTGCCCATGCCCGGGGAAGGCTTCTCCCATGCTAGTCCCGCCGCGGGTCTGCAAGAGAGAGGATGGGGCAGTGAGGGGGAGCAGCGCATGGACCCCCGGCCCCCCTCGGCTGCCAACGGTTTTTCTCTGTGCCACCCGTGACAACAGGTTGGCCGGCCGCCCAGGGAACACACCGGCCCCGGCACAGCCTTGCGTGGTGGCACCCGGTGCCCAGCCTCACGGGAAGGGAGGAACGGTGTTGGCTGCCTACCGTAAAAGCCAACCTTCCCCCGGCGCGGCTGGACCGGGAGCGGGATCCAGGCACTGCTACGGCTGCCGGAGCGGGGGGACGCGGCGCAGGCACCCCTGCGGAGAGAGCGGCAGCTGGAGCACAGCCCCGGGCACCAGGCTGAGAGCCCGTGGGGAGCTGGGCGCAGCGTGGGGTGGGAGCGAGCTCGGGCCCGGGGCTCGGGCTGCTGGGACCAGTGTTCCCGGAGCTGGGAGTGACGAGTGTCCCCTGGCCGTGGGAACCCCCAGCTCTGTGCCTACCCCCCATGTCGAGGGTGCATCGAGCTCCGGCCGTGCCGCGCAGAGCCGGCTGCAGGCAGGCACCCTGGCACAGCGAGGGGACACAGGCTGCCGTCACCCAACCGGCCCCAAACCCCCCCTGGCCCCGTGGGGCACCCCGTTAGCAGGAGCGTGGTGGGAAGCCCCGAGCTCTCCGGGAGCCCCCCAGCACTGCCAGTGCCAGCAAGTCCCCCCAGAGCTGGAAGCACACGCATCCTGCAGCCATAGGGCACTCCACGCCTCCGGCCGTGGTCACTCGTGGGGTCCGGAGAGGGCAGAGCCGAGCAGCCCCGGCTGGAGCCGAGCGTGTCCCCCCCAAGGGAAGCGGCCAGAGCAGGGACCAGGCTGGCCCCGACCCCCCGATCCCATCCCTGCCTTCCCACGCAGCACCCCGGTCCCGGGGGCACTGCGCCGCCCTGCACCCCGACCTGCCCTGACAGCACCCTGCGTCCTGAGGGGCCGTGGGTGCCCTGCCCGGCCCGGGGCTGGGCGTGCTGCCCCGGAGGAGCTGCTGCTCCACGGAGGAGCTACGAGCCCCGACACACGCGTGTGCACACGCACAGGCACGTGCACACGCACAGCCACGCGTGTGCACACGCACAGGCACGCACACGGCTACGGGCGCACCCGCACGCAACGGACACGCGTGTGCACGCCCCGCTCCCGGTTCCCCGACCCGAACCCCGCACAAAGCCGCCCCCCCCCCCGCCGCCGCCGCGGCCCGGGATGGGGGGGAATCCCCCCTCCCCGCCGCCGCCGCCCCCCAGCCCCGGGGGTACCGGTACCGGTACCGGTGCGGGCGGTGACGGCAGCGCCCGGTCCGGCCCCGCCACGTGCGCTCCGTTACCGGCGGCGACGAATCCTCCCGTCCCGTCCCGTCCCGTCCCGCTCCGCTCCGCTCGGCTCCGGCGCGGCGGCGGCAGCGGTGGCGGAGCATGCGTGGGGCGGCGGCGGCGGCGGCGGGGGCGGTACCGGTACCGCACCGCGCCCCGGGCCGCTCCCCCCCCCCCGCCTGCCGCCCGCCCCGCTGCTCCCGGGCCGCGGCGGGGAGGTGAGGGAGGGCCGGCTGCTGCGGCGGGGGGTCCCGGTACCACCACCACCCCCCGCCACCGGTGACATCGCTGTCACCCCACCGGCCCGCCCTGGGTGCGCCCCGCAGCCCCCCCGGCATCACCCCAGTATCCCCCAGGGATGGGCATCCCGGCACCCCCCCTCCCCCGGGCACAGCAGGGCTGGTACCGGGCTGCCCCGTGGGTCCCCGACCCTTAGCGTGGGTCCCGTGGGTCGGGGTGACAACGACCCGGAGCCCCGGTCTCCCTCCTACCTGGTGATGGAGACGGCAGCTTCCCTCCCGGGCATCACCGGGGAGGGGGGGGGCTGCACCCCAGCCGGCGCGAGGGACGGGGGACAACGTGCCACCGCGGCGGGGATGGAGGTGGGATCCCGCGCACCCCTCGCCCAAGGGTGGGGGAGGACGGGGAGGGGAGAACGTCCCCGTCTCCCTCCCGGCAGCGCTTGCCTCTGCTCCCGGGCTCAGGCTTTGTCTAACTCCTTCCCACGCACTCCCGCTCGCGCTGCGGGGGGGAAGGCGGCCTGCTCGCTTCACCTGCATCCCTGCATCCCCCCCAAAAAAACCCTCCAGCATCCCCCCAACCCCCCCCCCCCCCAGCTGCTCCCCATCACCCTATAGAATCAGGATCCCCTCCCTGCCCCGGGGATGTTGGCGCTGGGGCAGGAGGTATAGATCTATAGGGCCTGGGGGTGTGTGTGTGTGCTAACGTTAACCCCAAGACGGGGTTCCCCCGTCTTGGGGTTAACGTTAGCACACACACACCCCCCGACCCTATAGATCTATAGGGTGAGGCCTGGGCGATGGAGCTGGCACACCTGGTTGCTTGGAGACAAGGGAGGTTGGAAATGCTCCTTCCAGTAAACAGCCAGGCTGGAACAAAACCCCGAAGGCTAAAAATAGGGAGGCGGGATATGGAAATAAAATAAAATACATTGCTTTACCCCCCCATGTCACCGCTGGGCACCCCAATGATGGGGTGGATGGGGTGGGGGCGCATCGCTGCACCCATCGCTGCGTCCCATCCTCAAGGTGTTTGTCCCCACCCGTGGTCCTGCATGCCGGTCCCAGTCCCGCAGCATCGACTGGGCCCAGTTGCCTATTTGAACTGGGGGGGAAGCACGGTGTGGGTTTACATCCCACGCTGCCCCGTGTAGGATCAGACCCAAGCCTGGGCACAGACCCTGGCGGGGGCAAGGGTAGGATCAAGTCCTGGCAAAGTAGGGGAGCAAAATGTCCCCCATCCCCTGGCCCGGACGTTCCCGCGGGGCGGGGGGCTGCGGGGCCGCATCCTGCTGGCACTTGCTTCCACCTGCCGCTCTCAGCTCCGCCGGCAGCCGCTCTCCCCGTCCCCATTGGCATCTCAGCACCCAGCGCGTCCCCATCCCCGCCGGGGCTGGGTGGGGGGGTTGCGGGGAGCATCCTCCCCTCCCTGCGAGCAGCCTTCATCCCAAGCCGGCTGCCTCCTCCTCCTCCTCTCCCCACCCGGGTACCTCGGGGCTGGCAGGAGAACAATAGCGAGGAGGATGAGTAAGATGGTCCCCATTGCCTTGGCAACGCACTCCCGCGCTGCCGGCGCGCGAGGAGTCAGGCAGCTGCCTGAAAAGCGCATTCTCCCTTGGCGGAGGGGGCTGCCGGCGCAGGTAGCATGGCAGCCCCCTCCCTCGACGCCGTGGCCCACCTCCCACGCCGGCACGGGCAGCGCCACGTGAACGTGCCAGGCTCCCCCACAGCCGCCGGCGCCTGCACACACCGGTGCAGGCAGGCACACGCGCCCGGCACACGGCTCGGCCTAGGCTTGGCTTTGCGCCGTCCGGCTCGCCGGTGCCCGGTTGTGCCAGCGAGTGGTGGGATGCAGCCGAAAGGGTCTGGCCGGGGCATGTGCCCGCTCCGGGGCTGCCCGGTGGGAAGGCGATGGGTTTCCCGCGGCCGCTCACTGCTGCGCCGCCTTCACGCGCAGCCGCCCACGTTATCTGCAGGCAGGGAGGCCGGGCTCCGGAGCTGACGGGGTGCTGGCAAACGGGAGCGGCAGGAGATGCCCGGGGGCACCAGGCTGCCGTTGCCGACCGCAGCCGTGCATCCCACGCTGCCCCGGGGCCATGCTGCCAGTGACAGGACCCGCAGGGTGCCCAATGCTGTGAGAGCCTTGGGATGACACGGACGTTACTGGGAGATCCGAAAGCACCAAGCGCCCTAAAAAGAGCGCTGCCATCCCAGCTGCCTCGGCACGGAGGTGCTGGGGGGGACCCGATCCCTGCCAGCACCCCCTGCCCTGGCTGCCCCGAAACACAGCCCAGGTTGACCTGCCCCAGCTCTGCAGGCTGGGAGGGCACCACAGCTGGGACACCGCAGCCCGGTGGGCGAGCGCATCGCTTGGGATGCTCCTGGGTGCAGGTAGGGCCCCAGGTGCAGGCAGGGCCCCGGGTGCAGGCAGGGACATGGCCCCAGGGCCAGCTGGGGGACACAGGCAGGGAGACGGGGGCGCGGGGAGCCGCAGCCCCACTCCACGCTTCTCCATCCCTACCCAGCCCCGCGCGTGGGGCTCTGCCGGGCTCACCCCTGCCTGGCTCGGGGAGCGGGGAGCCTGAGCGGGCAGTGTCTACGGTACCACGGTGGCGGCTGGGACGGCCACGGCAGCGCCCAGGAGGATGCCATCCTTGGATGCATCCCGCAGGACAAGGGATGCAGGGGATGGCAGCTTTGCCAACCTCAGCTGCAGCCCAGCTGCTCGCACTGGAGCAGAAGAGTGCGGCTGGCGGCCACCCCCGACTCCTCATCCTAAACACCGGATACTCACCGCCCTAAACACACCCCAAAGCGGCGACCGTTGTTCCGAGCCTGAGGGCTCCCAGCCTCCTGTCCCCTCGCCCTTACTCTGAGGCTTTCGCCATGCTGCGGCCGCGCTGTTTGCGGTGCCACCGCGGCGAAGGCTGTGGCATGGCCGGCTGGTAGGAACCCGCTTTCCGTTCTGCGGTGATCTGGAATGGGTCTAGCTGAACGATTGCTGCTCACCTATTGCGACTAGATGCTTCTGCTTCAGAAGAGTCAAAGCCTTTCCTACAACGCCTCTGTGCCATTTGTGGTAAAAAGGCAGGGACTCTTCATTTCTTCTCTTTTCTTTCCCCAGGGTTCGTTTCAGCAGCTCAATCGGTGTCGATGAAGTAAAAGCCCTGGCTGCATTAATGCGCTGTAGTGGGTGAGTACAAGGGGAACGTAAAGTACGTGGTGACTTGGGCATGGGATGGGGCTGTGATACCGTGAGTCAGAAAAGCTCGTTAAATGCTTTGAAAATCAGAAGTGCTCTAGAAGTGCAGGATGTTCCTCTGGGCATGGATGTGCGAGGGCAAGGCTTGGCACGGATGTGCGAGGGCATGGCTTGCCGTGGCTGCCGAGCACGCCACCGGCAGCCCGGGATGTTCGTGTTAATCAGGGAGCATCAAGCATCGCGCCTCAGATGCAGTCTCTGTGCCTGGGTTGTCATGGATTCAGCTCTGGCTGGTGGTGTTGGTGGCAGGCTCGGGGTCCGTATCCCGTCCTGCCTTCGGCTCCGCTCCGCAGAGGCCGCCTGGCGCTGGGGGGAGCCATGCATGGCGTGGGGAAGCGGTGGGCCCTTGCCGGGATTCACCAGCAAGGTCACGATTGCCGCAGTCGCCTTCTCCGCCCGGGGAGCAGACAGACAACCTCTGTCTTCTTTACCTGGTCTTTTCCAGATGTTCCTTTTGGTGGTGCCATGGCGGGTGCGAGGATCGATCCGAGGAAATACTCAGTGAGTTCACTCCTCTCCTTCCCCCGCCAACGGCCCATAACTCACGCTCCATTTGCACAGCCCTTCCCCTCTGCACGTATCACAGCGATGCGCTCTGACAAGCGGAGGGAGAGCTTTGCCGTGAGTAACGCTCACCCAGCGACTGCGAAAAGCAGCTCGGGGTGGGGAGAGGGGTGGTGAACCCTGGTTTATGGGTGAGTGCATCTGGCCAGACGCACACCCAAGGAGCCTTGGAGCAGGGACGCTCCTGCCACTGCCTGCTGTGCTGGGAGATGGTGCAAATCAGCCAGGGCTTGGAAGGGCAGTGAGCAAAGGGACCAGGAGCTCACACATCTCTTTTTTTCCGATCCAGGGTCCCCAGCTGCTGTGAATGAACTCCCTGGAGACGTCAGGGTGTGCCCTGTACAGGCAGGGCAGGGCAGCTGCCGGATGCTGGACCGCAGCTCTGTGATTTTTCTTGGGGCTCGTAGTAACAACTGTTTTGTTGTTCTTGCACAGGAACGTGAGCTGGAGAAAATAACGAGGCATTTTACTGTAGAAATGGCCGAGAAGGGATTTATAGGTGAGAGCGGTTTTGTCCCCATTCTGTGAGCAGTGTGTGGCTTGCAGGCAGGGGAGCAGGCAGCGGCTGCCTGGCTGGGCAGGCACCGAGGCTGCCGCTCACTCGCTGCCCGTCGGCAGCGCTCGCTGCCCTGGTGCGCTGCTCTCCGTTCACTGCTTTGCTCTGCCTGCGCCGTGAGTTTGGAGCAGGGGGAGCCTCCTGCGGCGCTGGGCATGGCGGGGCCGGCCCCCGGGTGCTGCCGGGCAGGGGTCTCACCTGCACGTTACCTCCATTCCCACCGGCCTGCGCGGTCGCAGGGAGGAGCGAAGGTTTCTCCTGCCTCAGCGCGTGATAGAGCGGTGCTGATCCCAAGGCAAAGACCTTTAAGTTCCTTCTTTACTTGAAAGCGTTGGGAAGGGACACGGCAAAGACCCTGTGAAAGCCAAGGATGGTCACGCCTGAGGGCACTGGGGAGGCTCTGGGGCACGGGCAGTGCCACGCTTTGGTCAAGGGACTCCTTGGGGAGCCCAAGGACGTGACCAGCCTGCGGAAATCACCTGGCTGAGCACGTGCCGTTGGTGGGAGCGAAGCAATCAAATGGCAAAGGCAGGATTTCATAGATCTTTCTACCTCCGCAGGGCCTGGGATTGATGTGCTGGCCCCTGATGGGGAGCAGGAGATGTCCTGGGGAGCTGGCACCTGCACCCACACACTGGGGTACTGGGCGAGCTCCGACAGTGCTGGTTTGGAGCCCGGGATGCCGGGGGCACTGCGAGGGTTCGTGCCCAGAGGCCCTTGCCAGTGAGTTGCTTTAGGTTTAGCTGAGGCTTAGGGGAGGGTGAGGGAAGCTGAGGCCTGGGGAAAGTCCTCTCTAGAGGACCTGCACCCGGTGAGACCTTAACCCTTGCTCTCCCCATCCCGCCCTCGCAGGACATCGATGCCCAGGCGTCTGCGACAGGAGAGCCCATCAGCCAGGGAGGCATCCACGGGCGACACTCCGCCACCGGGCAGGGGGTCCTGCATGGCATTGAGACCTCCGTCACCAACACAGGCTCCATGGACTGCACCGGCCTGAGCCCCCGCTTCCCCGGCAAGACCTTTGCGCTGCAGGTGCGTGCTCAGCCCCACCACAGCTCTGGAGAGGACATTTCCTCGGGATCATTCTGCCCCTCCTTTCCAGGAGAGCTTTCAGGCTCAGTGCTGCCTGGACATGGTTTCCCAGATCCCTCCTCATGCCGTGGCAGCTGGCACTCCCTTGAGCAGTTTTTCAGACCCGATGCATGCGGAGGTCTGGGGATGCCGCGCTGCTCGCACCGCTTGCACCGCACAGGCGTTCCCAAGGTTTCTCTGTAGCCATCCTGTCTGAAGTTGCCCATAAAATGGAAGCTGCGGCTGACCCTCGTCTGTGCAGCAGGCAGAGCCGAGCGGTGGCAGGACACAGGGGGGTGGAGAGACCCAACCCCAGTGACAACGGTTTCTGTCACCTCCAAACCGGCCGCAGCGAGCCGTGACGTTACCCACGGCGAAGGTCCTGCTTGTGGGTGCAGCCCCCATCTCTTCTGGGTGCTCTCTGGGTCTGGCCCATGCTGGCCTGCCTTGCCCAGCGACCTGGGAGCTCAGTGGGACCCTGCGGGTGCCAGCCCTGCCTTTTCCCCTCTCCTCCCAGGAAGGACCGGTGAGGCTGCACCCCGAATCCTGTGTTCAGTTTTGGGCCAAGAAGGCCATGGAGGGGCTGGAGCGTGGCCAGAGCAGGGCAGCGAGGCTGGGGCAGGGGCTGGAGCACAAGGCTGGGGAGGAGCGGCTGGGGGAGCTGGGGGGGCTCAGCCTGGAGAAGAGGAGGCTGAGGGGAGTCCTCATCGCTCTCGGCAACTGCCTGAAAGGAGGCTGGAGCCGGGGGGGTCGGTCTCTTCTCCCCGGTAACAAGCGATGGGACGAGAGGGAACGGCCTCAAGCTGCGCCAGGGCAGGTTTGGGTTGGATATTAGGAAAAACTTCTTCCCCAAAGGGCTGTCAGGCCCTGGCCCAGGCTGCCCAGGGCAGGGGCTGAGTCCCCATCCCTGGGGGGATTTAAAAGCCAGGGAGATGTGGTGCTTGGGGACATGGGTTAGTGGTGGGCTTGGCAGTGCTGGGTTAACGGTTGGACTCGATGATCTTAAAGGTCTTTTCCAATCTAAACGATTCTGTGGTTCTCCGGTTCTGTTCTATGACCTTCCCCTCCCTGCAGCCCAGGCCCTGCTCACGCTGTGGTGAGATGCTTCCCCCTGCTGAGGCTCCAGGAGCTCCCGCTCCCGGCCGGGCACCGCTGCCCCGAGCCCCTGCCCGCTCTGCCCGCAGCTGCCCCTTTGCTGCTGAGGCCGCTGCTCTCCACAAGGGAGGAATAAACTGGAAACGGCACAGCTGAAGCCTCGCCTGCGGCCGGCACTTTGTGCTTTCCTCCGAGCGCTCGCTCCCCGACGCAGCTCCCGGCCGTGGGGAAGAGGCTTTGATCCGAGGCTGCACCCGGAGCTGCCGCCCGCAGTGCCCTCAGGATTGGCCCTGCCTTCTCTCATCCCTTCCCTATCCTTCTGCTTCGCTGATACGGCAGAGAACGAGAAGGCTGAAGTCCTTGGCTACTGTTTGCATAATTTTGCTGTGTTTGGGGGATGTTTTTGCAGTCTCAGGAACGAGCGTTGCTTTTAGGCGCTGTACCAAGCTGGCAAGCGCGTTGGGGCAGACGGTGCAAAATCATCTGTTCCTGTAAGAAGAGCTGAGCTTCCCCCACGGCCCTGCCGTGTGCTGGTGCCGTGGCAGCCGATCGCAGCCCCTCGGTGCGAGGTGCGGGAGGATTGCTCGGGTTGTGCCTAGCTGCAGCGTGGTGCCCGCCAAGGGACTGTGTTTCTCACTGGATCTGTTTTCTGTTGAAATCGGCTCTTAGAAGCTGAACATCGTGCTTGGAACATCACGTCCAGGAGCTCTGGAGGTGATAAAGACAGGCTGAGCCCATCCTTTATCCCACAGGCTCTGCTTTTCACAACCCTCTAACTAGCCAAGGAGATCTCTGTCCTTCCAATCCTAGTCTCCATCCAGCCAAAACATTCACCAAGAACCGCTAGACCAGGGGTTCCTATTTGTGTTTCTCAGCCCAAGCTCCTGAGAGGGGGCTCTTACCAGAGCCGCGGCTCAGTTTTCAGCGTTTGTCCCCACGACTTCCCTCTCCCCAAACCATCTCTGCTCCGGGGCTGCACACCATGAACTACCCGCACGAGTACGGAGCCCGCCACGTGTGTTGGGAGACAGACGGAGCCATTTACAATCCCAGAGGGATCGACCCCAAGGAGGTGGAAGATTACGAGCAGGTGAGTTGAGCCCAGTCAACCCAGCCCCTGTTCTCAGGGGGTGGTGGTCCGTGCCTGTCTCTGAAACGCCCACGGAGAAGGGGGTTGCCCCTCGCCTTCTGCAGAGTCCAGCCCTGAGGGCAGCGCTCGATGCTGCCAGGCTGGGCCCAGCAGGGCTCTCCCGCTCATTCCAGGGCCACGGCACCGTAGTCGGCTTCCCAAAAGCAGAGCCCTGTGACGGGATGATCCCCATCCCCGCCGTTCCTGAGAAGCAGCTCACGAGGGAGAACGCAGCCCGGGCGCAAGCAAAGGTACAGAGTGCTCGCGCCGCGCGTGCTCCCACCGGCCCCTGCGTCAGCGCGAGCACCAGCAGCCCAGCCCAACCTTTGCTTTTGGCGCTCAGCACCCCGGGGAGGTGTTGCATCGCTGCACCAACAGCTCACCCGCCGCGCCAGAGGGACAGAGCCCGAGGCAGAGGTGGCAGGTCACATAATTGAGGGGAAGAGGAAAGCCTGAGCCCTTCCCTTTGCTGGCAGGGAGCAAGGATTGTTGGAGTGACCTTGGCTGGCTCTCCTGGCATCCTCAGTCTTCATCGCTGTATCAGATCCTCCCCCCAGGGCAGGGGAGATGATATCCTCGAAGGTACCGGGTGTCACAGTGTTGACACTGAAAATCACAGGCAGCAGATAAGAGTGAACAAAGTCGGGGACTGCTATGAATACCAGCTTCTTCCCATCACTGTGGGCTCTAGGGACCAAAGGGACAGGGCGTGCTGGGACCTGGGACTCTGTCACACCAGATGTCTTTTGCAGCCTGAGCCTTTAATCATTCTGTGCGAAACACGAGGTCTGAGCTTTTGCTCATCCCGAACAGCTTCAGTGGGGAGGTGAGCACCCAGACCCCTGCCACCAGAAGTGGCCTGGTGGGGGGGATCCAGCAGCAGGGAAAGCAGCCTGCCGCTGGTTTCTCCTTTCCTTTCTTCTGCCAATCTCTCCTCTGCTCTGTTTGCACTCTCAGATCATTGCAGAAGCTGCCAACGGCCCCGCCACACCAGCAGCACACGAGATATTCCTGCAAAGAAACATCCCGGTCATCCCGGTATGTTCATCCCCACGCAGACGGGGAGATGGTGGGCTCGTGGCTATTAGGGCCATACGGTGTCGTCAGCTGTGCCGATGTGGATCCAGCTGGGCTCTGCCAGGCTCGGGGCTCAGGCAGCGTTGATGGTGCTGTCTCAGCCAGCCTGTTCCCTGCCTTGTCCCCATCTCCCAAGCGCATTTCAGGTGCTGGTTTCCCTTCTGAACCCTCCTGGTTCTTGGCTGCAGCAGAGATAGACCTTGGGGCTTCTGGCCAGCACCGAATGTCCCGTGGCCACTGATGGGCCAACAGCAAACCGTGCCACATCACCCGGGGTCGGAGCAGCCGGTGCCTCTGCTCAGAGGCAGTGCGGAGCCACCGTGGCTCTAGGATTCAGCCAATCCCAGTAACCTCAGGGCTCTCTCTGAGGACAGAGCCCAAGGGTACGGGGAAGGACCCAAGGCAGAGGAGGAGAGAGCCCCAGATGGGTCGTGGGTCTCGGGGTCACCCTAAGCTGTAAATCTGAAGCGTGTACTGCCCTTGGCAGGACGGGTATGTGAATGCAGGTGGTGTGACCGTATCCTTTGAGTGGCTAAGGAACCTGGACCACGTTAGCTACGGCCGCCTCAGCTTCAAGTACAAGCGGGAATCCAGCTACCACCTCCTGCAGGCAGTGCAGCACAGCCTGGAGCAGCGGTTTGGCAAGGCCAGAGGGGAAATCCCCATCGTCCCATCCCCAGCGTTCCAGGTCTGCATGACTGTAAGTGTCTACAACCATGGAAGGTTCTCCTGGCTCCCTTGTCCCACATTCCCAGACACTCCTGTCTGCCGTCCCAGTGCTGAAAGCTGAGCTCATGGCACACACGGAGCCCCCTGTGCCATCATCCCATTAGTGGAAGGGATGGAGATACCATGTGTGGTGGTACAGCCCTGCCATCTGAGGGTGCTGCTGGGTGCTGCAGGGAGTCCCTTGGGAGCCAAGCCATGTGCTGGAGCCGGCTGCAGAGGTGGCAAGCCAAGCTTAACCCACCAGTAGTGGTCTTGCACTGAGCAGAGGGGCTGCGTTTGATAAATGGGTTTGGGGGGGCCAACCTCTAGCCTCTCCCACAAAGGATCCACTTGTTCTCCCCATTAGGGTGCCTCAGAGAAGGACGTGGTGTATTCGGGACTGGCCTACACCATGGAGCAGTTGGCCAAGGTACCTCCACGCCCATCCCGGCTGTCGGGCCCCTCGCCTCGCTGCAGAGGCTCCGTGCTGTGGGTGCCCACCCACAGCACCCCATCACCACTCCCGGTGGGTCAGCACGAGGCCTGGGCTCATCTTCCCAGTGGTGGCTGTGTCCACACTTTGGGTACAGCCTCGTGCTCAGCAGTGTCCCTTGTTGCTGTTGGGTCCCTGTCCCTCTCTCCGTCCCCCTGAACCTGTGTTCCCCATTTCCAGGGTGGCTTAGATGAGCCAGTGGGTGCAGGGTGGGGCCGGCACCGCTGGGTGGGGGGGTCTCAAGCCACCCTTCGGGGACGCGGCTGCGTGCTGTGCTGGGTCTGTCCCCAGGTGAGTGCTGTGGGGCAGCAGTGGGAGAGCATCTCCAGACCCGCTCATAGATGGCTCCAGGTCTTACAGAACAGCCCGCTTGGTCATTTGGTATGGAGGTGACCTCTTCCCCTTCAGGTGCTCCTGAGGTGCTGCCTGCACCCTCCTCTCTGTGTCCTCTGCCCACCCCTCGGCCCCCAGACCCTCCCAGCACCCACCGGCCTCGCACCTCTCCTCTCTCTCTAGCAAACGACGACCGCGGCTGCAAGGTACAGCCTGGCCCTGGACCAGAGAACCGCTGCCTACCTGGAGGAGGTGTTCGCTCTGTACAATGAGGCTGGCTTCACCTACGGACACAGCACCCGGCAGGGTCACTGCCGGCCACGCGGTGAGGGTGACAGTCCTGCTGCGCAGGGGGACACCGCGTGCTGCACAGCGGGGACGCCCTGGTCTCTATAAAAGGTTGGTTTGAGCATGTTCTCTCTCTGCTGCCTGGCTCTCAGCTCTCCTGAGCTGGGGGCCGTCTTCCCCAACACCCCCTCTGGCCCCGCCGCTTTACAGCCTCCCGGGCACCGGAGGAAGCCATGCTGCTGCTGGTTTGGGTCTGCTCGCCCATGGCTGGCAGAATTGGACAAGGGAAGGAAAAAATGCAATTAGCGCTAGGGGAGGGGACAGCCCACGACACAGCCAGCCCCAGGAACAGCCGTCTCGGCCCATTTAATAGCGCGCGGTGGGCGCTACAAGCACTGCTGCAACTGGCGCAGACACGGGGAGCAGAGCCAGGGTGGGGATTTGCAGGCATCAGCAAACCTGTTGTGTGTCCATGCTGACTGCTGCAGCTTCGCTCTTTGCTGGCAAAGCCGGCGAGCCAGCACGGGTGGGGGATTTAAGCTGATATTCATGGCCGGGAGACTCAGCCCAGCTTCTCAGCCCAGCCTGTGCTGCAGTCAAGGGGCTGGAGGCTGGCTGGGGACCCAGGCTGGGTTGGTGGCCCTGCCCTGGGGGAGCTGGAGGCCCAAGGACTGCACTCTGGGGTGGGCACAGGACCCCCTGCCGTGGTGGACATCGCTTAGCGGTGTGTGGCAGCCACCTGCCCTTGAGGTGGTCACACTGCAGCTGAGCGAGCCACGGGTGCTAGCCATGTCCCCGGTCGCCTGAGGGGAGCAGGGTCAGGTAGGAAGGTGGGGACAGCAGAGGAGGGGCTCCCTTTTGCTCTGCGCTCCTGGAGGCACCTTACAAACACCAGCACACCCTGCTGCAGGGAGGACTGGGGGAAGCCTGCCCCCAGCACCCGAACCCCCTCTGCTAGCACAGCCAGCGCCTCCTGGGAGGGGACCGGTGCTTGAGCCCAGGACTGACTGGGTCTAGCCTTGTCTTGGCTCAGGGTCCCCAGCCCCAAAGGGCCCCCCGCATTCACCTGCAGACGCAAAGCACTGCAGCCAGCACGCAGGCAGGCGGCACGGGGACACCGCCTGCACCCCAGGCATCAGCCAGAGCATGGCTGGGAGCCCAGGGCACGGTGGCCTCAGAAGGACCCAGCCAGAAGGCGTCTGTCCCAGCCCCTCATTCCTCTTCCCAAAACTGCCCCTGCCACCAAAGCGCAGGGCCACCCCTCTCCCCAGGGAACCCACAACCAGGACCAGGGGGGCTACAGACGAGAGTTGGCTTTATTCACGGACACGGGGGCAGCTGTGTCACTGGCAGCTGCCCTCGTATTGCACATCCAGCGACGGGAGGCGGGGGGATATCCATGCCACGTCACAACATAGCGTCGGCACTACGGGACCTCAGGGAGGGTGCGGGCACCGTCACCACCCAGCAGGCTGGGGAGCGGGCTTGGGCACCAAGGGTTCACAAAGGCAAAAGACCCGTCCACCCATAGATAGAGATATATATATAAAAAAAAATAGTTCCACGATGACCAGAGCAGAACCACGGGGACACGCGTGCAAGCAAAATGTACAGCAGCCCGCGAGCAGGTAAACATGCTTCGTACGGACACAGACACGCTGGGACGCAGCCGGGGTTTATGGCGCTGGGAGGGATACAGAGCGATAAACCCGGGCTTCACGCACACACACACACACACACCAGCCCTTGCGGGCAGCGCCCGCGGCTCGGCCACGCGCCGGGGCTCGGGGGCTTGGACACGGCGGGTTTTTCTCACTGCTAGACATGGTACGGAGACATGGACGCAGTCCCTTGGAACGGAACTGGAGGAAGAACTTGTGAGCGAACAGGGCAGGGGCACCCCTGCTCCTCCCCGGCACGTGGGCACCGGCCAGGGCCGGCTGGGGAGGAGCAGGGGGCTACCGGCGGTTCGTTGTGCTGCTGGTGGAAGAGGCGAGGATGGGGATCCATTATGCCTCTGGCTCGTATTCCTGGTATTCCTCCTGTTGGATGGGGAAAGAAAGAGCCGGTGAGAGAGCTCAGGTGGGGCACGAAGCCCCTGTCCCCCCCAGCCCCCTGCCAGCCCGCCCGCGAGGCGGCAGGGCTGCGTGCCTGGGGCACCCGGGAGCAGGCAGGCTCCGGGCTTTGCTCCGGACAGCGATGGCCACCGGTGTGCCGAGCACTGGCACCCCGTGCCCTCCGCAGTGCCCTGCGCCCCGCTGCCACCCCGTCCCCTCACCTGTGGGGGCTCCTCGTAGTTCTCCCCCTCCGGCTCCAGCAGCGGCTCGACCAGCGGCTCCTCAACAGCCTCCTGGGCCACCTCCTCTGGCTGGGGGTGAACCGGGGGGGTCAGTCCCATGCACACAGTCCCCCACACAGCACCCACCCTCCCTGCCCCTGCCAGACACCAGCAACGCACCCGGGATGCTGGGGGCTCGGCGGGGGGTGGCTGGCAAGGGCACCCCGGGCACACACCAGCCCACCTAGCTGGGAGGTGACAGGCAGGGGTCCACGGGAGCAGGGCCTGGGTGTGCGCATCCCTGCACCGCTCCCAGCCCTGGCCCCAGGTGGGTGATGGGCGCTGGCACCGTGTGGGCCCTGTGGGCTCCAGGCACCGGCGGGGCCGCGGGAGCATCCTGCATCCCTGGCAGGGGAGGGTGGTGCTGGGTAACCCCTCCCCGGGGCTGGCAGAGCAGCTGGCAGGAAGGAAAGGAGGGCGGCCGATCCCCCCCGTGCAGCAGCGGTGGTGGCGGTGGCCTCATTTCTTCAGCTGATGCTATTTTGGGCTAAGCTGGAAGCCAGCGGCTCATGGGGACGGCGAGATGCGAAGCCGCTGCCCCTCCCTGCCCCTCCGTTCCCGCAGCTGTCAAGTCACCTCGCAGCCACTGGAGCGATGCGCTGCCGGCCCCGCGCCGCCGGCCGCCATGCAAGAGCCCACACACATACACGTCCGCAGCGGCCACGCACACAGCCGACACGCTCGCAGCAGCAACATCTGCCTGCCCTGGGCACAGGCAGAGCAGCTTGGGACCCTCGGGGTCCCTCCCGCGGGGCTGGGGAGCAGCCGAGGGGCTCCCTGCCAAGCCTGGGGACGTGCCAGCCTCCCCGCGGGCATGGCAGTGGCCGGGGGGGTCTCACCTTCAGGTCCGCAGGGAACTCCTCCTTCTTCACCAGCCCGGTGGCCGCCGCGATGTTGCCAGCGCCCGAGAACGCTGCTTCGCCCAGCTGGGACGCCTGCTCCTTCGCTTTCTCAGCCACTGCAAGAGCCGGGGGTGCCCATCAGTGCCCCACCATGCCAGGGAGGGGTGAACAGCCACGGCTCCATGCCCCGCACCACCCAGGGGGTGCTGGTGGGGAGTTGCTGGGCAGGATCAGGCCCTCCCCGCTTCCCTGCCCGGGCGCTGGGGAGGGGAGGGGGCCGGGACGCTGCTCTGCAGCTGGGCAGGGAGTGTGAGCAGCCGCCGCAAATCCTTCGTTGCGGGCCTTGTTATATAAGAGGCTTTCGCCGGGTGACATCAGCCCCTCAATTAGCCTCCGATCTCGTTAGCGCGGCCACACTCTCGGGGCCAGAGGGTACCGTGGCGGGGAGCCAGAGGGGACCGTACCTGAGGTGACGCCTTGCACCACGCCTTGGGTTTTACTCCCTGGGGGTAGAAAGAGACAGAGATGGGGTTAGAGGGGCCAGCAGCTGGGCTCTGCCACGTGCCGTGCCCAGGACCCTGGCAGGGCTCTGCGAGCCGGGGCAGCATCCTGCCCGCACCCCAGCCCGGCCATGCCGGGGGGCCCAGCACCCGCCTGGCTCCCCGCAAAGCTCCTCCAGTCCCTGCAGGAGCCTGGGCTGGGGCAGCACAGGGCCACCGCCGCATGCCAGGTAGGGCAGAGACCCCAAGGCCCAGCGCCGTGCCGGGGCACAGCCGGGCAGGGTGAACTCCGGCCGTGCCACTGAGCAAAGCCTCCCGCAGGAGCCAGGATCCATATCCAAAGCTGGTGCCAGCATGGCACGGGAAGCTCCACGGCCAGAGCGGCCCGGGGCCGGGTGCTGCCACGGGCCATGCTGACCCTGCCAGGCTCCCTTCGGGCAGAGCGACACCACCTGCAGATGCCAGGGCACTCCACGGGATGGGAGCGGGGTGTCTGCAGGGGCTGCGCAGCTCCTGCAGGCTGGGGCCTCGGGGCGCCCCTTGAGCTGCTGGATCCCCTTCCAGCGCACGCCCCCCTGGGCAGGGTGGGGGTCCAGGGCAGCCCCAGCCCTGCGCCCTCCCTCCCGCTGCAGGCAGGGGTGGCCTCAGCTCCCTCCCCAAGCCCCAGCCGGGCACGCAGCCTGCCCGGGAGCTGCCTCCTCCCCGCCAGCGATGTCTTCCAGGACTTGGCCCTGAACAGACCCCGGCCCCAGGGGCAGCACAGAGGGACCCCCCCGGCCGCTGGCTGGGTGCAGAGGCGATGCCAGCAGAGCCGTGGCGTGGGACACGCTCCAGGGCACGGCCTCTCCGAGGGGGACAAACGTGTCCCCAGCCTCCCTGCTCCCGGCCGGGCACATCCCAGCACGGGGATCACCACCTCCATCGCGGTCCCTCTGCGCTCCTGCCCTAGAGCATCCTCGGGGACCAGCCCCGGCCCTGCCCCTGCCCAATCCTCCTGCCTGCACATACCCTGTGGGCAGGGGGCGGGCAGGGCATTGCGGGCACCGGCCCCTCTGCCCCGGGGCACCCCGCCGGCGGGTGGTCGTGGCGGGGAAGGGGCAGGGGCAGGCAGGGGAGAGGGGAGCGGGGCCGGGGGACCGGTGGGGACGGCGGCGGGGTGGGCAGGAGGACCCAAGGGCAAACGCAGGAGCAGGCAAGGGCAGGCAGAGGGGGCGGGCAGGGGACGGGCAGGGATCTGCCGGGGGGGCAGGCAGGCCGAGCCGGCCCTTACCGACATAGAGGACCCCCTCCTTGGTCTTCTCGGCGGCCTCGGCCACCCCCTGCTTGGTCTTCTCGGCGGCGGCGACCACCCCCTCCTTGGCCTTGGACAAGCCCTTCATGAACACCTCCATGGCGGCTCTGCGGGGAGAGGCCGCACGGCTTCACCCCGCCCCGGCCCCCCCCGGCCCCGCTCCCGCTCCCGCCCCGCGCATCCCCGCCCATCCCCGCACCCCCGCTCCCGCCGCCCGCCCGCCCCCGGCCCCGCTCCCGCCGCCCGCCCGACCTGGCTTCGCTAACGGCGGGGACCGGGGCGGGGAGGGGGGGGCCGGGCCGGGCCGGGCCGGGCTGCGGCGGGGCGGGCTCAGTGCGGCTGTGCCGGGGCCGCGCTGCGCCGCGCTGCGCCGTGAGGAGCGGGGGGGACCGGGCTGAGCCGGGCCCGGCGGTGCGGAGCCCTGCCCGGCCGCCCCCGCCCCGCCCCGCGCCGCTCGGCACCCCCGGGACGGGGCCCGGCGCGTCGCACCTCGGCCCCGTCCCCATCCCATCCCACGCTGTCCCCCCGCTGTCCTGTCCCGGTCCCCATCACGTCCCATCTCCATCCCACCCTCTCCCTGCCCCATCTCCTGATCCCACCCCGTCCTGATCCCATCTCATCCTGATCCCATCCCTTCCTGATCCCATCTCGTCCTGATCCCATCTCGTCCTGATCCCATCCCATCCTGATCCCATCCCGTCCTGATCCCATCCCGTCCTGATCCCATCTTGTCCTGATCCTATCCCATCCTGATCCCATCCCATCCTGATCCCATCTCATCCTGATCCCATCCCGTCCTGATCCCATCCCGTCCTGATCCCATCCCATCCTGATTCCATCTCGTCCTGATCCCATCTCATCCTGATCCCATCCCGTCCTGATCCCATCCTGTCCTGATCCCACCCCATCCTGATCCCATCCCATCCTGATCCCATCCCCTCCCCTCTACAGGCTGTCCCCATCCCATCCTGTCCCCGTCCCACCCTCTCCACGTTCTACCCCGTCCCTACGCCATTCCCATCCTCCATCCCATCCCGATCCCATCCCCTCCTCATCATGTCCTCTTCCCACCTCATCCCACTCCATTCCCATCCCACCCTGTCCCCACCCCATCCAATTCTGATCCCATCCCCTCCCCATCACATCCCACGCTCTCCCCATCCCATTCCATTCCTATCCCATGTTATTCCCATCCCACCCTCCCCATCCCATCCCATCCCCACCTCCAATCCTGATGCTCTCCCTCCCTCTGTACCATCCTGCCCTCCCCCATCTTGATCCCACCCCACACCGTCCCCAGCTTACCCCATCCCACCCCCCCATCCTGATCCCATCCCACCCTGACCCCCCACCCTCATCCCCCAGCTCCCTGCTCTAGGGGGGGATCCCCCAGCTCCCCAGCAGGGCAGGCCTGGCACCCCCTCCCCACCAGCCCACCCTCCCACCCCACCAGCTGCAGCTGGGACGGCTGCCTCATCCCGCCCGCCTGTGGGCACTTAAGAGCCAGGGGCGGCTGGGTGGGAGCCCGTACTGGTCAGGATGGCTACTGGGGAGCAGGTGAGTGCTTGCCCTGTGGGCTGGGCCTGGCAGCCCTGCCATCCCCACCATTCCCTGGGGGCTCCCGGCTGTGGGATCCATGTCATGGGGTGGGGGTGGCCGTGGGGGCTCCTCAGGGCTGTCACTGCTTCCCCAGCGGAGGCAAGAGGAGCGGCGGCGGCGGAGGGCTCAGCAGCAAGAGCTGCTCCTGGCAGAGACCCTGGGCAAGCACCCCCTGCAGAACAGGTATGGGGGGGCCCGGCCTTGGGCAGCCTCTCCCAGTGCTGGGAGGGGGGTGCTGGGGCTGGAGGGGGGCTCCAGCATGGCTGACACACCACACCCCCCCCAATCTCCCCTTCCTCCCCAGGTGGGCACTGTGGTTCTTCAAGAACGACAAGAGCAAGATGTGGCAGGCAAACCTGCGCCTCGTCACCAAGTTCAGCACTGTGGAGGACTTCTGGGCGTGAGTGTCGCACGGGTGGGCGACGTGCCCCCTCCAGAGAGGCCCCGGTGGGGGGTCTGGGCCAGAGGAGGGTGCTGGGGGTCCCTGAGGCACCTCTTCTTACCTGCTTCTGTGTCTTGTCTCTGCCCGGCGCAGGCTGTACAGCCACATCCAGCTCGCCAGCAAGCTCACCTCTGGCTGCGACTACTCCCTCTTCAAGGTGCGACACCCCCTCCGCCGCAGCCCCTTCTCAGAGCCTGCAGCACCCAGCGTTACGGGGGCACGCTGGTGCCGGTGGGGCTGGCAGGGTGCCCTGGCCGCGGGGAGGGGGGGAAGCTGGGCTGGGTGCTCACAGCTCCCCGAGCCGGCTCTGGCCGGGTGCTTGGTGTCCCTGACCACCCCCTTGCCCGTCCCTAGGACGGCATCGAGCCCATGTGGGAGGACAACCAGAACAAGCGTGGTGGGCGCTGGCTCATCACCCTGGCCAAGCAGCAGCGGCACACCGAGCTGGACCGTTTCTGGCTGGAGACGGTGAGTGCGGCCCCGCTTGGGCTGGCCCGCGGGATCCTGGCAGCCGAGCCCCAGCGGGGACGGTCCTGGGCTCCCCTTCTCCTCCCGGCAGCTGCTGTGCCTCATCGGGGAGATGTTTGATGAGTACAGCGATGAGGTGTGTGGGGCCGTCATCAACATCCGCGCCAAGGGGGACAAGATTGCCATCTGGACGCGGGAAGCAGAGAACCGGGAAGGGGTCACCCACATCGGGTAACACAGCTTTGTTGGGGGGCTGTGCGGGGCCAGGTTTGGGGGGAATGGGGGTCCCTGGGCAGGGGGCCGGTGGGAGAAGCGATCCTGCCCCGTTCACGCAGCTCCTTCCCTTCTCCAGGCGCGTCTACAAGGAGCACCTGGGCCTGTCGCAGAAGGTGGCCATTGGGTACCAAGCCCACGCGGACACGGCCACCAAGAGCGGCTCCCTCACCAAGACCAAGTTTGTGGTGTGACTGCGGGGGGAGCGGGGTGCTGCCCGCGGGGTCCCCCTGTCCCTTCCCACAATGAATGGCTGCAGCTGAGCACCGTCTGCGTGTCTGGGGCTGGGTCAGGTCTCCGGCACCCTGGGGTGGCTCTTGCTTGGGGGAGGGGGGTGTCTCCTGGGAGGGGGATGATGCGTTGCCGCGTCCTGCACCCACCGGCTGAGTGAGTGGGGCCGAGAGCACAGAGCTGTCATCGCCCGGGCATCGCTGTGGGCTTGGGGCTCTGCATGCGTCCCCCTGCCTCCCCCAGTGCCTGGGACCAGTGTCCCTCTCCCTGGGGCTGCGGGGGTGTCCCTCTGCTCTGGGGGACCCTGGATGGTCCCCCAGGAGGACGCTGGGCTCTGTCCTCCCCTGGCGAAGGCACGGGCACAGCTCGCTGTCCTGGGAGCCTGGGTGTGGGAGGGGGTACCAGAGCCCAGCTCCTCTAGGTTGGCTCAGCCTGGGGACCTGGTTCCCATCTCTCCCAAGCCCCTGCACCTCAGTGGGACACGGGGCTGCCTTCTCGGGAAGACCAGCCGAGGGCTGCCCACCTCGGGTGGTGTTTGCTCACATCCCCTCCCATGGGCACCTGCAGCACAGGTATGAAGCTTATTTGCTTCCCAAGGGTTTACTGGTGCCGGACCTGCAGATTCACATCCCCAGCCCATTGAGCCCTGGGAGTTTGCTGGCTCCTCCTTTCCACGGCTCACATCCTCTGCTGTCCCTCCTGGCTGTCCTGGCCCTGGCTGCAGAGCGGCCCCCTTACTCCTTCTCCCTGATTCAGCTCAGCCCATGCTGTGCCCTTTAATCTTTTATTTGTGTTTTTGCTTGTTGGGTCTGTCCTTCCCCCCTGCCTCTTCAGGTTCTTGAGGGGGAGCTGCCCGCTCACCTCCTGACAGTGCTGCCTGCACTTCTGGCCTCCCTGCAGCCCTCCTCCATCCCCTCCCGGAGCACCTGGGCAGCTCCAGCTCAGCCCAGGGCTGCACCCTGTCCAGGGCAGCTCCTCCAGCCCATCTGTGCCTCCCTGCAAGCCCAGAACCGGGGCCACTCGTCCCCCACTGCTGCGTGGTGCCTGTGCTGCTGGGGCTGCTGCCTGCACCTGGGGTTTGCAGGGAGCTGGCCCTGCAGGACAGAGCCTGGACTATGTCTCTGCTATTGCAGTTGGTTGAGGCATGTCCAGCCACCGCTCTGCAGGCAGGCGGTGCGGCCATGGCACCCCGGGCCCTTCGGTCCCTGCAGTGCAGCCCCCTGGGCTTCGCTGGAGCGTGCTGAGCTCTGCCCTGTTCAGGGCCGCTGCCATGGCTCCACAGAGACGCATCCTGGGACTCGGTTGCCCTTCTCCAAGGCCACCAGCCCTGCAGCTCTGCCTGCAGCCTGCCTGCCCTTCGCCACTCGCCCCGTGCCAGGCACGCCAGGGGTGAGAGATGCTGCCAGAGAAGGGAGGTCGGAGCTCATCCCTGGCACGCAGCGTACCGGGCCCTGTCCCCGTGTCCTTGTGTCACGTGCTGGCCCTGGGCTGCTTCTCTGCGCAGGTAGAAGGGGGACAGGACCCTGCTGCCTGTAGGGCAACTGGGGCATGGGTGCTGCGGGCCGTGCTGGCCCCATGGCCGGCGGCAGGGAGAGGGGCCCAGAGGCATGGGGGTGGCTGTACCCCCAAGCCTGGGGTGCCTGCAGGCGGGGGACCCGGGGGGTTCTGAAGAGGGGACCCGGGCGCAGGGTCCGCCTGCCCCGGCTGGGGCTGGGGGCTGCAGCCTGCCCTGCCTGCGGTCGGTCCGGACCGGCAGCGCGTGCCAAAAGGCGGGCAGCCCGGCTGCTGCCTGCACTGCCTGCCCCTCGCCACGCGATGGTGCCGCTCGCCCGGCCTTGGCCAGCTCCGACACGGCAGGGCTGGCACCCTGCCCTGCCTGCAGTGGGATGCCGTCCTGCCTGCAGTGGGGGGGGGACACACGACAGAGCTGCCCAGAGGCAGGCAGGAGCCACGCGTGGGGCGCGGGTTGTGGGGCTGGAGGAGTGCGTGGGGTGCCCAGACCTCCATCCAACGCACCCTTAATGCCCCCCCCCAGCAGTGGCAGTGCAAAGGGGGCGTCCCTCTGTCCGTCCCTCTGTCACTCCAACCCACTCCTCTGCCTGGCGTGGCCCCCCCATCGCCCCCCCCCGGCCAAGGTTACCGGGGGGGGTTGGTGGCGGAGGCTGCCAGGGTTCATTGCCATCCACGTGCAGCCGCGGTGGGATTTCATTTGATCGGAAAAGTAATAGGGGCCATTTATCTCCGTGGCTTTATGGGCTCCTGGTAGCCCCACAGCCCAGCCAGGCCAGGGGCTGGTGGCTGGCGGTGCCCACCTGGAGGCCATCGCATCCCCCACCCTTTGGCTCCATCCTTGGCTCCTGCACCTCGGGGTCCCTGCCTGGGAGGGGAAGAGGGTGCTGAGAGGTGGAGGGCACGTGGGGACCCCCCGGGTGGGCACAGCGGTGGCCGGGAGCCACCCAGTGAGCACAGCAGTGCCAGGACTGCCCCCGGCCTGTCTCACGCCGGGCAGCTGTCCCAGCTGGCAGCCGAGCTGGCAGCCCTGTCAATAATCATAATTAAAAATTAATACTAATCAAAAGGGAGAGGCAGATGGCAGCAGACACGCGGCAGGGCTGCAGGTGGGGGCGGGGGGCACTGGGGCCAGGGGGGCCCATGAGGACAGGGATGGGGGGGCCAGGGGAGCCATGGGGTGCGGTGGGGCAGGAGGGTCAGGGTGCCGTGGGGTCCGGTGGGGATGGGGGGTGCAGGGTAAGGGATCCATAGGGCACAGCAGCGATGGGGATGTGGGGCCAGCGTGGCTGTGGGGCACAGCGGGGACGGGGACAGCAGCACAGCGCTGGCCTGGCACAGGGATGGGGACCCGTGTCCCCCTCTCCGGGTGGGTGGCGCAAGTTGGTGGTGCCGGGCGCCCGCCCAGGGTCACCTTGCCGGCAGCTGACGTGCAGCCAGGGCTGGGTGATGCTGGTCCGCACCTCGGCTCGGCAGGCTGCCAGCCTGGCCTCTCCCTGCACCACCGTCTCTGATGGCTCCGGCAGCAAGGACGGATCCTGCCTCCTGCCCCCAGCACGCACCCAGTGCCAGGCTGGGTGCAGGCACCCATCCTGCTGTGACAGGTGGGTGCTGCAGGGTTAAAATCCCCCAAAGTAACTAAGGAAAGAGCTGCTGGCTCCGTGGAGCGTGGGCCGGGGAAGAACAGGCAGCGCTGGCTCACTGTGGGAGTGGGCAGGCAGCGCGGCTGCCGGCGCTGGGGCTGTGCCACACCATTCCCGTGGTGCCTGCGCCCACCTCCCTGCCCCACCGCCTGCCCAGGGGCCACGGGGATGCTCTGGGCCCTGGCAGAGGTGACGTGGGCATGCAGGGGACCTCCAGCCCTGGGTACTGCCAGCATCCCCGGGGGGATGGGCGCCCATGAGGTGCCCTGTGCCCTCCCTGCCCACCCTGCTGGGCCCTGCCCAGGGCGCAGGCTGAGCTCACCTGCCATCCATGAGCACCATGGCGTGCGATGAGGGGTACCCAGGGTGAGGGGTACCTACAGCGCACTGTTCCCATGACAACCTCCCCGGAGACAGCAGCCACTGCGGGAGAAGTGGGAGGCGAGGGGCCCACAGACCCCTCCACGCTCAGGCACCTGCGTGGTGGGACTCAGCAGGGCGCAGCAGAGGGGCTGCACCCATGGGTCTTGCTCCCGGCCTTGGGCTCTGCCTGCCCCATCCTGCTCCCTGCCCACTGTCCCTGCAGTGTGGGGCAGGCAGGCATGGCGGTGCTGGCGCTGCCCACCCGTGCTGGGTTTGCATGGGGGGCTTGCAGAGCAGGGTTTGCACGGTGGGATTTGCACGGTGGGGTTGGCATGGAGGGGGTCTGCACGGAGGGGAAGGGGTTAAGTGCCTGCAGGGTTGTCCCCAGTGCCAGCAGCAGAGGATGGGGGGAGAGGGGGACAATATCTCCTGCCCTGCGCCACAGGGAGCCTGTACCTGAGAAGGGTCCCTTGCTGTCACTTCTCATCTGCATGACAGTGGCAACCAGGCTCCTGCAACACAGCTGAGCACTCTCCTTCCCCCGCAGGGACGCAGGGACGGGCTGGCACTTCCCGCTTGGCAGAGGCAGGCAGGAGCAGTGGGCGGGTGGGTTGGGGACAGGGATGGGGACAGGGACAGGATCGCGGCCACAAACCTGCAGGCATCAGACTTTCAGGCCTGGCTGCGGCACGGTGCTGTGGCAGGCTGCAGGCAGTGCCCACCGCAGGCACAGCTGACCCCGCCACTCTGCCCTGGGCCCCCCTGGCCACCATCACTTTGGGGTTTGCTCTGCTGGCCCTGTGCCCTGGCCTGGGTGGCCCTCAGCTGGCTGGCACATCCCCACGGGGCCTGGTCCCCCCGCCCAGGCGCCGTGCCCAAGCTGTCCCTGAGCCTCCACCATGGGCATGGTGCAGCCCGGTCCCTCGGCTCCCCCAGCCGATGCCACCAGCACAGAGGGACCAGCCTGCTCCTCCCGCAACACAGATGCATCCCAACAGCTGGGAAAGGGGGGGCTCCATTAGCACCCCAATGTCCTCCTGGCATGGCACAGGGACCGGCCGCTCTCCTGGCTCGGGGAGCAGCCGCCAGCTCTGTGGCTGCCAGGACGCAGGGCACATGGCGGGCAGTGCCACCGGTGCCTGTCCTTTCCCTCCTGGCCCTGTGCACCCCAATGTTCCTTTGCAAGGGGCTGGTGATGCTGCAGCCCCCAGCCAGCCTCCTGCCAGCACCCAGCCGGGGGGCTGCCAGGCTCCCTGCCCGGCTCCCTGCCCACCCACCTCAGCGCCGCGTCTCTGGCTGGGAGGGCTGGTGTTTCCCAGGCGGTCGATGCGCCCATCGATCCCGCACCGCTCCGTCGGCTGCTCTCCCACCGCCCTGCTAATTAATTGTCTGCTGCTGCTGCTGCTGCGGGAGCGCCGGGCACCCAGGATGCCTGGGCTGCCTGCACCCTGCTCTGCCTGCCCTGCCTGCCCTGCCTGCGAGCTCACAGCCCCTGCCCTACACGGGGTCTGGAGGCTCCGTGGGAGCTGGCACCCACCTCGGACCCACGCCTGACCCACCTGTGCCACAGAGGGGGGGGCTGTGTCAGGATGGGGAGGGGGCTGGCAGGCCCTGGGCTGTGGTGAGGTGCACACGGGGCTGGGGGGGGTTGGGGGGCAGCACATGGTCCCTTTCAGCCCTGTTGGCTGCCCATGTCCAGGACACCCTCACGCTGCTCGCAGCCGTGCCCGCCCCAGCTTGTGCCAGCCCCCAGCCAGGCGTGGGGACAGGGACGGGGACGCTGCCTTTGTGCCGGGCTGTAATGAGATTTCTGCTTGGCTGCCTGGATAGAAAATCCCAGCCGGAGGATGCGAAAAGCCTCTCGGAGCCCTCCTGCCCCTGCCCACCCTGGGGCATCTGGAGGTGCCCCTGCCCCAGCACCCACAGCGCTGCCGGGGAGGTATCGGCACCAGCTCTGGCTTGGGGCACCCGCTGCGCTGGCTGGCACGGGGCACCCATGGGATGCAGAAGCCAGCAGCTTCGCTACCTGTTCACCCCACTGCCCCCGTCCCAGCCCCACGCTGCCACCGGTGCAGCCACCGCATGCCCAGGCCGGGGGTGCCAGGCACACCCCTGGGGACCCCGGGCCGCACAACACCACCATGCCCACCCTCCGTCTGCCCGGGCGCAGGCACCAGCACCCCAATGCCTCTGGCCGCTGCCGCTCTCCGGTGAGGTCCTGGTGCTGTGGCACCACGTCCGCAGGACCCGTGTGTGCAGGGTGGCACCGCGCCGTGCCCCGGCCCCTCCAGCCGCCCCCTTTTCCCCAATGGCAGCGGCAAATCCGTCTCCTTAAAAAGCGGGGAGCGGCTCTGCGGGCGCTGGGGGCTGCAAGGAGCGGGCTGTGCCGGGACGGGCTCTGCCGCGTGTCTTCATGGAGCCCTTCCCGCCCCTGGCGCTGCGCGCCGTTAATCTACTCTTGCAAATGGCTAATTTTGAAAATCCTCTTATCAGAATTAGGTCCTCAACATCCATATTTATTTACTTTTCATTTTCATAATCTTTCTGTTCCTCATGCAGCTGGGCTTGTTCTGGGGCTCCTGGCTCCTTGGCCGAGCATCCCTGTGCAGGATGAGGCCCAGGATGTCCCATGTGTGCTGTGCCATGCCATGCCATACTCTGGCACGTGTCCCTTGCACAGCACACGTGTTCCTCGCACCCTCGGCTCTGCCATCGACACCAGTAGTGCCAGTGCCCGCTCCCCGCCAGAGCACCCTCCTGGCCCCAGCACCCTGCACATCCCGGTCCCTGCCTGGCGCCCGGGTCCCGGCCGCATCCTGCTCACCGGGCCATGCATTGGGCATTGTTTATTCATCAGCACCTTCCCTGTTGGTAACTCAATTAGGCAGACGGCGGTTTTGCTAATACAATGGTGTTTAATATTCGACTTCCTTAAATACCACAAATGGATGGGGAGGCAGCACAGGGGCGATCCATTATACATGAGCTCAAATACTTATTTAAATATTTGATGGGAGTTTAGAAAATCTCGGGGTTGGCCTTGCCCGTGGCTGCCAGGGCCGGGCAGGAGGTCGGGCATGGCACGGGCAGGGGCTCTGCCGGAGCCTGTGATGGGTGGGAGCTGCTTCGCCTCGGCCGGCCCGGCTGGACGTGGCACCCAGGGCACGCGGTGAGAGGGGAGCGGTGCTGGGGCAGTGCCGTCCCCAGGGAGGTGGCAGCCACAGCCCGCGGAGCCCAGGTACCACCGCCCGGGTACCGCCACCCGGGTACCGCTGCCCACCGGGTGATGCCCTCCCTCCACCCCAATCCAATTTCTTTTGGGAGAAAGCCTTGGCACAATGGCTGCAGCACATGGCTGAGCCATGACCACGGTGCGCTGGAGAAGAGAATTAATTTTTAATTCCATCTTAATTACTCTGAGTAATAATCCATTTACAGCACCCAGTGGGGCCAGTGGTTCCGGTCTCCCCCCGGGGCTGCAGTGGTGGCAGGACACCCAGGTGCTGAGCACACTGTGCCGGGGGCACCAGGCCGGGCACTGCTCTCCCCTCCTTGAAGCCCCCAAGTCCCGTGGATCCCCAGACGCTGTGGCCTCTCGTGTCACCCCAGCGGGTGTCAGGGGTCCCAGGTGTCCCCATGGGCATGGGCCGGGCTGGCACAGCACCGGCAGCAGCGGGGTTTGGGGCTCTGGTGGCTGTGGAGCAGGATCCGGCTCATCCACCCCCTCAGCTCCTCCTCGGCAAGAGGGAAAGGGAGCGGAATTGAAAGTGATCTCCCCAATCTGTATTAATTAGAGTCTATTAACTCGTCAGCGTGCCCTGCCGCTTCCAAACTGACGGCCCGGCCACGCCAGCCCACAGCGCAGGAGGGACAGGCAGGGTGACGCCGCGCAGCCTCGGCACGGCACCCGCACGGCACCACACGTCACCGGCACATGGTGAGGGAACCGGGCGAAGCCGGGGCAGGAGCGGGCACACCCAGCACCCCCGGGTGGGCAGGCGGCAGCGCAGGCAGGGTGCAGTGGGCGCCCGAGCAGTGGGAGTGTTGTTGCTGGCACCGCTGGCGCAGCGCCAGGAGCGGGAGCTGGAAGCCGTCCCGGGAGAGCGGCGCAAGGAGCAGATGGGGCTGGCACCACGCCGGGGACCCCGAGCCCCCTCCTCACTGCGCTGCCCCAAGGTGGCCCTGGGCTGGGTGCCCCAGGGGCGTGGGTGCCATCTACACCAGGTACCCCCTCCTTGCCGTGCCCCAGCGCCTGGCTGGGGGGGTCCGGCCGCCACGGGAGCCTGGGCTGAGGGTCCCAGCCCTGCAGTGGAGCTCACCCCGGTTCCCATGGCAGCCCCCCGGGAGCTCACGTGCGGCGCAGTGACTTCAGCAGGAGCAGATGGAGCCGCGAGGAGTAAAAACATCCTGTTTCCATGCAAATGCCACCAGTAATAATGAGCCAGCCTGAAGGAGGGTGGTTATTGCCATGCAGGGGCTCTGCCCACGGGGGGCCGGGGGTCCCCTCTGCCAGCTGGCACCCACCAGTGCCCGTGCGGGATGTGCCGGGGCTCGGGCCACTGCCTGCGGCAGCGCGGCAGAATGGGAGCGGGCACCCATGGGTGCCACCCCGTGTGACCTGCCCTGCCTGTGCACGTGGCCGGTGCACGCCCGTATGGGCACAGGAGGTCCCCAGCAAGGGGGTGATGATGGGAGGTGGCTCTGGCCTCACCCCGGGGCTGCGCTGCCGCTGGCCTCGGCTCTGCCCGGCACTGCCAGTGCCGCACCGGGGCGGACGGAGGCCGCGGTACAGCCGGTGCCACCTGGGAGAGCCGCGCTGGCTTCACACCTGCTTCAGCTCTCGAAGGTGTCAGAGCGGTTGTTAATTGCTCCTGGAGCTGCTAATGGAATTATCGCTTCGCGGCGCTGGGAGCCGCTGCCCGGCCCTGCCCCTGCCTGGCCCCCGCCGCTGGGAACAGGGGGCTGCTCGGCACCGCTGGCGCGGGCTCTGGCTCCCACAGAGTTCGGGGAGCACCTCGGGCACCCCAATGCAGCCTCACCCCCCTTCGCCCCTCGCCCACGCTGCAGCCCGCCTGCCGGTGATGGCAGTGCTGCTTGCCGGGCACCTTGGCTGGGTGGCACCGGTGCCTGTGCCACCCCCTGTGCGCAGGGACGGCGCGGGGAGGGAAGGGGCCACATCCTGCAGCCAGGGCAGAGCCAAATCCCCTGGGAGAAGCTGGGGGTGGGGGGGGGGGGGGAGCTTGGGACCAGACCCCCATGCGCAGTGGTGAGGTGGGGCCCCATGGGTGGCACACGTTTCTGCCAAGACGGTGGCCCCGCTTCCGTGACATTTGCCAGCACAAGCCACTGCACTCACCCACCGGAGCCGCGGGGGCTGGAGGGTGCCGGCAGGACCCTCGTCTCCTGGGGTTGTCCCCCGCACCCACCCGTGGGGTGCCAGGCTGGGCTGGGGGACCCTTGGGCATCACCTGGGAGGCAGCAGGGCCTCGGGGGAGAGCAGGGTGCGGGGTGGGTGCTGTGCCGGGGCGGGGGGCTACCATGCCGGGGGGGGGGGGGGGGCCGTGCAAACCAGGGGTGCTGCTGCGCTCGGGGAAGGTGCGGACCCCCAGGGCCGGGCCGGGGGGGGGGGGGGTGCAGAGGAGAGGGGGTGCGGTACCGGGGGTGCGGTACCGGGGGTGCGGGGCGGGGGGCGGCGGCGGGGGCGCGCCCAGCTGTTGCGCCGTCCCTTCCGCGGGCGGGTCCGCGTTCGCCGGCCCCGCATTGGCGGCGCCCGGGCGGAGCGGAGCGGCGCGGCGGCGGGCGGCAGCAGCGGCGGGGCCGGGCCGGTGGCGGTGGCGGGGCCGGTGGCTCCATGGCCCGCTGAGGGCGCCGCGGAGCCCGGCCCGCCCTGCTCCCTCGCCCCGCGCCATGGGTGCGCGGCCGCGCCGCCGCCGGGCCCCCGCCGCCGCCGCCGCTGCCGCCGCGCCGGGGCCGCTCGGTGCCCTGCTCGCCGCTGCCCTCCTCGCCGCCGCCGGTGAGTCACCGGGCTCGGGAAGGGGGGGGGGAGAGCGGCGGGGACCCGGCACCGAGCGCTGGGCAAGGTCACCCGGGGAGCGGCGTCCTGCGGGGAAGCGGGTGCCCTCCCGGGGCCGTTCCCGGTGCGGGGTGCCCCCCGCTCGGCTGCGGGGTACCGGCGGGGGGGGGGGGGGATGTCCGCGGGGTGCCGGCTGCCCTCCCGGGTAGGGGACGTGCGCCCCTGCCCCACGGCAGGCACCGCCGCCCCATGCCCACGCATGGCCGCACACGCGTGCCCAGCCCGGCACTGCCCCGGCCGCTGCCCGCACTGGGGGGGCTGGCACTCGCCGGCACGGCTCCGCTCCCCCGGGGCCCTGCAGCCGACCTGCCCCACGCACGGGGTCCCTGCCCCACGCACGGGGTCCCTGCCCCACTCAGAGCATCCCTGTCCCACGCACAACATCCCTGCCCCACGCCCAGCATCCCCGCCGTCCCCATCACCCGGGGGGACCGTGGAGAGGGGGGACAGCCTGGAGGGGTGCTGTCACCCCGCGTGGGTGGCCGTGGCGTGGGGCGGGGGGGGCGGTGCGGGGCTGCGTCGGTGTTGCTGCAGCCGCGGACGGTCCGGAGCCCGGTTGTCCCCGGCTCTGCCTCCCCTGCGGGCAGGAGCCGGTGCGGGGGGGAGCGGCTGGACCGGAGCCCCGGGGCTGAGCGGCAGCGGGGCCGGGCCGGGGGGCCGGGGGCGGGCGGGGGGTGCCCGGGGCTGGCGGCTGGCGGCGGGTGTCACGGCAGCCTGGAAGTGGCGGCTGCAGACAAAGGACCGGGCTGGGGGCGGGGAGCTGCGTGGGGCTGGACGTGCACTCTGCGGGGGTTCCGGGGGGGGGACACCCCCTCTGCGTCCTGGGGACCCGGCCCACCGACCCTCCGACCGCCACCGGAGACGTCCCCGAGCCTGGCCTGGGTGCGCTGGGTGGGCACGGCGGGCACCCGGGGGGGCTGCAGCCCCCCGTGCTCCCCGCACCCGGCCTGGCAGCCCGGGGACCCCACGCCCAGCACTCCCAGTATGGCCCCGTCTGCAGGGGGACACTGCAGAGCCAGCGAGGTGGGTGACACAGTGGGTGGGCACCCCTTGGGTGCAGGGGACCCCATATGGAGGGTGCTGTGGGTACCGACCCCCAGCTGGGCACGGAGCACTGCTGTTCCCACAGCACCCGTGGGGCCGTGGTGACCCACAGACGGAGGTGGGGGACAACGGGACAGGGGGTGCGCCAGGCCACCCCACGCCGGCTCTGCGGCGGGAGGTGTGGGGGGGCCCGGCCGTGCCAGCACTGACTCGGGGCAGCGCGGCGCAGGAGCTCGTCCCCGCCGCTGGCTTGGCAGGCAGCTCACAGCCGGCCGCGGCGCGACTGAGCCCAGCCACCTGCGCGGCCGCCGCTCGGCACAGACGTGGCAGGTCTGGGCCTTTGCGCACTGGGTGCTGCTCCAGCCTGGCATGGCATGGCACGGCATGGCACGGCAGGGCACCCAAGGGTGCCGAGGCACAGGTTAGGGACAGGGGAACCCAGGTATCCAGGCGATGGGTCCCTGCCTGCAGCCATGGTGGAGCATCCCCGGTGCGGGCTGCCTGCTCTGCTGCTGGTGCCCGCAGGGGAAGGGCGAGAGCTCACCGGCGGGCAGCAGTGTGGGGCGAGCACCCGAGGCACGGGGGCTGCCCACCCTGACTGCCGCGCTGGCACGTGGACAAGGGTGCAGGGACAGGGTCCTTCCCCGGAGCTACCCCTGGCCCAGCGCTGCCATGGACCCTTCCCCTTCCCCTTGGCATCTGCGGCAACCGGTGCCAGGCCCCAGCGCATCTCCTGCCCCCGGGCTGGCACTCGCCCCAGCGAGTGTGACCCACACTGGCACCCACCCCAGCTCCGGCGCCACACACGAGCCACACGGTGCCGCCGGCTTCACCGGGCTGCCGGGGACCCTCAGGCTCCAGTGGGCAGCCCCCAACCACTGCACCCCACGACGTGGTGCCCTGCAGCCTGGCCCCCGAGGTCGCTGCATCCCATCAGCACCCCACAACCTGTGCCTGGCTGGGCACCGGTGCCTCCGTGGGGTGGGCAGGAGGGCAGGGCGGCGGGCAGCGCTGGCGCGCGCCGGGCAGCCGGGAAGCTGCCGTGCCGGCTGTCAGCGCGAGCACGCGGCAGACGCAGCCCGCCCAGGGCTGTTTGTTCTGGCTCGGTGCCACGCAGGGCTGGCACTACATCAAACCGTGCGGAGCCTGGCAGGTGCTTGCAGGAGGGGACCGGGGCGCTGGCGGTGCCGTCAGGGGCTTGGCACCCCCAGCATCACTGCGGGCACCTCACTGCCATGGGTGCGGCTGAGCGCCCATCCTACCTGGGTGGTCAGCAGCGCCCAGGACCACCCCGGGACTGGTGCTGGTGACCGAGGGATGATGGCACGGGGACGTCCCGCCGTGCCCTGCCCTGCTCCCTCGGTGCCAGCACCGCTCCAGCTGTCGGCACCATCTCTGCTCCGTGCGTCGCGTGTCTGCCCAGGGGCAGGCTGGGGTGGGCTGGCTTCAGACAGTGCAAACTGGGACCCCGTCCTCATCACAGTCAGGCCCAGTTGCCCAGTACCCCTTGTCCCTGCCGCCTGCCCGCTCTTTGGGTGCTGCTCCTGGGTGGGTGTCGGGCAGATCACATCCCACCCTGGCCCCCCCGAGACCCTGCCCAGCCTGGGGCTCCTGCCCGCAGGATGGAGGTCTGGGGTCCCAGCCCCCTCCAGCCGCAGGGTTATGGGGTGCCGGGGCTGCCATCACAGCCACGCACCACCCATGAGTGGGAGCGGGGGAGGCCGCAGGGCCGGACCCTGGCACCCAGGACCATTGCGTGGCTGGAGGGGCCTTCCCCCGCCCCCCACCCGGCTCCCCCCTGACTCCAGCAGGGATGCGGGGCTGAGGGTGACCTTGACTCTCCTCTCAGCGGGGCCAGGGCTCAGCGGGAGCATTTGCTCTTCACTGTCAGTTAAAGGAGAGCTGGGAAAGCCACTTGGCTCCCCGGGCTCGGGATCCCAGCGACAGCCCCAGCACATGGGGCTGGGCCAGTCCCATTCCCCCCACACCATCCCAGTGCCAGACTGGGGGAGCCCCCCTGGTCCCCCACCGAGCCGGGGCCAGGATGGGACCCTCTCCCCGTGCAGTGCTGCTGGTTGGCACGGCTTGGGACGGGTCCCCTGGGCACGCTGGGTCTGTGTGTGCCACGGGGCTGAGAGGGGACTAGCTCCATGGGTGCCCGCGGAAGGGTGCCCAGCACTGGGTGCCAGGGCCGGTAGCCCCCAGGCAGGCAGAGGTGGTCCCTGGGGAGGGGCTGCCACCCCCAGCTGCCTTTACTGGCACCGTTGTCCCCAAACCCCGGGCACAGGGCGGTGTGGGCCAAGCTTGGGCATGTCTGGGGCCATGCAGCCCCCTTGGCGGGTGCTGGGGTGGGCCGAGGGCGCAGCCCGCCGGGAGCCCTGCCCGCCCTGGCACATGCTAATTGCATGTAATGGGGAGAGCGTTATCAGCTCAAATCCGTAATTAGGCAGCTCTATTGTCATGCAAACCCGCCTGACTAATTCATTCATAACGAGCACTCGCTTAATCAGCGCCCAGACGCTGCCACGCGCTCGCTGGGAGACATGCACCCTTGGGCCCCCGCCGCCTCCACCCGGCCTCTCCCGTGGCCGTGGGGCTGGCACATGTGGGGCACATGCATGGGGGGCCAGGGCAGCGGCCGGCTGGTGGAGAGGTGAGGGAAATTGGGGACGCGGTCCTGGGGCAGGCGGGGGAACCCCCGGGGGCACCGTGCCCGTTGGAGCACAGGGGACGATGCGTTGGCACTCTGTGCCCATCGTCGTGTTGTTCCCGGTGCTCGCCACGTGCCAGGCTGGCCGGGAGCCGGGCTGTGCTGCCCGGTGTTGGCATCCGACCCCGCTGGCTCCCTGCCCGGCCGGGGCTGGCACGGCTGGCGTCACCATGGGGGCTGCGCGGGGTGGGGAGGTGGGTGCAGGGGGAGCGTTTGCCGATGCTTGGATGCCCCACGTGAGTGTTGGAGCCGCCGCGGGCAGCTGGGCAGTGCCAGGCAATTCCACAGCCCCTGGCTGGGCATCCCCTGAGGGCAGCACCGGCTCATCGCGGCTCCGAGCCAGCCTCTCCCAGCAGGATGGTGCCCGGCTCAAAGCCTCAGATGAGCTTTTTGATGGTGGTGAATCATGGCAGCTCCCCTCCTCTGCGTCCTGCAGAGAGCAAAGTGCCAGCGGTGGGGACCCCTGTGTGCAGGGCGATGGGCAGGGCTGGCACCCCCAGGCTTCCCTGGGCACCGCTGGGCATCCTCTGCCCTCCCCCTGACGCCCAGCCTTCCCTCGTTTAGGCCAACGCAATCAGCAGCAATTATTGCTTTAATTACCTGCTGCTGGGGCGCAGGCCGGGCGCCGGAGAAGTGCGAGGAAATCTTTCATGTTAATGGCGTGCCAGGCCTGGCGCGGGCGCGATGGATGGGGCGCCAGCTGGGATTGAATCTGCTGGCTGCAAAGGCTGTGGGGATTTGGGGAGGTCCCCGGAGGGGGGCACAGCCAGGGAGGGCAGGTGCTGGTGTCGAGGTCCCCACTGCGCCAGGCAGGGGTGCAGGCAGGGGACGGGGGGCAGAGGGAGGCTGGGGCAGGGCTGCTGGCAACGGCTCGGTGCCGTGCTGTGGACAGCCGATGCGCTGGGCCCGGCTAGGCAGCAGCGTTCGCGGCGGACCCGTGCCATCGGAGCACTCTCCTGCTGCAGGCAGCTGCCTGCTCCCTCCCGGGGGCTGCTGTGCCGAGCGGGCACACACCGGTGTGCCGGTGCCGGGGCTGGCGCTGCTGCAGCCGCCGGCGGGCAGCCTCTCTTCGCCAAGAACACGCTGACCTTCCCAGCGTCTCCCGGCGGCAGGCACAGAGGCACCCGGCTGCTGCTCTTGGCCCTGCCGGTGAGCATGGCACCGGTGCTGGGTGCCGAATCAGCCCCTGGGGGACCAGAGGGACCAGGCTGGGGGGGCACCCACTGGCATGTGGTGGGTCCTGGCAGTGCCCCCCCAAGCTGGGCAGCGAGGCTTCCCGCAGTCTCTCCCTGCCCAGTAGCACCAGTTCACCTGCTGTTTCTGATGCTGGGGGGCCCAGGCGCTATGGTGGGGGGCCAGGCGCTATGGTGAGGGGCCGTGCGGCCACCCGGGGTGGCAGCGGCTGGAGGGCATGGGGAGCAGGGGGCTCTGCGCAGGGGGAGCGGCTGGGGGTCCTGCAGTGCTGGGGTGAAGGAGGGTGCTCAGAGCCCGTAGCGGGGTGCCCCCATCCCCTCTGCACCCCGAGGTGGGTGCCGCAGCCCCGCTCCCCGGCCCAGCCCCCAGCACCCTGCCCCTTCGCCAGGCCTGCCGGCACGCTCCTTAGCCCATGTGGGTGGGGGATAATTGATAATAAAGCCCTGCTTAATGCACTGGCTTTACCGGCCGTGATTTATCAGCGCTGGTAGCCAACCACGCTCCCAATTACCCCTCCAGCTGCCGAGACAGTGGCTCGCTGCAGCCGTGCCTCTGCCACGGTGGGTGGGGGGGTCCTGGGGGCGAGCAGGACCCCACACCCTACTGTCCCCCGGTCCCCGTCCCTCATCCCCACCGAAGTTCCCCGGTTCCCTTTGCCAAGGTGACATAAGCATCTCGCCTGTTTCCATGGCAACGCAGCGGCAGGTGAGCGGCGAGGCCGACGCGGTGCGGGAGCCGCCACAGCGCCGCGTGGGGGGCCGCTGCCCACGGGGCACCCACGCTGCACCCGCGCCCACGGGCTGGGGGTGCCCACGCTGTGTGGGGTGTCTGTGGCGTGGGAGGGGGACCCACGGTGCGTGGGGGTGGCTGCAGGGGGAGGGTGCCCGCGGGGCATGGGGCACCCACGGTGCGTGAGATGCCTGTGGTGTTTCGGATAGCCGTGCTGCGTGTGGTGCCTGCGGTGCGTGGGGTGCCCGTGGTGCATGGGGCGCCCACACCGCAGCCCCTCCACTCCCTCGGCAGGACCCCAGGCCAGCTCCGGCCTCCTGGCCGTGCCGCATGGCTTTGTCCACGACCGCACCACAGCGCAGAGCCCCGCCGGTGCCCAGCGTGGTGCCAAGCAGCAGGATAGCCTCCCACCCCGGGGCTCTGCGGGGCGCCTGGCAGCCCCCCCGGCTCTGCCGCTCGCTGCATGTCCCCAGCTTCATTTGCTGCCCGTGGTCCCACGCCGCCCGCAAGGCACCCGACACCCCGGCTGGGTGCGGGCACCCAAGGGTGCCCAAGCAGGAGGTGCGGCGGTGCGAGCTGCGGGTGCTGCGGCGAGCTGTGCCGCAGCCGGCACTGGGGACGGCACCGCGCTGGGGACTGCAGCGCCTGTCCGCGCCGTGACCCCCCGGGCCGGCCCCGGGCTGTGGCTGGGGGGGTCGTTAAACCAGTGAAATATGAAATGCCTGTATATCCCCGACAGGGGTTTTAATTAAATTAATTGCCAGCGACATTGTAAAAGTGCTGATGGGGTAATAACCGGCGCGTTATGGTGGCCGTTTATCTTCCCCGCGTAAATTAGCTGCCGCACCTTGCCCGTCCCGGCGGGCATCGCGGCGGGCTCACTCGGCACCCGCTCCCCGGCTCGGAGGGGCCTGATCCAGCTGGGGGGAGCAGCGGGGCCCGAAGCCCCCCGAGGGACTCAGCCAGGGCCTGAGGGACTCCCGTGTCCCCGTGTCCCCATCCCCATTGCGCAGGCGGCTGTGCCAGGCGGGAGCTGGCCGGGGTGGGCATGGGCAACGGGGGTCCCGCGGGTGCGTGGGGGGCGGCGGGCGGTTGCCAAACGCAGGCACTTAATTACTGCGCATTCCATCCCATTTAATTGCTTATTAAATCCTAACCAGCCAATTAGCAGCAGCAATTACAGCTTCATTCAGTGACACAATCGCTATTTTATCGTTTGTTAATCAAATGCTTATTTAGGGCCCTGGTTTATTAACTCTTTCCGCAGTGGGTGCCGGCGGCGCGGGGGGAGCGGGGGCACCTGGCCGTGTCCGGGCTGGGGGACGCAGGCACTGTGTCCCACATGCCATGTCCCCAGCACTGCAGTCCCTGTGGGAACCCTGCCCTGGTGCGTGGCACCCGAGGTCCCCAAGCAAAGCTGGGGGATGCCAGACCCCCCCAAGGGACGTGTGTGCAACCCTGAGCCACCCGAGCCACCCTGGGGACGCTGGGGACAGCCAGCCCCCGTGTGCCGCGCCTGTGCCCGCTCCGAGGTAGGTGCCAGCGGCACAGGACGGGGCCCATTGCTGTGCCACCCTGCCGTGTCACCAGGGCACGGGGCGCACACCCCACCGCTCGCCCTGCATCCCTGTGCCACCCCAGGGCGCGGCAGAGCAGGATGCGGCCCCCGGCCGGCGCCTCGCAGCGTGCTGGGGAGGGGGGGCGGCGGGCGCCCCGGGAGGCGTGAGCGATGGCCCTTGTTGGTCACACTACATTTCCTTTTCATTAGCGCTAAGTGCAGACATGAGGGATCGGCGCGGGTTCAGCGGGCGCAGCCACCGCGCGGCTGCTCTCCCTGATAGATGGCGGGGCCGGGAGGGGGCTGCCACATCGCCGGCAGCGTGGGGCGGCGGCGGGGCATGGGGCCACTGGCACAGGGCCTCCCTGTGCCGGGCGATCGCCCAGCCCAGGCACGCCGGAGGTGGCCGAGCCCCTGTCTCCCCACAGGTGCTCAGCAAAGCGCGACCGTGGCCAACCCGGTGTCCGGCGCGTCCCCAGACCTCCTGCCGCACTTCCAGCTGGAGCCGGAGGACGTCTACATCGTGAAGAACAAGGCGGTGAGCCTGGCCTGCCGCGCCACCCCCGCCACCCAGATCTACTTCAAGTGCAACGGCGAGTGGGTGCACCAGGGTGACCATGTCACGCAGCACAGCACCGACCATGGCACCGGTGAGCGCCGGCGGGAGGGACAGCACCGGCCCCGGTCACGGGGAGCCACGTGCGCTGCTCTTGGCGGGGGGATTGTATGGGGCTGGGGCCGCGGGGCCCACTCCCAGCGTGCCGGTGTTGACGTGCCACCCGCCGGTGGCAGGGCTGCCGGTGATGGAGGTGCGCATCGAGGTCACCCGCCAGCAAGTGGAGAAGATCTTTGGACTGGAGGAATACTGGTGCCAGTGCGTGGCCTGGAGCTCCTCCGGCACCACCAAGAGCCAGAAAGCCTTCGTGCGCATCGCCTGTGAGTGCCTGCGGGTGCCCGGAGGGGGTGCGGGGTGCTCCCCCCAGGCCCCCCGTCACCCCTGCACCTCCCCAGATCTGCGCAAGAACTTCGAGCAGGAACCGACAGCCAGGGAGGTCTCCATCGAGCAGGGCATCGTGCTGCCATGCCGCCCTCCCGAGGGCATCCCCCCCGCCGAGGTGAGCCCCCGCGGTCCGGCGGGTCAGGATGCGGCTGGGGACGCCCCTTGCCCATGGGGACGCCGTGGGTGCTCCCCGAGGGGGTGGCCCAGCCGGGCACCCGGTGACATCCCTGTGCCCCGCAGGTGGAGTGGCTGCGCAACGAGGAGCTGGTGGACCCGGCGCTGGACGCCAACGTCTACGTGACGCCGGAGCACAGCCTGGTGCTGCGGCAGGCTCGCCTGGCCGACACCGCCAACTACACCTGCGTGGCCAAAAACATTGTGGCCCGTCGCCGCAGCGCCTCCGCCGCCATCACCGTCTACGGTACGACCCCGCCATGCCTGTCCCTGCCATGCTGCCCCGGTGTCACCCTCCCCGTCCTGTCCCTCCCCACATCCCCCGTCCCGGCGAGGCGCTGATGGGTCCCTCTCCACCCAGTGAACGGCGGCTGGTCGACGTGGACGCAGTGGTCGGGCTGCAGCACCAGCTGTGGACGGGGTTGGCAGAAGCGGAGCCGGACCTGCACCAACCCCACGCCCCTCAACGGGGGGGCTTTCTGTGAGGGCCAAAACGTGCAGAAAACCGCCTGCACCACCCTCTGCCCAGGTACCCACCCTGCCCGGGGCACCGCCACCGCCCCCGCCGTGCCGATGCTGCACTCCCCGCTGCACCCATCGCAGTCCCTGTCCCCCCAGGTGTCTCGTCCTCTTGTCCCCTGTGTGTCCGTCTCTGCCGGCCCCGGGGCAGGGGAGGGGGATGGAAGCAGGGCGCTGACCCCTGGCTGTGCCCGCAGTGGACGGCGCCTGGTCGGAGTGGAGCAAGTGGTCGGTGTGCGGGACCGAGTGCACCCACTGGCGGAGTCGGGAGTGCTCGGAGCCGGCGCCACGCAACGGGGGCCGGGATTGCCGCGGCCCCGAGCTGGACACCCGCAACTGCACCTCTGAGCTCTGCAGCCACGGTGAGTGCGTTGGGGACGGCGGGGGTGCCCATCAGGACGGGCATGCGGGGGATGCCCGTGGGTGCTGACGCCCTGCCCCGCGCAGCCGCCTCCGGCGCAGAGGACGTGGCGCTGTACGTGGGGCTGGTGGCCGTGGCTGTGTGCCTGGTGCTGCTGCTGCTGGTGGGGGTGCTGGTGTACTGCCGCAAGAAGGGGGGCCTGGACGCCGACGTAGCCGACTCCTCCATCCTCACCGCCGGCTTCCAGCCCGTCAGCATCAAGCCCAGCAAGGCCGGTGAGCAAGGGCTGCGGGGACGGGGCTGTGCTGGGATGCGGTGTCCTTTGGGACTGGGGGGCGGCCATGCCCCTGGGGGGACCTTGGGCAGGAGCTGTGTGCCCCGGGGGGTCCCTGGGCTTGAGTGGGGGCTCTGTGCCCTATGGGACAGGGACGCTGTATCTTAAGGGGTCCCTGACTGTGGGGTCAGTGCCTTGTGCCCCATAGGGTCCCAGGTCCCTATAGGGCCTGTGCTCTGGGGTTGGTGCTGTGTGCTCCGGGGACCTCAGGGGTGGCTGTGCCTCAAGGGTCTGCGTCATGGGGCAGAAGCTTGATGCCCTTTGGACCCCAGGGGTGGCTGCGGCCCATAGGATCGCTGCTACGGGGCAAGCGCTGCGTGCCCCATGTCCCCTGGGGCCGGCTGTGCCGCCGCGTTGCCGGTGGGGACCCCCCATCCCTGCCATGCCTCGGTGCCACGGTCCCCTGCTCTGTGCCGCAGACAACCCCAGCCTGCTCACCATCCAGCCCGACCTCAGCACCACCACCATGACCTACCAGGGCTCGCTCTGCCCGCGCCAGGATGGCCCCGCCAAGCTCCAGCTGCCCAGCGGGCACCTGCTGAGCCCGCTGGGTGCCGGACGGCACACACTGCACCACAGCTCGCCCGCCGCCGAGGGTGCCGACTTCGTGGCCCGGCTCTCCACCCAGAGCTACTTTCGTTCCCTGCCCCGCGGCACCACCAACATGGCTTACGGCACCTTCAACTTCTTGGGGGGGCGGCTCATGATCCCCAACACAGGTATGGTGGGGTGGGCGCGGGGTGCCGGAGCATCACCTCGTGCGGGCGGGTCCCCGTGGGGCTCACCCCACCGCCTGCACCCTCCCGGTCAGGTATCAGCCTGCTCATCCCGCCCGATGCCATCCCACGGGGGAAGATCTACGAGGTCTACCTGACCCTGCACAAGCAGGAGGAGGTGAGGTAGGTGCCATGGCCAGGGCTGCCGGGGCATGGGGCTGCCCAGGGGCAGGACTGGCTCCGCTCAGCTGCCCCCATCGCTGCCCCAGGTTGCCCCTGGCTGGCTGCCAGACGCTGCTGAGCCCCATCGTCAGCTGTGGACCCCCTGGGGTCCTCCTCACCCGCCCCGCCATCCTGGCCATGGGTCACTGCGTGGAGGCCAGCGCTGAGAACTGGAGCATCCGACTGAAGAAGCAGTCGTGCGAGGGCACGTGGGAGGTGAGCGCCCGCCGTGGGGCTCGAGGCGGGTCGGGGTTGGGGATGCCCATGTGCGGGGTGCATCTCTGCCTGGGTGTCGCAGGACGTGCTGCAGCTGGGCGCCGAGCCGTGCACGGAGCTTTACTACTGCCAGCTGGAAGCGCAGGCTTGCTACGTCTTCACGGAGCAGCTGGGACGCTTTGCCCTGGTCGGGGAGTCCCTCAGCATGGCGGCCTCCAAGCGCCTCAAGCTGGTCCTGTTCGCACCGGCCGCCTGCCCCTCGCTCGAGTACAACATCCGCGTCTACTGCCTCAGCGACACCCAGGATGTCCTCAAGGTACCGGGGGGGTCCCCGTGCAACACCCCCCCACCCCAGCCCAGGGTGAGGGCTGCGCAGGCAGGGCTGGGCTCCCGGGGTGCAGCAGCAGCTCCTGCCCGACCGCTGCCTGTGCTGGCAGGAGGTGATCCAGCTGGAGAAGCAGCTGGGGGGGCAGCTGATTGGAGCCCCCCGGGTGCTGCACTTCAAGGACAGCTACCACAACCTGCGCCTCTCCATCCACGACATGCCCAGCTCCCTCTGGAAGAGCAAGCTCCTTGCCAGTTACCAGGTGAGGAGCCCGGCCAGTGGATGGGGATGGGGATGGGGGGGTGTCCCTGCCACCCGGACCCCCACCCACCCATCGCCCCGCCGCAGGAGATCCCTTTCTACCACATCTGGAGCGGGCTGCAACCCTTCCTGCACTGCACCTTCACCCTGGAGCGCCTGAGCCCCAGCACCTGCGAGCTGGCCTGCAAGATCTGGGTCTGGCAGGTGGAGGGCGATGGGCAGAGCTTCACCGTCAACTTCAACATCGCCAAGGTGAGGGCAGGGCTCGGGGGGGGGTTCCAGGGGGTGACCCTGGGATGGGCTCGCATCCCCTCCCGCTCACATCCCACCCCCTGCCGGTGCTCTCCCCTAGGACACGAGGTTTTCGGACTGGCTGGTCCCCGACAGCGAGGTGGGCGCCCCGGCCCTGGTCGGCCCCAGTGCCTTCAAGATCCCCTTCCTCATCCGCCAGAAGATCATCAGCAGCCTGGACCCGCCGGGCACCCGGGGAGCCGACTGGAGGACGCTGGCCCAGAAGCTCAACCTCGACAGGTAGCCCGGGTTGGGGACAGCGCTGGGGACGGGGACAGGGTGGCATGGTGGATGGGGGACGGGGAGCTTCTGGACTCATCCTACACCTACGGATGGATGCTGGAATGCTGTGGGACCCTGGGAGCGGGGTGGTGCCCGAGGTGAGGCCAGCACGGGGCTGGTCCTGGGGTGCGGAGCCATCCCTGTGCCCTGACGTGGTCCCTCTCTCCCCCCCGCAGCCATCTCAGCTTCTTCGCCTCGAAGCCCAGCCCCACGGCCATGATCCTCAACCTGTGGGAAGCGCGGCACTTCCCCAACGGCAACCTCTCGCAGCTGGCTGCCGCCGTGGCCGAGGTGGGCAAGCAGGACGGTGCCCTCTTTGCCGTCTCCGAAGCCGAGTGCTGAGTGCGGCGGCGGGGGTCCCAACCCCGCTACCAGGGAACCACCGCCATGGGGCAGGGGGGGGCCCCGGCCGGCCCCCGGGCCCCCGCTGCCCCACAGCCCCCGGACCCCTTGCGAAAGAGGGATGCCTGTGCCCCACGGCGGACGGGCCACCCCCCAGCGCTGCGGCGACGGGGCTCAGCCCGGTCCCGGGGGTCCCACAGCCCCGTGGCGGGGGGCCGGGGGGACGCTGGGTGTGCGTCGTGCGTGCGGTGCCGTCGTGCTGTCTGCGTGTGGGGCCGGGCGGCCCCGGGCCCCGTGCCGTGTTGTGTAAAGACCGTTTTTTTAATTCTGTATTAAGTGCATTCAAGTATTTACACTTGGCCTTATGTACATAGCGGTGCCGCGGGCGGGGGGTCTGCCGGACGTGAATGTAAATAAATTCGATATATATTGCTACGTGGGGCTGTGCCCGGCCGTGCACTGCCCCCCGCCACCGTGTCCCCCCCCCAGGAGTCAGAGGTGCGGAGCAAAGCGCTTTATTGGGGTGATGGTGGTGGCTGTCCCTAGGGCTCGGTCTCACGGCAGGCCACGGCCGCCACGAGCGCGGCCCCTTTCCCCGAGCCGTCCTCCGACTGCAGGAAGGTGACGGTGCAGTTGGGCGCCAGGTCCCGCAGCATCTGCTGGAGGTGCTGGGAGAAGCTGGGGGGGACAGGAGGGGAGGGTGAGGGCCAGTGCCCCCCACCCCAGGCACCCCATGGCTCCCCCAGGCCCCTGCCGTAGTGCGTGGGTCCCCGATGGGTGCCCGCCACCCCGGCCCCACTCACTGTGGGTGCATCTTGTACAAGGTGCCGTCCACCCCGACGGTGATGGCCAGCTGGTCCAGGCCCCGGTTCTCCCGCATCTTCTCCACCACGGCGGCCAGGCCGGCGGCGCAGAGCTGGGCGGCTCGCAGGGACACGGTCTGGCACACCTCCCGCACCAGCACACTGTCCTCAAAGCTGGCCTGCAGCTCCAGGTCCTCCAGGATGGCCTGTACCTTCCGCAGGGCCAGCCCATCGCTGCCCCAGACCAGGGGCACCATTAGCACCGCCGTCCCCATCACCGTCCCCATCTCCATCCCACGGGCTGGAGGTGGCATCACCCTGCATGCACCCATCGATGTAGCATGGCTCCCTCCCCCAGGGCTCTGCCTTCACAGCCCCCACCGGAGGGAACCCACCGGAGCCCAGCACTCACATCTCGATGGTGGAGAGGAACTTGGTCTGGAAGATGTCCCTGGTCTGGAGCTTGGGGCAGGGTTTGCCACGGAACAGGAGCTGTTTCTCCACCAGCGCCAGGAGGACGTGGCGCACGATCTCACCCAGGTACATGCCGCTGATGAGCTTCTCGAACCTGCCCCGGGCACAGCCCTGGCAGCCTTAGCCGGGCACAGCAGCCCCCACCCGGCCCCCTCCCCGCCCAGGGACCCTCGCCCACCTCTGTTTGCCAGCGTTAATTGTTTTCTCGTCCACCAGCCGGTCGTAGTTGGTGAAGATGTCGTCCAGGCAGCCGTTGTCCCCAAAGGCCCCCCACTCCATGTTGATGCACATGCGGCCCTGCTCCCCCTCCACGGTGCCCACGTTGCGCATCTCCTCCATGTAGCAGGCATTGGTCCCTGTCCCTGCGGGCCACGTGCTGGTGTCACCCCCGCCACAGCCCCGGCAGAGCTGCCTGGCACCCCGTGGCCAGGCCGTGCGGGCTGGTGGCGAGGGGATGGGCGACCCCCCCGGGTGCAGAGGTGCTCCTCACCCACGATGAGGCCAATTTCACATTTGGGGTCGTCGTAGCCACAGGACATCATGGTTCCCACCGTGTCGTTGACCACGGCCACCACCTTCAGCCCTAAGTGCTGCCAAACCGGAGACGGGGACACGTGCAGCTTAGTGGCACCCAGCTGGCTCCTGGGGCTGGCACCGCCTGGGTGCAGGGTGGCACCCTGGGGACAGGGGACAGGTCCCCAGCTCTTCCCTACCTGTTTGCGCTGGGCAGCCTCCCGCAGCAGCTGGACCACGTCCTGCCCCACGCAGCCCGAGGCGCTGAAGCCTTTGGTCCAGCACAGCAGCACTGCCTGCAAGAGAGGCAGGAGCAGGGGCCGGGCGGCCGCCTCGTACCCGGGGGCCCTCCCCATCTCCCCGGGGCTGGAGCTGCCCCCTCACCTTATCCAGGCCCAGCTGCTGGCAGGGGAAGGAGAAGGTGAAGCCGAGCGGCAGGACCTGCTCCATCAGGGCCTGCTTCAGCTGGAAGTCCATGATGCACTCCATGATGTGGTCGAAGAGCTGCGGAGAGGAGGCATGGCTCAGAGGCCAAGCTGGGGCGAGGCCGTGGGGGTCTCCCATGGGCCCGCAGGCAGTGAAGGGGGAGGCAATTACCACCCCTTGCCCCGTCCTGTGGCCCTGGGCCCCCAGCCTCACCGCCTCGCCGGTGCCCTGCATGATGGTGGTGGGGATGACGTAGATCTCGCTGGCCATGCGGATGCCGTCCTGCGCCACGCGTACCACCAGCACCCGGAAATTGGTCCCCCCCAGGTCCAACGCCAGGAATTCACCTCGCTCTGCGGGGAGCCAGCACAGGGCATCAGCGGGGCCACGGCCTCCCCGGCACCCCCTTCCCCAGGCCCCCGGCCCTCACCGGTGCCGTCGGGCGTGCTGCGGACGTAGGTGGGCAGCATGCGGATGGAGGCGTTGGCGTTGCTCTCCCGGCCCAGCCCCAGCTCCATCTCCTGCCTCATCAGTGCCTGGACGCGCTCTAGGTCGGTGCGGCTGAGCCGCAGTGGGGCCAGCAGCCGGTCCACCTCGCGGCGATGGGCCGCCAGGCGCAAAGCCACCGCTGTCACCATGGCCGCCCCCCGCCCAGTCCCATCCACCGAGGGCAGGAGGGTGACCATGCACTCGGGGGCCAGCAGCCCCGTCACGCTCTGCAGGATCTCCCTGAACCTGCCGGAGGAAGAAGAAGATGGCGAGGGCAGGGCGTGAGGCATCCCGCTGGGGTGGGACCCCGCCAGGAGCCCCGTGTCCCTCCTCACCTGCTGTAGCCCCGGTACAATTCGCCGTCCACCCCCACGTTGACCACCAACCGCTCCAGTTCCCGGCTCTGGCACATGTGGCTGAGGATGGCGGCCAGCCCGGCAGCGCAGAGCGCGGCGGCGCGGCTCACCACCACCCGGCAGATCTGCTGCACCCGGCAGCAATCCCGCTCGCTCGGCCGCAGCCCCAGAACCTCCAGAGCTCTCCTCGCCTTGGTCATGCCTTCCTCACTGCTGCAAGGGCGAGCACAGCGCTGGGTTACGGGGCCACCGGCTCGCGGCCAGGGGCACCCACCCATCACCCCCCTATCCTCCCACCCGCAGCACCTCCTGGTCCCCTGACACTCACTCGATGATCTCCAGGACCTGCTGGGTCTTGAGCACATCCTTGGTCCTCAGGACGGCGACATTGCTGCCAGTGAAGACCACTTTTTCTGCAGCAAGGGTGATCAGCGTGTGCCGGACGATCTCCCCCAGGTACAGGCTGCCCACCAGCTTCTCAAACCTGCGTGCAGCCCAAGCGGGGGTCGGTCATCGTCCCCTGGCACCCCTTGGCCCTTTGAGAGCACCCAGGAGCGTCGCAGGGGGCCACGTGCTCCCGTTGGGGGGCCCCGGCGTGCTCAGGGATGGCCGGGGAGCCCCAGGGACCCTGCCCTCGCTGAGGGGGTGGGAGCACCTCTTCTCCCCGGGGTTGGAGGATTCCTGGTCCACGCGCTGGTCGTAGGGGGTCAGGATGTCGCTCAGGGTGCCATCGTCGCCGAAGCAGCCCCACTCGGTGTTGACACACATCCGCCCACTGGTCTCCTCCGCCATCTCCACCTGCTGCGCTTCGGCCATGAAGCAGCTGTTGGTGCCCGTGTCTGCGGGGAGCAACGGGGCTGAGCACCGGCACCGCACCCCTGCCTCAGCCCCCACCACCCCGGCACGCTGGGTGCCTGCTCCTCACCCACAACCAAGGCGACCTCACAGGGTTCCCCCCCCATGCCGCAGGTCATCATGGTGCCCACGGTGTCATTCATCAGGGCAACGACGTCCACGTGGCAGAGCTGGCCAAAGCGGGGGCATCGTCAGCCCCTCCGCGGGGGCAGCCACCCACCAGGCCCCCCCACCCCACGGCCCCCCACCTCCTGCTTGTTGATGGCCGACTGCAGCAACTGCACGACGTCCTTCCCCTCCACGTCGCTGCAGCTGAAGCCCTTGGACCAGGAGATGAGTTCGGCCTGTGGAGAGCACGTGGCCGAGCCGTTGGCCTCCGCCACCGGGCCGGCTCCGCTCCCCGCCGATGATGTGCTGGGGGGGAAGCCGCCGCGGCCGCGGGGCAGGGTTGTCCCGCTCACGTTGTCCCGCTCACCTTGTCCAGCCGTGTCTGCCTGCAGCTGAAGGGGAAGACGAAGCCCAAGGGGAGGCGATGCTGGGGGCTGCCGATGCCGGCCAGGAACTGGCACACGCATTGCGCAATGAAGTCAAAGAGCTGCAAAGGCACGGCCGGGGTGAGCGGCCGCTCCCCCTTACCCAGCGCCCCGGCTGCGGGAGGCAGCCCACAGCCCCAACGCCAGCCTGGAGCCCTGCCCAGCCTCCGTGGTGCTGGGCAGCCCAGCACCAGCCACCCTCTGCCACGGCCTCCTCGTACCACTTCCCCCTTGCCCCGTGTGATGTCCCCTGGCACGTTGAAGATCCTGGACATCATCTGGGGGCTCTGGTTCCCGTCGCCCAGGAGGGTCACCCACAGGGTGCGGACGTGGCTCTGGCACAGCTCCACCACCAGCAAGTCGCCCCTTTCTACAGGGGAGCAGAAGCGGTGTCAGACGGAGACCTGCCCTGTGGCAGATCCCCCAAATCTGCTCCTCACCCTGTCCCGGGGACGCTCACCCACGGGGGAGGCTCCCGAGAGCCTGAGACCACCGCAGGGGCCAAGGGAGCCGGCTCCTGGCCTCTACCCCCGCACCGGGAACTGGCAGAGGCAGCGCAAGGGCAGCTCATGGACCCCGTAACTGGCCGGAGACCGGTGCACCCCTCCCCGGCACCTCCAGGGCCACGTCCAGCGAGGCGTGCGGGGCCGCAGGTAGCAGAACAGCCCGTCCCCAGGCCGGGCCGTCTTACCGGTGCCGTCAGGCGTGGAGCAGATGTAGGTGGGCAGCATCCGCATGTTGGCCTGCGCGTGCGTCTGGCGGCTCAGCCCCTTGCGCATGGCCTGCATCATGCGGCCCTTCACTGCCTGCAGCGTCTCCAGCGGGATGGTGAGCTCCAGCAGGGCTCGTTGTACCTGGGGGCGGCTCGTTAGGCCGGGCCTAAAGGGCAGGGGATGCCTCTCGCTGGGTGCGGGACAGGGACAGGCCTTACCGGCGTGCAGGCGGGACCATCGCTGCGGTGGCCCAGCTGATGGCTCGCTGGGGACCTGCGCGGAGGGAGGTGGCGTGTCACCCGCCGAGCCCCGGCCCGCAGGACAGGGCTCACGCTGCCCGCGCCCAAGCACGCGAGCGGGGCTGGGGGGTTCCCGTCTCCGGCTCTGCCTCCCACCTCCCCTCCGCGTCCCCGTCAGCCGTGGTTTCGACAGCATCGTCACTTTGCAGTGTCCTTCCACTGCAATCGCGACCCGGCAGCCGGGGGTAGAGGGGACAGCCGTGCCCCACGACGGCGATGGCGCACAGGGCGTCCTCGGGGGCTGCGGGAGAAGGGGGCTGCCCCCACCTCGCCCTGCCCGCCTCTCCCCTCCACCTGCAAGAGGCCGGAGGGTGGTCTCTCCCCTGCCCGGGGAGGTGCAGCACCGGGGGGGGGGAGGCTCCCCACGCCTGACTTTGCTCGGCTCCTGCCGGGCCGCAGCCCCTCACCGATGGTTCAGAGCCGGGCCCAGGCCCCGCCGGGGCAGGGTGTCCGGGCTGGGGGTGGCGGGGCTTTGCTCCCGGGAGGCCCTGACCGCTCTGCCGTAGCGGGGCAGGGCTCCGCGGCGCTCGGGGCTGCCCATGGCGGCGGGGCCGGTTGCGGGGCGGGCGGCGGCGGCGGGGGGGGGAACGGGACCGTTGCTAACGCCGCTGCCGTTGCCCCCGGCAACAGAAGCAGCGCCCGCGGGCGTCCCGCCTCGCCATTGGCCGGTTGGCCGCGCCGCTGGCCAATGGGAGGCCCCCTCCCCGCGGCGTCGGGCCGCGCACCGCGGCATCGCCCTCCGTTCCTATTAGCGCTCTTTTAATGAGCTCTGTCGTATTAATTAAGCAGGACAGTGCCCGGTGAGGGGCTCCGAGGATGCTCCCGGGGAGCGGGGGACCCCCCCGGCCCAGCCCGGGGGTTCCATCCCGCCCTCGCAGGCTGCGGCGGCCGCAGCAGGCAGGGCCCTCCCTGCCCCGGGGACCGGGCGGCCCGGGGGACAGCAGGACACCAGGGACACGGGGACAGCGCGGCCGTGGCTCCACGGGTCCGGTTGCAGCTGGCACCAAGGTGCCCTCGGCTGCAGCGCTGGTCCGCAGAGCAGCAGGCACCGCAGCCGGGGGGTCCCGGGGCTCACACCACCCCCAGAGCCCGAGAACAGCCCGCGGAAGGGTGATTTTGGACCCACCGTCTGCTGTTCCTCCCCTCCAGCGCCTCCCGTTCCCCAGAGGAAGACAGCAAAGCTCCTCCGTGTTGCTGCAGTTTCATAAAAACATACATAAATATATTTCCATTTCTTTAACAGAGAGCAAAGCTGCACAGGCACCTATAAAACACACAGTCACTTCACCCGGCGCTCCCGGTTGTATAAAACATATAAAAGGAGGTTGGGAGAACAAGGCTGCGGGTGAAGCAGGGGTACGGCGGCACGCAGACCCTCGCCGGGGCACGGGGAGCTGCCGGGGGGGCCCGCCGCACCCCCGGCCTCAGAACTTGCGCTTTCTCCGGCGGCAGCCTTTGGTCTGCTGCTGGCTGCCCAGGCGAAGACGCACGTGCGGCTCCAAGTCCACCATGCAGTCCGTGGCTTCTGAGAAGGAGACGTTGAAAGGAAGGTGGCAAAGGGAGCTGGGGCTGTCCGCTGCCAGCCCCCTGGCTTCGGCTGAGAGCGAGGGAGGGGACTGTTGGTCTCCTAGTCCAGCGAGGGGGGTCCCCGCGTCAGCACCTGCAACAAGAGCGCACGTCAGCCCTGCCGGGCCACCCTCCGGCGTGAGGGGCACCCCGCCACCCGCCCGGGGAGCTCGATGCCTCTCGGTGCAATGGCTCAGAGCGCTCTCCTACCCCGGCGAGGGCTCTGGGTGCTGGCACAGGCAGGGGGGTGTTGGGGGCTGACGGCCGCCCGCTGAGCCCACAGCCTCCGCGGGAAGAACAGACCCCTTCAAGGGGAATGTGTTGTCCCAGAGTGCAAGGGGAGAGGTGCGAAAGGGCAGCCCTGACCCAGCCAGGCAGGCACAGAAAGCAGCTTCCCACCTGCGGACTTGCTTTCCGAGAGCTCCAGCATCCTGAGGAGTCCCCTCTCCTGCCTTCCAACGTCCTGCCAAGGAGAGGAGAACCACCGTCACAGCGCTGCCGTGAGGGAAGCCGGTAGCCGGGGTGGCCCCGTGGCCACACGTTTCCCCAGCCCACAAATGGCAGCGCTACATTTCCAGGGCCTCCAGCTGAGCACGGCCAGTTGCCAACGGGAAGGGCACCACCCCGTGCCCAGCCTGACCAGTGCCCGAGCAGAGGCAGCTGAGAGCAGTTCATAAAGCAGAGCCCGGTAAGAAGGGAGGCCAGGGTGCAGGAAGCCATCCCCAAGCCCAGCCAGCAACCACAGGGCTGCGACAGAGAAATCTGGGCAACCAGGGGCTTGGCCACGGCTCGGGCACATCCCCCAGCACCGTGCCTCCAAGGGCAGGCCCCATCCTGCTCTGTCCAAGGGCACGGTGCTGGAGGGAAGGGCTTTCCTCCAGGGCACAGCCAGACGAGGAACGCACACCTCATGCCCCCTCTCAGCCCCGGGGAAGATGCAGCTGCGCTGGTCACGCAGGCTAAGGGCAAACCACTTGGCCTGGCTGCTTTGAGCCTTGCTGGCCCAGTGAAGTCCTCTCTCCTGGCTGCTCCCTGCCCCCAGAACGGCTCTAGAAGGCACTGGCATCCCGGCTGCAGGGCTCGAGCTGCAAAGCACCCCAAAATGGGCCGTGGCAGGAACCCGCAAGCCCAACAGTGCCACTAGGAATCTTTCCAACGGTCCAGCCCATGCCCGGGCACGACCCGCTCCCCCCGGTGAGCTGCCACCGCAGCACAAGGCAGGGCCAGAGGAACCACAGAGCCTTGCCGAGCCGTCCCGTGCCCCGTACCTGCGTGCAGGACCCCATGACGCCAGGTGGCTGTGGGGCGCGGGGACAGAGTCCAACAGCCCCCACGGAGCCGGTCACGTGCAGGCGCAGCTGTGCCCCGCAGAACTCTGAACCACACAGCGCTTGGCTGTATCCCAACCAAAATCATCAACCAGAAATCTCATCATTTGCATCTGAATCCCCAAAGGGCTGAGGCCTGTGATGGATTTAAGGGATTATACGAAACTAAGACATCATGTTGCAGCTTCATGCCGAGAATCACATTGCTGAGCGCAGGCAAAGCTGCGGCACGAGGGCTTGGCCCACAGGAACCAGCGGGAAGGCCTGGAAGGACCCTCTCTGCGCTCCCCCGGGATCGCCACGAGCAGGATAAAGCATGGCGGGGGCCAACACCTGGCGAGTGACTGCGAGCCAGCTGCTGCCCCCGCTCCTGCCTCCCGCCTCCCCTAGCGAGGCACGTCCCTCACCCCCGGCACACCTCCACCACGCTCGCTCCCCCACGTTTCTCCCAGGACGCTGCGGTTTGCTCCCGGCACCGAGCGGTTCTCCCTGCTCCAGCTCCGAAGCCTTTCCCATAGGAAAGGGCTTGTGGATAGAGTTAGACACGCTTGTCGCCCTGACACCGCCCTCCACGCCATCTATATTCAGCCGAGGAAGCCTGCAGGACCGAGGCCCGCTGTCTGGCAGTGGGACAGCCCTAGCTGCCTGCCTGCTGGAGAGGTTACTGGCAGCTCCGCTGGATTAGCTCACCCCTGGGACCGGTCCATGCTCTCGCAGAGCATCGCGGGAAGGAGGGCAACGAGTTCTCTGGCCACGGCGGCCCACAGGGACAGGCAATCCTACACCAGGTCAGCTCATCCCGTCAACCAGGGAAAGCGCTCCTGCTGCCAACCCAGCCCCAAACCCAGCGCAAAGCAAAGGAGACGGTCTGCGGGGTCGCCCCTCACCTTGGCGCTTCGCAGCCTCCTGGTTCCCTGAGCTTGCCTAGCAGCCTGCAGGCAGCTGTCCACGTGCCTCTGATACTGCAGCAGTGGCACCAGTGACTTACAGAGGTAGCACTTCTCACACCTGCCAGGCAGCAAAGGACAGAGCACCGCATTAGGATTGGCCCTGCACCGGGCTCCCAGCCACCAGCGGTGACTTTCCTCCTCCAGGCCACGCCACGGAGAAGACATGTCACCAGATCGGGCCTCGCTCAGTGGGGTCAGGCCGGCACCAATCGCAAAGACTGAGTGATTATCAGTTTTCCCTGCCTGTTCCTCTGTATCCTGCTGCTGCAGCAGCGGGACAGTAATCAGATCTGCTCATCTAACTATCTCAAACACCACTGATTTCTCCCCAGACATAAAGCACCCTGTCAAAATCCACAGAAATGAAGTGCGAGGGCTTTGCAAAGGGGAGTTAAATTCTGCCTGAAAAGCAAACCAAGTGTGTTAAATCAGAGAGACATTTTACCAGGGCTGGATGAACTTGTCTGACTAGTAAATCAAGTCTTTCTCCGCACTGTCTCCATTTTACACCCTGCCATGTTGGGAGAGGAATGCAGAGCACAGGCTCCTGCTGGGGGGCTGGCACAGCGCGTTCCTCAAACCCCCTCATTTGTGTAGAAGATGCCCAGGCTCACGCAGGACGACTGAGTGTGCTTGGGAAGAAAATTATCCTGGGTGAAAGGAGATGAAGGTCAGGCGTGGATTTAGACAGCTACGCTCGCTTCCGTGCCAGCTCTCGGCGGGGACCGAACCGTGCAGAAGAGGGCACTGGTTCTTCAGGAGGGGAGCATCCACCCGGAGAGCTGCTCAGGAACGGACCATCTCCAAGGAGAGACGAGCCCCCAGGGACCAGCCCCAGCAGCATTGTGTTCAGTTTGATAAGCAGTACTCTCCTAGTAAAACTCACCCCAGGCTCTAAAATGCGTACGGAGAGCCCCCGTCGAGCAAAACTCTGCAGTACTTTTCCCGTATTTTCTTTCCAGTCAGTGCTGATTACCCAGATAATGTGTCTAAACAGAAGCTGTCCTCTCTATAATTAGCCTAATTCCATTAGTGATGTTGCCATCCACTGTTTGTAACAGCAAAATTGCTTCCATAGCAGGGATTTTACTGTCAGATCCTCTCTTATGATGCTTTGTGTGGGTGGCAGGAGGAGGGGCTGCATGGGAAGAGATTAAACAAAGCCACTGCTATTCTGAAAGTCTAATTTAATTAAGAATATCACTACAGGTGCCATGTTGACAGCCTCCCTGTCCTAGCCTCTTCTTTTCCTGGGGTTACCAAGCTCAAATCTCCCATTAGAAACTGGCTGAGTTAGCACCATTTTAGCTACAGCTCCCCTCACAGCGGCCAGAGACCACACGTCCCCGACCCGCTGTGGATCGGGCCGAAAGGAAACTAGTGCAAAAATAAACAATCTGAGAGCAGCAAATTCCTCCTGCTTTGCTATAAATATAGCCAGCACTGCAACAAGAGGCACTGAGAGAAGGCAATTTCTTAGGGAAACATTGCTATAAAGGCCAACGGCCAGCATTTATACAGGAATAAAGACATCCACAGGCAAGCTAGAACTGAAGCACAGAAACGATGTCGGAGGAGCAAGCATACCTACTTACTTGTCAATCTCTAAGGATGTTGGGCCGCTTTCACCACTGGCAGCTTTACTTCTTGCCTCTCTCTGACGCCGGGTGAGCACTGGAGGAAAAAACAAAGAGTTACCTGCCATCCACCCCAAAAACATCCCTACACCATGTCCGAATGCAACACGTTTCAACCTCTTCCACTCAAGGCTGCAGCAGAGGTGATGGTAGAGGCAAAGAAATACTGGACTGGCACGGGCCGAAGAGGTAGCTGCCCAATTCTCCTTTTTTCTGGGGGGATACTGAAGAAGTTACCTTCCCCGGACTCGGAAGCCAGCTAGCCATTTCACACTGTAACTTGTCTTCTGCCAGAAACAGCTGGATCAACAGTATGCAGTTTACAGTAATTTTAAAGCTGATGCGCAGCAGCGCAACAGCCTGGGAGAAGAGTTACACAGCTGCTCCGGCAGCGCAGCACCGCTCCCTGCCAAACTAAAGCACCTGTGTCTGCTGCAGCGGAGGGAGTGCGGCAACTGCGAGCTCAGGGGGAAGGAGAGCCGAGGCCAGGGCTGTGCGGAGACACCAGCCCTTCTGCAGATGCGGTAGGAAAAGCGAGCCTGGCTGGGGAGGGACACAGCTCACGCTGGAAAGGGAAGGTTACAACGATTAACCTACGCTTGCTGCTTTTTCCACTGCCCATGTGGACCGGGGGTGATCTGTACTGCCGTCCACATAGAGCTCTGCAGGGCCTCTGGATGAAGATCTCTACCAGGGCTAAGCATCGGTGGTGCTGCTGTCCAGCGGCAGCGGGGACGGGCCAGCTCCGACACGCGTGGGTAGCTAGCGTGATCCCGGCTGACCAGCATGCTGACGACGGGTCCAACCATTTCTGTTCCTTCAGCAAGCCCAAGCAGCCTTTCCAAACCTGCTCTCCAGGCATCTGCAGGGAGCACGTCGGAGCGTTGTCTCTTTCAGTCGAATTCCTCTCAGCGTATTCCTGTTGACATGCCACCAGCAAAGATCCTTGGGGAACATATCAGATAGCTTAGCTTGCTTCACTAGGGATGTTCAAGACTCCAGCTCCAAAACAGATGTCACAGCGAGCGCTCTCAGGCAAGCTGGCTAAGGGGACAACGCCGGGAGCTGTTTTACAGCCCGGTAACATTGCTTCCCATACTCTCTTTAGGAGAAAGGCCTGAATCCAAGGTACAGGCACGACAAACCTGTTATTGTTGGCCCACCATCTGTGATAAAGAAAGGGACACACAAAATTTTGTGCAGAACAAAGGGAATCCTTCAGAGTTTTAGCAAAACCCCATTTCCAGAGTGTTAGGCAACCCCAATATCCATCCCTGATGCTGATACAACAGGGCCTTTCTCTTAGTAGCCGTCACCGATCTGCAGCCACGACCAGCAAATGCACTGCGAGATGCTCAGGAGCTGTTGGGGCTGACAGGAGACATCCACGCCGAAGAAACAAGCTTGAGCATTTCCTAGGACGCGGCTATTGTCTCGTAGGCGACGACTGATACCAACAGCTCATTTCTCGCAGGCACTGAAGCGGACATCTCTCTTTAACTTAGCCTGGCCCAGATTCGAAGTGGCAGCCTGACGAGAAGGACTGATAGCCACAGCCACCCTCCAGGCCATTCAGCCTCCCAACAACCCAACTAACCCGTGCGTTTGACAGTGTGGTGAAAGCTGCTCTCCAAATCAGCGTGCACTCGTTAATATTCCTTTAACACCGTCTCGGGAGCCTCGTGCACCAGCTCAGGTGTTAATCAGTTCTATTTTCTTCCAAAAGCAGTGAACACATCTGGCATAACGGGCCCATTAGAGATGTCTGGGACCGGCTCTGCAGCTGCCCAGGGGAAGACCCCCAGCTGTGCTGCTGGAAGCAGAGGCACAGGAAAGAGAACAGGGCCAGCTGGCGAGGCATGACCCCTGCCAAAACACACCAGCCGCCTGCAGGAAGGGGGTTCAGAACACGGGAAAACACTTGCGTGGGGAAAATCCCCACCACAGAGCAGGGCTGACCTGCTGCATGACGGGAACCTTGTAACTCTGCAGTGCTCTTTGCTGGGTCAGACCCACTCTGTAACCAGAGAACAGCCATTTCCCTGGTTTGGCATTTCTTCTGATTGACAAGTCATCCTTGGCGTGCTTGGCTCCAGCTCGCAGCCTGGGGAAGAGGAGCAAACCCTCCCCAGCACAGCTCCGCCATCAGCATGCCCACCCCAGGCACCTCCTGGGGCTGCCGGGTCAGGTCGGCGTGCGGAGCTGCGAGGCCATCGTCACCGAGCTCCCCGTCCCTCTGCACGACCCACCTGCGGTTCGACCCACCAGCTTCCTCCCCGTTCTCGCTACCAGCCATATCACTTTTCGTGCAGGATCCTGTTAGTGGCAGGCTCGCCAGCATCTTATCCTTTCTCAGAAGTGATGAAGCTTTCCCCTGCACCCGTTCCGTTACTCTTTCTGCGGTATAAGTGCCTCTTCTATTGATGTCAGGAGCTTTTTAACATCACCAGTGCTGCTGCTGAAGACTGACGGCTGCATCGGGTTGCATTTGAGGCTTTGGGAGGAAGGGATATACCAAATCCTCATTTTCCTGGGCTCACTTGGGAACTGAGAGGTTGGGAGCGTGTAGATGGAGGGCAAGAGGAACAGAGTATGTCCCAAAGCTTGAGACTATTTGCTGCACACGGTAGTGGCCGAGACTCGCTTGCAGACTGAGACCAGCGGGTTCCTGTGTCGGCGGCAGCAGCGGGCAATGGATGCGGTGACTCCAGCAGAGCCCCTCTCACACAAGCGAGCCCTTCAGCCGAGTGCCTGAAGGAAGAGGGAGCTCGGCCAGCACTTTCACAGTTCCGCTTGTTCACTTGGAATTAACACCAGTCACCGAGCTGGAAACCCGGGACCTGGACGTTCCCCAGCCTGGTACAGTAGCTAACGCAACAGCAGGCTCTTCTTTTTTATTTACTCAGACCACAGGAAAATGGGAATTCATGATCAGATTTTCATACTGCCCAGGTATGTGGCGGTCTGGGCATCCAGCCAGGGCAACCATGTACATACGTAGGGGAAGCAACTATATCTCATCTTGCCCAGCTAACTCATTTGGAAACCTGTCCTTAAATATCAGCCAGACTGAGCTGGCCTCCTGATACATAACACTGCAAGACTCTGGTGCGTGATTAGAAGAGGGAAGAAGAGCAGTAAAACCAGCAAGAACCCCTCCTTTCGTAATTTTAAAACAAAAAGCACTGACAGCTACAGTCTGCAGGACTGCATAATCTGCAGTTCTAGAGACATAGGAGCAAATCCGATTAATAAGTCCAAAGACAGACCAGGAACCCCTGACCCAGTGCACCAAAGGAAAAACTGAAGCTGCCTTTTCTTAACAGATCAGGACATGGCTTAGAAGGCAGAACTTTGATTTTCTCTCACACAAGGCTGTTGCTGTGCTCTCGAGGAAGCCAGCCGCCAGCTAAGAGCAGAGTGTGCTGCAGCGGTAGACAACAGCTTTTGGACCCACAGAGGCTGGCATTTGCTTCAGAAGACAATTCTTCCACCTCTTTTTTCTCCCCATGCACTAGCTTTACCTATGGATTTTGTGCTCGTGATGGATGCCAAGGTAACAGCCCTGGAAACAGAGTCCTTTTGTACCTGCACAGCTGTGCCAGGCTACTGTCTGGCCTCTGCGCAGAGCTAAACATCATCCCTGCCTACTCAACCCAAACCCCGCTGACCAGCCCATCGGCTGAGACCTCTCTGGGTGACTGTTGCCTTCGCACAGCCGCTGGGAAGCGGACCGAGGTGCCCCACGAGCCAGAGCCCGGCAGGCGGGCAGGATCCTGCCCCACGTACGTGCTGCTCCAAGTCCAGGATGCCCGCGGTCCTGCGAAGAGCCTGGGTGCAAGCAACACAGGCGTCGCAGACGCTTATGGCTAATAAAGCCTGGTCTCTACAGGGAAAATACTACAATAACTGGCAATAGAAACCCCAAATTACTGTGATTTTGTCCCAAAACCATTGCTCTGCTTAGAGCCGTTATTGTAGACCAGAATCCCTTTTATTCCAGGCTAGTTTTCTTACGGGGGGGATTGCTCTGAACAAGCCGGAACAGCAGAGCAGCAATTCCAAAATAACTACCCTTACAAACATCCCCAAGGAGACCAGTCTGGAAGCAGAGCGGAGAGGTCAGCCTTGAACTCTGTCCTGCTGAAAGCCAACACCAAAGGAAAGAACAAATTCCCTCGCACTGCCAAAGAATTCAAAGCCTTTTCCTGATCACAGTCAGGATTCCCCGGGATCAATGGATATACTCACAGTCCAGCCACACCAGGGACCCGATTACCACAGGGCCAAAGACATTCCTGCTAAAAGGCATACTAAAAAATCTGCTCCATTTTGTAGCGCGGATGAGATCTTTATCAGCGTTGAGGATGGGAGAGGAACTGTGATAATTTGTGATTCGCCCGAGCTGAATGTTTTGCATTCGTAGCTGGTTTGTGCCTGCAGAGAGAACTCCCCACCAAAATTCAGCACCAAGCCGCTACTCTGGCTCCTGTTATCTTGACAGGACCCACGTCACACCCCCAAAGATTTAGCATAACAGGGACCTTGTATTTTAAAACTACATCAACTCTGCATTAAGATTACAAGGTGAAACTTCCTCCTGCTAGAGGAATGCAGAAGTTACAATTCTTGTACTAGCTCCGATTTGCTCAAAGTGCTTAAACACCATAGATTTAGGTTGCATTTAATAACCCAGTATGTAACTGAAAATTATGTATTCACAACCTGAAAAGTTAATCTTATTACAAGCTAGTACTTTGATATTACCTGACATTGTGCTAACACAGACTTTACATTTCAAGCAGCAGCTAAAACATAACTTATTGAATATGTTGATAACCAACCAGTGTATTTGTTCACTTAAGCTCTACAAAGGTTGGCTACGGAAAACTGATAGGGAGAAGACTGCAAAGAGGATTAATACAGGCATTCTGACCGTGCTTCTATGCCTCACTCTTCACACGAAGGAGAAAAATCCAAGCTCCCAGATCGATAGCTATCATTTTGCAATTTTAGAGGAACAAGAGGGTAACTTTTCTGCAATCTCTTGCAGCTGAACAAGCCATTTTTGCACATAGAAATGTCAGACTCGCTGCAGAATGCAGGCCGCGCTTGGAGTGGTACAGAACATTCTCCCTTCTCGAGAGCCCTGAAGGACGCTCACCCGCGTGGCTCGGGAGCCTGCCATTTTCTACCACTGGCAGATGCTCCGCAGGTCCTCACAAAACACACAATAGACGTGTTTTATGAGTACTGCCTGAAGCATCCAGAGCTAGATCCTGGGGTAATATTCGGCTTATACACTTTCCAAGGGACTAATAATGTGCTGAATTATGGAGTCGATCAGAGAGAAGATGTCTCCGTGCAGGAGATGCTGGAAACACAGGAGCCTCCGATACCACTCTCCTGGCCGGTTCGGAGATGGAACAAGGCAGAGTGAACAAATCGCCCTACATGCCACACCATGCACCAAATATCCCGAGGGACAAGACTGCAGCACCTGGCCACGAGTAAACAGGAACGGGGGACGAGGACAAAGAGCAAACAGAGAGAAGTGGCGCTTGGCAGACCTGGACTGTGCTCGCCAGCCTCCTCTCCCACGATGCCGTTGCAGTACATGGCATGCAGCTCGATCTCCGTAGCTGGAAAGCCTTGGTCACACAGCGGGCACGACACATGGTCAGCGGCTGTAGGACTGCACTCAGACACAGTCCTGCCAGCGTCTTCGTCTCCACCAGCCTAAGGAAGAAGAAGAAAAAATTAGCCAGACAGTTAATTGTACCATTTCTCTTTTTTTGCTAGGTGCAGAGCTCCGTGCTGTCTGGTAGCTACTCACCCTCCCATAGACTCAGTTTTTCTTGGAAAGTTTTATTCTCCCTTCATCACCTACTGGTCAGAAATAACACCACTGGCCGAGTAAACTGTGCAGCACTAATAACTAATTCTTCTTCCAAAGGCAACATGTCCTGCTGAATCACGGTGCAACCTCCCTGCACAGCCATGCACACCATTTAAGGCAAACATCACCTGTACTACCACAGAACAATGGCAAAGCTTCCATTAATCAGGAAAGCTCAGAAGCAAAACTGATGGAAAATTCATGGGGCAAAGCAAGAGTTCAACACCTGACTTGTGCTCAGCAGTTTCTGGACATGATCCACGCTACACAGGCGGCACTGTCTGGGAACCCAGCTTCCCCCAGGATGAAAGGAGGCTGCTGTGCTCTTAGGGAGTCTGGAGAGATCACTGGGAAGCTCCTCCTCACTAGAGGAGGTGGCTGGAGCAGTCATCAGAGGGGACACAGATCAAGGAGAGAGGCAATACCGTTAAAAATCCACAAAATTACTAGCAGTGGCTTTTCGCCAGGGCAAAATGTCACAGCCCGTGTTTGTTCTCTGGATGCCATTACCACTTACCGATACTCCCTTTTTGCACCGGTTACACAGCTGCAAAGGTGCTCCACTCCCCACCCGCAGAGATACAGCCTTCTCCCTACGCTATTGATGTTCCCAAGACGCAGCAGACTGCTGCCATCTCACTCATAACTACATCTCTGCCTAGTCAGGCTTGCTACAAGATTTCTCCGTACTTAAGAAAGAACCTCGCCCCCCCCCCCCCCCCAATGATTAAAAAAAGTTATTTAAACGTTAGCCATGCAGAAGAAACCTATAGAAAAATAATATAGGAGATTTTTCTGTTCTTAGGGCTAAGCAGTGACACGTAGACAGTATGCAGCAAAACTGCTGTCTGCTTCCCTCCAACGGCATAATTTCAGGGAAGCGGTAATTGGGGTCAGCCAAGATGCTCGGTGCCACTGGAGCGCTCGGTTGTATTACTCGGTTTATTACTTGCTTTTCCAAATGAGGGCCTGATCCTGATTTTTATGTCCTAAAGGGAAGGAGGGTGCTTTGTTGACTCAGAGGAGCTATGCAAAAAATTGCAGGACTAGGCCTTAAAGTGAGAATCAGACTCGCAAAACGCATTTCTCCCAGACACCAGCTGAAAGGCTACAGCACCGAGGCCCGGGAACACCTCTCTCATTTCCAGGGAGGCTCTCTGCCCTGGATTTCTGCAGAGGAGCTGCCACAAGAGTTCCTCCAGCCGAACACGGGCTGCTGAAGTACATCACTTACAGCATCAGTACTCGTACCCTGCTCTCACATCTCAGTGTCACTACATCTCGTGAAGTCCTCACCGTGGGGCGTCACGCAGAAGAGTCGTAAAAAACAAGACGTGTCAAATATGAATGATCAGATCAAACCCGCGTTATCCTCGTCAGACAACACACATAAAAAATATGATGGGAAAAGCAGCAGGCACTGCTCCTTCTAGCTGCCATTTTTAAAGCAATCTTAGGAGATCACTGATTCTGCACACCCTGCCCGCCTACATTTGGTGGTAAATTACTAATTTTAAATGGAAATGCAACATTCTGTAACAAAAGGCACTACGGTCCCAAAACTGCTTGTACAAAACCTTGCTGTAACAGCCTGAAAAACCTCAACTGCAGAACCAATCACCCCTGTCAGAGGCAGAGACTGTTGCTTCTCCTCTTTAGCAGGGGAAATTGCCTACAAGACATAGTACTTGCAGGCAACAGCCAGCCAAGAGCGATGCTAGAGGCTGAGCTCAACAACAAGACTCCTGTGTCCTGGCTCAGCATCTGCTAGGAAGCAGTCGGTCCCAGCGGTCTACGCTCGCTTCATGCAAACCGCTGATGCACATGGTAGCTGTTTCTGCTCTCTTCCTGGAGGGCTGCGGGCTCCGGACCAGCACCTGCTGCCAGCGATAATGTTGTCGAGCAATCCCTAGGAAGCCTCACCACACCGCTCCCGAACACTGCAATCGCCTTGTGCCGTCTCGGCGGAGGCGCGAGACCCGGGGCACCCTCTGCAAAGCACGCGGGACAGGGCAGTGTCCTGGCCACAACGAAATTTAACGATTCTGTGATTCTATGAAACGGGTCGTGGACGTGCTTCGGTGGCCGTGGCTACCCGGCTCAGCACAGGACCGCCACCTCTCCCTGCTGCAGTCTCTAATTGACTGAGCAGCGCTTTGAGATACCTGCAGAACGAAAGGCACACGAGAGCAGAAGGGGGTTTATTAAGAGGCCTGTGACAATGAGACAGCGGAGCTGCAGACACACTGTACAAGCTGCAGACTCCCAAAATGAGCTTTCCACAAATGAATCCTCTTGTCAAGAGCTGTACGATTCTGTATTCATGTACCCTGCCAGAGGAGTACTTGGCAACCCCTTTGATATCGCTCTCTAAATTAATAGACAAAGGGAGTTTTATCAGAAGCAGGAACTGAAGTCAGATGTCGGTACAGCGACAGCTGCAAAGCAATTGCCGCGCAGGTGTGACAACACGGGGAAAGGAGCCGCACAACAGCGCACATCTGCATCGGGAGGTAAGAGGATGGCCCCACCACTGACTTACTATTGCTATTAACTATTGCTGCACAGAAATCAAGATTCCCAGGCTCAGGTCACTCTCCTTGGACTGCAAGCCACCACCAGCCCTCACCACTTCAATCCTAGCCCAGTCTCTCAGGGTGAACCTCCCCTCTCAGCCTCTTGGAGATGGTCTGTGGAGAACAAACACCAAAGTTCAGAGGACTCTAACAGAGTAAAGCGGGTCACAACACGAGCAACTGAGGTTTACTAGGACTCCCCTCACAGCTCCTGGGGTCCCTCTGCATCGCTGACCGTCACAGCACTACACCTCCGAGCACGGGCAAGCGACAGCGCTGCCGTCCATGCTGATGGCATCCTCCAGCACAGCAGCGCGTGTGGTATAAAAGAAAGAGCTGGTATTGATAACAACTCTTCAGCTACGGGACTGAAAGGCTCCAGTGGCAGCTGCACGCAGCCCCCAGCCAAAAGGGACCGGAGTTACGAAGCAGTGGAGAAAAGTGGGAAGTGTTTGCAAGGATCCCAACAGCAGAAGCCCAAGCTCCCAGTTACCCCAGGGGAAACGACAGCACAGCCCAGCTGAACCAAGGTCTAGAAGGCAGGACTGGAAACGAGACCCTTCCCCAACTTCAGGCTCTTTTACCTGCATAGGTGCATCTCCGTTGTCCGAGCAGAGCTCTTCCCTCTCCGCCTCAATAGCTTCCAGCGGACTCTCCTGGGTCTCTGCAGAAAAACACCTCTGTGTCAGTGCAGGTTTGCAGCCCCCAAACTCTCTCCTCACTTGTTGATGTAACTTAGCCCATTTCTTAACAGCGTTTTCACAGTTTCAAAACATTTTTTTTTTTTTTTTAAGACTTGCCACAAATGTTATCAGACGACGTGCAACAACACAGCCAGATGAGGGGTTAAAAGTCACAGCGTGGTGGTGCGAGGACAAAGCCACTGCAGCTTTGCGGCTTCATGGGGAGTGAGACTAGACACAGGGGGAGCGTGTGGGACACTTGCTGAGCTAGAGACAAAGCAAAAATAGAGCTCTTCCTCGTGCTGAGATGAACAGAGCTCCTGTTCTGCGGTCTGCCTCGCAGTCGCACCTTCTTTAGACCTCCACGTCTTCCTTAGCAACAAAATATGCCTCCAAGCACCACCACGACCTCTCTCTCTACAGCTGCTCGTGAACAGGAGCGCTCTCTTCATTAATTTTTTCACTTAAAACCCTGAACTGGAAAATCTCAAACGTGGTAGGAGAGACCGAGGATCAAAAACTCCTTGATCCCAAACAGGTTTAATTAACATAAGACAAAAATTATTTCAGCTCTCATGCTTTACATATATCTTGACACTGGAAAATCCGAAATGTCTTGATTGCCTTGAAGAGACCACTCCTGACACCTTGTTTTGAGCGATCCCTACACACCAACGTACATCCTGGCGTCTCTTCAGCAGCAAGTCCCCAGCAATCACTGGTCACAGAACCATCTTAGAGGAAAAGGGTCCAAAACCAGGGAATCAAACAAAATTACCTGGATAATTTCAGCCCTGACAAACAGAGCTGGGAAAAAAAAAAAACCAACTCGTTTTGTTCAAACAATTTGAAAATTCTCTTCTTTTCTCTGAATTTTATAAGTGTGTAACTTTCGGTGCAAAATTCAGAACCTTCTCAAGTGCCTCTTACCTGGGCAAACAGAGATCTCTTCTTCAGCAGAGTTTTCGGTAGCAATATCTGGGCTCCTTTTACTGCCAAGTGGCGTCAACATGGAGATGCTGTTCAAAATATGAATATAATATAAGTCTCCCATCCAGTAGGTGTGACAGCATGCGCCTGCCTGTTTCATACAGTTCAGAACAGCAGACGATGCCGTAATTTCCAAGTGGTCAATATCTGACAGCCAGAAACGACCAGCGTAACAGCAAACTATGGGTATAAAATGGTGTCCTAAGCAAAAAACCCCAAAGGGAACATTTTTTTCTTCTAGAAGCCCTTGAACAAAAATGGCATGAAGGGTCACTGTCTCACATCAGGGGAGCAAAAATACCTGCTCACAACTGTGGGACCCTCTTGGTTCTTTCTACTCTTAGAAGACTGGGAGTTGTGCAGGTACCAGCACTGTGCTTCTGTCTGTCTGGGGAAGGAAATCCTCAGAGAGGAGAGACACAGCCTTGCTTTATCCTGCATTACCCCCTCTCTCCTCACACTGCTCATTTTCTTCCGTAATCGCTGTGCGCGGCAGCCAGAAGCAGCACGGATCCAAGACAAGGCAAGGCTTCCCTGCAGCGAAGTCCTAACACCATTAGCGCGGCGGTTCCTCCAAGCAGCACCGGGTACCGCTCCTCTCGTTCTGACCTTCGGATTCCTCCTTTTTTTATTTTTCCCCCCCTCTCCCCACACCGCACAGTGTCTTTCCGAAACAGGCAGGCATCGCTGAGTAAGTCTGGCACCCATGCTGACACACTCCGTGCTTTGCGTGGCTTTCTGATTAGTCTGATCAAGTATGCAAGAACACACTTTAAAAACACGAATCCCCATACTGACAAATAGAAGATTTATTAAGCTCAACCACAGGCCTTAGAGAGGAGAGAACAGCCACTGCTGATTTATGATAAATAACCAAATTCTGATAGGAAATCGCAAGTGGCTTTTCCCTCTAAATAAAGCATCTCAAAGCATTTGTTATGAATCCAGGCTGAGCGTGTTTTACTCTAACACCAGGGCTCACTTCAAAAGAACTCACACAAAACAACTGGCTGTGACATTTATAAAATGGGCTAATCAATTTGAAGTCAAACCACATTTCTTGCTACACCAACTATCTCCTGGTAACAAAGCCTGTAATCATTTATTAAAACCCCAATCTACCATGCTCCGCACAAAGCGTAAAACAATCGGGCAGAGCGGCCCGCAAAAAGCAAAGCGGCCTCTTCTCACCGCCGCCGCTTCCAAAACTGCTTCGCTACCTCCAGACAGCTCAGAGCCGCGTTTTCCTACGAAGCGCTGCTGAGGCCAGCCGGCCGGGGTGCCTGCGCCTCACCCGAGAGAGGACTGCGCTTGGCAAATTACCAGGAGCCAGATGGCAACACTTAATGTGCACAGAACTGCAAAGACCGCAGCCATTTCTTGCCTTGCTGCAGATGTGCCAGCTGCTCAAGGAGGGGCCGCAGCACCCAAGTGCATCCCGGCCCCGAGGCGGACAGCCAGGAGCTCCTGGGCAGCTTGTGGAATGTCCCAAACTAAGCCCATCGGCTCCACCGAGGGAAAGAGGTCCCGCGCTTTTCCTATTCAGCCCTGGCCTCCTCTGCCTCAAGCAGGCGGGAGGCCAGCGCTGCAGAGCGCACACCTCGGTGCCTTCTACGCAAGCACGCAAACTCAGACCTCGGCTGTCACAGGCTCATCAGGCTCGGCAGCGATGGCAGCCGCGGGTTCCTCCTGCTCCCCAAGGCGAGCTTTAAGCTTGTTAGACAGGTGCAAGCAAGAGGGATTTTCATACTCTGCATATTGATATTAACTGCTCGGGCCAAATGCTGTTAGATCAGAGGAAAGTTGGCAGTTCTGTTCCAAAGCAGGTTTAAATTATAAAACCCAGCAAATTAAAAACATGACATTATCTGCCCTCTCTTGTAACTTGCTCCTTGAATCCTCTCCCATTTTGCCCTTCTTCTCCCAGAGCCTTCACTGCAGAATTGCATCTCACAGGACGGAGAAGAAAAAAAAAATAAAAGGAAAAGAGGAGTAGGCTTAAATCTGAAGAAAATCATGTTGACTTGTCCCACACCTGTCATCTGCTGAAGTGGCTTTTCTGGAGCACTGCACTCTATCTTTGGCTGATAGGCAGTGCCGTCTGGCTTCCTCCTCCCTTCTTTCCTCTTCAGCAGTACAGCAAGAACACAAAAATACACACAGAAATCCAGTAAACCCTCCACCATGCTGCCTGTGCGCCTTCCCAGACAGACCACGCGACGACATCGCTGTAACTCACCTTCGGTTCACCTACCCATCTCCACAGCTTCACTGCACCACGTCACATTAGCTTCAGAGGGCAAGGATCAAGTCCTTGTACTCGTACTAGGATGCACCTTGCACGTTTTATAAAGCAACAAGAGTAACTGATCTCTTCTCCCCAGCTGTATCCCACCTCTCTCCCATGCTGCTCCAAAGCCATGTATTTCCAGGGATACCTAACAGCAGCGACTGCGGACAGCCTTTTCAGCAAGCCCTGCTGCGAGCCCCGATGAGACTGCGCCCCAAAATGCTCCAAGGAGCCTGGAAGAGCCCACGTCACCACAAAGAGCCCGCGGGCCCCACGCCCTGGTATCACCCTCCTCACCTCTGTGCAATTTGCATGGGTTCCCCGTCTTCGTGCACGTCCTCTGCAGGCAGCACCTGGGAGGCCTGGAAGGGAAAATTCTGATATTATATAAAACAACGTACACAGCTAACCGGGATCTGCTGGGTCATCAGATTCTGTCCATCGCACTGCACTCAAACTGTTATGTATTTTTTTCTGGAAATGGCTAACTATCCATCCTGAACTAGTCAGCTTTTTGCCTCCATCATTCCTTTCGGTAAGGTGTTCCAGCAGCTCCCTACAATAATGCCTGGCAGTACGTTTTGCTGCCTAGACACGTCCCTGGACAGTCCGCAGCCATTCATTCACGCCAGCCTTGTCCATCACCTTCCACACCCTCTGCCTGTTCCTAGCATCTACCCTGATGTAGGCAGCAACCACAGCTCTTCTCCACCTCCATCTGTGCCGAGCTAAACGAGGTTTTAGCATCCCCTTGCACTCCCCCAAGCACCCCAGCAGCCCTGACCTACTCCAGTTTAAAAATCTGCTTGCCCGAGCCGGGATGACCTGATCAACTGGTACAGCTGATGTTTGACCACGAGAAGTTCTTTTCTGAAATTTCGTACAGATAAGATCTGTTGCATTTTTCTTGACTGGGAAATCAGTTGTCCCATCAAAGAGAGGGAACAGATTAACCTGCACAATGTACAGCTGGTAAATCTGTGTGCATTTTATCCCATTTTTCATTTAGCTCTACGACTCCACTTATTCTTTCCTTTAAAATTTGTTCAAAAGCCTTGTGCACTGCCGAGGTCAGGCTAACATGCCAGTCATTACCCAGATCCCTTTCTTCTTCTTCAGTGTACGCGTTACACTTGCCATTCTCTAATCAGGAGGAATTACAACGGTTTATTAGCCGTCCTTGCTGTCAGGCCCGCGATTTCTCATGCTAGTTCTCAAAGAAATCCAGAGGGTTTTCCTCCCCCTTCCTTGAGTCTATTAAACTCTCCGAGTTTGATTTCCACCGTAGGTTTCAACTCCGATCAGCTCCACTCCCGGATGGCTGATGTACTTCCCCAGCAAGCCCCAAAACAAAGCCTCCTGCCAGATTTCCCTAAAGTGACTCCAAACCCCAAATATTCTGTTTTATCTACACTGTTCTTTATTTCTTCACAGCCTATTTCATCATTAACATAAAATACCACACCTCCTCCCTTATTTTTATTTCTCTTTTTCCTCAGCCGTGTATATCTTAACAACGCCTCTGCCCTGGTCATGAAGACTGGGCCATGTTTCTGTTTTTCCTAGTACCTATGCTATAAGGTATGGCATTAATTCAGGTCACCAGACTCTAACTCTCCAGAATTGGGTCTTTTCCCTCTGAATCTTTCAAAGACCACGAGTCCCCTAATATTATTGGAAAGGCATTGATTCTGTGAGCACTGAAGTTCGTTAGTGCGGGTTCACGGGCTATGAGATCTCCTGGCACCTTCATTTCAACCCACGGCACGAGGCTTTTTCAAGGACAGCTTCGAGTCTCCATGGATGGTTTCCAGCCTCGGCACAGCCTAAAATCTCCCACCATTCCCACCAGCAAAGCAGCCCAGTGGCACTGGGGGAGCCCCGGGGCTGCACAGGCAGCAGCAGTCTCCGAGCGATGCGGCAAACCGGGGACACGACCGCTCTGGGCCTCTCCTTTGTCACTGCCGGTGGAATTGTATTTGATAGAAGGAAAAAAGATGGAGACGAGGCACAAGCAAACATCAAACATATCGATCTCGCGAGTAAATCACCTGCGCTGGCCTCAGTGTGCGACTGCACAGGGAGGCGAGAGAAGGGAGCAACCTCTCGAGCTGGGAGTGATAAGGCAGATGAAAGGGCATTTAGAAATTCTTTTCTCTCAATATTTATTTCTCTCAAATAAATAAAAGACTGGCAAATTTTGGGCTAGGGTTGAAATTTTAAAGTCTGCCCCCCCCACCACCTCCTTATTTTTTCACCTTAAAAATATCAGAAGGACGACATCGACATCCACGTTAGGGTTCTTTGAGAGAGCTCTTGTGGTCAGGATGAGTACATTACAAGTTCCCACTCAGCACCACTAAAACCTCTTTCCTCCCCAAGAATTAATTAGGTATTAGCATTAAACGGATAATATATAAAAAAAAAAAATACCCCACAATTTTCAATGCTGATTAAAAGTTCACGCCCTTCCCAGCTGCTGTAGCTTTCCAAGGGCTTTAGCGTACGCCTCCATGGACCTGCGGCCACCCCAATCTTCCAGATTAATGACACCTCCATTTCCAAAGGAAAAGACACAGAAGAAAAAAAAAAAGCAGTTTGCCTTAAGAACCCTTCAGCTCTTCTGTATCTATCCTAAGAAAATGAAAAAGGGCACAAGTCGGTTTCTTTCCTCTGCAGGTCACCTCTAAGGCTTGTTTAAATCTATATCTGCTAAACCCAAGCCAAAGCACTGTCACGAAAAGTCACATTTCGGCACGAGCTGCTCTGCACTTTTTCTGCAACCAGAAAATGCAGACATGACGGTTTTCCTAAGTGTTCAATATTACAAGACAGAATATAAATATCACAAAACAAGTTAAGTATCTTTCTAACACCAGGGTAAATGATCAAATACACTTGAAAACAGGAACAACAGAGCCGAGGCTTCAGTCATAGAGAAGATAAAGTTATACAATGATCCGGGAGTGAAGTCATTATGAAAAATGAGGGTTGGAAAAGGCTGACACAAACCTAAAATACAGCAGTAATAAATACTTCATCTGACTAGCAATCTGTTTAAACTTAGCAGTGACAGAAAGCTGCCTTCCGCTCCAGCAAGAGAGCCCTGACAGAGACAGAGGCTGACACCTAGTGTCTAGCAGACCCAACAAGCAAGCCGGAGAGAAGGTGCCCAGCCATCAGAACAAGGACGAGGAGCACCGCCGTGATGACAGATTACCCCCGGGCAGGCAGAAGATGCCTGCGAGCACGCAGAGCCTCTCCCGGCCAGAACCGCAGGACCACGAGGGAAAAAGAGCACTTGCAAGGGTGAAGCGTGTACGGACGCAGACGAGCGTGTAGGTGCAAAAAGGAAAGGCTGCACTGCAAGGACAAAAGCCACATTGCTGTCTGCGAAGGAAAATGCAGAGCTGCCCACACGGCCGCGGGTTTATAAGCTGGTTTGGCAGAGCTGGCAGGGGTCGGCATCATCTCTGTGCTCGTTCCACTGCCACGCTGCCAGGCTACACCCTTCTGAGAAGGACAAATCGGCTAGAAGTCTTTATCTCAGTGGTGCATTAATGGACGACCGCCAGGCTGCATGGCGGTCCCTACCATTTGTGAGCTGCGTATCAGCCCGTACGTTTTTCCTCTCCCTTTCACAGTAAGCTCCGTGGTTAGGGGAGGAAGTCCCTAAATTTAACAGGAGCATTAAACAGCAGTGCCTGCTTTGCAGAAGGGACTGAACCGTAAAATGGAGAGAAGAGCAGGACTGTTCAACCTCCGCTCGGGGGTAAAGCTCTTACCTGGCAGTAGCTGGTGGTCGGTTCATCATCAGAACTGGAGTTCTTCTCTTCTTCCATGCTGTGCCCTGGACTCTCTGCCTCCCTCCTCTTTGAAGGGAGGAGCCAGGTGATGCTCTCAGACTCCTTCTGCCCGTCTGGGTCTCCATCTTCTGTATCATCGGCAACCCCGTTCTCCCTGCTTAACTGCTCTCCTTTCCCAAGCTCGTTTTGGCTCAAGGAAGAACTGGGCACAACTGGGTTACCAAACTCCTTCTTATGCAATAGCTGCCTCTGAGCCTGCTTCAGGCTCTTCTGGTAAACCTCCAGCTGACACAAGATGACTTTGGTGTACTGGTTGGGGTCCACGCCTTTGGGGCAGAAGGGGATGCCCCAGTAATAGTGCACTGTGTCTCTCGCCTCCTCCTGCTTGTGCTTCTCCTCCGCCGCATTCAGCACGCAAAGCGCAGGGGTACCGTCGGGCACCTCGTTCTGCTCTGCTTGCTCTGCGGAAACACAGCCTTTGGCGGTGTGCCCGGGCTGCGAGGTGTGCGTGGTACCTGCTCCTCCACCGCTCCTCCTGGGGCTGCTGCACCGGTCCGTGGTCCAGCTCTTCCAGAGCGTGGCTGAGCTCCCGGCACCAGCTTCTCCCGCAGAATGGCCAGTGCAGGGCAGGGGCTGCTCTTTTGGTTCGTGGCCTGTAGCTTCAGAAGAGCTGGAGGGGCTTGCGAACAGCCTCCGAGGTGTCAGTCGCCAGGAGCCTGAAGTCACCCTGCCAAAGGTGGGACTCAAGGAGGTGAGGTCGTCTCTGAGAGCGCTCGGTAACGTGTTACTAGAATCACTTTTTTCTGGCGAGGAAGGCTTTTCACTTGACCTTGTCACAGGCTGGCCCTTCCCCGGAGACACGATTATGCTGGATACTAGTGAGCTTTCAACGATTTCCTGGCTTAACCTCCTCAACACTACCAGGGGGCTCCGGGCGACATCCATCTGTCCGTTCCCATCAGCTCTGGTGCTCTGCGAGTGGGAGCCGCACTCGGAGCGAGGGGTGTCAGGGCAAAGCGCCAGACCTCCCAGGATCTCAGCGCCTTCTTTCTCGGCGGGCTGGCTTTGGCCTCGCGCGCCCAACGCTTCTGCAGACAGCTGAGGAGTTGCATCAGAGGAGTCCGAGGGCTGACAGCTCTGGAAAACAAAAGGTTGATTCTCCAAGAGGCACGTTCTCTATCAGCAGAGCAAGGCCTCCCCCAGCAAACAGGCAGCCGTCACCCCGACTGCAGAACACCCCGCCCCAGGTCAGAACTGTGTACTCCAAAAGAGGGGACAGCTGAGGTTAGACTCCTACGCCTCTCACGAGGAACGATACAAAACAACTACTGCGCGACTGCTGTAGTTCCAGCTTGCGCTGGAAATAGCTAGGCCCCCCCTTGCGCAGCGTGGCAGAGCGAGCGCAGAAAGCAATGTCGCTGAAGAACCCTAGTAAGCCTCTTCACAGAAGCGCACTTACATTAAGGCTCTCAGCGATGGCCTTCCTCAAGAGCTCCTCCTCTTCCTCTTCCTGACAGTTGACTTGCCTGGCTTCTTGCTCACTCATTTTCAGGGCCAGTGCAAACTGTTCCTCTTCAGTCATCTCTACAGCAGAAGGATAAGGATAACGTCAAGTCACAGCTGCAGGTGTACGTAAACACTCAACTTACACCCAAGAGGTTGGGAGAGATGCCCAAGGGTCCCACCACCCCAGGAGGAACGCAGAGCAAAACATCCAAACCCCAGCTTTCCTGAAAAGGTGTCACCAAAACCGGAGCAGGCAACGACGGAGATGAAAAATGAAAAAAAATGAAAATGAAAAAAATAACCCGAGTCAGGAACTTCAGTTACGGTTTCTACAGCAATCTAAACTCCGACTCCCTGGGTATGTTAACTGCAAGGGGACATTTTATTTGCCCTCCTCAAACACCACACTCTACAGCTGCAGAACGCATGTTCAAGGAGAGAGGAAAAGGACAGATTTCTAAAGTGTGCTCATTTTTATATCAGATAGGCTCAGCAGTGAGGCAGGATAAAGAACGCATCTTCTTTAATACACTTTTTTACTAGCCAAATAGCACGTCTCGCTGCCTTCTGGCATGCAGGTACCTGCAATACCACAGGAGACCTACCCACGAGCAAAAGAGCTACACGTTGTTCACCCCGAGCCGCAGGTGGAAAGCTCTGCGGAGGATAATGTGACTTGCTCGGTGGTATTATGGAGGATCTTTCACATGCATACATCCCCCTTCTGCTCACATCACCACTCCACTGCATCACTCAGTCAGTCATGCATGGGAAACAGGTTTCCTACAGCTGTAACTGCTATTTCAGCAGAAAATGTCTTCCCGAAATATTCCTCACTCAGAGCAAACCAGAAGCTGATAGTGGCTATTTAGAAACAAAGCCGTTAGTTACTTTGGAAAACACTTATTTACTTAGACTCAATCCAATACTTTCACTACGCTTAAAATATACAATGCCTGCAGAACGGAGCGCAGCTTGGAAAACAACTCAACAGCACTCTCAGGAGCTGAAAAATACATCTTCTCACTCGAAACAAATTGACAGATTTCCTTCAAAACCCGCTCCCTCCTTCAGGCAGAATCCTGCACGCGCCATCTCATGCATGAACCAAAAGGCTCGCTCTCCGATGGGTTAGAAGAGCTTTAAGAGATGCGATTTGAACAGGAAGGCCGCCCAAGCACAAAACCTGCCTCCGCTGCAGCCAGCTTCAGAGACAGACGTTTCCCCAGATAAAGATGCATTCAGAAGTTGCAGGCTCCCATTTTCTAAGCCATCCTCTTCCCACCAGCTGCCACCAAAACACAGCCTGCCTTGAAGCAGCCTGGGATCGCGCCGGCCTCAGCCCGGCGCATCGCGGCAGGACCGCATCGAGGTGCATCCACCCAGCAGCAGGCTTCGCGTCGCTGCGCCCTTCCCCCAGCTCGTTGCTAATGGGCAGGCTGGTTCTCCCCTACCCGAGCAGGATTTGAAGCATTTTTGCACCGTTCCGATTACCAGCCGTAGATTCCTTTACATGTCCTACTAAATCAGCACTTAGCTTTAGGTTGGGGAATTTTTTTTTTTTTTTAAATTTCTTTAAAAATTAAGAAAGAGGTTGAAGTGAAGGCAGACTGCAGTGCACTCAGGGCTCGTGGGGATCTTTTGTCCTTGGACAAAGTCACGCTATGATGTTACAGCCAGGAGGGACCGGGGGGAGGGGGGATGCATCCTTTAATAGAAAGCACACGACAGCCCAGTGTACGAAGGCAGCTCCCATCCCAAAGAACAGCAGTCATACGCAGCGTTTCCACAATACCAAACACCTCCCCAGCATTCAGCGAGTGCCGATTTGTTTCCCTGCCCAAACCATCACAGCAATCAGGCCAGATCCTGCAAACCCTGCCATGTGCGAGAAAACCAGCGCACGTGATCGGTGCCCCACAACACAAGACTTTCCACGTGCTTAAATTAAAACGGGGGCCTGAGTCTTCACCCGTTCAGGCTATCAACATCCATGAAGCTTAATAAAAAGAAACATTTTTTTGGCGAGTTACTACTGTACATTTTGTTTTCTTCTCCCTCCCTGGCACAGCAGTTTTCCCTCTGGGGACAGGGAATGTGCCAGACAAATGCTGCCTCTGGCAAAGAAACCAGCGACAAACAAAATGCACTTAGCGCACGTTCCAGTTGAGTAGGTGCTCCAGAGACGAGGAAATCTCGAGTTTAAATCCACCTGGCATTACGGTGGGGAGAGCAAAGAGCAGCTCTGCTCATGCCTTCCAGGAGACCTGACCTGCTTTAAGCCGAGCGGTCTGGAGCTGACGGTATTTTGCGCTCCATGTCTGATCATTTCTCAGCACCGTGCATTTTACTAAACTTGATGTTGATTGCAGCGGTCATAATTTATAATGATTAGAAATCCAGAGTGTTGCGTTAGCCCTGACCGGTGTGGGCAAACACCTCTGGAGCGCTTGGGGAGCGAGCGCTGAGCGTGCAGCGGAGGCGAGCCATGCTCCCGGAGCGTGCCAGCGGTGCGGGAGCTCCCACAGCCCTCAGGAGGAACGACCCCTCTCCGTCTGGACAGACGGACTCCGTTACGCTCAGCTCACACGCATCGCACGTCCCCGCTGCAGGGCAGGGAAACGCCGGCACCTCCGGCTGGGAATTCTGCGTCTCACGCTCCAATATCCACTCACCGCACATCCATCCCAACGCTGCGTGAAATCCCAGCGCCTCTCCGGGGACCAGAGCATCCAAGAAACCCACAGATGGAAAGGAGGGGTCAGGGAGAAACTGTTTTTAAGACACTGCAGCCCTAAACAAATTAAACCATTTCAGAGCCTTTTTAAATGCTAATACGGCAATTTGCTAAGCGATTTATGTTCCATTTTGACATTTGCAAAGTGAATTAGATGCAAAACCCCACCAGTTGTAGTTCTAACACTTACTAATAAGAGATTTACTCAAAAATAATGGAAATGCGGGATCTCAGTATTTCCACATATCCAAAGTGCAATTACAGTAACAACATTCAAATGTGCTTTAAAGCACTGACTTCCTCCGGAAAAAGAGAGAGAGACTTCTTTAGGTTTTGTATTTCCATTTATCCTGTCAGGATGAAACGTCATAGATATATTTTAGTTATGGCTTTAGGTTAAAATGAATAAAACCACAACAAAGCAAAAATGGGAGGATACGCTTTATAACCAGAGCCTGCAAATATCTGAAATTTTCCAGTTGTGAGGAGAAAGAACTTGCTCTACCCAGAAGCGCCGAATCTTTACAAAAGACCAATTTGCCTTGCAATTCCAAGAATTTATTTAAAGACACTGAGAAAAATAATTACTACTTCAAATCTTAATTTGCCTAAAAGCAAACACCAAAAATCTAATTATAGCTTCCCATAAAGGAGAGAACAGCCCCACCATCACACGTGCTTAAACAAGCGACCGCTCTCCGACCGAGCGGCGCTGGGCACCCCCAACCTCCTGCGCTTCGAGGAGGCAGACACGCACGCTAAAAAGAAAGGCAGCTTTTGCCCCAGGAAGAGAAAAAAAACTATTATCAAGAATTTCAATATCTAGAAACACAGCAAAACTCCTCCATTATACAATGGCTAGCGAGCCGGCCCTGTCTCCCGCAGATTTTCTGGAGCACACTGAACACCTCTCCTGCAGCACCAGCTCCCGAAACCCCGGCGCGCTCAACGACGCAACGAGGACATCCAACATCAGCAGCTCCCTGTTCTTAGCACCATACGTTTGGTCACATTTTAACGGCATCTCCAAGGAGGGGTTCAGCTTTTATTTTGTGTTCTGTTTCTTTTGGAAGAAGAAAAAGAAAAGAAAAGAAAAAAAAAAAAAAAAGAACTCTTCCCCCATCTCTGACTTTGCTATCTTACTTGTTCGATACAGGACATGCACAGTGGGTTTCAACTCCCACAAAGAGCCAGGCTGTTTCACGCTATGGCCTTAGGCCTCTATTAAAAACAATTTAATTCACACAAACCCTCTGAGGACTGACAAGCCCAACTGCTGCTGCTTGCAGAGCACCGGCGTGCTCCATTTTGTTCAGTGATTGCTTTGGGTTTTGCAGGAGACAACATCTCTCCCATTTTAAAACGTTCTGAATTTAACATGCTCGATGGACCGCTGCCTCACAGAGCGGATCCGCTGGGGCAGAGCAACGGTCCACCCGCCTGGCCGCTGTAACACGTGGTGCTGCACGGGGAGTACAGGCGAGCCTGGCCGTGCACAGTGGTCCCTTCTGCTTGTACATCCCCGGCATTCAGAAACGCTGTTTGCAAATATGAGCGGGAACACCCCAGCCTGTTCCCTTCAGCATCTGTTTATTGTCCACGAACGCATTTAATCCCTTATTAAAGCTGCTGGTACTGTCCCCTTTACAACTTCCCAAGACAAAAAACTTCCAGCGGTTCACTACGTGCTGTGGGAAGCGTTACTTTCCTTCACCCGTTTTAAACCCGTCTATCTCCTGCTATTTCCACCAACTGCGCCCTGGCTGTAGGATCTGGTAAACAACAGCTCCGTGTTCAGCTGAGGCACTGCCTTCCTGATGTGAACTTTGATCCCACCTGCCTCTCCTAACGGAGCAGCCCCAGGCTTTCCAGTCGCTGCTCCTAAGGCAGCTGCTCCCTCCCCTCGATGGCTTGGCTCGCCCTCCTCCCGATGTCCCCTAACTCCACCGTGTCCTTAAGACGCAGAGACCAGAACCGCACACAGCGCCGTCGATGTGGGTGCACCAACGCTTTATATAACAGCAACATGACGTAAAACAAATCTCTTGTTCTTAACACCCTTCCTTATGATGCCCAACGTTGCTGGCTTCTCCGGCTGCCCCCGCGCTATGAGACGATGATTTCAGAGAACTGTCAGCTGCGACTCAAATCTTTCCTAGGCTGCGACTGCCGGGTCAGAGCATCATGACGTTTCAGGGAAAGACAGCAGCAGAGGGGCCAGAACGGGAAAGCAGTTTGTGACTGACAGTGCTTTCAGATCAGCTTCAGCCCATTTTGAAACCCAGCGAGGTACCGACACCCTCGCACACTTATTTTGGAAGCATACCAGTCTGCGCACATGCCACCTGGGGAGCAAACAAGTGACAGTCTGCCTATTCAGAAAGGCAAATTTTACCCCTGGGAAGGGTCTTCTCCGAGAGCTGTGCATCCCCAGCCATGCCGCAGCCTTTCTGCCAGGGAAATAATCTCTAACACAAACAGCAGAAGCAGCTCAGCACCAGTCTACTTCCCCAGCCCCACAATCGAGACCTACGTGCAATTTTTCTTTTAGCAGCAAACTTCGTTCTATCCAGCTGCTGTTTTGTCCTCTTCTTTTGCAATCCAGTCTCTTCCTTTGACTCCTGCTGTAATGGAAAAAAATATGGTGAGTGCATACAATATGTACGAAATACTACCAGCCCCTTCCCCCCACTACTCAGACACAAACACTGGTTCACGAACAAGCCTCTATTTGTGTGAAATTTGAATTTCAAACATAATTCAAGCACATTTTGTAACTATTAAAAGCTGTGTGATAAGCATAACGAGCAAAAAGAGTTACAGACTAACATAAACAGAGAAGTAGGAGAGACAATAGACTTCATGCCAGTCACCACCATGCACTGCACCTGCTGCCCATGATTTTAGAGAGAATTTGTTTGGCCTTGCTAAAACATGGGTATTTGTAAGCACTCAAAACAGAAAAACAAAACCTTTTTATAACCGACCATCGCACACCTGTAAGCCAGGACTGTTTCCTGCCATCCAGCTTCTAGTACTCTGCCCAGATGATTTTAGCTGACCAAAACAAGAATCCTAACCATTTTTGGGGACCCGCTAACGCGCCTCGAGGGCAGGAGAGCCAGCTCTACTTACTCCTGGTGCTATTCTCTTATTGTATCACCACAAGCGTTTAATTTTTGAAGGTTGAATACTTCAGAAATTTGTCATCTCGAGGCCTCCCGCAATAATACCCAGGCAAACAACCTAAGCGCTTGCTGCTTTAAGCGCACCGACTGCAACAAGAACGGGCGCGGACTTAATTGGTACACATTTATGCAAGTTGCTGTCCTAACGGCTTAAGCGAGGGCGTACACGTTACCGAGGGCTGGCGCTGGACCCCTTCCAATTTGTCTCTCTAAATCAGGTAGGATTAGCATCAAAGCCCGTGTTTCAGGCAGAGGCCCACGCCTGGCCTGGAAGGGGGATCACAGGGCTCCGTCTACAGCTGCAGTTGGGTTCGCCCTCCATGAGACTCACGGCAAACTGGCCACACGCTTGTGCCTCTTGCCACCTCCTGCGCCAGGAACGGGGCTCCAGGATGGGGCATGTGGCTTGGGCTACTTTAATGCAAATGGCTACACTGCTTATTTTCAAGCGTAAGCTATTTCTGCTGTCCGTTGCCCGTGCTTTTGAACCTGTGAAGTCCTTTGGACTGCACCTCTACGCTGAGTTTTGTTCAAGACATCTCCAGCTTTAGTGTTAACTGTAGATTTTATTAATGTATATACACCACTTGCTCCCTCTTACAGATCATTAATGAGGATGTTAAAACACACACAGACCTAATATTGATCCTCTTGGCCTCAGCTTTACATCTCCCCCAAATGAGCCTCTCTTCTGTTCATCACCAGCTTTTCCTGACAGTCTTTTAGCAGGATTTCAATCCAGGAATGTTACTATCTAGACCAAATTGAATTATTTATCCAACTAAGATTTTGCAAGACATACTATTAAGTGGTTTCCTGAAACCTTAATACATTACAGCTTTTACATGCCCTAATACCTACGCCAGTCCTCGCTTCCACTGATTTAAGAATCAGCTCACAACAAGGCAGCAATCAGGCTCAGCAAGTCCCCACACACACTCACACTCGCACCTAAGGGTTTTTTTTCCTTTGACTGATTCCTCCCTTCCCCACCCAGCCTGGTTTTGGGGCCTCGTTCCTGAGAGCTGCCCCTGTGTCTCCAAAAGGCTCCTGCACAGCCAGGTTCTCTATTGCTAGAAGATGGATGCTCTCTGCTTCTGAGCCTGCCTAGCTCACGCTTAGCAGGTGAAATCCTCTCTCTTCCAGGGCCCTGGCATGTCGCCCTTCCCCAGTTTTCCCTAAGCCACAGGTTCTCCTGCTCCGAGTTGCCCTGCCTCGGTCTGCAGCAGCAGCCCCGTGCTCACCTTGCGGGCGGTTCACACCTAAGGGAGCAGGGAATGGTTTGTGGGATGGTATCAGGATCACACCAGGATTATACGCTGGATGAGGTTAAGCAACTGCTCTCCCGCTCGCCCCCAAAGCCCTGTCTAACAGTGCTAAACCTACTCCAGCTTAAGACAGGGGCAATTTAATCCTAGCAGGCTCTGTAAATCCCCAGCTCTTCTCTCTAGGCATCAATCTTCCCCTCATCACTCTTGCACTTGCCGGAAGGTCAACCCTGACACTCTCATCTGCAGCTCTCTTCCAGGTCACGGATGTGATTTATGAGCACACCAAACTTTACACGGCTGCCAGCGTCTGCTCTGCGCACGGAGACACACGTTTACGATGTGCACCACAGGACGAGACGGGGCTCAAACAGCTCTGGGGCTTGGAGGGGAACGGCATGCCCGGTGCCGGGCGGGCTGCCCGGTTTCACCGCGCAGCCCAGTACGTGCTTCGGTTCCCCGTGCTGGGTCCTGAAGAATCTCGACATTTACAACAGTGGCAGGAGCAAAATTATTGCAGGACACGTGTTGTACGAACCTCATACATTTGAGAAAGATGTTTAAATTGCTTAGCAGCGTTCTGCCGAACAGCCACGGTACAGTGAACCGCTGAAGCAAATCCAATTAATCCTGATGGGCCAAAATATACACACACATCTCAATTCCGAGAATTCTTAAATCTTCTTTATTTTTAAACCCAGAAAATAAAACATACCTTTTAATTAGGATTTATGGCTGTTTGTACCTCTGCTGGGAGAGAGCCCCACAGGCCCCGGAGTGCTCTGCATAAATGCAGGCACGGATGGTAGAAACAGAAGGGGCCAAGAAAATTCAGGGAAGACAACAGGGCTTGCTCTTTCTGACCCAACCTTTTAATGCTCATCTGTCTACAAGGATAATAGGAACTCAAGGGGCCACTCAACCAACCGCCTTTCTAATAAGATCACTAGTCCAAAAATAATCTTAATCAATTAAAATATTCCCAAACTGCAGCCAATACTCTTAGTTACAAGGTCATCTCCAACACACAACTTCCAGGGGAAACTAATTATTATAGCGGAGGCGAGGTGGGAACTGCACACCTCTGCTCGGTGCCAGCCTGGATAGCGTCTCTCCTCCTTTGCCGTCAATTTAAAGCGTAATGGCCAGAAGGAATCCAAAATTCTCTTCCTGTGTGTCAGGCTCTGCAGTTTAATTTATGATGCTCTCTTATGAGCAATTTCACTGTCAGCATTGTACACAGATCAAGAAAAAGACGTGTTTCCAAATTTCCCTACATATTTAGTGGAAGGCAGCCACTATTCTTCCTTGGTTTTTTAACCTGCTTGGTTTCACCAGACAGCAGGAAATCAAATTCCCATTTTAAAAATGCTTTTGCACATACTTAAGAGAACCTGACTCTGCCAGCAGAAACAGATACAGCTCCGCTCGCTTCTAAAAGCCCGTAAATGGAAGCCAGTAGCCAACCTCCCACATCCTGCTCCCTCGAATCCACAGCATAAACCACAGAAATCAGCTTCTACTGACTCAGGGAAGGAAAGGCTACAGAAGAATGTCTCCATAGCTAACAGCGCAGACTGCAAAGGCAAAAGGTCTGGGTAATTTTACTGCTCAACAGCAGTTGGGACCATCGAATAATAGGGCACAGCCAAACACCACACATCCTGCATGGGAAATATGCAGATGAAAACCAGACTAATTTATTTTTAAAAGCCAATTAGATGTTGGAAGTGCCACGTTTGGCCCTAGCCAAGGCTGCTGCTGAAATTAATATCACACCCTACTTTATTAGTCTCTGACTTGAGTTCAGAATCTGTTTCAGCTCTGCTCTGTCTTTCAGCTCATTAGAACAAACCTGCTGGAAGTGGAGACTTGAACAACGAGACGCAACGGGGTTCGTGCCAGACGCGTAGTTCCTGACACACGGGAGGGAGGCCTCTGTAGAAAAAAGGGCTTTTACCGGGCTGCGAGGAGCCTGGATTCAGACCAATCTGATTTCCGAGGGGCGAGCGCAGCAGAGCCGCCGAGCCTCCTTGGGAGCACACTCGCGTCGCCTTTTCCTCTGGGAACTGGAGGCACCAGGTCCCTCGGTACCACAGCAGAGCCCGTGGGGACAGCGGGGCGCTGCAGCGATGCTCCCACGTGGCTCTGCTTCGCTCGGCTGGTCAGCGGTGCGAGGCGGGCACTGCCGTCCTAGCTGTGACATTTCCAGCACCATCTTCTCCATAGCAAGATGTCCCTCAGGCCATGCTTGGTCCCAAGAGCAGTGCCCACTGCCACAGTTGATGGAGAACAGGACAGGGCGGTGGATGGGTCGATGCCCAAACACACCTCCCTCTTCCCACCAGAACCAACATCTGATCTGGAACATCAACACACGCTGCTATTTATCCAGATTGCGAGTATCTCCAAATACAGGAATACGCAAGCAAAGGGATGTTCCACACCAAAGGGAAGACAGGCCCTGGATGCCACGCAGAAATAGATGGCACTGTCACCCTGGAGTCTTGTCACGTTCCCCAAGGGCTGGCAGAGCTGATGAATCTGGCAGAAAGAGCCTGCGAGACTTGGTGCAAACTCTACGAGTGGAGGCAGGTACTCTCAAAGCTCCCAAAGGATCTACCCAGGAAAAACGGATCCTTCTGAAAGGTCCCACAGCAGAGCAGCAGCATTTCGGGATCAAGGCTGCAGATCAAACAGGTGAACCCAACTCCTGGGCCTCTGGCTGTGCTCAATGCTCATGCTTGGCCAGGCCTCCTGCCGGGTGACAATCACCTTCCAGACATGGCTTCAGAAGACCTTGGGGGTCAAAGAGTCTTTAGCCACAGCCCAATTCAAGAAGGAGGCTCATGAGACAGACCAGGAGTTGCTATGCTTGGAGAGAGCTTTCTTGGGCACTGTTTGAAATACTGTGTATTTGTAAATGATCACCCATCTTCTGGCATAGGCAACCAGTTCCCCGCAGGATTTAAACAGTCAGGGGAGACAGGAACCACTTTGCTCATCCGTCATGTCTGTGTTTCGGAGACACAGTCTGCACAGAGAAGGTCATCTCCTCTCGTTTCCACAAAGCCAGAGAGACCGTTCTTATTTCGTCTGACCCTTCCCAAAAAAAGAGAAATGTTTCCTGAATCCAGGATTATATACAGCAGAGATCAGAAAGCCCCATGTCCAGAAAAATTCCTTCTGATGCAGCTCTGCAGATGCCACAGCATAGACATGAGCAAAGAAAGAAAACTTGGCAAAATAACATGGATGAGCTTGATAATCCAGCATGACTGAAAAATTCCTGGGAGAGGCAGTCTGCCAAAGATCATCAAAAGTGAGAAGCTGGAGGCTTTCCAGGTGCAGCTGCTACAAGATCTGCTGGTCTGGAAGCAGAACTAGGGACTTGTTCTATAGATACCTGCCAAGAGACTGCCAAGGAAGAAAGCCATCGAATCAATGATGCCCAAATTGTCCTTGTAGCTTTTGATTCATACGGAACCATGTCCTAACAGATGCAAGATTAATTGAGAATGTATTGTTCTCTAAAATTGCTATTGATCTGAGCTTCCCACACCTCTTCTTGAACACATAACAAGGTCTTACTAGAGCAAGAACAACAGTTACAAGGTTCGAAATTGAAATTCAACTTGATGTACACTGAAGAGCCGAGACAGTTACAGAAGCCAGACAGTTATTTTTTTGAGATCCCGAGTAAATCACATTTTGGGGTTTGATTTTGCAGAAAACAACACGACAAGAGACTGTGGCACTGGATCTGGAAGCTGATTACTCACAGAAAGAAAGAGACTGAACTGAATAAATCCACTCATTCAGCTGACTGAACTGTTGTCACTTAAACAGAACCTAATTGGCTCCTTAACGGCCTCTCTGAGCATATCCTTTTCTGTAATATGACCGATTATGCCATCAGAATTTATTGTTTATAGACAAACTTACAGAACAGTCAGGGAGCCTAACCTTTTTATAGATGTGTTTTAAGAGACGTTTGTTTCCTCTTTTTCACATACGTGCACATTGAGATGAATAATTGCAGACAATAACAGGTCTTGATCTTTTATGTACTGCAGCAGCTCTTATAGCTGCTGATTTCTTTTTTCCTCATAGGTTTCACAATAAAGGCCAGCGATGCAGCAGACATCTGAAGTTAACTTAGCATATTGCAGAGCTAAGGGTTTAACCCCACTGAACTATTACTGCCATATGTTCCACTTCTTTCAGGGAATTTCCCAATGGGAAAGAACGCAGACAATGTGAAGAAAAAACATCCAATATCATTTGCCCTACAGCTTCTTACTGTTTATTTCTAGTGCTTTTCCCCTCCTCACATGATAATCGCCTTATTGTAGAGAAGCACGCTGCAGATATGGGAGCAAAAGGGACTTGATTTAAGATCTACAGCTTCAGAGTGAACTGAAATGCTTTTGAAAATGGTGGAATTACAGAAAGCAGCTTAGGATCCCCAGTCACCGGCAAGACAGAGCAAAGCCTTAACAGTCATACATAAAAAATTGATTCTAATAATTTCCTCTCATGTACCTCACGAAGTTGAGGACAGATTCTCAGGGCTCTGGGTCTCCCCCAAGAGGGAGTTCCCGCACTCAACCCAACGCCAGCGTAACAGACACAGACATTTCAATCTTTCCGAGTAAGGCTGATGTTTGCAAGATGATGCTAGGGATCACCGACGCGAGCCGTTATGTCTTAGCCAGGCGCACCCACACCGCAGTTCACCTTTACTCCCTATGGAAGTGGGTTAAAAACTCAGGCTTCTGTAACTCAGAATCAGTTTACCAGACACCAGCTGTGTCTGAGCTACTCGCAAGCCTGTGTTCTGAATCATTTTCTTATCTATTTGCACATAATACAGAATCATGTTTCTATGGTTTAGCTGGAAATCAATCAAATAAAAATTATGAAAAAAAGATTTGTAAAGGGATTGAGGAAAGGTTACTTTCAAATTACGTTTCAAATTCAGTTCTGAGAGGATTTGGTTATCAAATCCCAGACTCATAACTCACCCTCACGAAGCACACCATTCATTTCCTAGTCAAATAGGATTTGATTCATCTCATATGTAAGAAAAGGAACGGCACAATACCCTCTGTGCAAAGCCTGACCCCGGCACGTACGGCGTGGGATGCTCGGGCACTCTCCTGCAACAGCAGGGCCCCGCACAGGCTCTGGACACCACAAGCCGATCACTGACCTCTCCATCGCTGTCAGATATAACAATAAACGCATCCACAAAAGTGCGCTTCTTCTTGGCGTTAGCTGGGTTCCTCTTCTCTTCCTCCTCTTCCTCCCCATCCTGACCTCGAGAGTCCAGGCCCTCTGTGGGCTTCTTCTTCCTCGGCATCCTTCACTCTGAAACAGAGGGAAAGATTAAAAGCCATTTGTTTCCTTCTGATTTAGATTTCCGCTAACAGTCATCCTTTTTTTGCTATTTTTAGGCAAAATACCCCAGGCATTAGAACCTTATTACAAAGCACAGAGGATTTAGCGTTACTGGGAGCCACATGTACTAGTCACCACTCATCTAGTTAAGAATACTTTATTATAGCAGATTGCTAAAAAGGGGTTTCAGGGGAACAGCAACACAGACCAAAGCCACTCTCGGTGCCCTTGCTCCAAAGCAAAGAGGTTTTTCTCTTAGCTTCTCCTGTTCAAGCCCCTCAGCAAACTGCTCCACAGCATCACTTCACAGCAGGTCTCCCGCCCTCCAACACAACCCCGAGCTTCCCCTCCTCGGCCCCACACCTTCACCATCCCGCTGCAGAACAAACCCGGCCGTGGCAGCGGATCAAAACTCGCATGCCAGAAGAAGCAGCCATCACAGCACAGCCATTTGTCAGCTTTTATATTCAACAAAACAAGAGGGGAAAGGCATGTTCCTCAAAGGCTGCTGTTTTCCTCTCAGCACAGCAGCTCTGTGGAAGGCTGCACCAGCCCTACAAAAAGGGAAAACGCAGGCAATGGCAGTAGGCAGGTTGGAAACAAGACAACGGGTTTATCTCGCAGCCTGGATTTCTCAATGAGCATCAGCCTGCGGAAGTCCTCTGCGCAGACATGCCCGAACCATTCATATTAAAGAAGGCACTTGACAAGCAGGGAGGAACCTGCTGAGCGTTATTAGTGCAAACCCGAGTGCTCTATGAACAGCACAATTGAGGGCAGGTGCCCACACAATGCAAGCTAGTACTTCAGCATCTCCCTTTCCTCGCCAGCCCATAGACTATTGGAGAGAGATGCACACAAAGTGTTAGCTGCTTTGATCAAAAAGGACTCAGAGGAGAGGATCAGGAAGAGATCTCGGGGAAGGAGCAGCGGGACGGCACACAGAGTTAAACCACCCTTTCCTGTCTACATTTGCCATTCGGCAAGTAACTCGACAACAACATTTGGCGCTTCCTGAGCTGTGATCTAAAAAAGCCTTACACAGCAGGCTGAGCACGATCAGCCTTGTTTAAGTTAGAATTCAACATGTGCAGAGCAGTTAAGCAACAAGCCCCTTGTTACACACCAGAGAACGGCAGAGCTGGAAAGGCAAGTCAAGTTGGCCGGTTCCCAGACCAGTGTCCTTCCACAGGATCATTCCGCCTTCCTTCAAGATCACTGAAATAGCTCAAATGTGCTGCTTAGATCTAAAATAAGAGTAAGAGAAGATGCAACAAAGACCCTACATTACCCAATACAGAGCCAAACCCTCCTCTGTAACACCGCAAAATTGCAAGCAGCCGCTGTGTGTAGAAATACTAATGAGCAAGAAGTTCAAAACCCTCGTCAGTGCTGAACAGCAGTGCACTGCTCCATCTACAGTCCGAGGCAGCAAGGTGAGGCTGAGAGAGAAATACATGCATTCCCTTCCTACCATCTGCAGCCTTCCAAAGCTCCCTTAGCCTCTCTGCCTCCCTTCCTCTGCAAATACATGCACACTCAGGCCTAGAGACAAAAGATGATTATCCTGGTGAGTCACGGTTTGCACTGAAGGTTTGCTGAGCCCTCTGAAGGCAGAATATTGTACTAAAGGCATGCACAGCTCCAGAAGCGACCGCAACCACCACTGCAGTCCACAAACGTTTGTCTGTTTTGGAAGGGGAAATAAAAAACAAGCACTGCTTTTGGAAAACCACTGGCTCTTGCAAAACAAAGCTGTTCTGCTCCAGCTGAGCTGAACTCAGCTCTCGTTGGAATAACCTCATTATACTTTCTCCATTTTGTATCTTTTACTCCAAACGGTGCCTTCGCCCTCTGCGCGGAGAGATGAGCCAAGCCTCACACCCAGCTGCCGAGAACTGCCCCCACAAAGGGCGTCCGTCGCGGTGGGGAACACTCCCTTATCGGAAAAAAAAAACCACTTACACAGCCAGGCGTTTTGGCATGACGATGGGGAGGAGCACTGGAGAGGCCTGTGCCTCCAGTGCGTGAGCCTACGCAGGGTCGCTCTGGTTTTGGAGAGACAGCCTGTAAACCTTTTTACCACCGAAACAAAAGCAAACAGCAAAAAGCAACTGCCACGCTGTCTTTTTTCTTTTTTAAATCCACGCTGGTATCACCAGCTCTCCTCTGACTCTGCGATACATCTTCTGCTTGATGCACTGTGCTAAATAAGAGATCACTGAGAAATATCAGCTGGAGTTATGATGAGTCACCTACCTTCAACATTCAAAGGAAAGGGGGAAAAAAAAAAAAAGATTTAAGAGATGTAACCACACAACTCCCACAACGCTTCTCAAAACGAAGGGACTTGTGGCAAAGACAGTCTCTGTAAACGTAACTAAGGGAACAAGACAAGTAAGAGATCACTCGTAGCTGTGCTAGTCTGAGGCTATGAGTAGCAGAGCGGTAATAGCTTTTATTAGACAAGCTGGTATAGCTGAGGGAAGAAAACACGCATCAGAGCACACCCCCCCTCTTCAGGTAGGGAAGTTAAGCACAGAAGCTGTATTTTGCTTTCAGCACTCTTGGAAAGGACAGTTGCTAGTACCCGAGGTGATGATACCTGCTTTCAGGCTCAGGAAAAAAGGCCAAAGACTGAATTATCCAAAACTACCTTTGCAGTTTGGCTCATGGACTCATTTTCCAGTTATCCAGGCTTTTTTTCTAACTCTGAATTTAAGAGAATTTCTTTGTAAATGCTCTGACAGCAAAGGTGACCTCCTGACAAGGGACTCGCACATGCCACGCTTCTCCAGTCACATTTTTAGGGATATCCTTGAAGATCCCCAACTTGTGATTATTTGTCATTTTCCCTCTCATCTATCATTTTGATGAATCAGAAAGCAATTACCGACAGAATAATTCTAAATCTTGACACTGCAGCTACAGACCTGCCAAGCTGTGACAGCTTGAAAAATGCTTGAAAATGAAGCCAAAAATGAATGACTCTCATCCCCGGATGAGTTTCTGAGCCGTTTGAGACACAGGCTGTCGCTTTGTAAACAACTCCCCCCACCTCAGGAAGAAGAGGCACGACGCTCCCCGGCAGCACGGCGAAGCAGCTCCGCGCTCAGGCAGGTCAGCACCGCACACCTCCTTGGAAATATCATCCCCGGACCCTCGGCTCGACCCGGCACGCAGGGCCCAGCTGATGCTCTGCGACCGGCAGGACACGAGGGCTCGCAGCGCCGCGGGGGGGAGAGGAATTGTTTACAGGATTTATCTGCTTATAGAGCTGGCTGTTCATGAGGAGGGACATAGGGACTGCAGAGGCCATGCACGCCCAAGCGCTGTGCACATGCAAACGCCGCTGAGCTCTGCGGGAGATGCTCACTGCTCAGCTTCCCTCTAGCCCAGCCCAAGCGTGTCCCCCACGCAACACCTCTCCCTCCTCCAAGGACAGGCCCTGTGTCGGGGGAGAGCATCCCTCTCCCCAGCACCCATCCCAGGTCCTCCCGTCCCCTTCCCAACCCACCGCTCTCGGGCACGGAGGGCTCTGCAGGGAGACAAGGACAGGGTCAGGGCTACTCAACAAGTGTCACCCTGGGGAGGAAGCATGGGGGTCCCAGGAGGGATGGGGGTGAATTTGGGAGGAAGGGGATCAGCCATCGGTGGGGTAAATCAAGGGGAGCGTGCTGGGGCTGCACCAGGAGAGGTAGAGAGGGAGCCAGCCCTGGCAGGGGGAGAGAGGAGGGGCAGGAGCTGGCCCCAGGGCCCAGCCTGGGGGGACGGGGCCAGGGCAGAGCTCGGGGGTCGGTTTTGGGGTGCCCTCCCCAGGGGGCTGCGCTGGGAGAGGAGTCCCAGGGTGCCCCCAGGGGAAGGGGCACAGTACCAGGCTCCCCTCCGGGACGAGGGACCGGGGAACGGCCCTTGAGGAGAATGATACCGGCTGCCCCTTCCTCCCCGGGGACAGGGCTGGCGCTGAGGGCCGGTCCCCGGCTCGGCCGGGGCAGGGGGCCGGTGGGCAGGCCGGGGGGGGGCAGCCCCGGAGCTGCCCCGGGGGAAGGGGCCGGGGAACGGCCCCGGGGGTCAGTCCCGGGATCCCCCCCCACCCCCGGGGAGGAGGAGACGGCCCCGGGCCGGAGCGGTTCGGAGCCCGGCCCCGGGAGCCCCGCGGCAGTTGGGCCCCGGTGCTGCAGGCCCCGCGGGGCACAGGTACTCACCAGGCCCCGGTCTCCCGCGGGCCGGGCCGGGCCGGGCCGCCCTGCTGGCGCGGCGACAGGCGGCGGCGGCGGCGGCACCGCTGCCTCCCCGCCGGGCCGGGCCGCGCCGGCCCCGGTCCCGGTCGGCGGGTCTCTCACCCGCACTCAAGTTGGCGGCGGAGGCCTCATTGCCCTCACCCAAAATGGCGGCGGCGGCTTCGCGGCGCGTCACGTGGCCGGCGGAGCGAGGAACCGGCGGCGCCATGTCGCGGCCGGGCGGGCGGCGGGCCCGGTGCTGAGGGACCGGCGAGCCCCGGCGCCGCGTCGTGAGGCGCCGGCGCTGTCGCCATTTTCTCAGCCCAGTGCTGGGCACTGCGGGCAGGGCAGCAGGCGCTGGTTCCCCAGGAGGAAGCGAGCGTGGCGTGGGGAGCCTCGGTGCCTTACAAGTTACCCCCTACGCTTAACGCCGTCACCGCAGCAACCGCTGTGCCGTTTAAACGCCCACAAAGCCGGAGAACCGGCAAGCGGGCCCGAGGAGCCGCCGGTCCCCGCCGCTCTGCCCACAACCGACATGGCCGCCGCCTTCTCCCCCCCCCCCCCCCCCCGCCCCCCTTCGCCGGCACGTGCGGGCGCGCGGCGCTCTCGCGGGAGGCCGCCCCGCCGTTGCTAGGCACGGGGGCTCTCGCGAGAGCGGCGGGAAGCCGGAGGGTGGGCGGCGATGGCGGACGGGGCGGGTAGCAACGGGGACGCCGCGGGGCTGCCGGTGGGCAAGGAGGCAGGTGAGGAGGCGGGGGGACAACGGCCGGGCTCCGTGAGGTGCAGCGAGGCCTGGTGCGGGCCGCTGACGCCGCCGGTTGTGCTCCCCTTCCCCGCAGTGGATCGGCTGATCCGGGAGAACGGGCACATCTTCACCGAGGCCCAGTGCAAGGTGTGCAGCGCCCTGCTCATCTCCGAGTCCCAGAGGTTGGCCCACTACCAGGTAAGGGGAGCGGGGAGCCGCCGTGGTCGCCCGTTCCCGGGCACGGCGGGGTGCTGAGCGGTGGGGCGGGCGGGTTTCTCTCCGTTTTCTCCAGAGCAAGAAGCACGCCAACAAGGTGCGGCGGTACCTGTCCATCCACGGCGGAGAGGAGCTCGCCCACGGCAAGAAGATGAGGCTGGACGCGAAGCAGGTGAGAGGAGAGCGTCGAGCCCTTCAGGGCTAAATACCACCCAGCGGGACCCGCTGGGACGATAGGGTGGGAGGAAACGGCCTCAAGCTGCGCCAGGGCAGGTTTGGGTTGGATATTAGAAAAAACTTCTTCCCCCAAAGGGCTGTCAGGCCCTGGCCCAGGCTGCCCAGGGCAGGGGCTGAGTCCCTGTCCCTGGAGGTATTTAAAAGATGTGTAGATGTGGTGCTTAGGGACATGGTTTAGTGGTGGGCTTGGCAGTGCTGGGTTAACGGTTGGACTCGATGATCTTAAAGCTCTTTTCCAACCTAAGTGATTCTGTGATTCTAAATAAATGAAGAAAACGCTCTCGGAAAGGGCGTTGTGAGAGCTCGATGGCAGGTACGTCGCCTGGCCTTGTCTCAGCGAGCACAGTTCCTGCTGCCCTTCCCATTTAAACAGCCTCCGTGAGTACGTCCTCCCCGTTTAAACAAACAGAGGTTGCCTTTTATTGATAGTCTTGCTCGAAAGGACAGGGAAAAGTGAATAGGAGGGACAACTTGTCAAGAATACCATTGTATAACCTTTACCGTCACGGAGAGCACGTTGGGTTGACCGTCTACTGGAATTCTCTTTCCAGAGCGATCCTTTTTTTACCTATTTAGGTTTCCTCGGCCGGTAGCGGGAGCCTGTTGGTCAGTAAAGGCACCACGTTCCACTTGGCCATCTGTCTGCCCCGTGACTCATTTGGGAAACAGATTCTACTTTTATGATTGATTCAGCTTTAATCCCTAACTCTCCAACATTTGCGGCGGGGGGGGGGGGGGGAGGGCGAGGGATAAAGGCGGATGCCTTCGCGCATAGTGTTAGGCTTAGAAATGACTGCTGCTGCCTGCTCCGCCGGCATCGTGTTGCAGATGACCCAGCTGATAACGATGTTTGTGTTGCTCAGTTCGCACCTTGCAGGGTAAAAGGCTGCCTGTTCCAATTCTGGCAGCCACACACTTAACCTTGTCCTTAGCCCATACGGGCCAGGGCTGCCCCTTTGCCTGGAGTGGTTCACTAACAGATTAAAAAAAAGTAATCTGGTGCAAGAACCCTCTCCAGTGAAGGAGGACGCTCCATCGTGAAAGTCCTACTCAGTCACACTTCTTCAACCGAACACCCAAATGTCTCTGATTACCTTGTTTTCTGAGACCCCCAGGCCTTAGTGTTTCTTCTCGTAACAAGAAGGTTGGACGAGGTGACCTGCAGAGGTCCCTCCCAACCTCAGCCGCTCTGCGATTCTCTGTGCACAGGACAGCAAGCAGGAAAGCAGCAGTGGGGAAGACAGGAACAAGTGTTGTCCCATCTGCAACATGACCTTTTCTTCTCCGGCCGTGGCAACATCTCACTACCTGGGCAAGACTCATGCCAAGAACATGAAGCAGCAGTCCCCCAAAGTGGAAGGTATGACTGTCTGCAGCGTCTTCGTGTTGTACCGGGGGGCTGTTCAAGCAATAAAAAAGCTGAGGGGTTCATTGGACCCCAAGCGTAAGCTCTTGTGAGGATGTGCGTACCCTTTACTGTGAAACAGAGTAAGCCAGCAGTGCACCTCTGGAGACGCGGCCTCTCTCAGCAGCCTGCTCGGTGGGCTGGCATTGGCTAAAAGTTGCGTGGGTTTTTTTGTTTGTTTTGCTTTATTCGGGAGAAATGCAGCTTGCAGCAGTGTTGTACTCGTCCTTGTGTGCAGGGACTTGGAGAGAGTGGCCCTTCAGGGAATGTGATGTTAAGCTGTAGAAATGCCTGTCACAGGATATGATGCTCGCTAAAAGCTTACAGAGACCGAAGTGACTGGTGAAACTCTGATACAGCAAATTCATCAGGGCTGCTCAACTACAAAGATGTAGCCTCTGAGGTTCATGGACCTGTGAGCTGCAGATAGCTGGGGAGTGGGAGAGTATAGCTGGGAAGCATCAGTATGTGCTTGTCCTGAGCTTGTGTTTTTCCCACGGCACCTGCCGTTGGCTGCTCTCATGATGGGATACGGTCCAGGGAGACCTCGGGTCCGACCTGGTGCAGCTGCCTGTGTGTCCCATCCCTTTGCTAGCAGACAGAAAGGCCCAGTGGGTGGCGAGGGAGACCCTCTGTCCAGGGCGGGTGGGGGCAGCCGAGAGCCTGGGGTGCTGTAGCCAGTCAGGACAGAGGGAAAACACAGCCTTTGAGTACACCTGAGGATGGCAGCTTGCGCTAGCTCTGAGCTGGGATCTTCCAGGCTTTAGAAACTGTCCGTCCCGGGGTGTCTTCGTGGCTTTGCTAGGTTGTGTGTGCGCAGCGAAGCCACCTCCGGGGTCAGGGTGGTCTGTGGGATGTTTTTGTTCTTTGAAGCCCTTGCTTTTGGGTATGAGAGGAGCCGTCGGGAAGGGGTGGATGCACGCACGAGTAGTCTGGTGCGTACCTGTCATTTTGGCATGAGAGGAGCTCTCTGGTCTTTGGTACTCTATAATTTTAGGAAAAACTTCTTCCCCCAAGGGGCTGTCAGGCCCTGGCCCAGGCTGCCCAGGGCAGGGGCTGAGTCCCCATCCCTGGAGGGATTTAAAAGCTGGGGAGATGTGGTGCTTGGGGACATGGTTTAGTGGTGGCCTTGGCAGTGCTGGGTTAGTGGTTGGACTCGATGATCTTAAAGCTCTTTTCCAACCTAAACGATTCTGTGATTCTATAATGAGAGGGTGCAGGTTTCTCCATCAGATGGGAGAACTGCTTCTCTGTGTGGGTCCACTCCATGGGACCTAGTCCCATTCGTGCTATTCCTCAGGCAAGATTCCTCAGGACTTCGGTTCAGGATCAAATCCTGCAGCTGCACGGTTTCCAGAAACCTGCTTGCCTTTGCTGCGCAGGGGCTTGTACCCGTGTTCTAGCTGGGTGATGATAATACTAGGTGGAAGCTCATTCATGTCCAGTGTTTCTTGAATACGGCCGTGCTTATGTGAACGCCACTAAGGAGAAATACACAAATCTGTTGGGTTTTTTTTTAACCTTGAAAGTTTTTCTGGCCTACTCTGACTTGTCTTACCACACGACTTTCAATTCTGCAGTGTTAAGGGAAGAGGTAGGAGCCACGTGAATTTATCTAGGTGTCTTCCGTTCTCTGTCTAGGTTTGGGTTTTAGGTGTAGTGGGTTATTTTTTTTTAATGTGTGTTTTGGGGAAATAAAATGACTGGTTTTTACCTGAGTTCTGTGACTGACCAAGAGTTTGGATTCACCCTACAGAAGCGGTGCCCCCACAGAAACATCCTGCCACTCCCCCGACCTCTACTGTGTCTTCTAACGAAGAGAACAAGGACATTACTGACCCAGACAAGTTCTGTAGCCTCTGCCATGCCACTTTCAACAACCCCCTTATGGCAAAACAGCATTATGTAGGCAAGAAGCACAGAAAGCAGGAGACCAAACACAAGCTGATGGCACACTACGGCCGAACCCCCGATGCACCGGCATCATCCTTCATGGGTGAGTTCTCAGCAGGCGAGGTAATAAATAGCTGAAGAGCAGGGTGGGAGAGGGACAGTATGTGTCTGACAGGTCTTTGGACGAGAGAGTCCGTGCCGAGGGAGCAGGGGAGAATTGCTCGTGATGGGGATCTTGATTATACACCCTAAGATTGATTTGGTTGATGTTGTAACCCCCTGGCAGCAAGAGAGGTTTTAGACTGTAACTGCTTGTGACAAGCTTTGGGTTGTGTTTTGCAATGTTGTCTAATCGGGGGCATGTACTTCTTATTCTCTGTGCGGATAATCCAGGGATTTTGGCCGGTACTGTTTCTAGCTAGGTGGATTGCATCCAAAATGGAAAGATAAAAGTGGCGTTTGATGCTTAAAAAACGTCTTCAGAGGGGACTAGCCAAAGATGGAAGAAATGGGTTCAACTGCACCTGCTGCTTCAAAGCACATGAAAGCCAGAGAGATTTCTCCCGGAATGCCTTTCTGCCTCTGTGTGGGCACTTCCATCCGATGAACTAATGCAACTCTCTCTGGAGCAAGCAGCAATGTGGGGAAAAAAAAAAGAAGAGCTATTAAGGGGGAACTTTAGGCAGACAGTTAAAACTCATTTGGTTTATGATCTGCTGCTTATGAGCACTTCTACATGATGAAAGCCTTTGGAGTCCAGTGCAAGCATTCGGAGCTCACAGTAAACTCCCTTGTTCCTCCCAGCAGCCTTCTGTTGGACCAGGAAGTCTAGTACCTGCTGGATGCTTGAGGTAAATAATAAGCAGACAAATCATCTTAAAATCGTCTTCAAGGGCTTCTTTCTCTGTCGTAAAAACCCACACAAGCAGAAGATTAATTATTCTAATTCTTTGCAGGCCACCTTTAGATACCGGTAGCACTTATGAGAAATGAGGCTCAATTATCCAAGTAATATTCTCTCCCACATTGCGTAGTCGTGTGGGAGATGGAAAAGGTGCTTGGTATCTAGCGTTACCCATCTGCTCTTTACCTAATTAGTGGGGCCTGATGAATGGTTCCACTTCAGTGTGATTCAGGCGCTGACAGTGGCAGGAGCCCCAGCCCTGGCAGGCTGGGTAGGTGGGCAGCGTGAGCGATGTCTCCTGCGAAGTGCCGGCAGAACCGGAGTGCCCACATCCACAGCTCCACGGCACTTAGACTGGTCAGGCAAGGTTTCAGAGCCTGGGCTGTCATCGGGGGCTGCTCGGATGTGATGGGCTGCGGTCAGGGATGTTTTCTCGCGCTCTCTTTGCCTGTCTCTGTGTGTTAACAGCCATGCCTGTCCCTAAACTTCTCTCTGCTGGGATCTGGCTGGCAGCAGGTAAAGATGTGTTCTTCACAGCGCAACACTGAGGTGTTTGTCTGCTAAAAGTTCCTCTAGGAACCACCGGTTTGGGGTGCAGGAGTGCCGTTCAGACAACTTTGTGCACACACTCGTTTGCCGGATTTGCAACAGAGAGCTCTTGACCTCAGTCGTGCAGGGAGGCAGATGTAAGGGCTGTAACCGCTCCTCTGGCCTTTCCCACCCAGGTCCAGCTCTGTTTTGGGTGTTGAACAGCCCGGTAGAGTCTGAAATCTCTCTGAGGCGCAGCAGCCGGGTGGGGAAATGCCTGCTATATCATGTGTTGTGCTTCTCACTCAGTGATTGCGCTGCTCTGCACCCCTGAGTCTCCTCTTTCACCTTAAGGAAATGTTTTCTTTGTGAGACTCCCAGGCAGAGCCCTTCCCCAGCGAGCCAAAATTCAGGAGCGCTTAATGTCTCGAGGACAACTGCCAGGATTTTCCCCCGTTAAGAGACTCCTGTGCCAAGCTGTGCTGCCGTGCTTGCCTGTTTGGTACCTGTGACCTCCCGAACTTTCATTCCAGCTGGAGTTGTCGTGTTACACAAAACCATTGATCTGTCTGCTACAACTATTGTTGGAAACTTTTTTTTTTTTTTGCAGTTAACTGATACGCTGACTGTAACCAAACTGCTTGAGGATAGAGCTTAATATTCTCAGTTGGCACCTCAGCAAGGCTTAGCAGAATGCTGCATTGTGGAACTGGACATTGTGTGTAATCTCCTCTGGCTGCTTTTTTTTTTTTATTGAAAGCTTACAAATTAAGTATCTCCCTCATTTTCTGTTATGAAATGAAGGAGAAGTGGGAATTTGGGAGAGAAATGGAGTTGCAAAGGCAGTATAGCATCAGGTTTGGTGTCCTAATGCTGAGACTTTTACTATGTCTGATATTGTGAACTGTTCATAGGAAATGCGTCTTTCTTTTCAGAGATAAGCAAACCCATGTTCTGACCCGGAAAGCTTTTCTGGCTTAGTGATTCCCTCGCAGTGACTGACCGATACGTGGTGGGGTAGTGGGATTCTGCGACCTCCCCTCCTGGTCAGGCTATTAACTTGTTATTTGTCTTTGTTTAGCGATTGTTTAACACATCAAGTGATTGATTATCTCACTTGTTTCTACCTCAGGCACCAAGTTGTTGGCTAGCTGTGTGTGCTAACATTGATGTCTGTTTCAGCCGGGAAGGGGTACCCCTGCAGCACATGTAACATAGTACTGAACTCCATAGAGCAGTACCAAGCTCACATCAGTGGCTTCAAACACAAGAATCAGTAAGTAACGTTCTTATCTAAGCGTGTTTCCAGCCTCGCTGTTCAAATTGATGGCTTAAATATGACTTAAAACGTAGTTTTGAATGCGTACTTCCAGCTGACGTGTAAGGGGAGCAGCAGGGTTTGTGCAAGCTTGCGCTGTTTGTCCTGAAGCCGACTCCCTTCGGCAGCTCCCTCTGCAGACGCCTCCGGGATGCTGCTGAAGTACAAGCGCCCTGCAGTCGCTTTTGGTTCTCGATGGTTCAGCTCAGTGTGGACCTTTGCAGTGAGCGGGTCCAGCCTGACACCCATTTAACACCGTTTCTCTAACAATTTAATTTAATTAAAGTCTGGCTCAGTGGAGATCTGCTTCCCATTCTAATCTCTCTTGGGGTTGCTTGTCTTAAAATTTGGCATGTAGTCAGCACGCTGCAGAAACCTAGACTATATTCCTGACCTCACTCTCACAGCTGGTGAGTTAAATAATGGCATCCCCTGCATATATTATTAATCAAAAAAATTTAGGCTGCCAGGTGATTAATACCAAAAATACTTGTTCTGGACACTGACAAAGTTCAGATCTCTAATTTCAAAGCCTTTGATAAAAGGGGATCAGTAATGAGCCTGGGTTGGTTAGGGAGCTTCTTACAAGAGAGAGGTATTAGGGAACCCTGCCTGAAGTGAGGACAGACTCCTAGCCACGTTTCCCAGAGAGGCCAGGAGGAAAATTAGGATCCCTTGTTGCCTGTCTGTGGAATAACAGCCCCATGGCCCCTTGGCTCCCTGGAGTACTCGATTGGAAGACGCATGCTCCATCCGTCATTCCAGAAAAGTTCCGGCTCTTGAACGGCACAACCGGATCAGTGAACAGCAAGTATCCCGTTCTAGATAGATAACGTTGAGTATGCTCCCAACACACACACATAAATGTTCCCGTTAAGGACATGGATGTTGTCCGAGCGTTTGCAACCACACAACTCCCTTTCAGAAAGCTGCTTCTGGATTCAGCCGCTCAGTCCTGTTCCAGGCCTGCTTCTGAAGAGAGCCAGGATGCTTGCTTTGTAATGGAAGCTCTCTCACAGTCCTTGAGCTGTGCAATAGCTAATTCTGCCACGCTAAAGGCGTCTGTTTACACACGCGCACGGAGGGCAAGGATGCACTTGGAAGCTTTTTTGGCAAGGTGTTGACTTGGCTGCAGTAGGCTGTTGCTCCGCTGACAGCCATGCCTGCTGAGCAGTGATTGCAGCTGGCAGATTTCAGGGCACTTCTGACTTTTTTTTCCTTCTCTTCCTCTCTCTCCCTTCGATGTCCAGGATGCCAGGAGCAGTGCCGGTTGTCGGACCGTTCCCACCACAGCAGTATGTCCGGGAAGAGTCAACTGCCCCGGGAGGCTACAGTTATTTCAGCCAAGACTTCTAGAGCAAGTTGCAGCACTGTTCTTGGAGTTGTTGGTGGCCCAAGAACGCACATCCTTTGCCAGCCCACAATGGTTTCATTATCCCTCTGGATAAGCAAAGCCCTACCCTCCTGTATGCACCCGTCGAGCAGAACGGGGACTGAATCTGTCAGGAAAAGGATCCAGCTGGAAGAGACTTGCTAGACAGCAAATACTTCACTCCCTTAGAGTAGTTTTCATTGTGTAATTGCTTCCTGTGAAGGTGGGTGCGGTGTGAGAGGAAGTGTGTATCTGGTATAAGGAGGGTTTGGCAACAGGCTGGTAGCGGCCACCTCCTCCTTCACCGGAGCAAATAACGGATTCCTGCACCTGGAGGGCCGGCATCCCATGCTCGGAGGTGGCTTTTGTTGGAGGAGAACTCCTAGACCGTAGGGAGCAGCACTTACGCAGCGTGGATGGGACACTATGCCGGTTGTCTGGCTTTATCCAGGCCTAAAATAGGGAATAATCAGCGTGGCGTCTCTTCCCATGCCTCCTCCGGTCAGGTTTGTGTGCAGAATTGCATGAGCCACTGATTGCCGTCAGAGCCTTTCGCCGCACCGCAGCCCTTGGTGCCGGAGCTGGGTTGTTTGGGTCTGTCTAAGAAGTAGTTACAACTCGTGGTGTGCAAACCGCTGCTGGTGGGAGCGGAGGGCTGCGAGAGGGGTCAGAGCTCCTGGCTCTCCTCAGCCCTCGGCTCTGAGGATTTCCACGTGGAAGGAAGTAACTGTTTAGCCTGGTTTCCTATGGAAACAGGTGTACGTGATCATTCACCGTGTGTGTCTTTACCCCCTGTGACCTAAACCAATCTCAGCCAAACTTGGCAGCAGTGGAGATCTCCAAGATCTGAATGCGGTCAGCAGAGGAAGGTAGAGCAGGGTGAGTTCGTCTCTAATTGTGTCGGGGCCTGCATGGAAGTGCAGCTTTTTCCCTACTGCCACCAAAATACTCTGGGGAAGGAGGGCTTTAAGGGAAAAGAGAGGGAATAAATCTAGATGCAGCAGAGAACTGTAGTATAACTTGGTCAAATCGTTAGCTGACTGAAAAGCTCCAAATCCTTTGGAAACCTGCCTTTGTTAGTCCTTCATCAGACACTACTCGCCCAACCCCTCTTTTCAAAGTTCTTACGCATTTGTATCATCCTGGAAAAGGGATGTTCTATATTTCAAATTTGGAAATTAAGACTGATGGTCTCTTCATGGTGCTAATGTACTAGATTGGTTAGAAAAGGCCCCAGAAGGAAGGGCAGGCATCTGAGACTGCTGTGTGTTTTTGGACGAGTTCTTTAGATGTTTTGCCTTAAGCTAAGGCATTGCCTGTTCTCCGCTAGCCCGCCGCAAGAGCCGTGTGCCTTGGGCTGGCCTCGTGTTCAGTGCCAGCGCCCCGAGTCAGGCACCCCGCGGCTTTGTCCCAGCATCAGCGCCTTCGTGGAGCTGAGGCTTTGCTAGTCCGTGGCAAACGTCCCACTGGTTTTCTTCCACGGGGCAGAAGGATGTGGATGTGGCCCCTCCGAGGACTCCCCTGGCTGGTGGGGCTCCGTGGGGCTGGCAGGAGCATGGGTGACGGCCGCGGGCATGCCGCGCTGCCAGGCTGGGCTGAGCCAAGCTGCTGCCTCCCGTTGCGTGGCCACAGCAGCTGCCGGAGGGTGGTCCGGGGCCCTTGGCTCCCAGCGTTGTGTGCCAGCAGAGCAGCTGACGCCTTCGCGGGGCTGAGAGCCGGGCTGTGGAGGCAATTCCAAAATCTGGTGTGTCCAAAATCTGGTCGGGTTAAGCAAGGGGAGAGAGAGCTGGTTGCTAATCTCGGTGCTTGGAGCGAGGGCCTTCCCTTCCCCACTCCGGGCTGTGCACGAGCTTTGTTTTTCTTCACCCTGCACAGAATCTGCCATCTTCCCTTAGGACAGGCTCCCGCTGGTCTGGGTTCGCCTTCCTAACGTTTTCCAGCCTTGCTCCGCTGCTGAGGTCTGACCTTAGTCTCCTGCTACAGAGGGAGTCCTTTTAAACCCTGCGAGCTGATCAATGAGCAGAAAATTGCGACGAACTGAAGGAAGCATTGTGCGCCTGGTAGCCCTGGATGGCCTCCAACTCCGATCTCTGCTGCTTAGCTCTCGGCCCGCTGTGCCAGGGCAGGTGCCCGCTAGATGTGCTATGCATCGACACCAAGAGGGATCCATTTCCAGCCCTGCCCAGTCCGGTGTGTCGCTCCTGTCTGCGTACCGACAGTTTTGCCTTCCCCTGTACACAGTGTTTCTGTATCTGCTGTTTCCCTAAGGTGAAGCTCTCCAAATAGAGTGTTTATTACTACTTTTGGGTGCTGTCTCTCTGCTAGAGCCCTTCCTGGGATTTTGCCATACTTGAAAGCGAAGAACGGGATGCAGACACCTTTGAAATATTTGGGAGGGGCGGGAGGCTCGCGCTCCCATCTGCTCTCCTCGAGGCCCTGCTGTTGTCCCACGGCACCCTCGGGTCCAAACAGAGCCGGTAAGTGCCTTCCTCTGGGCGGCTCTGGCAAGTCAGCGAGGCCTTGGGCACGCCACAGTCACCGAGGGGAAGTCTGGGCTGGGAGACTGCTGGCACTTGTGCCAAAAGCACCGGCGACTGCCGCAGGACGCTGGGCTGTTCCCTGGCACTGCCGTGGCAGCACAGGAGCAGCGTGGTGGCCAGCGTGCTCTGCTGCTGTCCGTTCCAGGGCCGCTTGCTTGCCGCAGCGGGCTCGGGTGCCCAGGACCGGCTGTCCCGCTCCTCTGCAGGCTGGGCTACGGCAGAGGGTGGGGGACCGGTGTCCCCAGGACCGGCACCGAGGATGGCACTGCCATCGGCCGTGTGGGTAGTGCTGGGAGGGACGGGCTGCATCTGCCTCCCATGGCGCACGGCTGTGCCGGGGCGGCGTGCCTGCCGCTGCCAGCCTGACCCTCGCTGACCCCTTCTCCTCCTCGCGGCAGGGCTGCGGTGAGTCTGGCAGCTGCCGGCCCTTCCGTGGGTGCAGGCGCTCCCCAGGGCAGGTGCAGGGGAGGAGGCAGCGGCCGCGGGGCTGCCTGCACCCCTGGCACGTCCCCTTCCCCAGCGGCAGGGTGGCTGGCGGCAGCCGTGCCAGGACAGCCACAACCGGGTGGCCCTGCCAGCCGTGCCAGGGGCCGCCGTGCCCACGGCGGGTCTGTGCCAGCCCCATTCCCAATGCTCCAAGCACAGAGCAGGTGGGTGCTGAAATCACTGGTGTCCCCACGTCCTGCTGCTGGACTGCTGTCGGGGGGGCCCCAGCACCCGTGGGCACCCCCGGCCGTGACAGGAGGGGAGCTGGAGCCTGGCTGTGGGGCCAAAGCCACCCACGTGCCAGGGAAGGCTGAGGACGGAGCGTGGCCCTTGTCCCCAAGCTGTGCCCTGGTACCGGCGTGCTGCTGGCCCGGTGCCCCTGCCCGACTGCGGCCAGCGCTGCCCAGTCCTGCTCCTCCCTGCCGGGGCCTCTGCGGGCAGCACCTCGCTGGGCCGGGGCTCCGGCTGCCTGCGCCGGGCCGAGCCCCAACGCCTTCCGGGCTGGCAGGCGCGGCGCAGGGCACGGAGCCACCCGCCAGCCACGTCCCCCGCGGAAGCGCCGCCGTCCCCTGCCCATGCCGCAGCCAGCTCCGTGGAGCCTGCCGGTCTGAGGAGCCGGCTGCTCCTCCGGCAGCGCGTGGGGCTGGGCCCCGGGTCCCCCCCTCAGCCAGGGGGGAGCACAGCCCCGGCCGCAGCCCCAACCGCTGCCATCCCTCATGGCCCCGCTGGCTCCAGCGAGTAAATCAGGTGCAGATGTGGAGGCAAGGCTGGGCGCCTGCTTGCGATTAGGGGCTGGGAGCATCGGGGTGGCCCTGTTTCTGCCTCACAGCCCCCTGCCGCGGCCGCACCGCTCCCAGGAGGAGCCCCCGATGCCCCGCGGGGGGACAGGGCTGAGCAAAGCTCCTGCTTGTTCGGCCTCTGTATGGGCACCGTTGTGCCCAGCCGCGGCAGGGACGAGGCATGGCGGTGCTGCCGGGCCAGCCCTGGCCCCGTGTGCTCCCAGCTCGGTGCCCAAATCTGTGGGCGCTCCTGTGCCACGCTGGGAGCTTGGCCTGAGCCCGGGGACCCGGTGTCCCCGTCCCGCAGCCCCCGCGCCGGGCCCCACGTTCTCGGCTCCCCAGAGGGAGCAGCAGGTTCATGTTTGCCAAGTTCTGCCTGGTTAAACCTTAACCGGGCCGGGTTGCTTCATCACTCCCTCCCTGCCGGAGATAAGGACGGGCAGGCGAGACTGGGGCCTGGCAGGGAGTGCTGCTCCGAACCCGGCTGCTCACCTCCGGCGCAGGACATGGCCCCTGCAGAGCGTCCTGCCCGGCCCGGGGCGAGCTGCCTGCCCCTCCGCCTCAGCCCCTGCCTGCCTCGGCAGGTCCCCGCTGGTACAAGGGCAGCAGGTCATGGCCGGGGCTGGAAGCCGCCATGTGTCAAGGCCGGTGGGGCTGGATGGAGCCAGGAGCCCTTGTGCTGGAGTAGCCCAGGACCCCTGTGCTCTGGGGCTCCTCGGTGCCGGGGGGTTCACATCACCCCGGTGCATGGCATGAGCTTGCCCAGCCTCAGCCCCTGTACGGGGTACAGGGAGCTGGGGAGCCTGCGCCCCAAACAACAGCCGTTCAGGGGAGGCCAAGAGAAACTTCCAGGAGGAAAGAGCCCCCCGGGCTCCGGCCCCCCCAGGAGCCACCGTGCCGCGTGCGCTCACGCTGGCCGCAGGTGCCACCGCAGCGGGAGCGGCGGCGAGCGCTGGGGCCAGGCACAAGGGGCGGCTGTGTTCCCACAGCCCCGGCTGCCTTCCAAGAGCAATATTGTTGGCACCAGGCAGGCTCCCTGCGCCGGCAGCGCATACACGGGCCTTTCATGAGGGGAGCGGGGATGATTTACTGCCTGGGGGAAGGGGCAGAGGCGGGAGGATGGAGCCCCAGCGCGCCGGCCCCGGCGCGCCCAGCCCTACGTGCACGCTCGCTGCCGCGGGGCCCTGTGCACATAAGCCAGGCCGAGGGTCTGGCCAGGGGGTCACCTCTCCTCGGTTGGGTGTGGGGCAGAATGGGGTCCGCACCGTGCCAGCCCGCTTGCTGCCCCATCTGCAGGGTCCTGGGGATGCGCTCTCTCCCTGGGCACCCTGCTGTGGCTCAGCTCCCACCCTCTGCGGCTCGGCGGCCGGTCCCTCGCGGTGCCGCAGCTGATGGGAGCAGCCCGCGGGGCCGGGGGCAGGGGTGCCCCCGCGGGGTGCTGGCACAATCCCCCCTTGTTCAGCTGCTGGCGTGGCGGAGGCCGTGGCGGTGCTGCCGGCAGCGGGTCGCAGGCGGTGGGGCTGCACTGCCGTGAAGGGCTTTTTGTTTGCCGTCAGTTGCTGTTATAAATCAAGCCAGGCAGCCCGACCCCCGGCCCAGCGCTGCCCCACGGCAGGGAGGGGACCGGCTCCTGGCCACCACCCCACCACAGCCCCACCGTGCCCCAGCCTGCGCCCGGCATCGCCCTGGCCCGGCGGGGACGCGTGGTGTGGCACAGGGTGAGGTGCCAGCACTGGTCCCCTTGCCCTGGCCCCCAGTGCCGGGGGACCTGGCCGGCGTACAGAGGGGTCCCTCCGTGCCCACCCCAGGCTGTGGCTCCTGCAGGCTCCCCCAAGTCCCAGCTCTCCCCCGGCATTCCCGGTGCTGGAAATGATCTCTTCTCTCTGGTTTTAATTTGGTTTCGGTTCGAATCGAGCTGAACCCAACATTTTTCCGTGCTTCCGGCACGCTGCGAGCTCTGCAGAGGCGGCTGCTGCTCCGTGAAATTGATGTTCTCGTCCGCTTCACGCGCCGGCAGGAATGAACAGCTGCCGGGGGCTGCCGGCCCCGGGGACTGCGCCCTGTGCCCCTGCACCCCGGGGCGGACCAGCACCCCAGGGTGGGGCCCAGCACCTCAAGTGGGGGCAGCATGGGGTGGACGGTGCTATGGGAGGTGGTAGCATCAACCGGTCCTTGCAGGGAAACCGTGTCGCGCTGGAAGGTGCTGGTTTCACGCGCCGGAGCAGCACGGACAAAGCTGTGCCCTGGCAGCGTGGCCCTGCGGGGTGGGGGGTGACGGTGACAGCCGCCCCTCGCTCACGCGACCTCAGGATCCGTGCCGAGCGAGGGTGCGTGCGGGGCTCACTGCGGTCCCAGCAGGCCTTGCTGGAAGGCAGAAAGATGGCGAAGCAGACAGGGATGCAGCTCTGGGGCTGGATCCCGTGCTGGGGGCACGGCAGCAGGATGCTCAGGGGAAGGCGTGCGTGGGGACCGTGCCGGCTCTGAGGGTCTGAGGCCAGGCTCCCACCCGTGCCCGTGGGGTCCTGCCTGGGCAGGCAGGCAGGCGGGCAGCGGGCACGGCGCGGTCTGCCCGCCCCAGTGCAGGCAGCAGCTCGGGGAAAGCGAAGGCGAAGTGTTTATGGGTCAGATTAGGGCCACTCCAACCCTGGCTCGCGGCCTGGCGGTGTTTTACGACGCTCCGTTATGGGCTCCTAATGAGGGTCACAGCCGCTTTATGGCACCGGCAGCGATAACGCTGCGACTAATTGCGGCAGAATTAGCGAGCGGGCTGCCGGGCACCCAGCAACGCGCAGCACCCAGCCCGGGCCAGGGCCACCCACCCGGGTGGGTGCCGTTGCTGCGGAGCCCTCGGCATCTCCGGGGCCGGGGTGCATCCTGGCAGTTTGGGGTGCCACGGAGGGGGCAAGAAGGGAACAGAGGAGACCTCGTTGCCCCATGTGCTGCTCCGGGCGTGGGGGTCCAACATGGGGGGTCTGCCCGGGGCGGGGGGGGGGGGGAGGACGGTGGAGGGGAGCAGGCCCACGCGGTCCCCCCCCGTGGGGCGATGCCGTCCCCCTTTGCAAAGGAGCGGGGCCGGTGGCAGCAGCCGCGGCTGGGGGCCGGTGTCCCCTGTCCCCCCCTCCCCTCCCCCGCCCCCCCCCCCCAGCGCCCCGGGCGGGGCGGGCGCCGCCGCCGTAACCCGAGCGCGTCCCTACAAAGTGGCGGCGCCCGCCGCGGCGGCGGCAGAGCGGGGCCGGAGCGAGCCCGGAGCCGGAGCCGGCGGCAGCCCCGGAGCCCAACCCCAGCCCCAGCCCGGAGCCACCGATCCCAGCCCTGCCCGCCATGGGGCTGCGGTGCGGGGCGCGGCGGCGCTGAGCCCGCCGGCCCCCCCCGGACTTTGCCCCGGGCCCTCCCCGAGCAGCGCGGGCGGCTCCGCCGAGGGAGCCCGGCACCGCCGGTAACGCCGCCGACCGCGACCCCCGCCCGCGGGACGACCCCTCTTCCCTCGGGACCCCCCCCCGGCCTCGGGGCACCCTCCCGGGATCCCCCCACAGCCCTGGGAACCCCTCCCGGGACCCCCTCCCCGGCCCCGGGATCCCCCTCCCGCCCCCCCCCCCAGCCCCGGGATCCCCCTCCCGGGACCCTCCCACCCCAGCCCTAGGACCCCCTCCCGGGACACCCTACGCAGTCCCGGAACCCCCCGCAGCCCTGGGACCCCCTCCCGGGATCCCCCCCAGACCCGGGACCCCCTCCCGGGACACCTCCCCCCAGCCCCGGGACCCCCCCCCCGTGCCCGGTTAACCTCTCCCGGTACCCAGGCTGCAGCCGGCTGGAGGGGTCGGGTCCCTGCACCCAACCGGGGTCCCCCCACCCATGCTCCCCCCCCCCGCCAGAGCCGTCGAGGGGTCTCTTACTACCCCCCCTCCCCTCCATGCACACCCACCCTCGCCGTGCCCTGGGGACCCCGCACCGGTGCCCCGGAGGAGCAGCCCCCCCCCCCCCCCCCCCCCGCTCCCTGCCTGGCCCGGGCAGCGCGTGGCAGGGAGCTGCCTGCGCGGCTCCGCTCACCCCGGCCCTGCCCCGGTCCCGCAGGGTGGGAGCCACCGCACCGGAGGGGCCTGGAAGATGCAGCCCCTCTTGCAGGTCCTGGTGGGGCTGCTGCTGGCGGCTGCTGCCCAGGGCAGGGCGATGGAGCCAGGTATGGCTGCCGGCGGGGGTGAAAGGGGGCTTGGGGCCGTGGGGTGGGGGTCCTGCTTTCTGAACGCCGCCCCCCAGCTGGGCAGCGAGCCCCTGGGGCTGGGGGGGCTGGGGGCTCGCCCTGGGCAAGCAGCACCGTAGCTCTGACTGCCGGGCTGGGCTGGTGGGAGCTGGGGGCACCTGTCCGGCTGGGGCATGGCACGGGGGTCTCCGTCACCGGGCAAGGCTGGAAGGAGCGGGGGGGCTCCAGCCAGGCTGTCCCTGCACCACGAGGGCTCAGCTTGCTCCGTGGGCGTGGGCGGCAGGGCGGGATGGCGTCAACGCCGTTGGCTGTGGCAGCCGTGTGTGGCTCGGTGGCAAGCACAAACACCTTAGAGGTGCGGGCGGTCCGTGGCTCTCGGTGGTGGGTACAGGAGAAGCACGTGTCCCAGGGGAGCAGAGGCCCGGCTGCCCCACGTCCCTCCCTGGGGTGGCCACGCAGGGGGCTGGGGACGCACGTGTGTGCCCTAGGCCCCCGCACGCGGGCAGGCAGGCTGTGGTGGGTACTGCTGTGCCGGCGGTTGGGTTGTTTCTGCCCTCCGTGACCGCACGCCTGCTGCTGGCTGTCGGCATCACTGGGGCCAGCCGGGGCTGGGGGTCCCGGCCGTGCTTGGGGCGTGTGAGGTCCAACGGCGGGTGGCTGGTAGGGTTCGGTGAGGCAGGACAGGCTCGGGCATCCTGCGCCGCTGGGAGTGGCGGAAGGACGGTGGCATGTGTGGCCTTGGACGGGGACACACCGCCGGGGAAACCACGTCCTTGCACCCCAGGGCGGAGTCCAGCCCTCGCCCGCCTGCGGGGCAGCAGAGCCGGGCGCCGGGCCGTGCTGCACCACGTGCTCTCCGCACCGGGGTGGGTGTGTGGCGGGGTCCTGCCGTCAGGGAGGGGGGAGCACAGGGCTGGGCACTCACAGCGTCCCTCCAGAGCTGCTCGAGAGCCCGCTGCTGGAGTCGGAAGAGGAACATCTCCTGCTGGACCCGGGCAATGCCTTGAAGCTGTACTGTGACGCCAACCAGAGCGGTGCCAGCGTGGTCTGGTACAAGGAGTCCCGGCCGCTTGTCCCAGGGGGTCGTATCCGTCTCCGGCAGAGCCTGCTGGAGATCTCAGAGGTCGCCTACGAGGACTCGGGGCTCTACGTGTGCCAGGCGCAGGGGACTGGGGAGATCCTACGCAACTTCACCATCTCCGTCGTGGGTAGGAGCCCCGGCAGCGCCCAGCTCCCCCCCAGGGCAGTGAGGCAGCCGCTGCCCGCCCGGCCCTGCAGGCAGGGATGTCCCTCTCAACCCCAGCCCTGCAGGCAGGGATGTCCCTCTCAACCCATCTTCCCTTGCAGACTCACTGGCATCGGGTGATGACGATGAAGACAGTGATGGGGACAGTCCCCGCAGAGACCGAAACGAGGAGCCTGTCTACGTGCACAGAGGTCAGCGCCGCTCCGGGCAGGAGAGGGCGGCTGGGGCAGGCCCGGGAGCGCGGGGCCCTGCCTGCCCCCGGACGAGGCACTGCTGCCTCCCGCTCACGGCACGAGCAGCTGGGAGCAGCTCCCGCAGCCTCCGTGCTGCCCCTTGGCCCCCTCCCACCGTGCATCCCGTGTCTCCCCAGCTCCTTACTGGACTCACCCGCACCGGATGGACAAGAAGCTGTATGCGGTCCCCGCGGGGAACACGGTCAAGTTTCGCTGCCCGGCCTCGGGCAGCCCCAGCCCCAGCATCCGCTGGTTCAAGAACGGGCGCGAGTTCCGGGGGGAGCACCGCATCGGGGGCATCCGGGTAAGGGCCAGGGCCCCCCGCCGCAGCCTCCCCTCCCGGGGTCCGCTCCCCCCGTCACACCTCGCCGCTTTACCTCCCTCTTCCCCAGCTCCGGCACCAGCACTGGAGCCTGGTGATGGAGAGCGTGGTGCCCTCCGACCGCGGCAACTACACCTGCCTGGTGGAGAACAGGTTTGGCAGCATCCGCTACAGCTACCTCCTGGATGTGCTGGGTGAGGGGTCCTCGGCGCGACGCTGGTCCTGGCTCCCTGCTCCCCCCCTGCGCCTGGCAGAGGGGTCGGGGTCACAGGGAAGGGGGCAGAGGAGCCTCTGCTCATGTCTTCTCTGCTGGCGCAGCCCGTGTGTCCCTCGCACCGAAGGGACGTGGGGATGGAGCCCAAGCTCGGGTTGCACCGGTCTGCTGTAGGGCTGGGGACAGGCTCTCCGTGGGCTCCCAGCAGGCAGAGGGAGGCAAAAAGGAGCCCCTGCTTCGAGCCACCGTGTCGGTGACACCGCTCTGCTCTCCTCTGCGCAGAGAGGTCCCCGCACAGGCCCATCTTGCAGGCTGGGCTGCCCGCCAACACCACGGCCCTGGTGGGCAGCGACGTGGAGTTCTTCTGCAAGGTCTACAGCGATGCCCAGCCCCACATCCAGTGGCTGAAGCACATCGAGGTGAATGGCAGCAGCTACGGTCCCGACGGCGTCCCCTACGTGCAAGTGCTCAAGGTAACAAGGGCTGGAAGCACCCAGGTCCCAGACGCCCCCCCCAAAGTGGTGATGGGGGTGCCCAGAGCCCGCCGAGGAGGAGGAGGAGGGATGCTGACCATCCATCCTTCTCCCTGGCAGACTGCAGACATCAACAGCTCCGAGGTGGAGGTGCTGTACCTGCGCAACGTCTCCGTGGAGGATGCTGGCGAGTACACCTGCCTGGCAGGGAACTCCATCGGCCTCTCCTACCAGTCTGCGTGGCTCACCGTGCTGCCAGGTAGGGCTGGGGGTCCTGGGGTGGGAGCTGGGACCCCCGGCATGCATGGACCATGGCTCAGGCCAACTCATTTGCTCCCTCCAGAAGAGGAGCTGGTGCGGGAAGCCGAAGCCCCTGAGGCCAAGTACACGGACATCATCATCTACACCTCGGGCTCGCTGGCCGTGGCCATGGCCGCCATCATCGTGGTGCTGTGCCGGATGCAGACTCAGTCGAGCAAGCAGCCCCTGGAGCCCATGGCGGTCCACAAGCTCTCCAAATTCCCACTCATCCGACAGGTGGGTGCCAAGCTGGAGCCCTGGGGGCACGGGGGGACGTTGGTGACCGACTGGCTCCATGAGGGCCACCTGCGCCCGTCACACCTTACCCTGCTGCCAGCCCTGGGGCGGCCCTCCCCTCGCCCCGTTGCTCCAAGCGAGGGTCTCTCTGCGGCACCGTTGGGTCTCTGTTTGGCCCTGGAGCACGGGGTGGGATGGCTGAGGTCCCTTGGGCTCTCTCTGCAGTTCTCCCTGGACTCCAGCTCCTCCGGCAAGTCCAGCACGTCCCTGATGCGCGTCACTCGTCTCTCCTCCAGCTGCGCCCCGATGCTGGCTGGGGTCGTGGAGCTGGACCTGCCCCTTGATGCCAAGTGGGAGTTCCCCCGAGACAAGTACGGTGCCAGGCGGCGTGGGGCAGGTCTGGGGCTGGGGGCTGCTCTCCCCAGCCACCCCGGGGACAGCAGCACGCGGGTGACGGATGGGGACATCTCCAGCCATCACCAGACACCTCGGCACCGCCGTGCCCCGGGGTGCTGGGACTCGGCTCAGACCAGAGAGGGGCAGCCGCGCCGCCTCTGCCCCTCGGGGTCCGACTGTGTGGTGGCGGGGAGTGGGGCCATCGCTGCGGTCCCTCACGGTTATGCCCGTCCCTGCCAGGCTGGTGCTGGGCAAGCCCCTGGGGGAAGGCTGTTTCGGCCAGGTGGTACGGGCAGAGGCTTATGGCATTGACAGAGACCGGCCGGACAGAGCCGTCACCGTGGCTGTGAAAATGCTGAAAGGTAACGGTTCCCCTGCCGGTGTCCCAGGCACAGAGGTGGCGTCAGTGCCATGCTGCGGTGCCACCCCAGCTGGCATGGTGACATGGCCCTCCTTCCCCAGACAACGCCACGGACAAGGACCTGGCTGACCTCATATCCGAGATGGAGATGATGAAGCTCATGGACAAGCACAAGAACATCATCAACCTCCTGGGAGTCTGCACGCAGGACGGTGAGGGGGCTGTGCGGGCAGGGCTCAGGCAGGGCAGGGGCACGGAGCGGGCGCAGGGGACGGGGCTGGTGGGGACAGGGGCAGGTGGGACGCTGGGGTGGGACAGGGCAGGGGCTGAGCGGAGTGGACGCCCTTCCCAGGGCCGCTGTACGTGATCGTGGAGTTTGCCGCGAAGGGCAACCTGCGCGAGTACCTCCGCGCCCGCCGCCCCCCGACACCCGACTACGCTTTTGACGTCACGGCGATGCCCGAGGAGCAGCTCTCTTTCAAGGACCTGGTCTCCTGCGTCTACCAGGTGGCCCGTGGCATGGAGTACCTGGAGTCCAAACGGGTAGGGATGGCACAGCTCGTGCGGGCTGCCTGCGCTCGGCACAGCTCGGTGACGGAGGAATTGTGTCCCCCCACTGTCCCCTCTCTGAGTGGGGACAGGGAGCCTGGTCCCTTCTCCCGGGCTGTCCAGAACCTCCCAGCCACATCCAGCAAAGCTCAGGGCACTATTTCCCCAAAAATGTGGGGCTTAAAGCCTGACCCACCTCCTGGGTGTCCTCCCCGCATATGGGGTGGCCCCAGCACCGCAGAGGTGGCCGGGGCGGTGCTGGGGGATGCGTGGGGGGGAGCGGTGGCTCTGGGTGTGGGGAGGGGACACACGGAGCTGGAGCCGCCAACTCACACCCACTGCGGGTGACGTTCCCTCCCGGCAGTGCATCCACCGTGACCTGGCTGCCCGCAACGTGCTGGTCACGGCAGAGAGCGTGATGAAGATCGCCGACTTTGGCTTGGCCAGGGACGTCCACGACATCGACTATTACAAGAAAACCAGCAACGTGAGTGGGGAGGCCTGGGAGAGGGGTGGGAGGGGGACAGGGGCCCCCGGCCGGGGCTGAGCAGGGTGTTTGCTCCCCTAGGGTCGCCTGCCAGTGAAGTGGATGGCACCCGAGGCCCTGTTTGACCGCGTCTACACCCACCAGAGCGATGTGTGAGTCCCGGGGCCGCTGGGGCGGAGGATGCCGTCGGGTAAAATCTCCATGAGTAGGATGGGGGCATGCCACGGGGACAGCAGCAGCAGGGCACGTCTTCCCCAGGGGCGATGCCACCTTCTCCCGTGTGCGGTGGGGTGAGCCGGGGCCCCGCCTGCCCGGGAAGGGTCCTAGGATGTGGCTGATCCCGCTTTGCCACGCGTGATCCCAGGTGGTCTTTCGGGATCCTGATGTGGGAGATCTTCACGCTGGGGGGCTCGCCCTACCCCGGCATCCCCGTTGAGGAGCTCTTCAAGCTGCTGAAGGAGGGGCACCGCATGGACCGGCCATCCAACTGCACCCATGAGCTGTGAGTACCGGCCAGGCGGGGCGGGCAGGGGGCACGGCGGGACCCCGCTAACACCCCCTCGCCCCCCCCCAGGTACATGCTGATGCGGGAGTGCTGGCACGCCGTGCCCTCGCAGCGCCCAACCTTCAAACAGCTTGTGGAGGGGCTGGACAAGATCCTGGCGGCGGTTTCGGAGGAGGTGAGCGGTCGGGGTCCGGTGGCGGGGCGGGCGGCGCAGACGCTGACGGCACCGGCGCTGATGGCACCGTCTCTCCCTGCAGTACCTGGACCTCTCCATGCCCTTCGAGCAGTACTCCCCATCCTGCGAGGACACCGCCAGCTCCTGCTCCTCCGACGATTCCGTCTTCACCCACGACCCGCTGCCGCTGGCTCCCCGCCTCTTCTCCTACCCCAGCGTGAGGACTTAAGGGCGGGCAGGGAAGGGCAATGCTGAGGGCACCTCCGCTCTCATGGGGAGCGGGTCCGGGTTCCTGCAGGTTCCCTGCTTTGCCCGGTGCGAGCGGCGGGCGGGCAGGGCCCCGAGCCGCAGCGCCAGGGCAGGGTGTCCCTCTCTCCGGGCTCCGTTTCGGCCCTGAGCCTTCAGTTGTGGCTGAGACCTGCCTGGCATTGCAGGGCAGCGGGAGCCAGAGTCTCTCCGGGCCAGGAACTGCCTGGGATGCCCATGGCATCGCCCAGGGAGCTGGGCTTTGACCGGTGCTTTGGCAGAAGTGTCTCTGGGCAGGAGCCCCGCTGCCTGCCAGGCTCCTGCTGCCTCTGTACATAGCCATAGAGATGAATATTTATGTACGTGAAATATCAACTTGATAAATTATTTTTTTGGAACAGAGTCCGGCGCAGTTTCTGGGCCGCTCCGGGTGGGCAAAGGGCCCTGCTGAGCTGGGAAGGTGGGTCGGGGGCTGCCTCCTCGCCCCAGCCAGCGTGGGGGCCTGCGAGCGCTGCCGGGGGACCCGGAGGCAGTGCCACAGGTGCAGGAAGCGATGTCCCCGCTCCCGCGCCTCCAGGCCCGCTCCGGCACAAAGCACCCTCGCATCTGTTCCCTGTTAGCTGCTGCTGCGCTAAGCCACCGTGAACTCCGCTACCAGCATCGCCCTGAAACCGATCCCCCAACTGCTGCGGGCTCCCAGGCTGGGAAAGCGCTCTGGGGCCAGGCTCCCTGCACTGGGGACCCCCCACAACCCCCCCGGCCTGGGCTGGCCCTGGGACACCAGATAAAAGTGAGTTACGGGCTCTGCAGTGCCTCGCCGGAGCCCCAGCACCCCTGGGAGCACGGGTTGGCGGGCTCCAGCCCCAGGCCCTGCTCTCCAGTGCCTGCGTTGCCCCCCTCTTGCCCTGCAATGCCCGTCTCTGCCGGGAGCGTGGGCAGGGGGGCTGCAGCTGTCTCGCCTCCTCCTGCCAGCCTGCTCCCTGGGTCTAGGGTTTCATCGAGGGCCGGGCTTTGCCGGCCGTTAGCCCCAGGATCTTGTTTCCTCCTCCAGCTCCCAGCTGCACTCGCAGCCCCCCAGCCTGGAAGCTGGTTCTTTGGCACAGCTTGCCCCAAAGCGTCCCGAGGGGAGGGGGGCTGGCAGGGGATATGGGGGACCCCTGGAAATGGGGTCCCTCGGTCCTGCCCACTGCTGCGATGACGCTGGGGTCCGGGGCTCTTGAGGGACGCTGCTTGCGGCTGCCCTTGTGCAGGGCTCGGCTCAGCCACGGGTGCAGCGCCTGCCGTGCGTTGCATGTGCTGGGGAGCCCGGCAGTTTGCGGAGCCATCCCGGAGTCCCCTCCTCATCACAGCCCCTCGCAGGGCTGCTGGGGGGACCCCAGCCCCGCCGGCATGCTTGCAGCCTCCAGCCCCAGCCCTGCTCCCCTCTCCACTTGGACGAGCCCCCCGCTCCGGCACGGCGGGGGAAGGCAGACAGCCCGCAGGCAGGTGTGAAACCTGCCGGTCCCGGCAGCCTGCCTGCCCGGGAAGGATCCCAGCTGTCCGCTAATGTGCCAGAACCAATGCATTTCGCACAGCCCTGAATGGGGCATTCACACGCCGGAGGGCAAAGTGGCCAGGCTGCCCGCAGGGGCTGCCCGGCTGCCGGCCCGGACCAGGGGTAAACACGAGTGGGTGCGTGGGGAGGGGGCTGAGCCCCTGGGGGCTGAGCCCGGCTTGTCCCCACCTCGTTTCAGGCTGGGGTCTCCGTGCTGGAGGGCAGCACGGGGGGCAGGCAGTGCCCGGCACGGTTTGCGCAGCTCTTGCTCGCTTGGGCGCTGGAAAACAGGGCTGCAGCCAATTTCAAAGGGTGAGGTGGAGGTGGGTTTGTTAATCCTTAACGCCAGGTGGGGGGATGCAAGGGGACAGGGCGAGCAGGGACCTGCCACCCCCTGCCATGGCCTCGCTTCATCCCTGCTTGCTTAGTGAGTAGGTGCAGGCAGCACGTGGGTGCAGGCAGTGCCTTGTCCCCACAGCCCAACCCACACCAGCTCAGCCCAGCACCGTTTTCAGGGTCCTAGCAGTGCCCAGCACTGCACCCACCCGCCTGCCCCAGCACAGGGGGCCAGCCCTCGCCCCATCCCGGGGCACCCGTGCATCCCCCAGCACCCATGCATCCCCCAGAGCCGCAGCAGCGGGTGCCAGCGGGCTGTGCCGCAGCCAGCTCTGCCGGGCACGGGGCAGCCGTGGCCGTGGCCGGGCAGGGAGGCAGCCCAGGGCATCCCACAGCCCCACGACAACTGGAGGCCGTTTTTATTGTTTAACATTCCTGGTATTTTCTGTCAGGGCTGAACCAATTGTCCTTAATCCACCAGGCTCTGCTGGCCAAACAAGTGTGGCTGAGCCACCGGCATCCTGTCCCCACGAACAGGCCCCTTTTGTGAGGGGGATTTAGCGTGTAGCCCAGTAAATCCCACTGGTTTCCTGAGGCAGCGTTCCCACACACCACATATCCCCCCCCCCGCCTGCTCCCCAGCCCCTTGGGCCCTGGCATCGCTCTCCCACCCCGCTCTGCCTGCGGGCACCCTGCCTGCCCCGGCCCCGGGGCCTGGCACCCACTGCCCGGCCAGAACCTGCCCGCTCGGGGGCTGCGTGTTCCCCCTGCACATTGCTGGGACGTGGCTGTGGGTCCCCGTGGGACGTGGGGTGTCAGTGGGGCTGAGGAGCTTCCCAGCCACCTCCCTGCACTGCTGGTCTTGGGTGGGATGCTGTGGTCCTGCGGGGGTGCTGTGGTCCTCAGGGAGATGCTGTGGTCCTGGGGGATGCTGTGGTCCTGGGGGGGATGCTGTAGTTCTTCGGGGGATGCTGTGGTCCTGTGGGGGTGCTTGAATCCTGAGGAGATGCTGTGGTCCTGGGGGAGATGCTGTGGTCCTTGGTGGGGATGCTGTGGGCCTGGGGGGTGCTGAGTCCTGGGGGGATGCTGTGGTCCTGGGGGGATGCTGTGGTCCTGGGGGGGGGTGCTGAGTCCTGGGGGGATGCTGTGGTCCTGGGGGGGATGCTGTGGTCCTCGGGGAGATGCTGTGGTCCTTGGTGGGGATGCTGTGGTCCTGGGGGGGTGCTGAGTCCTGGGGGGATGCTGTGGTCCTGGGGGGGATGCTGTGGTCCTAGGGGAATGCTGTGATCCTGGGGGGGTGCTGAGTCCTGGGGGGATGCTGTGGTCCTGGGGGAGATGCTATGACCCTTGGGAGGATGCTGAGTCCTGATGGACATGGCTCTGGGCCTGGGGGGATGCTGGGTCCTGGGGGACACCCAGCGCCCCAGGGACAGGACACCGTCTGGTTCCTCATTCCAGCTGCCAGGATGTGGCTCCCAGCCCCTCACCTGGAGAGGCCTTCGCTTAACGACTCTGTTGTGGGGCCAGGACCTGCTGTTGTCTTTCCTTCTCAAAACAAAGGCAACAGGATTTTATCTCTGGGGAGAATCTGGCCCTTGTGAGATGCAGAAAGGCTCTGCCCCCGGGCAGGGAGGGATGAGGCTGGGGGGTGCCAGGCACCTCCTGCCTCCCCGAGCTGGCACTGCCCCACGTCCCACAGCCTGCGCCCCAGCTGCACCACCGGGCAGCCAAGGGAGGGAAGGGCCAGCGGGCAAGGAAAGGGGACCCATGGGCACCCACACCTGGGGGCACCCTGTGCTGCTGCCCGGGTACAGGCTGAGGCAGGGGCCTGCTCTCTCCCGCGGAGGGATCTGAACGCTGACAGCGCCTGCATCCCTGGATGCTGCAGGCACACAGAGGTGTGCGCACACACTCGCAGATGTGTGCAGCCACTCGCAGATGAACGCACGCACCCAACCCCTCTCCACCTCCATGTCTGCACGGGCACCTTCCCCTGCACACACACGCGCGTTCCCGCGTACGCACACTTGCACCACCTCGCACGCACCCCCACCCCTGCACACAGACCTCAGCCCCCCCCCTGCACAGGAACTCAACTCCTCCACCCCAGGCACGCATCCAGCCCCAGCCCTGCACACACACTCCATCCCGTGCACACCCCTTCCACGCACACACATCCCTGTGCACACCCCTTCCACGCACACACATCCCTGTGCACATGTAGAATCACAGAATCGTTTAGATTGGAAAAGACCTTTGAGATCATCGAGTCCAACCGTTAACCCAGCACTGCCAAGGCCACCACTAACCCATGTCCCCAAGCACCACATCTCCCCGGCTTTTGAATACCCCCAGGGATGGGGACTCAGCCCCTGCCCTGGGCAGCCTGGGCCAGGGCCTGACAGCCCTTTGGGGGAGGAATTTTTCCTAATACCCAACCCAAACCTGCCCTGGCGCAGCTTGAGGCCGTTCCCTCTCGTCCCATCGCTCGTCGAACCCCACTCTGTCCTTTACATCCCCATTCACACACGCACCACCATGCACCCCCCTTCATGCGCCCCCATGCACCCCCAAGCACCCCCCTTCATGCACCCCCATGCACCCCCATGCACACCCCTTCATGCACACCCATGCACCCCCCTGCAGACCCGTTCACCCCCCTTCATGCACCCCCAAGCACCCCCCTTCATGCACCCCCATGCACACCCCTTCATGCACACCCATGCACCCCCCTGCACACCCGTTCACCCCCCTTCATGCACCCCCAAGCACCCCCTTTCATGCACACCCATGCACACCCATTCACCCCCCTTCGTGCACCCCCTTCATGCACGCCCATGCACATCTATTCACCCCCGTGCACCCCCATTCACCCCCCTTCGTGCACCCCCGTGCACCCCCAAGCACCCCCTTCATGCCGACCCCCGCCCTGCCTGCGGGCCCTGCGCTCCGGCCAGGGAGGCCGAGCCGGGGGGTCCCAGCGCGGGCGGGGGCTGCCCCGCTGCCGCCCCCTCCCCAGCCCGCAGCGCTCTGCGCTCGCCCGGCCGCGGCGGGCGACGGGGGAAGCCGGGCTGCGAGCCCCATCTCCTGGCCAGCGGGAGCAGCTCTGCACAGGGCGTGCAGAAATGGGACAGGACCGGGGGACCCCCCCTCCCCACGCTGCGCACCCACGGCTTTTCGGGTCGTGACAGCGGGGTTCGCGACAGGCGGGTCCTGGGGTCCTGCTGGAGGGGTGACAAATTCGGCTGGGAAAAAGGGGCTGCGGCACTGAGATGTATCCTGGCTCCCGCTCTCCATCCCATCGCCCTCGCGGATGGATGGGGCCAGGAGCGAGGCAGGGCAGGGGATTCGGCCTGCGGAGCTGCACCGTGTCCCGCCGTGGATCCCGCTTGTACTCACGCAGGGTGACGGGTCCCAGCACGAGGGCACCCCACGGGCACCGGAGCCTGGCGAACCTGGCTCTGCCTTGGGTGGCTGGAGCAAAGCCCAGCGAGGGCTCGGCCTCGCTGCCCAGGACTGGGACCCGTACACCCCCTCAGCCGGGGATGGGGGGCCAGCATGTCTGCCCGAGGGCTGCAGCACCCAGCCGGGCACCCCGGACCCCCGGTCCCTCGGGGTAGCACATGGCTACTGGGGTGATGGGTCTCCGGTCAGCCCCGGCCCAGCGACAGCTCTTTGACGCAGAGCAGAGGAGCTCAGCGGTGGTGGTGGCGGTGGTGGTCCTGCCCCCCCCCCCCCTCACCGCCCTTGTGTGTCCTGGGGCTGCTCCTGGCCCTGCCTGTCCTTGGGGCTGCCCCCCCGCCCCCGAAAAAGTTCAGGGAGCAGCAAAGCAGGGGGGCTGGGGGGGGACGACCTGGGAGGTGACCCCAGCACAGGGAGGAAAAGCCCAGGGCTGCCTCTGCAGGCAGATGTGGGCAGCCCTGCCTGCAGGCAGTGAGCTGCGGGCAGGGTGCTGGCGGTGCTGGTGGCACAGCGCCAGGCTGAGCCCCGCCGCCTGCCCCGGCTCCATCGCTCCATCCCCAGTGCTTTCGAGCCCCGCAAGCCGCTTCCTGGGGGCAAGGGGCCCCCGGCAAAGCCTCCGGGCAGGATCCTCTCCTCCTCTGCTTCCTTCCTCTCCCCCTGCCCGCCGCAGCTCCTTAACCCTTTCGCCCACGCTCCCGGCCACGTGCCAGCCCCACGGCCACGGTTCCCAGCCGCCCTCCCCAGCCTTTTGTGCAGGGCCCCGGTGCTGCTCCCCGGGCTCCCCACCGGCCCCCCTACCCCCGGCAGTGCCCAAGTGTCTGCCGGGAGTCGGACAGCCGCGGCTGGGGGCTGCTTTGAGCGAGCCCAGCTTGCCCACAGCTCCTGTGAGACACGCGTGGGCCACAGCTCCCTCTGCGTTGGGGTCTGGGGCTCGCCACCGGCTGGTTGTGATCCCCCTCATCTCCCCTGGGGAGAGCGAACGGGAGCCCCCAGCGTGGTACCGCGCTCTTTTCTGCATCACTGCGGCAGCAGAGAGCGGCCATGGCGGGAGCTGGGGCTGTGCATCGGGGCCGTGCGCCGCGGCCGTGCACCGGGGCCGTGCATCGGGCGACGGGGAGCGGGGGGACAGGGCTGCTCCAATGGGGGGACTGTGCCGGGCTCTGCACAGGGACCAGGGCCTCCAGAGGGAGCCCGCAGTGCCGTGCGGCTCCGTGGCCACCGGCCTCACTGGCTCCGGAGGCCCCGGCATGCTCTGGGAAGCCGGGCTGGGCTGGGGGGCGAGCACGGCCATGGGGTGGGGGGCTCGCAGGCGAAGTCTGGCAGCGGGGAAGCCTCCCCGTGAGGCTGCTGGCCGCCCACGCTCCCCGCCGGAGCCCACAGACAAAGCCCTGCGCAGCGGCGGCAGGGCCGGCCCGTGTTGCCCGCTGTGCCGCACATCCGGGCGGGAGCGCGGCGGCGGCCGGGGTGCCATTTGCCTGCTCTCTGCCGGAAGAGAGGAGCCGGGGAAGGGCCCTTCCTGCTGGCGCTGGCCGCAGCGCGGGGAGAGGTGACACAGCAGCCGGGGAGTGCATCTGAGGGCATCCCGCCACCCCCGCCCCGCTCCTCCCTACACCAGTAACCATAGGGCCGCGGGGAGCACCGGCGGGATCACCGCAGGGCTTCGGGGAGGGCTCCTCCGGTGCCCTGGCACCGCGGGCGGGGATGTACTGGGGGTTCCCCGAGCTGCCTGGGCACTGCCCCTGCCCACCAGTGCCCACAGCGAGGCCGTGCCACGTGCCCACGAGCAAAGCGCTCAGCCCACAGTGGCTGGCACCCAAGGGGGATCCATGCCGGGCACGGGGCCAGTGCCCAGGCTGGGAGGTGCCCTGCCGGCAGCCCTGCCTCTCCCTGCCCAGCCGGCATCGGGGCAAATCAGCAGAGCGAGGGCAGCTGGCGACGGTCGGGGACCAGGTTGGGGACAGTCCTAAACCTCTCCCCAGGTCAGCCCTCGCTCGCCGGGTCTCGGGCGCCAGGCTGTGGGGAGACACAGGGCGCTCCCACCCTGCGCAGGGCCCTGCCCGCCCCCGGGGGGGTATAAATAAACCATTAGTTTTATTTTGGGAACGTGGCGGAAACGTGCGTGGCAGGTTGCTCCAAAGAGAAAGGAGGAAAGTTGGCTGCCGGGCCCCCGCCCGGGTGTGCCGGGGTGCGGCCGCGGCAGCCGGAGTCCATCCCAGGAAGACGGGCTGTGCCGGAGGTATTTCCCCGTGGGGGGGGGGAAGCAGAGGGACCCCAGGGTGCTGCCCCATCTCTGCGCGGGCGGGAAGGACCGCGTGGACGCTAGGCCTCAGTGCCGAGTTTGTGCCGCACCGGGCACAGCGCGGTCCCAGCTCCCACGTGTCGCCGCAGCACATGGGCACCGGCCGAGATGGCTTGTGGCAAGTTGGGTGCCGCCGGCCGAGCCCCGGGCTGGGACCTCGGCGGTACAAACGTGTCATGAGCAAAACCTCCGACCGCGGCGCTTCCTGCCAAGTCACCCCACCCTCCGCGGCTGTGCTGGAGCGGCGCGAGGCTGAACATGGCAGCCTCTCCGCGGCGGCAGCCCGGCAGCGTGGGGACAACGGGTCAGGGACCTTGGTGTGTGGCCCTGCTGGACCAGATGTTGGGGAGGAATGGTGGCCCCATCATCTGCTGCAGACAGGGCAGGAGGGAGTGCCTGGGCAGGGCCAAAGGCGCAGTGGGGGAAGCCGGGAGCCCTTGGAGGAGCTGCCGAGGCCGCGCAGGCAGGACGCAGGGTGGGACCCCGCCGCCCCGCTGCGGCGCCAACCCCACAGCCGTTCCAGGACGGTGTTTTTGGAAAGGCTTCACCCCGGCGGGGCAGCGAGGGCTGGGCAGCGGGTGCTGCCTGCCTGAGTGTGCTGAGAGGCTGCTCCAGGGCTCCGGCCTGGTGGCGGGGAGGAGAGTGGTGCCGGTACGGCCAGGGGTGCTGGTATGGCCAGGGGCTCCAGTATGGCCACGGGTGCCGGTATGGCCAGGGGTGTCAGTACGGCCAGGGGCTCCGGTACAGCCAGGGGTGCTGGTACGGCCAGGAGCTCCGGTATGGCCGGGGGCTCCGGTACGGCTGGGGGTGCCAGTGCGACCAGGGGTTCTGGTAGGGCCAGGGGCTCTGGTGCGGCCAGGGGCGCTGATATGGCTGGGGGCTCCAGTAAAGGCCAGGGGTGCCAGTATGGCTGGGCGCTCTGGTACAGCCAGGGGCTCTGGTAGGGCTGGGGACTCTGGTACGGCCGGGGGCGCCAGTACGGCCGGGAGTGCCAGTACGGCCGGGGGCTCCGGTAGGGCTGTGGACTCCAGTACAGCCAGGGGCACTGGTGCGGCCAGGGGCGCTGGTACAGCCGAGGGCTGTGGTACGGCCCGGGGCTGCGGTACGGCCAGGGGCACCGGTATGGCCGGGTGTGCCAGTACGGCCGGGGGCTCTGGTAGGGCTATGGACTCCGGTACAGCCTGAGGCACTGGTACGGCCGGGGGCTCTGGTAGGGCTGGGGACTCTGGTACAGCCGGGGGCGCCGGTACGGCCGGGCCGCGGGGGGGGAAACAAAGGGCAGCGGCGGGCGGGGGGAGCGCGTCCGCCCGGGCAGCGCCGCGCCGAGCCCCGCGGCAGCACCCAGCTCCCCGCCCGGCACCCCGGGGGGCGGCCGGGCCCTGCCCGCCTCCCCCCCCCCTCCCCGCCCGGCCCGGGCAGCACCGCCCCGGTGCCACATCCCGGCCGCTGCCCCCCGCCCGGCCGCCCCCGCCCCGCCGCCTGCCCAGCCGTGCCGGTGCGGCGGTCGGCGTGGCGCGGCGCCCGGACCCGCGCGGTTGGCGGCGGAGACCCCCGGCCCCCATCTGGAGGTAGCGACGGAGCCGCCCGCCCGCCCGCCGGCTGTGGAGGGGTGGGGAGCGGGGCCCGGGGGGGGGGGGGGGGGGGGAGGGGGGCAGCGGGGGGCCGATGGCGGCCCGGCCCGGCGGAGCGGGCGGGAGCGGGGCCGGCTGCGCGCCGCTCGGCGGCGGGAGGGCGGGCGGGAGCGCGGAGCTCGCTGTCCGGGAGCGGCGGAGCCCGGCGAGGACAGCCAGGCCGTGGGCAGCCGGGCGCCGCTCCCCGGCGGGCGAGGCGAGGCCAGGCGAGGCGAGGCGAGGCACGGCGGAGGGCGACGGCCCCGGCCCCGCCGGTGCGCGGGAGGGCGGCGGGGGAAGCGGGGCCGGGGCGCGCCGGGCCGGGCCGGGCCGGGCCCGCGGCGGACAATGGCAGGGGGTAACCCGAGCCCGGCGGGGGCGGGCGGCGGCCCGGCGACCCCCGCCCCGCCGGCTGCCCGCCGGGAGCGGGGCCGGGAGCGGGGCCGGGCGGGAGCCGCCGCCCGCCGGGTGCCCCACCGGGCCGCAGGGCCCGACCGACTCCATTTTGTTGGCGCCCGCTCCGCCGCCGCTCGCAGGCCCGCGGCCTGCCCGCCGGCCCCGCGGCCGACGAGGCGGGGAGGGGAGGGGGGGGACCGGGACGGCGGCGGGGGGGCGCCGGGGCCCGCAGGTGAGGCGCGGCGGGGCCGCCCCGTCCCGTCTCATCCCGCCCCGGCGGGGCCACTCGGTGCCCCCCCCCCTTCCCCCCCGCCGCCGCTTAAGATGGAGGTGGGGGCGGCGGGGCCGGGCCGCCATGTGCACCGGAACGGGGGAGCGGGGCGGGCGGCGGGGGCAAGGCCGGGCCGCGGGGCGGCCGGTGGCGACGGGACGGGACGGGACGGACCGGGGGGGGGCAGCACTGAGCGCCCCCTCCCCTCCCCCACACCGGTGGGGGGGTGGTGCGCCCGCCGTGGCGGGGGGGGTGCGGGGGGGGGTTACCGGGAGCGCGCGCGCAGGCGCGGGGGGCGGGCGGGCGCGCGCGCCGGCGGGATGGCGGCGGCGGGCGCGCGCATGCGGGGGAGGGAGGTGGAGGAGGAGGAGGAGGGAGGCGGCGGAGGAGCAGCGGCGGCGGCGCTGGCGGGGCCTGGCCGGGCCGGGTCGGCGCCTCTCCTTCTCGGCCCGTACCGGGGGCAGGCGGCGAGCCGGCCGCGGCGGCCGCAGGTGAGCGGTGCCCCGCCGGGGTTGTGGCGGCCGGAGCGGGGCCGTGCCGTGCCGGGCGGCGGGCCGCGGCCTGGGCCTAGCGCGGCGGCGGCGGCCCGCGCGGGGCCGGCGGAGCGGAGCGGGCCCCCGGGCGCGGCTGCCATTTTGCGGCCGCCGCCGGTCTGACCCCATTGTGCTGTGCCCGCAGGTGGATGCCCGCGGCCCGGCATGGAGCAGGCCTGCGAAGTGAGCCGCCGCAGCTGCCTCGTCCCCTTCGGCACCTCGCTGGCGGCCGCCGAGGCCAAGGGCGGCCCCTTCGGCGAGGGCCGCGGCCCCGAGCCGCCCGCCATGCAGCTGGCCGCCGCCGCCAAGCCCGTCTACGGCCAGGACCCCTCGTCCTGCTACATCCCGCTGCGCCGGCTGCAGGACCTGGCCTCCATGATCAACGCCGAGTACCTCGGCGGTGCCGCCGACGGCGCTGAGGCCCTGCCCGACCCCGGCTCGCCTCCCCCCCGCCTCCCCGCCGCGCAGGACCCGGCAGCCGGCGCCGACGGACCCGGCCTGGCGGCCGGCGGGGCCCTGGCCTTCCCCCTGCTCCTGCGGGACGGCGGAGAGGAGGCGGCGGAGGAGGAGGAGGAGGGCGCCGAGACGCCGGAGGAGGAGGACGACGAGGAGGACGACGACGACGACGAGGAGGAGGAGGAGGAGGAGGAAGAGGCCGGCTCGCAGGAGCGGAGCCGCGGCCGCCCCGGGCCGCAGCCGGGCCCCGCCAGCCCGCCGCTGCCCCGCCTGCAGCCGGCCGAGCCGCTGCCGATGACGGTACCGGACGGCGGCCCCGGGGAGAAGCCGGAGCCTCCCGCCAGCGTCGCGGCCCTGCAGCTCGTAAGCACCGGCGAGGCGGGGGGGGGGGGGGGGGCGGGAGGGGGGGGGGGGGCGCGCCCGCTGCCATTTTGCGGCGGAGGCCGGCGGGGCCGGGCCGGGCGCCCTCGCAGCCGGCACCCTGGAGGGCGGGCAGCCATCTTGCCGAGGGGACCCCGCCGAGGCCCGGGGGAACCGGGAGCCGCCCGGGGCTGCCGTGCCGGGGGGGGCGGGCTGTCAGCGGGCTCCGCCGCGCACCTGTGCCCCGCCGCGGCCGGCCGCGCTCCCCCCCCCCCCCCCCTCCCCGCTCCCTTTTCTCCCCTTGGGCGTCGGAGCCAGCCTCCCTCCGCCCCAGAAACACGCATCGCCGCCAAGTTGCGGGGGAGTTTTTCCCCTTTTTTTCTCTTTTTTTTTTTTTTTTTTTTTTTTTTGGGGTGCACCGGAGGTAAGGAGGGCAGGAGGAGAGCGTTCCTCTCTCCCGCCTGCTCCGGCTGTAACGCTGTCAGCCACCTCTTTGTCTGGCCTGGCTGGAGGTAGCCAAGCTTTGGCGATGGCCAGGGAGGGGCTGTGCTGTGGCCTGACAGACCCCACGGGCAGCAAACCTGGCAGCCCTTTCCTGGGATAAGGAAACTTATTCAGGCTGACTTTTTTTTTTTCCCCCCTTTCTAATTTCTCTCTATGCTCCCAAATCCCTTTAGTTTCTTTTCTAACGTGCTTAATAAGCAGCAAAACTGAACTTGTAGAGTCCTGAAAGGAGTTAGATGCCTCCTCCAACTTTTTAGTTCAATGCGTTTTTGAATGCAAGTATAATTTCTGGATTGTCTACAGCGTGGTTTTTTTATTTGTAGATACGTATGTATGTTTCCTGCAGTTCTTCGGTAATTTTCTTGTGTATTTCTTAAATATGTTTTCCTAAACATCAGGTTCCTCCCTGGAGCATGCTCTGGGTTTTAGCTATTACTTGATGCAGGGTGTGAAAATTAACTCATGGGACAGCACTGACACCACAACCGTCTTTGCTCTCTTTAATTTCAGTGTAGCCACTGATGCCGGACAGATGCTACTGGTGCGGGCAGCATTTGAGGGAGAAATCCTTGCTTTCACCTGTGTTCCTTGGGGAACAGGCAGTGTTCCTGCTGTGGGAGGCAGGGGAGCAGCTGTCACAGAGCGCCCAGCGAAGGGGTGATTTCAGGAAGATGCTGACAGCGGCTGAATTTGTGGCACGGTTAGGCTTGGCTCTGGGTCGCAGATCCTCTTTGAGCATTCCTTGGGAAGAATCCGTCTCCTTGTGGAGACTCGGTCTTTAGCCTTTCGGGGGTAAGAGGCTGCTGTCGGCCTGAGGTTTGTGCATACACTTAGCTTTGTTTTGCAGAGCGAAGCGGGGATCTCTCAGCAGACATGTGCTCAGTGATGCGGTTGTGGGAGGGTCTCACTTTGTAAACAGAAGCTAGCAGAGGTACTTTCACAACACTTGCCTCTGCTATCAGTGGCTTTGCGATGTGCTCTGCAGAACTGCAGCTTGTACGGTGACAAAACTGTCTTGGTGATTGAGCCTGCTATTTGAATATGCAACGAGGGGTTGACTTTTCAGTAAAACTGCCTGCCTGTCTGCTGTAGTACGTTAGCCTTGCTGAATTCTTCTGGTGACTTAAAAGCATAGCTGCGTTCAGAAAAAAAAAATACAAAGAAGAAAAGCGGTTTTTAGGCGGCCTGCGATCCTTCTCGCCTTGAGTCTTTGCATTCTTCCTTTAGTAAGTAAGTGCGGGTTGTCTGAGTGGTCCTTCATTTTAGCCCTGCTGCTTGCGGGATGGGAAGAGAGAGGGCTTTTTCTCTGTGCCAAGTTACCAGTGAGACAGTTAAAATCTTTTAATTGTTGAACATGACGTTGTAGCTAGAAATAACCAGGCTTGCTCCTCAGCTCATATATTCACGCAGGCATTTGATTCCGGTCTCATTTGTATTTGGGTAACTGGAATCAACTTCTTTTTGAGAGCCTACTAAAACTTAAAGCAAAAAACCACCCCAAAACAACAACCACACACCCCCCCCCCCCCCCCCGGGAGTTCTGCACTGCTGTTTTTAGGGTGGCTTGTCATAGCTGGGCTACTTTTTCAGATATCAGCTGCACCCAGCCTGATGACAGGGCTCCTCCACCTTACAGCGAGACTTTCTCAGTGCTTTTACTCTTGGAGCTCACAGCTTTGAGATGCCCACTGCTGCTCAAACTCCCTGTTTGAAGAAAATGTGCATGTGTCTGAGACCTCTCTGTCTGCCCCTTGCAAGTTTTGAATTTTTCACTAGATCGTTGCCAACAAGCTTTGAAAAGGCTTGATTTCCAAAATGTCCAGAGTGCTTCCAGCAGAAGGACCAGCATTTGGTTTAGTCTTTAGTGGGATGCAAAGTCCAGCATTTAAGTAATGCCTCTGGGTAGGAGGGGTGGTGGCGGGTATTGTTTTGCATGGGGATTTGTTAATAGCCCTGGCATGCTTTGCACTCAGACGGCGGAGGGGTTGCTCAGGTAGCATTCAGTTGTAAAAAGGGATGTGCATATTCTGAAGTGAAGTTATTTTAAGCGTCAAGTTAGTTCGGGTTGACTGAAGCTCTCCATCCTCCCAGCAGCTACTGACGGACTTCTGTGCTGGAGAGAAGGAAATTATAGCAGTGGTTCTTGGGTCTTGCTTCTGCTCCAGAAGCGACGACACGGTGACTGCTGGCAGCTGCCGGCTTCCTTCCTTGGGCACGTGTTGGGTTATCGCCATTTAAATTGAAAGGGGCGGTCGGTTTTTAATTTCTCTGTTTACCGTCTAAACGTGAGCTTTGTCTTTAGCGCTTTCCTGGCCTTTGCAGGTGGTAGAGGTCCCGGACAGCGTTGTCTGGAGTCGGAGGGGGAATTGGGCCCAGGCTCCAGCGCCGGGGAGGGTGGGTGCCGCCACGCAAGGTCTGAGTGCCGTGGGTCTTGCTTGAACACGGTCGCTGAGGAATTGGAGCAGGCGGAGCTGTTTCTGACAACACTCTCGTGCTGAAGTTTTGCGTTTTTACGCAACTTCTGGGGCCGTATTACTTGGCTTGCGCTTTGCCAGTTGGTTGGGTTTTAATTGCTACCCACAAATTACGTTAGAGTCATCGGGTTTGCGGAGTCGAGCGCTGGGAAGCAGAGAGTTCTCGGGTTCGCGTACGTCTGTGCCGCGTACGATCCTGGGTTGCGCATTCACGCGCCGTTTTTTTTTCTGCGGGACCCTGATGGCTTCAGGCTGCAGGATGCGCAGAGCTCGCGCGAGGCGCTCGCTCAATGCTGCTTTTCATTCTTCTCGTACTATTTCCTTGTTATCCAGCTCCACGCCGTAGGAGTGTGATGCACGGGTAATGGCAGCGAGGAAATGAGGTACAGGGAAATCCAGAGCCAGATCTTTCATCGCTGAGGATGGCTGCTTCCAGTGGCTGGATGTAAGGAATGAGTAGGGCACGTGTGTAGGGCTCCTGGAAGGTTTTTGCTTTACCAGAACCACGCCGTATGCAGTGCGTTAAAAGTACTGAAGGCCAGCAAAGTCCTCTCTGTAAGCCTAGAATTAATCCCTGATGAACTTCAGAGCTCTGTTTTAACCTGCAGCTGTGGGAGAGTACTCTTCGTTATAAAGTGTTGGTGTCCCTGTGTGAGAGTTGCTCTGGTTCTTCATCTATTAACTGACACGTCTAGTGCCATTCCTCTCCTCACTAAAAATAAAATAAAGGAACCAACGCCACGTGATACTTGCTACTCCTGTAAACATTTCTGAAAGAATCTTCTACTACAGACGGTTGATTCGAGGTGTAACTAACCGCTGGTAACATTATACCCCTGAGATACAATAGGCATGGCAGTGGTTTGTTTGAGGAGGGAACATAAATTTCCTTGGTCAGTTGACATCTTCCCGGTGGGGAGGTTAATTCCGTTTGGCTGTCTGTGCTTCCTGCGGGCACGGTCTCCCGCTACGTGCACTGGGTGTACTGCTGTCCCTGTGCGTCCGATCTTGCACGCACCCCACTTTGCCGCTAAGATTTACCCTGTTTGGAAGATCTTATTTTTTCCCAGAAAAGAGCCCGTAGCTGGATCTCGCCTGGCTGTGCAGTCTGCTGGCATCCACCGGGACCCCGTACTGAAGTGCATTTGTGTCTCGAATAGCTCTAAACATACCTGCAAAGCACTTCAGATGTGGTGGGCATCCAGAAGAACGGGTATTTCCACGGTTAGGGCGCTGTCCTGGGCCGTGTTACTGCTCGACCATAAATTTTTGAGGTCCTTAATGACTTTGGTGCTTTCATGACGTGGTGACGATGCATCGCCTCTCCGTCGTGGTGGTGGTGCGAGTGGGTGGGCGCTCGGATGCTGCCACGGCAGGACAGCCTACCCTAGGTGTGAGGAGCAGCTCGCTTTGGGTGACAGCAGGTTTTTTTGAACGGTCTGTAGGATCAAGAGCTCTCCTGCGCAGCGGATTGGATCCTGGAAGTGTTTATTCTAGCATTTGGCTGTGATTGCTCTTACTTTCCTTGTTCCGTTTGTATTTGTTCTCTAATCTCCTATTGCTGATTAGCTGCGAAATGCCTGTTTGTGTATGTGATGTTACAGAAAATAACAGTGGTTTCTGTAGTAAATATGGATGTTCTGGCTACCTGTCGTGTGGTGTGAAATGCGAATGATCGATCCCTTTGCGGTTCACATGGGGCCGTGCAGCGCTCTGAAGCTGAGCGTGTCTGTGTGCAAATAGCAAAACCAGAGGTATTTTCTCACAGATTGGACAGCCTTGAAGGTGAGGCTTTGCTGAATGTAGTGGCAGAAACCTCTACGTCATTTCTGCTTTCTATATTTAACGCTTATTTTTAAAGCTTGGGTAAGAGGGACTCTGTTCAAGCGATGTCCTCGTTAACATACTGTCCGCGGTCGTAAATACTTCAAGTCTCCAGTGAAGATTGTCGCCAGAGGAGTGTAGGCTTCGCTCAGCTATTCAGCGGTGAAGCTCTGCTCTATACAGCGTGGCACGCTTAGTACGTCGCCTGCTACCGTTAGAGGAAAAAACGGCCAACAGTAGCAACAAAATCGGCTTTTACAGGTGCTTTTTTAGGATGCGTGCTGCCCCTCCAGGTCTGCTACCTTTGCTAGCCGTCTTTGTATTTACTCGCTGGTGATTTCTTTCGGAAAAGTGCATCTCCCAGAACTTGAACCTTTTTTTTTCCCTAACAAATCTTACGTTGTTGAGGGTACAAAGATTCTAGTTCTGCTGCTACAGCTAAGCCCTCGCTAAAACCAATGGTAGCGGCTCGGTTTGACTCTGTAGCGGTAGTGTTTGACTTCACGCAAAACAGAAATACGTTGCCCTGAAGTCGTGGATTTGTTGATTGCCTCTTGCAGTATAGCAGCTTCTCGTTGCGCCCCGTTCCCAGAAGTGGGGTTAAGCTGTGCGACGCGTAACAATTATTAGTTTGATATTTTTTTTTTAATTTCCCCACATTAACTGAACAAATCTGTAGCTGACTGAAGAGGTGTCAACTGTGAATATGATTAACAAGCTATGTGAGGCCCCCCACCCTGCAAAAAGTGGTATTTTCAGAGTTATCATTGAAACAGTATTTCTTAAAAAGACGTTCTTAACTCAAAAATCAGTATTATGGGTGACGATCAACTTTCAGTCTAGCTGCTAAGAATACACTTCTGTTTTTCTTGCCTGTGACTGACAGCTTCTTGCATGTAGTAATTTTGATTGTTTTTTCAGTTACTTGCTGTGGCATTTAGAAAGGCACAGGGAATAGAAACACCTGAAGAAAGAAACTCAGTCCTAGCGGGGGGGGGGGGCTTGTTGTGGGAGTTTAAAAAAAAAGTCAAGTTATGCCATTTTTAATACCAGAAAAATATGACCTATGTTTTGTTCTGCCTGCACAGAGCCATCTGTGCTGTGCAATGCAGTCTTTGCTCAGTAAAATGGGAGTTAAATCCTTTATGGTGGTTAAGGCATTGCCAGGATTTCCAAGTTAATGGGTGGAAAAGGTCTGTAAGAGAGTCTGCTTTGAATTAGAGCAGCAGTTTTCAACCTCTATTGATTTGCGGACCCCTAAACACTTCCCAGGTGCAGACTCTTGTCTAGTGAATTTAGACCTATCAACAATAGCCTAGTTTCACGGCATCAGGATATTTTTCTGCGGCCGTGAGTTTGCAGACTGCTGAGTTACAGAACACGTCGCAAGCGTTAGTTGCGGCGTCCGGCCCCGCGTGGATTTCGTGTTGAGTGGCACGCTGCATTCGCGCCGTGGGTCGCTGCCGGAGCGGGCAGGGGTGCCGTCCCCGCCGCCGTCGTGCGTTGCGAGAATGAAAGTTGCAGTTTGCTTTGCTGAAATACTTACTGGAAGTTTAAATGGTACTTTCAGGTGTGTTGGCGTGAATGCGGCGTTACCGGTTAACGTCAAGCTGGTGTTGGAAACTCCGAGGCGTGGTGATACCAAAGGAATGGTGCAGAGGGTTTAGGGCTTTTTGGTGTGCTGTGGGACAGGACTGTGAGTGGTCACCGCTCTGCGGGGAGGGATACAAAGAGCAATTCATGGCTGAGCCTGTGGGGAGGTCACAGTCAGGTGCAGGTAGCGTGTCCTGTGCTTTTTAGGTTTGGAGATGCTCGAGCATCGTCCTCGCGGTTGTGCCTGGGGATGATAGGGGCCTCCTTGCTAAGTTTGCAAGGTTTGCCGGTGGTGCGGGAACCAGGGTGGCAGTGGGGGTGTCACTGAGGACACGCACAGGCACGGGCGTGTGTTCAGGCTCCCGCAGGAACCTGTCGCGCTGCTCCCAGCAGGGAGCTGGATGGTGGCACGGGGGAGTTTGGTGTGCCTGCGGGTTTGCGGTGCCGTCCAGAGGCAGGCTGGAAGGTGGAGGGCTGGGTGTCCCGCTGGTTCAGTCCCGGGGAGGAGCACGGGCATTGCTTTGGCCGATCCGAGCGGGTGCTCCTGGCTCCAGGGACCAGGAGAGGAGAAGATGCTGCCGTGTGGCGGAGGCTGGCAGCCCTGGCAGGTGCCAGCTGAAGTTCTCTGTTCCTGTTAAACCAGAAATCTGTTTCAGCGTGGATACTCACAGTAGCTTTGCAGCAGTGATTAAATGTGCAACAGAGATAAAGACGGACTTGGTGTGCATCCATCTCTTGTGTGTCCAGAAGCATTGATGAAGTCGGGAGGAATTCCAGCAGTGTGCTTTGCCTCTATTGACGGATGGAAGAGCGCTCATTAAAATTGACACCCTGGCTTTCTGTGGTGACTGCTGGGATTACATCAAGATTTATCTCATCCAGGTCTTTGGAAGAATGGCAAAAAGAAATTGGGAGAAAAGTCCTTGTGTATCATCTCTCTTTCCCAGCGCTGGTGAGGGCAGGCTGGTCCTGGCCGGGCATCTTCACTTCTGCCTCTAGCACAGCCTGAGCAGCAGGTTTGTACTAAGTTGACCCACTCAGCTCATTGCCCGGTTTGCTTGTAACCTCGGCGGTGATGGACCTGCACGATCCACGAAGGAACGGCTTGTCCGGCATCCAGTGGTATCTGCCTGCCGCCTCTTCGGGGCTGAGTTGCTGCCGTGGCTCTGTGTGAAGCTGCGGGTCTGGAGGTGGAAGGGGCACCGCTTTGGACGTGCGTGGCGTCGGAGAAGGGGGTGGTTCGGGAGTGCTGTCGAACCACGGGGAAAGGGCAGCACGTCTCCAGTCCTGGAGGCTTCCCCGTGTCCCTCTCCATCCTCGTGGGGTGCTGGGGTAGGGAGCAGCAGGTAGGGTTGCCAAGCAAAGCGTTTGTGCAGGTTCTTGATAGGGAGCTTGTTCTGAGGGTTACGTACGGTGTTGGACAGCTGCGAATGCTGCTGGAGATGGCACATCATAAAAAAACCCAAACCGTTTTGTAGGTGATAAAATACCAGTCTAGCTTGCGTTCACTTTCAGACACTCATCAGAACTAATGCAATGGGGACTTATTCTTCATTTTCAGACATGCAGAATTTGACTTGTGTGTGTGAGAAACCAGAAGCATTGAGTTGGATAGAGCAATCCAACGCGGTGTTGCACGCTAGCCGCAGGACGGGGTGCCTTTTGGTTTGGTATTTTTTTAGGAAAAAGTGACCAGAGAATTCCTTGCATGGTCGTATCTCAGCATGGTGGAAACCTCCAGCTTCTTTTTTTCAGCTCCCGTAGGGCCTCCGGTGCTGAGCGCGCAGTGAGGCTCTCGCCCTGAGCCCTGCTTGGCGGTTCCATGGGTTCTTCTTGTTTTGGAGGAGCGTCTTCGTGACTTTCCCTCCCACTCTTGGTGGAAAGGTAGAAACCTGCCTCTTGCCTAACGCGAGAAGGGCGAGGAGCAGGGCGGTTATCTCCCTTTTAATAGTTCCTCCGCTTGCCCTGATGTTACTTTGCTGTTTGCTTTTCCCAAGTACCTGTTCAGACTTCTTACTATTCTGGCTAATGTGGTGACTACCCACAGATATCTAAATAGCAGCAGTGAAATAAATCAGATTCCTCTTACTTTTAGTTGGCTGTCCTCTCACGTTTAGGAAGCTGGGTTCTCAACATGAAGGTTAGGAAGCCTCTCTGAAGCATGAATTTGCAGGACCTGATGACTGAAGCGTGAAGCTTCCTCAGGATACGGCTCTAAGCGTGGATATCGGGAAATAAATAAGCATAAGATAAGTTTATTGCGCTGCTAGCGTTGAAAAATTCTGATTTCATTTTTAGTAGGGATTCGGCAAAAGCAGTTGAAATTTTAAATGCAAATTAAAAGTTAATTTTATGTGAACAGAACATTGTTTGTTTGTTTGTTTTGGAAAAATGGTTCAGTTGGGCAGGGGGGATTGGCATGCTGAATACCCCCTCGTTTTGAGGAGTTCATGGTCTTGCCTAAGTGGCATCTTTGCATTTGCGCTAACAAAGTACAGGACTGGGATTGTGCCTTCTCCTCCTGTGGGCGAATCATAATATCGGCAGAAAAATAAACTTGCAAGCCCTGGTTAAATGTTTGTTGCTTTTAAAGAAGCCTATGGAATTTAAAAAAGAAAACAATAACCAACCAACCAAACCAAACCAAAACAGCCAACAAGCAAGTTTTAGTAGTTACACACTTGTGAACAATTTGCTTGATAATTTGAAGGAGCACAAAAGCGAGGCTGAAAAGGGGGCAGATCTGATGACCTGGTTTCAGTTTGGGTTTTTTTTGGTTGTTTGCTGACATAAGAAGGTATTTGTTGATATTTGTCTATTGTGAGAGTTAGCAAAGTTCTGGTAACGCCTGCGGTTCCTCTCTCGCTTGAAACAATTAGTGCTGATTAAAAAAGCCAGATTTAAAAAGAACTTGGGTTATCATTTCAAATGTATGCAGATAAGCAAGCGTGAGAGTTTTTCCTCCATTTCGGGCTCCTGGCAGTGGTTTGAAATCTTCCGAATGTTTGTGTGCCTGGGGATTTCTCTCCGCTGGGGATCTGGGTGAGATCGCATCCCTTCTCTCCCACTTCTCCTCCCGCCTTCCTCAAATCTCGCTGTCGGGTGCGTTTCTGGTTATTAGGATGCTGAAGTGCCAAAGCTTTTTATCACACTGCCATTCTATCCAATCCATAAGGAAAATGATCTCCGTTAAGAAAGCAGTGAAACAGAGATGCTCTTAACCAGTTCCCTTGCTGTCTGAGGCTTTGGTGTTCTCACATCAGTACGCTCTTATTTAAAATCCGTACGTTCATAACTCCTGACCTTGATACAGATGCTTCAGGATATATGAATTACCCAATGTAGTACAATCAGCTCTCTTTATTTTAACCTTTCACGGCAGTTCATACGTACGTAGCACCCTTTGCATTTGTAGGCTGCTGCAGCCTGGAAAAGGGTACTTAAAACTAGCCAAAGACAACAAATATCCACAAGCACGTAGATAACGGGAGTTTGGTTTGTATCATAATCTCTGCTGTATTTTTTGCTAGTGAGTATTTAATTAGTGAGTATTTAACACTTCTGTGTGATACTGGTCCCAGATAAGAGGTAGTATACTTCTTCAGACACAAATGTAGGTCAGACGCCTGTTTGCTTTTCGCTGCAGTGCTGAAGAAAGACGGGAGCGGTGGGGGGACAAAGAGCACGTCCCCATGTCCCCCGCTGCCTGCAGGCTTCCAGCAGCCTTCTCAGACTTCTGCGTTTGCCTTCAAGCTCGCCGTAAGGTGAAGCGCCAGCGTGATGATGCTCCTAGTGAGGGGAGGTGATGGCTTCGGCAGGCGATGGCTTTGGCAGATCCTCTGGGCAGGTGGTGTGGTTGGGGTGGGTTTTCTTAAACACGGACTCCGGTTGGGTTTACCCCTTTCCCTGTGCAGGGATTTTTTCCTGTACGTTTTCTCGCAGCGGAGCGCAGCGGGCTGCTGCTCTGCCCGCCCGAGCGCGGGTTCGGCATCGCAGCCTCTCTCTCCGTAAAGGCTTAAAGCTCTTGTGCTTTGTAATGCTACTTTGTACGAAGGAAACTTTGATTGATGACCTCTCTTTGCTTGGCTTCAAATACTTCTCAAGCTATGAAGTAGATATAATTTAATTTTCTTACCATTTTATGTTTTTTTGGCCAATCGGGTTTTGATTTCAGAAAAGCTTCTTTAAAACAAGAATCTTTGCTAATAAGAACTTATTTTTTGGCCTTCATCACAAGCAGTTATTAGTTTCAGTCCTTGACTTGGCTTCGGTGTTGTTCTTAATCTCATCTCCTTTTTATCTTTCCGTGCAACATTCACAAGCAAAGATTATTTCCCAATTCGTGTCTTCTTCCCTTCCATCTGTATTCGTTCCTGTCTCGGGTCAGGAGTGTTGGAGCTGAGTGAAACAAGGAGCAGTGGATCACTTAGGCTTCTTTCCACCCTCCCATCCTTAAGAGCAGGGCGGTGGTAGGAGTCTTGTTTTTAATGATGCCTGACTGTCAGCAGCAGTCACGAGTTGCAGTCATCGCTGCTTCGTTTCTGTGACCGAAGTTAAAGGATCTGGACCTGCCCGTGCTAGGAGCTGTATGGAGTCAGGACAGAAGGATAAGCCTGAGCTCAGAGGGCTCAGGTTGAAGCTGCTCCGCTTTGTCTTAAACTGTAAGTTAACTCGGTGAAGTTGAACTTTAGCTGGAGGGAAGCACTATCTCCTGAAAACTTTGGGGATGACTTTAGCGGTGCCCTTCCAGGCTGGTTCTGGGAGCGCTTTTCATAGAGAGAAATTGCCCCGGTTGCTGCCCCTCCTTTGCGAGGGCAGAGGGTGAGTAACCTGTGGTGTGACGGTGAAATGGCAGGAGCTGGGAGTGTCGTGTCCCAGGCACGGCGCGCCTGTGACGCCAACCACGTGCTTGGTTGTGTCATGGATACTGCTTCAAGCAGACTGTTTGGCCCAGGCTGATCCAGGTGCCTTCAGATGTCATCTCTCAAGTTTGCTTTGTTAGATTTCTTTTGGGTTTTTTTCCTGGTACGAGGAGCTGTTGATCATGAGCCAGTTCAGCTGTATCTGGGGGTGGGTTGGTGGCTCGTAGGAACTAGGCGAACTCCTTGTCATCTCGTCCTGTTCAGGAAAAAACTAACAATCGTTGGACTTCAAGGAAACAAAAGGTGGTGGTGGGGAAGACAATGGACTGACCCTCACCAGGCTTCCAGCTCTAAGTAATAAGAAGCAGGTACTGGGAACAGCGCGTTTGCAGTCCTGGGGGTAGATGGGCTGCAGGGAGAAGCACGAGAGTTGCTGCCCCAGGAATGAGAAGGTTTGAAGAGGGCACTGGGAGCTTGTGGGGCAGAATTGCTGCTGCCTCCTGCCCCTGGCACCGGTGTGTGCCCTGGCTCGCGTGCGGGCTGCGACTTCCCTGGCAGCTCCTGGTGCGGTGAGATCCGCTCGCGAGATATCCCGTGCTCCTGCTGCAGGGCCCCAGGCAGGTATCTGCCGCGCTTCTGCCCGCGTGCTCGGCGGAAAAGGCCATTAGTATCATTGTTTATACTGTATTGTTTAATTATCGTTTGGATGTGCCTCCTCCTGTTATTTTCTTCCTTGGCTTTGATTCTGTCCACTTCTTGCCTGAAGCAGGCTTGGCAGGATCTTCGTTATTCTTGGGGGTCAGTGGCTCCCTTCTTTCTTTTCTCTGTCCTTCTCACACGCAGTGTCTTTTGCTGCCCCAGCCTTTCTCCAAAAGCATGTTCTGTCCCTCACTTCATTGAATGATGTCATGTTTATAATTAAGTCAGGAATAAACTATAATAGGGCTGTTTTGGCCAAGCATTTCCTTGATGGCTTTCCAAAGCAGATCTGAATTTGAAGTGTTGCAGGGCTACGATGGCTGCAGCTCAGTGCTTGGACTCTGGATAGCTAGGCTCTTTGGGTACATGATATTGAAAATCTTGGCCTGTAACTATAGACAGATAGATAGAAACGCCTATAAATCAGGCGTTGGTTATGCTTGAAAAGAGGACTAATGCTGAGGCGGCTGCTTGTACTAGAAAATATTCGATTGCAGCTTCAACAGCTCGTGGGTGATGGGATTTGGAAATTAGAGGGATGATGGCGAGAGCATTGATTTCTAGCTCAGTTCATGCTCTTATTCAGTGGCTGCTTGAGATGGTGATGGTTGTCCCTAGAAGTAGGCTTAGAGAGGAGACTAATTTTGCATGGGGGTTCATTAGTAGGAAAAGGGGTTGAACCATCATTTTTGGGGTATGGGCCTTTGTTAGCTGACCCTACTAGGAAATAACGTAAAGCAAGTATGGAGAGTTTTGCTCTCTTCTGTGTAGGTTCGATTCCTACTTTCCTAAGTCTGTCTTAGGAAATGAGAGGGCTGGTATAGCTCCTACGTTCACTTTATCGTAGTGACCCTTTGCGTTCAGGCCCATTGCCTTAAGTAGGGAGGTAGGCCTGCGTAGCAGGTTGGTGTGCTGGTGCGTCAAAGGCACGGTGTTAGCGGTAGGGACTTTTTTCGAAGTAGATGCATGAGTTGGTCGTAGCTATATAGATCTGCCCCTTTGCGTGCAGTTTGGTCTTACTGCGGCTCTGCCTAGGTGGTCGCGTCCCCGGTCACGCTGTTGGGGCGCGCGGGGTGTCTGCGGCTGTGCCACGCTGGAGGTGGTGGTACTGCTCTGGTTGTGACACAGAGGTGACCGGGGCTGCGGGAAGGGTGCACCCCGTGGCGTTCAGCGTACGCCTGTCTTTGCGGACTTGGGCTCTGTGCTGCTTCTTCCAGCCAGATCACTGGATTGAAAAGCCGCTTCAAGTGACGCAGGCAAGAGTGGTCACTGGATAAGTGTTATTTTTGTCACTTTTTAATGATGCGGTTATTTGAAAGGGAAGGGGATTAGAGAGAGACGGTCGAGGACTGACACTGTGTACAATAATAAAATCACTTAGAAATGGAAGCTTGCTTTGCTTGATCGATGATCTTAAAGGTCTTTTCCAACCTAAATGATTCTGTGTTTCTGTATGTTTCGTATTTGCCTTACGGTGAGAATTTCAGAAGGGCAGAGATACTGTTTGTGTAGTTGTCTCTATGAGAAAGCCAGCTTTCTCACGAAATAACCAAAAGTCGGTGCTCAGCTTCACTGAGTGAATCGCAAAGACTGGTGTGTTGGGCATAGTACAAATTCAGGAGGTGGCTTTCAAGGTAGAAGTGTTTGTGTAGTCCTTCTGCAGAGCCTCGGCTTGGGAGCCCTTCCTTGGTCATCAGTGGTCATTTGGAGCCTTGCATTGGTGGAGAGGGTTTGATTAAAAACATCCGCAGGATACATTCTTGTTCTCTGCAAAAACAGCACAAAGTGATCCGAAATACTGCGGATCGTCTAGAGTTCAGGCTGTACCTTGTCCTATCTGAAGAGCAAATTAATACCAAACAGTTGATAACAGAGTGGACGGTACTCACTCCCTTTACGTGAGCATCTAACGCAAACCGTGATGTTGCTCGCCGACGGAGCAAGGCTCCATCCTTCCCTTCCTCGCTAACCCAAATATCTTACCTGCTTTGAATTTCTTCAGTATCTCCGTGGCGTTACAAGGTGGTCCCTACCTGGTACGCGGTGGCTCACAAGTTTTGTTGTTATTTAAACACTTGAACGTTTCCATGCTCTGTAGGTAAACAGTACTCTGACCATGTGTAGGGATTGCATCTGAAGTTTGTTGTGTTTAAAAAATTTGGGCTTTCCCTAGCTCACAGAAAAGTCACCGCTACTGCAGGGCTGAATTTTTTGCCATCGGGAAATATTAGCAGTTTGATCTTGGCATGGGAAATGTTCATTGTAATAGGAATGAAATTTGTTGCATTCTGACCCAAGAAATACCTGCTTTGGGGGCTGTAATTCTGGTATCACGCAGCAGGGTTTAAATGAAGAGACTTACTGTACCTGGAGATGATAGTAACTGCTGCTTTCACTCCTCTGCTAGGGTTTTATTAGGCATCTCTGGCCAGGTGGTGGGGATTTAAGGGGAGTGGAGAGAAAATAGTGCAAGACAGTGACCTGCTGCAGCAGGGCTCGTCCTTGGGGCATGGGGACGTGGTGCGGTTCCTCCTCTGCCTCTTGGACCCAGTGGTGGGGCCTTCGTGGTGGGTGATGCTGAGGCCAAGGTCTGACCGCTCCTGGCAGCGAAGGGAGAGAGCAGGAGGACCGAGAAGAGCTGCGGAGAGAGGTAACTGTTGGAGCATTGTCTGAATAGTTTCTTGAAAGTTTTCATCAGGCGTCTGTGTGGGGTATTAGGGGGTGACAAAGAGATGATTTAAATGCAGACTTGCCTCTAGGCAGGGGTTGTCGTGTCCCTCAGGTGGATCAGTGTGAATGGCAAATCTCCAGCAGAGTTTTACTGCTCGGTCCAGCTGACTGTGCTCAGGTTACGGTTGTCGGTAGGATGCACGTACGTTGCGTGTGTACTGTGTGCTGCGTTTGAGGTAATCAGTTAGTTATGATCTGTGTATGCCCCTTCAAGCCTAGGGTGGAAAAATGTGTTAAAAAAGAGGCAAAAATCACATTTACAAGAACACCACAACCTGGAAACCAGAAAAAAAGGAGTTTTGCATCTGAAAGCGCATCCGCATTTTAAAAGCACCAGCAAAGGCAGCACCTCTAGTTTCCCTGCTCCCCAATGCGCATTTTTGTTCCAGAAGACCTGTGTCTGTGGCGGCGGAGGCACGGAGGCTGCGGGGAGGCATGGAGGCTGCGGCAGCGCGAGGGTCTGCAGCCCCCTGCCCGGTGCCGCTTCGCGTTCCCCATCCCTGTGCTCCTGCTCAGCAATAAGTTATTGCGTGGCTTTTGATGAGTGAGTGAGAAGAATTTCAGCAATGTAGTCTGTAATGTCATTACCTGCTTTTTTTCGTGTACCAGAGGAGTTTATCCTTTTGTATTTTCTTTAACCATGTGAAGAAAACCCATAAAACTCAACCTGAAGCGGAATATACCTTTTCTTGGAGAGGTCTGTTGTATTTTAGTTGCTAGGATGTTGAACTGTGAATTGCGAGAGACGTGCCTCGGGAAGGGTGGTGAGCAGGACGAAGAAGTGAAGTGAGAAGGTGCGTATTTGCGCTATGACAGCTTTAATGAGGAGCATATTGCTGATGCTTATTGGCAAGAATAATACCTGTAGCCCTTCTTAGAGCTCTTAAAATGCTGAACCCACCTGGGACGTGTCGTTGGCTGGTACTGGTAAACAGGCAGGATACCCCGCAGCTGGGCACAGGGACTCCTGTTATCCCGGGAAAACCTGTTATACCCCGTCTTGGCTCAATTAGTCACAACACCGGTAAGCTCCTGAATCCTCTTCTTGGCAGAGGTCCTGCTGGTAGCCTAGTGCCCAGCCAGAGATTGCGCGTACTTAGCAAACAAGACGGGCTCCGCTCTTCGCTAGCGAGGCAGAAACGGCATTAAGCGACGTGAGGTTTTTGTGTGTTGAAAGATTTTTGACGTTCTCATGATGGCTGCGCAGCCCTGGGAAGCAGAGCGGGTTCGGGTGAGTGTTTCTACAGAGGTGATACCTGTGAGCGGGTTTTGGAGACAGGCGAAGTCCGTATGTCTGTCTGTCTGCTGGAGGGGGCCTGACTGCCTTCGTGCTCCCTTTCTCCTGCTGTGTAGTTTTGGGGCAGAGCAATGGCAGTTCTGCTCATATAAACTAAAAATGAGGACATAAGGTGTTTTTCTGACTGTACCTGCCTTTGGTTTCAAATATTTCATATAAAATACTTCATATAAATCACATCTTTATACTTCGTATAAATCGCATCTGAGAAGCAGGGCAGTTATTAGCTTGTACATACCAACTTTTTTTCTTGTTTATTTGGTTTTTTTTGCAATTGATAAACACTTAATTTGCTGTTCTCATCACCTTCCAGTCAGGAATATTTCACTGTCTCTTACTACTACTTTTTCTGGACACTGCAACCTTTGAAATGAACAAATTGGTGTTAGCGAAGTAATGGGGGCTGGTAGTGATGCCAAATATTTACCCGCTCAAATATGTGAAGTTTGAGTGCAGCCATTTACCAGAGGTCACGTTCCTTACTTAAAAAAAAAAAATCAAAAAAACCCTCAAACCCTGGTTTATTGTTCTGTTCTTTTGGAAGGATGGGGAGAAGGATTGTGTTCTTTGAAGGTGTAGAAGCCACTAAGTAAAATCAGGACTTGCTTTTTAATGTAAATGTCTCTGGTGGCCAGATGTAATCTGCACACAGGGGGGGAGGCAAAAAGAAAAAGCATCTTTAAAAGCATCTGGAGCTTTAGTGATTTCTTGTGTTCTGGTTTTTCCCCAAAGATCCGAGCCAAGAAGAAACCTACTCCAGTGAAGTATGAAGTTGGGGATCTTGTTTGGGCCAAGTTCAACAGACGCCCATGGTGGCCATGCACAATTTGTCATGACCCAGTGCTGGACTGTCACTCAAAAATGAAAGGTACTGTATCTACTCAGACCACGAAGTGGAGGCGTTGTGTATGGCAGGGTGCTGCAGTTCTTAATTAATTAAAAAAAACCCAACAAACATTTCTGGCCCTTGAAAGGTGTGAAGAAATAGCCTCTATTGTGGGAGACCTGGATCTATAAAGTGGACCTAGATCAGGGGGGTGACAGGAGGAGGATGGGGCTGAGGCTGATGGAAGCGGCACAGATAGCTGCTGGACGCGTAGGCTTTTCTTTCCAGAGTATAGGAAGGATGAGTAGCTGGGCTGAGCTCAGGGCAGCGCAGAAGAAAGAACAGCCTCTCGAAAAAGGGATGCAAAGAAAGAGCAGAGAAAAAGGAGGTGGATGAAGGAGGTGAGGACAGAGATGGGCAAGCAGAGCTGGGTAGCCTGGGGTGCGTGAGGACACAGAGTCGGCCAGGCTTGGAGAACGGGAGGCTGGAGAGGCTGCGAAGCAGGGTGCGGGGTAGCGCGGCGTAGCTGCTGGATGCCTGAAGGCGCGATGGGAATGCGTGAGAGGAAGTGGAATTTTTTTTGGTTTTTTTTTTGGTCTTGTTTGGCACAGGGAAACAACGTTTATAGGGAAATACCAGAAAAACGTGGAGGTGGAGTCACATATGTGAAAGTTTAGGGCATAGTGTCAGGGAGACGTAAGAGCCAGCTGAATGTGGGGGGAAGAGATGGGGGAAATAAGACGGAGCTGTGCGTGCATGAACATAGGGGAGAGCCAGGAGGGACGAGAGTATTACAGCCTCGAGGCAGAGGAGTGTAGGTAAGCGATGGAGAGAACAGAGGGGAAGTGATTGTTTGGAAATTGCAGCTCGTTTGAAGGCTCTCACGGTGCTTTTAGGATCATACGAGCTGCCATGGGGAGACTGCCTCAAATGGAAAGGCTTATTTATTTGTTCCTGCTTTCCCCTTCTGATTCTTTTTGTTCTGTGGGCAACTGGGAACCCCTTGAACTGGTGCCGTCTGCCGCTGACAGCTCTAGACTGGTGAGGTTGCCACTCACCGATGTGTTTTCTCTCCGGTTTTTGTGGCCTTCGCCAGCCTAAGAACCAAGTGCTGAGAGCGAGTAGGCTTTTTTTTTTCCTAGTGGCCATCAGCTCCGAGCCCTCTGCTATTTCGCTAGAGACATGAAGTAGCTTTTCCTACATTGTGCTCACATCATTCCCCAAGTCTGGTTGCTGTAGTCTCCTTACTCGCTATTTCTCCACCTTCCCCTTCATCCTTTGGGAAGCATTCATCCTGATTCTAGATAACGCTGAATGTGCTGTTTTAAATAGTCCCTTTCGAGCTCTCAAATTCCTGTTGAAGATGTTGCCGGAAGATATGCCAGACATATATTCTTCCCCCGCATCCCTCCCCATGAAGTTTTGGACAGGATTTAATGTATATAGCTGTCCAGTAATCCCCTCTCAGCCTGTGCTTGAGGGTTTCTAATAAAGGAATTCTGCAGGGAGGAAGCGTGCTATTAACAAATTCCAGCAACGTCGGATCTCCAGCTACACGATAGACTCTCCCATCATGTTTTATCTGTGTTCAAACCAATAGAGCTCTGGGGAAAATTGCGTTTTTCCAGTTGTGGCTGTATGTAATCTGCTCATCTCCCCTCCCCGTTGGCAGAGCGGGTGGATCTGAACTCCGGCGCTTTTGGGCAGGGGGAGCTGCCGGGGCTCCGTCTGCACCGTAGGAAGCGCAGTCCTCCTGCCTTGGCTCTCCTGTTGCCATGGGAACGAGCCCTTCAAAACAAGGCAGGTCGCTTCAAACTCATCACTTGCGCAAAAGCCTCTTCTCCTCTTGGGCTTGAGGCATGGCGTTTTGTTGAAAGTGGTTTGCCTTTCTCAGCAAGCTCGCGACTCGAAGAATTTTTTGGAGCTGGAAGATTGAGGCTCAGTGGCTTGAGTCCCGGTACTGTGAATGGGATGGATGAAGTCTGTCTCGTCGTTGCCCTAGGTTTGATGCTGCCCTGGTCGTTATTGGTCATCCTCTCGGTGGTCTGGGTCAGAATCTCAGTGTCGGCATTGCTAAAGACCAGGCTGCCGCACTGTGCTGGCGCTCCTGGAAGAGGCAGCACAAACCAAACGGGCTGCGAAGTCTAGGCTACGTGTTCAGAGAGCGAAGGTGTTCCCAGGAGAATGTGAAGCACATGTTGCAGCGAAACGCAGGGAGAAGTTTATATCCCCTGTTCAAGCCTCGTTTGCTTTGTTCTAATGCTTGTAACCTGTCCTTTTGCACCAGTGCACCCAGTACTGGTTCTGTTCTTAATGGTGCCATCTCTGTTCAGCATTCTTGCACAGAAAGCACCTTTGAAAAATCTTTGTTTGTGCCCTCGTGATAGAGTTTCTTCTCTTGCTCTGCACCTCCGTGCCCAAAGCATGGAGATACTCATTGCAACTAACGTCGTGTCGCATTGCACCTAGTCCTTGTAGAGTGTCTGTGCATGTGTGTACTTACTTAAATACTGCTGTTAATGTTTTACGTCCTAAATAAGAGTTTGTTTGGTAACAAAGCGTTGAACAAGATGGGAGATATCGTGGTGGGGGAAGCTGAACCTGCATGAGTAAATCCTATCCAGAAGGATGTCATATCTGGGTGTTGCCGGCACACTGTTGCCTTTTCCCAACGGTCAAGTGGACTGGACTGTTTAATCATTAATCAGGGAGTAGCAAAAAAGAAATGTCCTGCCTAGTATGTTGTGTGTCTCAAGGAAAAAAAAAAATTGAGGTTTTTGCAATTTTTTTTGCAGCCAAACTGTAGTCTTTGCTCTAGGGAGATGACCCATCTTGGACCTGTTAATCAATTGTAAGAAAAAAAAAATAATATTTAGAAATAGAGAGTAGCAACACAGAACATAGCAGAGATCGAAGGAGTCTCCCTTAGTTCAGAGTAGAAATCCCCAGAACTGGCATTCATGTGGGAATGTTATTAAGCAAAAAGGAGTTGAAAATTAACTGGCAAAACTGTTACCGCTTTACTGTGATTCTTTTTGTGCGTCTTTATTCTGTTATATGCAAGGGGTTAATTCTGTTAAATTTCTCAAAATAGTTTCCAATCGGAGACCGTACCGAGAGTACTATGTGGATGCCTTAGGAGAACCTTCAGAGAAAACCTGGGTTGCTGGGAAAGCTATTGTCCTCTTTGAAGGAAGACACCAGTTTGAAGAGCTGCCTGTTCTTCGGAGAAGAGGAAAGCAAAAGGAAAAAGGCTACAAACATAAGGTGAAAGATCTGTTTTCTCTAATGTGTTTTGGATTCTTTGAATCTGCACAGTACAAAGTATTCCTTCATGCCCAGAATTGCGCTTTGACAGCTCTCTTCTGTGGCAGTGACTGCAGCAGTGCGGCCGGGGAAGCGATTCTTTGCATCCTTACAACGAGCATAGTTTGTAAGCTGCTGGGAGTTTCTAAGCTCTCTTTTATGCCGGGGTGTGGCCTGCTGCTTTTATTGCCCTAGACAGCTCGGAGAGGCAGAGGAGTCAGGTCTCTGTCGGCGTGAGACGCGTTCAGCGGCGCAGCCCTCTCCTGATGTCTGTTACGATGCACTTCTAAATAACTTCCCGTGCTCACTGGCAGCCTCTTTTGGCTGATCTGAAGCAGAGGTGGAGTTGCACGCTTCACTAGATCACTGACTGAGATAAAGCAGTGGGGTTTTTAGCCCTGCTTCAGTAATTCTCTTCATAGAAACCTGTTAGGACTTATAATTTGCCTTGGAAAACGCTTTGTCAGTGAGCCTGTGGGAATGAGTTTTGTGGCTCATCGCATCATCTCCGTTTCCAAACATAACAGCCCCGGAACAGTTGTAGCCAGGATAATGTAGACCAGGGGTCTGGTCTACGTCTTTAGGAAGGTGACTGGAGAAATTAACTTTTTAGAATTGCTGAAGTGAAGAAATACAGAGGCTTCTGCGTTACTGTAAGAGAGCAGGTAGTCCTACTAGGCAATGGTGTCTGTTTTTTCTTTCTTTCCAAGAGGCTTATTAGCAGTTACGTACTTAACCTATGGTGGTGCAAAACCATCAGATGAAATGTGCTCTTGCAGATGCGAGTCCCCGGGTGTAATGCTTCATTTGGTTTTCCTTTTCCAAGGGCGTGTTCGGTGTCTTCTCTAAAGACTTTCCCCCTTGCGTTGGCAGCCCCCTAACAACTAGTTACGTGCTTCCAAGTAACTTCTCTGGTCCTAGAAATGCTGCATGACCGGAGTCTCATCCTGTATGTAAATGGCAGCACCAGTGTGGCAGCAGCAAAGAGAATCAGATGTTTGTGGCTTGCATAAATGTCCAGGTTTGCATCCCTGGAAGCCAGGATCTGATGCAAAGCTAAGAGTATTTGGCTTGCTTTGCTACCAGGCTCCATAAAACTTTTTAATCTGCTGAGATGTAATTTTGTTGGCGTGGGGTTTTTTTTTTTTGTCTTTAAAGTAAAAGTGTCAGAAATTTGAGTTCTTCCTCCTGCCTTGGAATTGGTTTTGATTTTAGGAGCAGTTGTGAAGCCTTTGATTTGCTGTTGTGCAGCCAAGAACAACACGCACAGATAAGAAACAAGTTTTGTGCTGGTTTTAGATGTTAGCAGAGGTTCCTGTCCAGTATGGAGAGTGCTTTTTCTTTTATGCTAAAGGTACAGAGTTAAGGCCGGGAAACTTCTAGGTCTTTAAATTTGTTAGAGTACATTTTAGATGTGCGTCTGGATCTCATATTTGTACCGAGGTGAGTTGATGGAGAGGGAAGATGGAATTGTGCTCTGAGTTCGAGGGATGCAGGAAGAATCAAGAATGAGCAAAGCAAACATGTCTGCTCAAATATTTTAAGGAAAATGATGCTGCATTTGCCTCGAGAGGCTTGTTGGCTGTTGCTTTGCATTTCTGTGCCAGGCATCCATACCATATGCATTCCCCTTTACAGGCTGTTGTGTTCAGGGTGTGCTGGGATGCCAGGACATCTGGTTCCTGGGAGATCCGTGCTCGCAGGGACCTTTTTTCTGTTTTGGGAATGCACAGGGGTTTTTATTAGGCTCAGCAGGAGTGCAGGGTATCTACCCAGGAGAAGGATTTTCTGTGTCCGCTGGGCGCAGTCTCTGGGAATCCGTGTGATTTGTCTTAAAGATGCAAAGTGCAGGACTGTCATTCCGTTCTGTGCCTTGTGTGTCTCTATCTCACTTTTATAGTGTTGCTTACCCCAATCAAATTTTTCTTTTTTTTTTTTTTTTTTTGTCTCCTCCAACTTTAAGGTTCCTCAAAGATTTATGGCTAAATGGGAAGTCAGTGTTGGACAGGCAGAAGACATTCTTCTCGGGGGGGCGGAGGATCAAAAATGCAGCCAGAACTCCAGCGAGCTGGACAGCGAGAAGGAATTGCAGTCGGAATACTATGCCAATGGCCCTGGAGCAGAAAGGGACAGGCAGCTGAATGGCCGTTTTAAATCCTTGGCGTTTGACTCCAGACACCCGGCCAGTGAAAAAGGAAAATTGCACATCAAGCCACATGTGAAAAAGAGCTCTGACAGCAGAAAAAGGACTAGAGTAAAAAAGAGTGGCGCAAGAGGGGAAGCATCTAGGGCAGAAATCAAAGAAAAAACGTCAGAGAGCATAGTTAGAAACATGATTGTTGGGGACCTACCAGATAAACACGCATCTCATGAGCTTCGCCGGATTGCAAACAGTCTAACAGCATCCAGTAGCACCAGGGAAAACCATTTGCTTTCCTCCTTTGGAGAAAGACGTTTTGAAAAGACAACTCTGAAACCAGACTATGAGAATCGTAAAAGTGATGCTCTGAAGAATATGCTCCAAGGAGATTTGTTTTCCAGCTCATCTCTGGAAAGAGAGAAGAGCTCCCTGGGCATTTTGTGCAGTTCCAAATTACAAATACACTATTCTGCGTCTGATACTGGTATTGAGAAAAAGCAAACTGAATCCGATTCATCCTCTTCCCTCTCAGATGGTGGGAACAGTGATGTAGATACCATGGACCAAAGTTCAGAGAGAGCCTCTAGCGCTCTTGAAGTTAGCGATTCTTCAGATAAGGTGGAGAAGGAATTTCCTATGACGTCAGGTGGAAACATTAAGCTTTCCATGTATCTTTCTCAGAAGAGCAACAGAAGGGCCAGGAAGAAGTCATACAGAGATCGCAAGCCTCTGGGAGGTTCAGTAACCAGCAGACTCGACGCGGAATTTGCAGATGGGGAGCTTGAAGTAGGCTTCTCTGACGCTGAGAGGTCATTGACAGCTCTCGAGCGCTCTTCGGATGTGAGAAATGACAATCTTTCCCTAGCAAACAAGCACACTACTCCCCAAAGTGTTTCCAAGGACAGCTCCTGGCCTGCTGTTGCAAATCAAGCAATCTTAAAACCGAAAAGCATGAAATTGCCCCGAATCAGGAGTATAAAATGCAAACATAAAGAAAAAGTTGCTGGGTTGGAGCCTTCTCTTGCAGAAGAGGAGGGTGGCGTGAATCGCTGCTCTTCCGATACCAAAGGTTTCTCTGGCCTTCAGAGAGATTCTCTCCAGAGAAGCGGAAAAGTAGATGGTCAGAAACTGTTAAACAACATGCACGAGAAACCCAGGGATTCTGCTGAAATAGAAACGGCCGTGGTGAAACACGTCTTGTCCGAGCTGAAGGAGCTGTCTTACCGGTCCATGAACGATGATGCTGGTGACTCTGGCGCTCCAAAGGCCGCAGTACCTTTGCTTTTCTCTTCCGCCTCTGGTCACGGTCGTTTGCCTATTGAGCCAGATTACAAATTCAGCACCTTGTTAATGATGTTGAAGGATATGCATGACAGTAAGACAAAAGAGCAGCAACTGATGACTGGTCAAAACATAGTCCCATTTCGAAATACCAGCACAGCTGATGGTTCTGGAAGCAATTCTGCGAGCGGTCTGAAGTCCTTGTCTATTGTAGGTCCCCCATATAAAATAGAAAAAAATGGAGATTGTGTCCAGGAAACAGTAAATCCAAACTCGGCTATAAGCAACTCCTCATTTTCACGCAATCCTCCAACCAAGTTGACGGGGATTGGTACTAGTAAAAGGGAGCCCGCGAGTACTGCTGTTTCTGGGACAAACGGCACAAATTGCGTGTCCAAACGCAACTGTTCAAAATCTAAGCAGTCATCAAAGCTTGGAGATAAAACAGTTTCAAACAGAAAGGACTTAAAACCAGGAGGGCCAAGTAAGTTGCTAAGTCGGTTATCCAGAGATTCAGGAGAACGTGCATTCCGTGTTCACGGTTCGGTTACCAGTCCTCTAGGTAATGAAGCAGAAGATACTGAGAGGAAAGAGTCTGTTGATTTAACAGAACATTCAACTGATGAAGACTCTGCCTGTTTATCTGATGACAATTTAGATCGTATTGGAAGGAGACCTGAAGCTGGTAGAAATATTGAGAGCTGCACTTCTGCTGAAAATGGGGAGAGTCCAGACTTGGATTCAGAGGCAAATAGTGAGAGCTCTCTTGGTGATGAGTCTAATGATATAAATCATGTAGCACCCAAAAAGCGATGGCAGCGTTTTAACCAAAGCAGTGCTAGATCTAATAAGCACATCAGTAGATCTAGGGAACAAGGAAACTTGGAGAGTGCCTTTGGCCTGAATTCTCGTGGCTTTTCACTGAAGGGAAATGAGTGCTTGGGACGTAGGCATTCCCCTCACGCCAAGGTGCTTGAGGGAGACCTGACAGATCAGGACTATGAGAATCATTTAGACTTAGTTGAGAAACGTTTGAATGTATGTGGTAAGCCAAACAACAGTGTGATGGACTCAGAAACAGAGCTTGGCAACTTTGCTCCCCAGTCTGAATTCTCTGCACAAGGTAAGGGAGCTGGACTTGCGCCAGAGTGTGTATTTGTATACGTTTTATACCTTTTCATTTAAAGCATAAGTTATGGAACTTGGGGCTGTTTGACAACACGGAGATCTATACGTCTGAGCTGGAGAAAGCGTGATGCCTTGGGTTTGGGTTCTCTGTGCACATGGAGAACAAAGAGGGCAGAGCGATTATGGGATTGCGCTTAGCTTTTTGGTCAGAAAGTTTAAATACATTACAAATCGTTAGTTCCTCCCCAGTGAAAGGTAAAATAAGCATCCTTCTGAGCGTGGGATTTTTTTTTTTTTAAATTTAGACCTTCATAATGTGTTGCTTAGAGCCACGTGCTTGGTGTTAGCTGGATAGATCAGCGCTAGAAAGTCGTGGGAAACTGAGCTTCAGTGGCTGCTCTTATTTTTTTCTGGTGCTATTTGACATAGAGTCCGCCTTTGGTTTGTTCTGTCGGATTTCATCGAGACAATGTGTTTTTCGGTGCTTCAGTGTGGAATTTTATTAGCTGCTAATAACGAATTGGGGAACCCCGCGGATTTGCTAATTTACAGCTGTGGTGTGGCTGCCCGAGGGGCGAAGGGCAGGACAGAAGAGGGGGAGGCTGGGCTGGAGGTGGGTCTGGAAGATGGCAGGCAGAAGTACGGCAGCATCATTGGAAGGGAAATGACCTAGGAAGGAGGAGGCTTCTGAGGACCACAACGTCAGACAGCCCTGCGTCTCCCACAGAGATGGGGACATTTGGTTAAAACAAAACAAACAAACCAACCCAAAAGTGTGTGTGTGGAGGGTATAGGTCCAGCAGAACCACGTTCAACAGATACCATCCTCAGGCTTCTGCAAAGAATCTGGGGAAGCAAACCTTAAGGAAAACCACAAACTGAAATTTTTACGTAGATTTCGCCAAACGAAATGGCTCTAGTCTCTTGGCAATATCATAAATTAACGTAACCTGACAGACTTTTGAACCTGTGTGCATTTTGTCACTTGTGTGTTCCCTCGGCGTGGATTTTGGTGTGTGTATTTTGCTATTAGTTGTTGCTGGAGGTTGCCTGCACCTCTGTTTCAGTGTGGAAAAGGCAGCTTCTGGCTTAGCGGTCGTAGGACCTGCCCAAGGCAAGTCACAGCAGGCACGAAACGAGCCCGTAGGGTGTAACGCACGGGGTAAAAGTTCTGGTTTGAAATCATGACAAGCTTAATCGTTCGCTGACTCCTCCGGCTGTGGCTGCATGTTTTTGAGGACTTGAGTCTTGGCAGAGCAGGCGAGAGGATGCACGTTGTTCTGTCGAGGCTCTGCCGCGGGAGCGTCGCAGCCCGCCGGAGGGAGCGAGTTCCTCTTTTGCGCTAAAACGCAGCCGGGTTCTCGTGGCTTCGTGATGGTTTTGCAATTGAAGCATCCCCGTAGTGTTGCTCTGTGAGCTGGGAGACGCAAGCCCGCAGAGAGAGGTAGAGAAGAAGAGCTGCTAAGAGGTGGAATTAAGAGGAGAGAAGCGGCAGAGGAAGGCAGCAGGCTCCTGGGCGAGGTGGCATCGGTGGAGAGGAGCGCAGGGCTGTCCTGGTGCTGCACGCAGGGATGCAGCGAGGGCCTGGGTTCGCTTGTAAAAGTGACAGATCAGCAACTGCAGTGTAATCTAATTCCCCTGCCCTAAATAGCACATGAACCTTGAATCGCACCTGAAGCTTATCCGTATAAATGTGCCATAGGGAGGGACCGGAGCCTCCGTGTATGAGGAGTAACGTCCCCAGTGTGCTGGCGGTAGCGAGTAAACCTCTAATGCTGTGAAAAGCCCAGCGGAAACCAATCTTCCTTTATATCAAGCAAGGCCAATTACGTAGAAAGTAAAGAGAATGATGCTGGAAGTTAGGCTAACTGCAGCTTGCAGAAGAGGAGGAATTCCCTGTTTGCCAGTGCTTTGAGAAGACGTGGCTAATCCTGGTCCGCAGCAGAGTATCAGCGTAAGAGATCACAACAAACGGCAGTCACAACGGTGTAATTTCTCCTAAGCTCAAAGTATATAAAATCTTACCAGAGTTGAATGGCAAAATTTGGCGTATTTTTGCTACAAACTTTGTGGTGCGATTTAGAGCAAATAAGGCAGAAGTGAAGATTGGTGGAATTTGCTGACGTAAAACATTTTTATTAAAAAAAAAAAAAAAAAATAATCTCGTCAGGTATGCGATTTGCCAGTGCCAGTCAGACTGCATTTGGGATTCTTGTACGGGATTCGCTTTGGGGGGGAAAAAAAAAAAATGCAGTTCAGCCAGCCCTTCTGGCACAGCCCTGTGTGCTCTGCTGCGTGGCTCCGGGGCTCTAAATAGTTGCCCAGTAAGGATGCTCATCCTATAACTGGTTTTGTGCTAAATGTGTATTTCGCCCAGGCACCTGTGCAGAACGTTAATAGAAGCTGAAAATAGCTGTGTTTGAGAAAGTTGTTCCTTTCTTCTCTTTTGGCCAAGTTTGACGTTTTCATGCTTGTTTAACCACAAAGCCACAATAAAGTGTAGCAATCTTGTCCAACATCCCTGTTCTGAAGTGTTGCGCTGGAATGCTTTGTTATAAAATGTTTCCGTTTTCAAGAAGAAAAAGCCACCCCCAACACATGAAGAGAAGCAAAGAGAATATTTACTGTTTGTTCCTAAACTTCCAGGAGACCACAAATGTTTTTGTGACCAGGAGAAATCTTTTGATGATATTATTTAAAAATTTTGAACGCTAATAAAGGGGAAAATTCAGCGCTATCCTGGGAAGTGAGAAGACGACCTAAACATGCATCGTCTTGCTTTTGCAGCTTGCTGAGCAGAGATGAGGCAGAGCGTCGGGGCGGCGAGGCGGTGTAGCACGGGCGGCGAGGTTTGCACCGAGGAAATACCTGTTACTGGGTTTCCTTCGCGATGGCGCGGCCTTGCGCAAACAAAGACAGCTGAGCCCTGAAGAGCTTGCAGTCGCTGGCCAGGAGCGTTCGCTCCCGGGTCTCATTGTGGAATCTATTGTCGGGAAGCAAAGGCAATAAATGGGCTTGCAGTAGCAGATGGGGAATACAAGGCTCTTGTAGTATATACAAAAAATATGCCAGGGAGGAGGGGAAGGGAAGGAGCTAGGCTTAACGTGTTACTAGTGAAACTAGTGACTGAACCGCGTGACGGGAAAACAGTGTTTTCCCGTGCCCCCAAAGGAGTTTGGGTTAACAGCAAAAGTAACGTGATGAGTCTGAGCTGCTAATGGACTTAGGTTTTGGTAAAAGTACTGCAAGAAGGTTAGATGTAAGTTTGTCTAGGGAGATGTTGGGTGAAATTCCAGGAGCCTCGGAGATATCGAATGTTTTATGATTTCTTATCTGAACTGCTTGAAGTCCCTTAGGTCCTTAAAAATCCCACCTGCCACGTCAGGATTGTGGAAAATAGGCAGCTCAAAAATTATAAGGCTGTATCAAAGCGAAAGGAGTATCAGGGCTCTTCCCACGTGGAGCCTCTGGAAGAGAAGGCAGGAGCAACTCTTACCTACAGATGATGAGGAGAATTTTGTCTTGTAGTCGTCTCAGAAACACAGTCTTGAAGCTGCTTTCCTTTTTCTTAGTACATTCAGAGAGGAAACGCCTTAGAAAGCCAAGTAAACGGCTTCTGGAATATGCAGAAGAATATGATCACTTATTTGCACCCAAGAAAAAATCAAAGAAGGGCCAGGAGCAATTGCAAAAGGTGGGTGAAGGCTCGGGTGCTCTTCGTGGTTGTTACCCTGAGGCTCTGGTCTGTGCGCTTTTGACGCGTTCTCGCTGGCCGAGCGTTGTTGCTGTGTGTGATGCCATGCAGGATGAAAGTTTTCACCAACATGTTTCGCTACGCTAGGTGAATTCTGTGGTGAGGTCTGAATTTGAAGGAGGTCTTCCTGCACAATGCAGTCCTGACAGACGTACCCAGCGGGGGCCGAGTCCTTTGGTTTCAACTCCATCTTCGACCAAGGAGTCCCCTCCCATCCTTGAAGCAGAGTGCTCCTTCTCGGAACTAGGATCCCATTCCACTGATCCTACTGATCAACTTCTAGAAGGACCTTCAGATTTTCCAGAGCTGGTGCTGTCTTCCTCGGATGTTTCTGAAGTTTCTGCTTCTCCAGATGCAGAAGAGAGATTCCTGAAATCGGGTAAGTGGGAGGTGGTGTGATTCTGCTCATGTAAATGAAGGTGTCACAAGCTCAGCAGAAATTGTTGCTTCAGTCAGAGTGAAAGGGTTAGTAGCTGCTGATCTGTTAGTTTATTTTCGCTCTGCTTCATTCAATGACCGTTACTGGTGCTGGGAAGGGAGAGGGGGCGGGTGCCGTGGGTGACCCAGTGAGCTGGATGACTGCGCTTAGCTTTTAGCTTTCTGTAGCATATGATGGTCCTCCTTAGGTCCTGGCACGGAATATCCCTTTATCCAAATGAAGAAAGTCACAACTCCTTCTCCGAGTCCTTGCCATCTGTGCTTGCAAACAGTGGCATTCCTTTAGCTCGAAGGTCTCTTGCTGCTGTTAAAACCCTTTGGATGAACGTCGCCGTGCTGAGGTTGATAGGCAAAGTCTAATCTGCACAGCTCGTGGGGTGACCTTTTGCTCTTCTGGTGAGCTCAGGGAATTGTAGCACAGAAATCCCTCTGCAAAAACTTTTTCTTAGAGGTTCTAAGCATCTAGAAATTGTCGGAGACTTGTACTAGCAGCAAGCCAGGGCCTTAGCTTTCAGTAAGGTGCAGCATACAAAGAGCGAGTGCGGTCTGACGGACTTTTACCCTTTCCAACAGAGTGGGCATCAGGGTCTACTTTGCAGTACGTTCATTCTTTGTTAGCGTCTAAAGATGTGTCCAGGGTTAAAGCCCTGGTGCTCTGGCTGTGCGAACTTGGAGGGCACGCTGTTCCTGTTCTAGAGGCCCTATGGGCAAAAAAATGAAACCAAGCAGACAGAGGTACAGTCACTGGGAGGTCAGTCAGCCTGTGATGTTTCAGGGCAGAGGGATTGCCTTTGGGGGCTTGTAGGTGTCAGATGGAAAGGGAAAGTTGGAGAGGATTAAAGGAGGAAAAACTGGGGATGGGAATCTGAGGTTGGAGATGCAGGAGAACAGTACAGGGTGCAGCAGTGGCAGCAAACATCCAGTACGCAGAGGTTGCGTAGTTTTCCCTCTCCTGAGAAAACTCACCTCTCGTGAAGCACGCAGAGCCCAAGCCGCGGGCAGAGGCTTGCCTTGAGAACGATGCCACATTGTCCCTCTGCTAGGTGTCCGATGCATAAGCTGTGCGTGCAGAGGTGCGTGCCAGAGAACGGACGCAGCCGAGGCCGATAAAGCAGGCGAACAGGGTAGGATGGGTAGCAGGCTCTTTCTGTGAAGCCTCTTGCACTTACAGCATCGTCATTTCATGGTCCTTCTAAGTTCATACTGTTGCCAAAATTAGTGTGGATGAGCCCCGGTCTAGCAACTTGTTACCTCCTGAGTGCCAGCAAAAAGCCTGAGTAGGAAACGGTGCAGGTTTCAGCTGGTTTGTTGGGGCGTCTTTTCCCAGGTAGTTTTAACCGGGAACGTGTCCTTAGCCTGTTTACGATGTGCAGCATACGAATGCCGGTGTGAGAGGCGTGGGAGAGGAGGCAGGGCTGTATTTGTCTGTGGTAGGACTGCCTTACGCCAGATCAAAGCGATTGGGAAATTATGACCTGAACTGCGCTGCCGGGAAGCGTTACCTGCTGGCATTGACTTCATCGTCTCTCTTCTGTGGGTGGATTTTTGTATTACGTACTGGGGTATGCCTGAAGGTCATGGCAGACAGAGGTCCATTTTTGTGGAAGTTGTACAGGAACAGGTAATTGGCATCTCTGCCCAAGGAGCTTATGATCCCAAAGATGGGGTGAAGCATGGTGTTTTGAACTGTTGGTTGATATTTGCTTAATGGTCTTAGTCTGATTGAAGAGAAGAAAACCACCGTTTATCTCATGTGAAGAGTTTCATTGCAGGAAACTTCGAAAGCAAGCGTCAAAGGAAGCCCACTAAAAAGCTCTTGGAATCCAATGATTTGGACACTGCCTTTATGCCAAAGAAGGAGGAGTGGACTCCCCCAAAGAAGGTACTTTCCTTCCAGCTCATTTGAAAACCAGATAGAAAACGAGCCTAGACAGCAGACCCTGCTGAATGAGACACAGTGCAATGGGCTGTGGCTTTTTGTTGGCTGTGGCCCAGGAGCAAAGGTCCACCCTTCCCAAAGGTGCTGGTTGCTGTGTTATGATGAAGAAATCTGCTGCATACAGATGTGTTCCCCACCCCTCCTCACTTGTAATGGGGATTGGGTAGTTTTGGCTGTAAAATCTCCTCTCTTCATTGATTTATATGGAAAAGGAGTCATCTGGATGCTGGCTGGGAAGGTGTGAGCAGAAATGTTCTGCGCAGAGGCTTTCTGTCACTGTTACGTTGCGGTGTAGCTTGGGCTCGAGCCTAAGGCTTTGTCCTTTTCCATCAGATTTCCTCTGAGCAGTGTTTCCTACCTTCCCAAGTGAGCTGGTGAACGGTATGTAAGTGCAAAGCTTGTAGCAGGATGGAGGCTTGAGTTGGGTCACGTGTAGTGTGCAGTGCTTGGTGCAGATTTGTAAAGAAAATGCTGCTCTTCTCCGCTAAATACTCGGTATTCAGTGATGTGGTTTGGAAAAAAGCAACTCGTAAAGAATTATTTCAGGTGGTGCACCTGCACAAGACTTGTTGCCACTGTTTCTAAGGTTGATTAATAACAGTTTTCCTCCTTTCCTTTTTCTGTCTCTGTGTGGCACAGTCTTAATGCAGTTATCATGGCTGCAGTAATGCAGACACCAGTGTATTTCAGTCTTAAGCTCCATAAAAGTGTAAAGCCAGAAGAGAGTCTCTGTTCCCAGCAGCTTACAGGGTGTTAGCAGCCTTTTTGGGAGAGCTCAGGAAACAGCGGATGATGCTGGTGAGCACAAGACACAGCAGACTCAGCATTCCTCCCTGCCCAGAGACTTTACTTTTCCATGTGGGATCTATCACACACACAAAACAGATGTTTTCTTGTAAAGTCTCTAATCACTGATGAATTCATAACCTGAACTGTAAGTTACATGTTGCAGTCATTCGTAAAGGGTCTGAGTGGCTGAGGAACGTGCATCTCCGATTTGCATCGGGTGACTTGACTCTGTGTTATTTGTAGGGCACTGGCCCTTCGGAGAGCGACAGCTCTGAGCTCTACTCACCAGCCCACTTCTCGGACCTGGGAGAAGGTAAGTGAGGGCAGGGCTGCGGGGGTGGGCTGTTGGTGACATTTGGGTCGGTGCCTGTGGCTTTGTGTGTGTGTGTGTAAGGGTTTGCGTGTCCTGGGCTCTCAGAGGGTGTTTGCCTCAGCCGAGGCAGCGGCAGAAGAAATAGGTTCCCAGATTGCTTACCCGAGGTACTGTTATGTCTTTGATTTCCCTATGGAAAGTGGAGATGGTGGGTTCATATTTCCGTGAGAAGATGTTCGCTTCTCATTCATAGTCTGGGTGCTTGAAGGAAACTTATCAGCACAGGTCCTGTGCCATTGCCCTGTCTTTTGCCTGATGGCGTGCTGTGACCAGGCTCAACAGTGGCTGCCCTGTCCCATGGACAGTTGTGCAGCTCCCCGTCTCCCTTTGCATCACGTTGGTATCGACACGAGGAAGTTTTTGTTGCAGTGCAGTGGGAGAAGGTAGTTTTCAGCATTTGATTATCAACGTAAGCTTTGTGTTGATAGCATTTTTTCTTTTCTGCTGGGGGGCTGTCTCAGGGAAGTCAGTGATATTGTTCAGCAGCCTAGGAAAAGAAGCTTAAACCCGTAGGAACTGGTGGTCCTCTGATGGTTGCAGGACGGAGGGCAGACTGCCTGGAGGCTGGTATTGCCCCAGCCCTTATGCCCTCAAAGACAGTAGCACCCAGCCCGAAGCTTTCGGAAAGGGTGTAGAACTTGCTGGTGGCACCTGTAGCAAGAGAATTACTTCTGCATTATCCTTGAGTGGTCTTTCTGTTGCATCCCAGCTTCTGAAAAGCTCTTGGAGAAGCAGCGGAAGCGGAAGAGACAGCGCCATCCCTCTGCAATGCATTCCAAGAAGGAGAGAAATGAGGAGGGGCTGGGGGAGACCCCACACTCTGAGGTACTGTTGGGTCTTCCTACATGCTGTCATCCCTATAACCTGTCTGCTACTTCCCAGGGCACTTGGCAGAGCCTAGGCCAGGTCCTCTTTGGCTGGCTGGCTTGTCGTTCGGGAGTTTGTCCCACCAATGTAGTTGCATTAGCTGGGGTTGAAGCTGAAGATACTGCCTTGTGTAGTAGCTATTTTGTGATGACTACTTAACTCGGGCTCAGTTTTTGAGCTGCTACTCAGCTGATTCTCCAGGAGAGAGGCTGTTCTGATCTGATGGAACCAGGTTCTGCCTGGCATCTTGCTTTGTACCACAGAAGGTCTAACTGCTGTAAAAGGTCTTCTCTGGTGGCTGTGGGAATCTTGCCCTTTTACACACCAGTAAGAAGCACAAGCACTAGACTGTGGACCTCAACCCCTCCTTCCACTTGCCCCTGCACGCTGGGGTGAGCCAAGAACCGCGTTGGAGGGGATGGGGGGGGAACTGTCCGTGACTGCTCACAGGAGCCTCTGATTACATTCTGCCATCCAGCAGAAAGGGATAATTGGGGCAACTCCTTTCTACTGCATCCCAGCAGAGCTGGCGTACAAATATCTCTGACAAGCACATTTTGCCTTTTAGGAATGAGCCAGGTATCACCAAGTGTAGGGGAAGCAAGACTTTTCCTGGGAGAGGCGGGACACCTCTGGGCCTCTCACCATCGCCTCTCACTTCCAGTGGCCCAGGTTCAGCAGCAGGCTGTTCTGTCAGGATAGTCAGTATGTATTTCAGGAGCCAATTATAGACATATGTTGTTATATTTGTTGTTGTTATACAGCTTCCAGGAGAGCACAAACCTCGTACCACTTTGTCTGAGCAATGCCAACCACCCTGTTGCTACTGCTTTTTGAAAAGGGTGTTTCTGATGGGGGTGATAAAGTGGGGTAACACCCCTGGGCCATGCAAGCCTTCCTGTACTGGTGTTAGTGCTCTTTCTGAAGTGTGCTCCTCTGGAATCATGTTTCAAAGAAGTCGGTACAAATATCTTTGCCAATGCTGGGGGGCAGTTAACACTGTCTGCTGTTAGGCACCCGCTAGGAGACTGACTCAGCTCTGAGCCAGCAAACCCGCTGTGAATCTTTTATAGGGAAGAAAAGAGGGGGCAATTCAGAGCAGCAAAGTAGCTAGGCCATGGCTCTGAATCCTGCACCCACCATTCCCTCAGGAATGCTCAGGGAGTCTTAACTGCCTCCATCCTTACACATTTGTGTTGAGTACCTGAAGTTAGGTATGGTAAACCATGCCAAAAAAACCGAATGGCAATGCTTGGTGCCTTTTGCCAGCATCCATTTCTCTGTGATTGTGTCTCTTGAGCCGCTGTGGTGAGAGTGTTCACCCCTTGGCTTTGGTGAGTGCATGCGTACCGGTGAGTATTGGGGTGCTGTGGAGATGCAATTGCGCTTTCACGTGGAATTTGGACCACGCTGGTCCCTGAGTGACTTCCCACACGCCAGGCAAGGAACTCCACTTTGTGCTGAATGGTGCTAGAAGAAATAGACGGTCTGATGATACAGCGCAGTGAAGCCTTGGATCCAGCTGCTTTCAGAGGAAAAGAGGGCAGAGGAAAGCTTGTCTGCCTGGGCTGAACCAAGCAGCTTTCTCTGTCCTTTGCCTGTCTGTGGAGCCAGGAGTGCAAGTTTACAACATCAGGGCAGCAAGAGACTGAGAGAAGGGGATGGAAAATGCTGTTGAAATGGTTGTCAAGGTTGTGAGCCAAGGTCAGGCTGTGCCAAAGAACAGGCCAGGCTTTTGAGGATGTGCCAGATACAGCAGCAGAGATAGCTCTGGAAGAAGACCCGAGATGAGAGACCTGCCCTCTGTAGGAGGTATGTAGTTCTGCAGTGCTCATGCTGGGTAGGGGAAGGCGGGGGAACAGTGCGAGAGGTTCTTTTGAGTGATGGCCTTGAATGGCGATCCCCTTCTCCCTGTTGACAAAGCACAACTATCTGGCCTTGGCCGTCCTGCCTGGCTCTGACATTCCCTTCCCTATGCGGTTCTGGGAGTATTGATTAAAATAAGGCTAAGATCCTGGCGTGTGAAACGTGCAGGTTGGCTAGCTGTTTGCAGAACCAAATAGGATGGGTTTGGGCTGAAAGAGCAGGGCTAGAGCGTGCTGTGCCACGCTGGGCAGCGTGGGCCCAGTTTTTAAGGTAGCAGTGCTACTAGCAGATGCTTTCAGTACTGAAGAGGGAGTTGCTGGTTAATGTTATGTGACTCCTAGATGCATTTTAGTCTCCCATTCCATTAACATGTGAAACATGGCCATCGGGGTTCAAACCAAGGAGTCCTAGCAGCCATGGTAGAAAGCGGCCAGAAGGATGGAAAAACAAACCAGTTCTAAATCCCTCATACCTCTGTCTGTAGCAAATCTGAGTATGTCCCCCCCTTCCGAAACGCTGTCTTGAAACCTTAGCTGCAGTAGGAAGCTAGTGCCAGTGCCCACAGCACGGGTGGTGCTTGTCTACCAGCACCCTGCCCCTCCTGACGGTGTCCTCGGTGACCACGAGAGGGGCTGAGCTCGCTCTGTGTCTGTAACACCGGGGCCCCAGTGTAAGCAGAAGCTATAGCTGACGTCGTTTGCCCGTACCAGTAGCTGATTAACCCTGCTCTTGTTCTTCCTTACAGTGACCCCTGCAACCCTGAGGTCACTGCTGAGCTGAGCAGAAGAGGGAGCACCTATGTAGGAATAGGAGGACCTGAGCTGTAACCAGTCCTTGGAGCACTGGTCACCAGTGCTGCTCCTGGAGCATTCCAGGAGCCAAAGCGAGTGGTTGGCCCAGAGGGCTGCCTTGCAGCAGACTACATAATTCCTAGCAGAAATACAGCTGCGGGAGCAGAAGTGTCGTAGCACTTAGCTTGAGAAGATGCCATTACGTATAGAGGCAAAGGGGCTGTTGTGTTCTTAGATGGTCTTTTTACCAGTGCCGTAGAGACCTTTCCCTTCCCTCTGCCAGGGCTGTGTGGTAGGGTGGCAGCAGCTTACGTGCTCCTTATCAGTATTCCACAGGCTGCATCGCTGCCAGCCTTCCAGCGAGATTGTGATGATAGTCTAAGGCTGGGCACCCTGTGGTATGTTAAACTGGTAGTAGTTTGTAGCTGGGACTTTCACTTTTTTTATTTGTGCTCAATAAAGGCAATTTATAACATTCATCTTTGTATTGTGTGCTTTAATATACTGTCAGTGCACCAGTGCGTCATTGCTCCACAGAACTCGGGTGGCTTTAAAATGTCCCCAAATAAAAGCATACTGCTATGTTCAGGGAATGGAAAAAAAAAAAACAAAACCAACCAAACAAAACAGGCAGAGGAAGCATCATTATTTGACCAGAATACCAGCTCCAGGTTCTTGCAACCTTAAACTTTGGGAGATCTTTATGTCCTTGTTTTGCCCAGACCGTGTTCAGGGGGCATTCGGTTCCGCTTACCAGCTTTAGTAGCACCACAGCTCAGACTGATGCTCTCCCGTACAGAAAGCAGTGCAAAGTTCCCTCTCGTGGTCGTTAGCTGGACTCCCGGCACCAAGCAGGCTTGAAGGGGTGAGAGTGATGGCTGCTGCTCCTGCCAGCAGTTTGAATTCCTCACGAGGTCTTTCAGGTGTCCAGTTTGTGTCTGGGCGTACACTGGGGTATGGCTTGGTGACCCAGGGAGGAACTGGCAGCTGCACACCGAGATCACTCAGCTGACTGCAGTGAGCTGGGATGTTAAAAAATGGCAGGGTCCTTAAAAGCGCTTAGCTAAAGGCATCGTTTTGGTGCAGCATTAATGGCCCTTAAGGCATACCCGCTCCCGAGCGGCAGCTGGGCTGGTGGGACCGCTGAAGCGTTTCTGGCTGTACCTGGGAGCTGGCAGGATGGCGTTTCCTAGCTCTTAATTGCCCATCCTGACCAAAGTGAAGGCAGCGCTGCCACGTGCAGCTCCAGGACAGCAGTATCTTGTGGTAGAAGCAGCACCTCTAGGATACCTGCTGCTCTCCTTCCCTCTACCGGTGTCTGGGCAGGTCCCATGGACGCATCGGAAGGTGTCCTTCCACCTCGGGAAGCTTTACGGCAGGATCCCTGACTTGGCCCGTGAGGGTGCGGTTGGGCCTTTATCGTTCGGAGCCCATCTCAGCGGGATGCTCTTTCACCAGCAGATGTTAGGGTCAGTGCTGTGGTGCTCATACGGGACAGATGCTTATGAAAGAGTCGCTGCCCCAGGCAGGCCGGTGGTGTAAATGCCCTGCTGCGCTGTTCGCTTTGGTGTTGGCCAGCTCATTCATACTAACACAGGCCTTGAGTACCTACGTGCCTGTATTTTACATGGGTTAGGACAAGCCGAGACAAGCGTGGGGAAGAGTCTGGTTCATTTGCTGGGTGACAACTGCAATAAAGATTGTTTGAAGTTTTTCATTTGCATTTCCAGTGCAAGCAGACATCAGCATGCAGAATGCTTCAGACTGTTCCAGCCTACCTGATTTGTTTCTATGCAGGGCAATGCTTTCTTCCTCAGCCATGACTCTCCTTCCTCAGAAAGGGGTTATGCGCAGGAAAAGAATTGTGTTGAGTGTGTATTTTTTAATGATCTAGTAAACTAAGAGCTCTTTCCTTTGCTTTCCTTTTTTGTAAGTCTTTTGGTTGAACTGTCTGGGGGATGTTCTCTCCAGGGTGGGTAACGTGCAGACCAACTGCCAAACCTGTTACGTGCTCAGTGGCTGAATTTGTAGTTTCCGAGTCAGGACGGGAACTGCTGACAGCCCTGATTCTGGATTTCTTTTTAAAGGGGGAGACATCGGTTCATGGGACTGCTGCAAGCCCCAAAGAGGGCAATGAAGAGGGATCAGAGAACGACCACGGAGTGCCTTCGTCCAAAAAGATGCAGGGGGAGCGTGGAGGAGGAGCAGCTCTCAAGGAGAACGTGTGTCAGGTAGCGTCCTTGAAGAAATCTCTTAAAAGCTTTACCACTGTAAAGTCTTTTTGTGTAAGTTCTGGGACATGCTAGTGCCCCAGATAAGCACAGGTAGCCACAAGGTGCTTCTTGTAGCGTTAACCAGCTTTTTGTGCTCTGAATCAAGCCTTTCGTCTGTGATTGCCTCTCCTCCTGCTAAAGTTCACACGTTAGGGAGACGTGACCAACGTAGGATTCATTTTAGCCGATGCGTGGTAGTGGGGACTGGGTGGCAAATGGCGGTGGTGATGCACAAACCACCTGAATTAACTATCACAAGGAAAACTTGGCATTTTCCCGCAGTGGCACTCCAGGCCAGCACGCAGATTATTGCTGTTCGGGATGAGCTGGGGAAGGAGGTGGCTCGGAGCTGACTTTGTGCTTCTTTCCCTGCAGATCTGCGAGAAGCCAGGGGAATTGTTGCTGTGTGAGGCGCAGTGCTGTGGTGCTTTCCACCTGCAGTGCCTTGGGCTCTCCGAGATGCCAAAGGGCAAATTCATCTGCAATGAGTGTTCCACAGGTACGGCAGCTTTTGTCAGTGCAGGACAGGGTGCTCGTTGGCTGCTTACCTGGTGATTCCTTTGCCGGAGGGATGTGCCTGCAGCGGGGCCGCTAACTAGCTCTCCGTCCTCTGATTATTGGTTAAATGATTTATAATGACTTTCTAATTAACTGGTCTTACTGTTGATTCAGGCAAGTGAGGTGCGAAGAAGTGAACGTCCAGGATCTGGTGGGAAAGAGAAGGGGAAATTCTTATCTGGGACTAGTCTGGAGCGGGCTGGAAAGGGGGCAATGGCTAAGTAGGGCTGTCGATTTTTGGTTTTCTTCTTATTTTTCCCTGGCTTGCAATCACAACTATAATAATTTTTTTTTTTTCCCGATCTGGGGTTTTATTGCAGCTGCAGGCAAAAGCAGCCTGCTGCGGAGACCTGTGCTTTGGGCTAGGTCCAGCAGGTTGGGAAGTTGTGCTGTGCTAATAGGCAGCCTGGTGGAAGCGTCAGGTCTTCATTTAGCCCTTCTGCGTGACTGGTATTGTGTGTGCTGCTCTTTCTCCAGGGGTCCATACCTGCTTTGTGTGCAAGAGCTGCGGGGAAGATGTAAAACGGTGCTTGCTGCCCCTTTGTGGGAAGTATTACCATGAAGCGTGCATACAAAAGTACCCGCCCACGGTCATGCAGAACAAGGGCTTCCGATGCTCCCTGCACATCTGCATGACTTGTCACGCTGCTAACCCAGCAAACGTCTCTGCATCTAAAGGTACTGAAGTCTTCTAGGGTGGTCCCGGGGCTGCAGTCAGAACCCTTTTCTTTGTTTCACGTCCACCGTGCAGTTGCCTGGTCCGCTAGATGTTGATTTTTCTGTCCTTGCCCCAGTGCTCGCTGTAGCGTTTGCTGAGGGATGGCTTCGGGAGGGGTGGTGTCTGTGTGCGAGGCTGCTGCTCGTCAGCACTCCTGATGGCCAGATGTGGCAACTCCAATGTTCTCCTCTGTCCAGGCGCTTGGATGCCTGCACGTCCAGCGATGCCACATGCCTCTCGGGGTTTTTCAATAAGTCTCTGGGGCTGTACGGACACTCTCGTGTTTCTCCTGCCTGCTTTTCGCTGTGCCAGTGCTGCAGACGATGCCTGCTTAGCAGCACTGGCTATCAAGGCAACGGGATAGAGAGCAGCGTAGTAAAAACTATGATATTGTTCTAGTTCTCCTTTTTTTATAATGCAAATTCTCGTCTTGCAGTCGTGACACCCTTGGGCTAAGCTGCTCGGGCAAACGTTTGTTTGAGCTGTTTGCAGCAATACCTTGACCTTTATCTCACATGATTAAACTTAAAACTTTTATGTGATTGCCTTGTATGTTTGCTTCTAAAACTGCCTTTCTTTAAATCCTTGGTATCTTAACACAAGTGAGAATAAGACCAGCTCTATTTTTATCCTCAGGGTCTGTGTTAAAGTTGTCTTTTTTTCCCCTCACATATCAGTATTTGATGTAGAAGGCAACACTAAAGCCTAGAGCCCACAGCTGACCGCTTCCCACTGAACGTTTGCGTTGTGTTCCTCTGGCTGCTGCTTCTCAGTGGTGGGATTTACCCCTTTCCTCCCACCTCTTTCCCTGGTAATCGTCTCCTGCGAGGAACTGAAAACAGGCTCGCAGAATAAATGGATAAATTGTCTTGGATAAATTAGGCCTGTAGGCAACTCTGAATTCTCCATTCTGGAATTTCAGGGTAAAATCTGATAAAGTGGAAAGGCAAGCACCGATGTTTTCAGAAGCTACGTGGCTTGGTTTCATTATGTGCAGCTAAGCACTTGGAACACCCCCTCTGTAATTACTGTCTGAGCTGATTTACTAATTATTTGTGTATGATAGGAAGCAGTCCCAGTCTGTGAACTCTTGAACTGTTTCTGCACAGCGTGCAGGAGGTTTTTCACTTTTAAATAATGTCATTGTGTATAAGTTATATACAACTATATATATGTGATTTTATATATATTTTGTTATATTAAATAACTTCATGGGAATCTAGTGAGTATGTCATGCACAGTCTATAAAAAATTAAGATTGGTTTCCATTTCCAAAGATCACCTGTGGTTGCTTGTTTTGAGCTTAGGTATCAGTAGAGATGAGTTTTGGGAGGAAACAAAATACCGTCCTTCTTCAGAGGTTCACTGTGTTTCCGACATGTCCTGGTGCTAGGTCGCTTGATGCGCTGTGTGCGATGCCCGGTTGCGTACCACTCCAACGACTTCTGCCTCGCTGCTGGGTCCGTGGTCCTCGCCTCCAACAGCATCATCTGCCCCAACCACTTCACTGCACGGAGGGGCTGCCGCAACCACGAGCACGTCAATGTCAGCTGGTGCTTTGTCTGCTCGGAAGGTGAGACGGTCCGCGCTGGGTCCCCTGTCACCAAGCGAGGCCCTGACAAGAAGTCATTAGAGCGGGCAGAAGCTTTGCCCGTGCAGAGTGTGCCAGTGAGAGCTGCAGAGAACAGCTCCTATCCATCCCCGCTTAAGTCCAACTTCAGGCTTAGAACTTTTTCTGGATCCTTAGAAGGGTTCTTTGTGTAGCACGAGTAGGGCACGAGCTGTTGCAAAGGGTTTGCAGAAGAGCATCATGCCCTTTTCTCAGCTGTTTCTGTCTGGATATGTGGAGTCAAGGGCTTTTTCACAGCGACTCTGATAAATTCCTCCTCCTTTTCTTTGCAGGGGGCAGCCTTTTATGCTGCGAGTCGTGCCCGGCTGCGTTTCACCGTGAGTGTCTAAACATTGAGATGCCGGAGGGAAGCTGGTATTGTAATGATTGCAAGGCAGGCAAAAAGCCACACTACAAGGAAGTAGTCTGGGTGAAAGTTGGGCGCTACAGGTAGGTGGAGGTAGAACAGACTTGTCCCCATCCCTTCTTCATGCAGTGCTCGTGGTGATAGAGGTGAGAAGCTGCTCCTCTCTGCAGGGTACAGTGCAGCAGCCTCTGGCTTTTTTGTGTGCATGTAGCAGCTGGTAAAACGTGTGCTTTCCTCCTCCAGTAGCCTCTTGTCCCCCCACCAGCCTCACGGGTAGCCCTCACGCACTTTCCCCCCACGACTCCATGCAGTAGCATGCTTCTGAGGTGGTTGGAAGTGGGGAAGGCAGAGGTTTCATCTGCCCTTCCCTGTGTTGCAGGTGGTGGCCAGCTGAGATTTGCCATCCTAGGACAATTCCTGTCAACATCCAGAAAATGAAACATGACATCGGCGAGTTCCCTGTGCTGTTCTTCGGCTCCAAGGATTACCTGTGGACCCACCAGGCCCGTGTGTTCCCTTACATGGAAGGTGATGTCAGCAGCAAAGACAAGATGGGGAAGGGCGTGGATGGCATATACAAGAAAGGTAACTTGTCTTCATCCAGGGAGGTACAGGTTCTGTTTCTCTTCGTTCCCATTTGGAGAAACGACATTCTTATAACAGAGAAAATACCTTTTTAGAGCTAACACTAAGTTAAATTTGCAGAATGAGCTGCTGCTAATCTGTCATCCAGCTCACCCAGAATATTCATTGGTCTGAGCTCGCAGAGGGGGAGGAGTGTGTGCAGATCTTGAATGCTTCTCCAGCTCTGACATAGCTGCTCTAAATCTGAGCTGCTGCTCTGTCAGCTTCCCTGTGTCTAATACAGTCGTTATCTGTGTATAAAAATGCACTTGAGAGTTGCGAATGTGGCTGCCTGATGCTTCTGCCCAAAAGCTAGCTGACAGTTGGGATGCTTCATCACCACGGGCGGGTCCCTTACTGTAACAACAGTCCCTACGAGTGCCCTGCTGCCTGGGCCTTTCCTTCACCCTCCTCCAGCGAACCTCTGCCTCTGGAGTTCGCAGCCAGGCAGGTTTGCTTGTGGAGCTGTGAGCGCTGGGTGGACACTGGCAGCCCAGCTCCGTGTGAGCAGAGGGAGTTCCTCGTAACACCATCTGTTCTCTCGCTTAGCTCTTCAGGAAGCTGCAGTAAGATTTGAAGAGTTGAAGGCACAGAAAGAACTGAGACAGCTTCAGGAAGACAAAAAGAACGACAAGAAACCTCCTCCCTACAAACACATCAAGGTGAGGGCAGGTGGGGGGGGCAGGTATGGAAGAGAACTCTTGAGCTGTCGGTGCAGGTGATCTACAGGTATACAGAAACATTTCTGCTGTTCGGGCATCTGGCTGCATTTGAAGGTTACTTTGGTCCTCTTGGCATTTTAAGTCATCCTCCACCGAAAGGATTCAGGTATGCACAGAGCTGTATGGAAGGTGGACACCAGTAATAGAGGTGCTCTGGTTTACTGGAACAGATCTGGACATCTCTGTGCTGTTCCATGTCAGTTGTGTGGTCTGAAGGAAGAGTCTCTCTACCTTGGGGACTTAGGGGAGAGCGCTAGTAAAGCGCAACGTGCGCAGGTACTGTGTGGAGACGGTCAGGGTGCAGTGGAGGAGAGCTGTGGGCGGGATGGTGACCCACGCTGGAGCTTGATAGTATCTTGTTTTATCTCTGCTGTTGTTTTATGTCTTTTTCTGTATCAGTTGGTGACCGAACAGAAATATCAAAGCAGATGTATGTGCAGGAATATCGGCCCTTTTGCCGAGTTTTGGGGAACTCTTCGTGTTTAGGGCTGGATTTTGAGATAGAATTGGAGGAGCAATAGAAGTCCTACAGGATGGAGGTGACTTGAGAGGAGAGCTGGGGCCAAGCGGGTACATGTGCTTGAGATGTGGGTCCAGACTGATCAGAAGCCCAGTGACTCAGGGATTGTGTTCCTCTTTTTTTATTGCCTCTATCTGCTTCTTCCCTTTTTATGTGGCAAACTATGAAAGCGTAACTGATCGCTGGCACTTGTTATTTCTAGCTAGGATTTCTAGGCTGGCAGCTCCTGCCTGAGTTACAGTACAGCATAAAGAGCACAACTGAATGCTGTGGCAGCAGTATAGGTCAGGCAGCTTCAGTGAAGGAAATCCAGTTTCTCATTGTACGTATTTTTAAGCCTGTCTCTGGCCGTGACATGAAGGAACTTTGGAAGCAGTTTGGAGCCTTTGAAATACCCTTTTAATATAAATAATAATGGTCATGGTCATTAGCCATGGCAGCTCTTCTGAGGTCTGGGTGCAAGCTGTTTGTCTCTGTGAAAGCAAAGCAATTTGCAGGAGCATACGGTGAACTGGAGAAGGCTTCAGGGTGGAGTGGCCAAAGCTGGCTGTGTCTGCTCCCATCCTGGCCTTCCAAGGAGATCAGCACCTCGGGGTCCATCCCAAGGAGCGGCAACACGAGAGACTGCTGCAAAATATACTTGGGATCCTTCATCACATCAGGGTTGTGGCTAGTCCAAGCATTTTGGAGCTGGTTTTGTACCAGCAGCGCCTCAGAGAGTTGGGCAGGCCTGCTAGGTGTGCATGCCTGCTGAGAGGGGTACCGCGCTCCGACGCCGTGGTCGCTTGGGGTGGCGGTGCCGGAGCCAGCAAGGGCACCTCTGTCTGCCTGGTGGTGGACGGTCCTAATCCCGTGAGTCTCGTCCCTCTTACCGAGGTGCTGAGCTAACAGTCTGAGTAAGAGATGGGAAGCAGCAGAGGAGAACACAAGAACAACAAGGAAGGTCGGAGGTGGGAGGCGGTACTAGGAGGAAGGGGAGACTGTGTGTTGAAGAGATTAATCTGGGCGTTCTGCAGGATTTGCTTTTAAACGAAGGAGGATAAGGGCTCGGCCGGCCTCTGCAGGCTACCGGCGCAGCAACTTTGCTCTGTGGGTGGGACTAGATAAATTGTGTGGGGGCTGGAGTAGTTTTACTAAATGATCCTCTCCTTTCATGTTCTGGCAGAGGAAAGGGAGCTAATGGTATTGCTCGCCTGGGCAAAGAACAGCAAGGAGCTTTTCTTCAGTGTCTCTCTCCAAAGTCCTGACTCTCTGCCTGCCTTTCAGCGTTCGCTGCCTTTAACCAAAACCAAAGGACCCTGCTCGTGCCACAGACATGCCAGTCGCTTCTCCACCCGGTGCTGCACTCTGCTTCCTTCCGGAGCGGTTTTTAGAGAGCTCGTTGGCTTAACTCTGAGCTCCTCTTTGGGCCTTCCAACCCCAGCCTTGCCTGGTTTTTCTTTCATGTGCATCTGCAGGACAGTTGGGTAGGGAGCTAACTGCTTGTGGCCTGGTGCGTAGGTGGGCCCTCTGTACTGTCACGGGCATGCCAGCCTGGTTCTCGTAGTGACAGCCGAGGGCACAAAACAGCTTGAAGGTAACAAATTCAAAACCCAGGGCTGTAAGGAAAAGCGAAGGAAAAGGACCTGACACTCAGAGACTGGAGAAGGTGCTGTTTCACGCAGAAAATGGTTTGGTGTCGGTCACGGGAATGGTGTGCACCCAGCGAGAGCGCTGGGCCACCTGGGCTGGATGTCGGCACGGTGGTGATGGGAGGGGGACACTTGGCAGCCTCTCCCCGCTCCGGGGTCACGGAATACCCACTGCACCGGGGGATGTGAGTGGGGGACCTGCATCCTCCTTAACTCTTGCCTCTAACCATCTGCCTCTTGAAATAGCGTGCCCAGAAGTACGTATGTGCCTCTACTTGTGTCCTTCTGCCTCTCGCTGTAACTAATTCACACTGCAGCCTGTCAGCTTGTAGGCAAGGGTTGAGTGTAGAAGTGCCTGTCAGGATAACCTGTTGTTCTTAAGAGCTAACGTCCTTCATGTGCGTTCAAGGTGAACCGGCCAGTGGGTAAGGTGCAGATCTTCACGGCAGACCTGTCCGAGATACCACGTTGCAACTGCAAACCAACAGATGAAAACCCATGCGGCCTGGATTCGGAATGCATCAATCGCATGTTGCTCTATGAATGCCACCCCATGGTCTGCCCTGCTGGGGAGCGCTGCCAGAACCAGTGCTTCTCCAAGCGGCAGTATCCCGAGGTACAAATTTTCCGCACGCTGGCACGAGGCTGGGGCTTGCAAGCCAAAACAGACATCAGAAAGGTAGGTACTCTGTTTCTGCATGTAATTTTCTCTTGCCACTTCTCTCTCACTCAGTGTTGGTTTCACTAGATTAGAAAAATTACTATCTTCCATAATTTGAAGAAAACTTCTTGCTGTAGAATACCATTTAGGAAAGAAGTGGATGAATTTAACTTCTCCAGTCCTGACAAGACTGTTCTGGTTCAGCTAACCAAGCAAATGGTTGCATGTTGATGTCCTGCAGGGTAAGAAAGGTGATTGCTCAATCTGTCTGCTTGTGCGGACGATGGGCTTTAGGAGTACACCAGAACACTGGCCTGAAGACAGTGCTCAGGATTTCCAGATGGAGAGCAGTGATTAGACCTCATCCCCATTCTTGAATAGCCAGGCTTTTCCAGCATGAGAATCTTGTATCAGAAACTGAAACCAGGGCTTGGCTCTTACAAAAGGGTGATGTCTTGGAGATGGCTGTAATTATTGCGAAACTGGTATCTCCGGCTAAAACACTTGTATATATTTTTTTAAGTGTAGAGAACTAGTTCTGTGGATACACGTCCGTGCTGAATGAAGAAGGAAGAATGGTAAAACAAAGATAACCCCAAAGCTAAGAAAGGGTGAAGTGAAACAGAGGACAATTAGCATAGTAGGAGAATGTCTGAAAAAGCAGTAGGGACAACGTGCTATGGAGGAGGGCTTGATAGCAGAAGGAAAAATGTGAGTCTGTCGCGTTCAGGCTTTGCTGCCTGCTGTGATACAGGTTAAAGGATCTCTCTGCCATTCTGTGCGCCTGTTACGTTTCACTTTCCGCAGCCAGTCTGGAAAGAGCAAACCTCAGTTATTTCGTGGAGGCGCTTATTGGCCCCAGTGGCGCAGAGCTGGGGTTCCCTTTGAGGGTGGAAGCACGGTCTCTGCAGTAACTCACTGCAGGGGGACGCCCTGGATTCACTGCAGGAGCAGGTGCCCTAGAATCACAGAACGCTTTGGGATGGCAGGGGCCTTTCAAGCCCATCCAGTCCATCCCCCTGCAGCGGACAGGGACATCTTCAACCAGATCAGGTTGCTCAGAGCCCCGTCCAGCCTGGCCTTGAATGTTTCCAGGGATGGGGCATCTCCCACCTCTCTGGGCAACCCCTGCCAGTGTTTCACCACCCTCATCGTGGAAAATTTTTTCCTTGTGTCCAGTCTGAATCTCCCGTCCTTTAGTTTAAAACCATCACCCCTTGTCCTATCGCTACTGGCCCTGCTAAAAAGTCTGTCCCCATCTTTCTTATAAGCCATCTTTAAGTACTGAAAGGCCGCAATAAGGTCTCCCTGCAGCCGTCTCTTCTCCAGGCTGAACCCCCCCAGCTCTCAGCCTGTCCTCACAGCAGAGGTGCTCCAGCCCTCTGGCCATGTCTGTGGCCTCCCCTGGCCCCGCTCCAACAGCTCCATGTCCTTCCCGTGCTGAGGACCCCCGAGCTGGACGCAGGGCTCCAGGGGGGTCTCCCCAGAGCGGAGCAGAGGGGCAGAATCCCCTCCCTCGCCCTGCTGGCCACGCTGCGGGGGATGCGGCCCAGGAGACAGTTGCCTTTCTGGCCTGTGAGAGCACATTGCGAGCTCATGGCCAGCTTTTCATCCCCCAGTACCCCCAAGTCCTTCTCCTCAGGGCTGCTCTCCATCCCTTCATCCCCCAGCCTGTATGGATACCAGGGGTTGCCCCCACCCAGGTGCAGGACCTTGCACTTGGCCTTGTTGAACCCCATGAGGTTCACACAGGCCACTTCTCAAGCTTGCCCAGGCCCCTCTGGGTGGCAAAGAGCTGTTCTTGTTGTGTACTTTTATGCTGTCCTTGAGTGTTAATTCTTTCCGCAGCACAAAGAATAATCTGATGGCTGTTGTTGCTTTATTTAATTTATTTCAAGTTACTTGTTGAGCGTGTGAAATGGACGTATGATTTGGGGCTCTTAGTGAAGATTATAGGGTCAAGGTGGCTGTAAAGAACAGAGGAAGATTTTTATGAAAAGGTTTCCACAAAGGAAACAGGAGCTAAGTTTTAGCACAAAGGTGGATGTCCCTCCATCCTGGAGGGAATTTGTCTCATCAGCTTGTTGTTTTTTTCTCTGGCAGGGCGAATTTGTTAATGAGTATGTGGGGGAGCTAATTGATGAAGAGGAGTGCCGAGCCCGAATCCGCTATGCTCAGGAGCATGACATCACCAATTTCTACATGTTGACACTGGATAAGGTATGTGGAAGGAATTGCTCTTGCCAGGATCCTAGACAGAAGTAAAATGATTGTAAGGAAGGCACGATGGGGGTCTTCTCCAGCAAGTAAAAAGGTGCTAAGAGTTGCTGATGAGCTGGTCTGCATTTCTGCTAAAGAGAAGACTCAAAGAGTGGACTTAACGTGCAGTACAGCAGTTTGAGGTTGGATATTAGGATTAGGAGGGGAGTCTGAACCGACCATTGGAGTTTGATCGGAAGAGGTGAGGCAGTTGTCTGAGAGCAATTGTCTGAGGATTGCAGATCCTGTTTCAGCATAACAGGGTGAATTTGTAACCTCAGGACCCTTCCCAGCAGCTGAACCACAGAGAGTCCAGAACTGGGCTGGTGTGTGCCAGAGAAGGCATCGGTCCTCGGGTGTACGAGTATCGGGCACAGTGAGACGCTGATTTAAGTTCAGATCCCAGGTCTTGCTGATGGAAGTAGAGGGTTGGGGTTTGTTACGCCCGCAGACTCCTCAGTGGGTCCTGGAGGCCAGGTTGTTGGTGTGAGCTCCTGACTTTCAGAGGTGAGTGGTTTTGTCAGCTGCTTTCTGCACTTTGTCACTCAACCTTGGAAAGATTAGAAGGAAACCATGAAAGCAGGCATGGGAAGAAGCTGTCGAGTGTGGGACAGGATGACACTGGGACTGCTTTCTGGCTCTTCCATCTTGCTGGAAATTCACACTGACTGTATCTTCTTCTCCTTGTCTGGCTGATGGGTGGGAGCAGGGACAAAACTAAGCGTTAATATCTCCCTCATTATTACAAACCCAAATCTCAGTTGCAGTTGCCCTCTCCTCTCCGACACGGTCTAACAAACGGTAGTGTACCGTACAGAAGCGTACCTCAGACATTACATACTGTTCCTCTTTTCCTTCTATACATTGACATACAAGAAATAGGAACTGGTATTTTGCTTTTAAGCAGAAGTTGGGGCCTGGAACCGCAAGCGCTGCCTTGGAAGTGTGCTGATCTAGTGTTTATCCAGTACTGACACCGCAGGGAGAGCTAACTTCCCAGAAAGCAGCAGTAGCTCTTTTCTGGCTGTGTGGGAGCCCATCTGTCTTGGAAGAAGAAAATGATGTTGCACAGGCGACCGTATTGCCCTATAATCTGCCGGCCCCAACCGGAGACATAGGTGTGTGGAAACTGGTTGGGTGCCTGTCGATTGTCCAGGCGACCCAGCAACACCAGTGACACCAGTCCCTTACGCTTGGTTAAAACACGTGTACGAACTCCGGTGCTTCGCACGCGTCATCGGATGCCTCCCTTGTCATAGTTTTCGCTACTGATGGATGCTTTCCTGCTAAACTTGGGCTGCAACGGTTGGAGCAGGACATGACAGTTTTCTAAATGTGTTTTTCTGGTTTGTTTTGGTTTTTTTGGTTTTTTTTTTTGCAATTCCAGGATCGAATCATTGATGCTGGGCCAAAGGGCAATTACGCTCGATTCATGAACCATTGCTGCCAGCCAAACTGTGAGACTCAGAAATGGTGTGTGAATGGCGATACTCGGGTCGGGCTCTTCGCAATTGTAAATATCAAAGCTGGTAAGGAACCCTGCTCTGTCAGTACCTGCAGTTCAAAGCGTGGGAGTGTTTCTGTAAGGAAAGGGGAGGGTTTGTAGCTCCCTGGGAAAATATTTAATTTTTGTTTTCACGTAGGCAGTCGTGAGACTTAACACCAGCACTGACATAATGAAACGCAATACATCCGTGGTATAAACGGAGGGTCGTAGTTCTGATTTACGGGGTCAAGAAATGGAACTAAGCGTGCTGCAGCGTGGGGTTGAACGCCCTTTTGGGCTGTAGTGTGCGGTAGGAGCGTGGGGTTGCGCTGAATTTTCAATCCACACAGATCTATGGGGAAACTAATAGTTGGTATCCTTGCGTAGTTGTGACAGTCATTTGTGTTGTTATATTTCAAAAGTGCTTAAGACGTTCTGCCCCGTAGTTCATTACAACTTGCTTGGTTTTGATCTGCTTTTGTGCCAGGGACCGAGCTGACTTTCAACTACAATCTGGAGTGTCTGGGAAATGGAAAGACCGTTTGTAAATGTGGTGCCCCAAATTGCAGTGGCTTCCTAGGAGTACGGCCAAAGGTACAACGCCTCCTTCAAGCTTTTGTTCTTCCGAATCACCTCTTTGCATAGATCTGTATCATTTGTTGCAGAGATTTCAGGGAGGGTAATCCGGTTTCAGTGTGGCCATGAAAACACTGCTTGAAATGAGTTGAATATCCAGGTTTTCATTCTGAGAGGGCAGATCTTAGACCTGAATTATTATGGTTGCTATCAATAATGACAGGAAAATGTATTTTACAAGAAAAGAGTAAATGAAAGATTTTTTTTCCAGAATTTCCTGCTTACTAGCATGATAGTTTCCATCACATTAGAGGGGCAAAGGACAGGCATGGGAAGGACTTCCATCTTATAACCAAGAAACCACAGCTCAGCCCATTTCCCAAAGTAAAGGACCGAATAAATTGTGAGCATGCATGGAAGGCCAGCAAACTCAGGTTCCTTCAGACTTGCAGTTGCTTTAGAGCCAGAAAGCTTCTGCATCACCATCTTTGCTGCAATAAGAAAGTTCCTGGGTTTTTTTTTTTTTCCTCCTTTTGGTTAAGCGAATTAAGTGCACACATCGGACAGGAATAAGAAGTTTGCCATCTCTGTAGTAGAAAAATCACTAGCTTTTAGAACTCACTGACTTTTGAAAGCTTCACGTTGTAACTGTAATGTTGCAGTAACAGGAATTGATTTCAATTACCTTCTCATGTGAGCTGGTTCTCACTGGGAAAAGGAAGTAACAGGAGCAGTTGGCCGAGTTCCCAGCTGTCACCAGCTAAATCTATGTCTCAGCTGTTGGTTTTTGTTTCAAGAGCTTCACCAAATCGGTCTGTAATCCCTCTGCTCTGGCATGTGGATACTGGCGGCTTACTTTTCACAGTTTAAGGGTTAAAAGCTCCAGCAGCACAGTTGTTAAGCCCCGTCAACATATACGGAAGGTTTTGTGAATTCTCCAGAGAGCTTAGTTCTGCAGAAAAATTAACTTATGATTAAAAAAAATTGATGTCCTCAGAAGTTGACAGATGAGGTGAAATACACATCTGATGTATTTAGTTCTTTTTTGGGTTCCTATTTAAAGTTCAATTGATTTTTGTGCTGCTCCTGTGTTACACATGGCTTGACTGTCATTTTTGCCCTGAAATTGCAGGTTGCATGATGGAAATCAGAGAAAGGTGCCCTTTAGTTGGCATTAACGGTCCATTGTGGTGCCTGAGGCGACGCATTCCATCTTGATGAGATGGACTAAGAAACAATACCCAAGAAAACAGGACCTTGTTGGTTTTTTTTTCAAATTCATCCCACAATAGATCCATTTTTAAGCTTCCTGAAGATACAGCAAGACAAAACTTCCCTGATTATACTCAAGTTCACTCTTAAAAGTGACCATTCTAACTGGGAGTGTGGAAGAATGGTTGGGAGTCTATTGTGCTGCAGTGAGCAAGTGGAAATCGCTTAGTCCAGCTGTTAGACCTTGCTTAGACATTCAAATTAGCTCTGAAAGGTTTTTCTTGTTCTCTTTGTAATTAGATGGCCTAGGTGCTAGGCGCTGAGAATAGGTGGAATAGTTTAGGTGGAGTGATTTCACTGCCTGCATTTTCAGTGATAAGAAAGGCCTGACTTGTCCCCATTGTCAATGGGAATGATGGTATGAAAACAGAAATATCCCCGTCTGAAGGGGAAGGAAACAATCTAAGAGATGTAAACTCCCTGGTGGCAGGACAGCTGGATAACCACCTCCACCAGAGTCTGAAATTGTAGGTCTGGAGACAAAGGTTTTTAAATGTTTTTGTTTTTAATCTCGATAGGAGAGCAATGAAAATAGTGCCCAATATTTATGCAGAATAAAGGATGCAAAAATCGTCTTGTAGGCACACAGAGATGTTCTGCATGGAGAACGCATACGTGGACACGAAGATTTGTGGGAAAATGGCATAAAATCTAGCTCATGTCTGTTTAGATAAACTAAACTGATAGTGCTGTGATAAGGTCACTGGCTGGGGACAGGTGGCATCATCTTTGTGGGGTTGAGTGTTGGGTACAATGGGAGGCTTAGCCTGGAGAGGATCCGTGCCGGGGGTTAGGAGCGATCTGAGGACCTAGCTTGAAGGGGCAGCGTTGGAGGAAGGCTTAGGCCAGGGAAGAGAGCACTTAAGCCATTTAGATGCCAATCTTGGGACCAGTTGTGGTTATTTCATTACTGCCTGTAACACAGCCGTTGGAAGCGCGGTAATTCAACTGTACTGATGACACAAAGATGTCAGGCGTCATCTGTGTGGGAGAGGATGGGGCAGTTGGAAAGGAATGACTGGGAATGGGCTGGAGTTCAAGAGATTCAGTACGCCAGGGTAGACACCTGGAGGGTAACAGCAGGAACAAATCTGCCACGAGAAGGTCATCGATGAGGAGTCGTGGTGGAGAAGGAGCCGTTGCGCAGTTCAGCTGCCGCAGGACTGAGCTGCCGCTGTGAGAAAGGCAAATGGAGATGGTGCTTTGGGAGGGGTTTCCTATTCTTCTGGAGAAATGTTGATGTCATTGTACACAGCCTGCGAGGCATCATCTGAAGTAGCGTGTATAATTCTGTAACTTGTGTTTTGGAAAAATAAACTCAATAGGGGCAGAGAAGAGCCATTAGGAAGACTGAGGGTGCAGGCTGTGAAAGGGTTTGGTTTGTGAGGAGAGTGTGTCCCGGTGGTTACTTCAGGGAGGGAGAAAAACTCGGAAAAGAGCAGCGTTGACACGAGAACAAGTAGGTCTAAACTGATCACAGATAAGTTCAGACTGAAAACGGAGAGAGGAGTGAGGAACGTCAAAAAGTGCAGGAAGGCCTGGGAGAGGCTTCTCACGAGTCATGGGTGCAAGGAGACGCGGCTGCTTTGGCTGAGGACCCGAAGAGCCTGTGCAAAGGTGGCATGAGCTCAGTGACACCCGGCAGCCCCTTGGCTCCTCATTCTGCTGTTGCTAACTTATATATCCCAAGTTTAACCCGGCTTTGGTGCAGGGCTTCCAGGCTCTTTCAAAAAAAAAAAGAGAACTATTTGCTATAGTAACTCGGTTGACAAATGTTAAGAAGCACTGTAGAGATGCTCCGTACGTTTCAGGTACAGCTGGCAGTGGGATTTTTATTTGCAGGGTTTGCAGTTATCTCCACCATAGCAGGAAGGGAACAGATGGAAGGGGCAGAGACCTGCATTAACTGACGTTGTCTCACCCGCAGAGCCAACCCAGCCTCACCGAGGAAAAGTCCAAGAAGCTAAAGAGACGGCCACAGATGAAGCGCAGGTCGCAGGCGGAGGTGATGAAGGAGCGAGAGGACGAGTGTTTCAGCTGTGGGGACGGAGGGCAGCTAGTTTCTTGTAAGAAGCCAGGCTGCCCCAAGGTGTACCACGCGGACTGCCTCAACCTGACCAAGAGACCTGCAGGTCAGTGCTCCGCACGGCTGGGCTCTGCTTGGGGCTGGCGTTGGCTCGAGCTGTCCCAGGCATCGCTCATCACCTTGCACTCACGTCACAGCATCTTAAAATTCAGAGAAATCTTTCTGGCTTGAACAGACTTTGTGGCCCACGCGACACAACGCTGGTTTGCACCCCACTGTGGCTGCAAAAAGATGAATTAATTGCTGAAGGGGGAGCTGGTCCTTGCCTAAGAAATGGTGCTTGTGAGCTGACCCCATGCTTGGGGCCTGGCAGAGGACAGTCCCACCAATAGTTGACGTATTGGTTCCTCAGGTTGGCCGTTTTCCTGAAATGGAAGACAATTGAGTGAGTTGAATGGTGAGGAAAAGCACCGATGGAAAATAGAGAAGAATGTGTTAACTGTCTGCATAGCCATGAGTTCATAGTTAAGGAAGAGAATGGTATCAAAGCATATCCTAGTTTGTGGTGAAGTGAGGGCAGAAATTGGAAATAAAAAGAAAAAATATTCAAAAAGTACTTCTAGTTGGGTGCAGAGAAAGAAATAGGCTCCCTGTATAAGTGATAAAACAGCTTCGGGTTCGTTAGTAGCTCAGGAGGTGTAAAGTAACATCTGTTAGAGGGAAAGCTTTAAGTTGCATTTAAAAGTCGTAAGGGAGCTGTTTGAGGGGTGTTTCTTCTGTTGTTTCAATTTGTCTTCGTTACTAAAGGAGTTCCTGGGACCTTTAATGAATGTTCAGGTTTAACCGATGCTCAGAAAGGGAAAAAGTCTGACCTGAGACTTGCTAGGCCAGTTAGCCCGATGGCTGCCAGGCCAGGGGGATGGAAAAGCTGATACGGGATCAAGTGCCTAAGGAATTAAACGGTAAGAACATAAACAATACCAGCTGACAAATTTTTAGGTAGAATAACTCATCAAACCTAATTTAGGGGTTTTTCTAAGACAATAAATTCAGTTAATAAAAGCAACCGCATTGAAGTAATTTGTTTAGGAGGCGGTAAGCTTGATTTAATACTGTAAGCATTGTCAGCGTTAGAAGTTCTCTGTGCAGCGCTGATTTTCTAAACACATCAGAGGCAGGCTGAGAAACATGGAACCAAGCGGTCTCTGATAGTAACTGCCAGGAGAGTCACCGCGACAGAGCGTTTCTGTCAGCGCCCCACGGGGAGCCAGAACGAGGCGTTCAGCACCTCTCGCTGTCGTTTGGCAGAAGGTGTAGAAGGGCTCGTAGCGTATTTTGTAGGTGGCAGAAGTTACGTGCGTGCGTGTGTTAAGTTTTGGGGAGAATAGGGCCTTTATACAGGAGAGCTTGGGTTGCTCATTGAACAAACGCTGTAAGGCAGCGATGTGAAAGCCAACGGGACCGCAGGTCATTCCTATGGAAACGTCATCATTCAGGGTGAGGGAGTCCTGAATATCACCTTTCTGTCCATTTTTCTGTGCTGAGACATCCTGGCAGGTTTTCCCATGCTTTAAAGTCTCCAGTAAAGGAGAATCCAGCATTTAGCCTGTTCCCCTGGTTTCCATTTGAAAAGTTTCCCCTAACAGCCTGACTTGAAAAAACAAAGGATTGCCATCTCTTCAATACCCATTTTTTGACACGCTGGGAGACTGTTATCTCCTTAGTCCTTCTCCAGCTTAAACAAACACAGCCTCCCCTTGCAGCTCTTATTTTCTACAATTATTATTCTTGGTCTGCTCTGGACTGTGTCCCACCTGCCTACACGTTTTTTAAACTGTGGTACCAAGAGTATTTTAACAGTATTGCAGCTGAGGCCTTGCTAACGCTGACAGAACAGAATAATTATATTTTGTGTTTTCATAAAAATATCTCAGGAAATGAGATTTGACTTGTTTTTCAAAAGTAGCTTTTATATTTATGTGATGTTTATGATTTGCTCTATCATCCTTGAGGCCTCTTGTCTTGATCCTTTTCACGTCTTTATTTTATTTCTTCCTCCTGCAGTCCTGCTTTGCACTGCTCTTTATTTAATCGCACCTTGTTGGTGCAAGAGCATCTGTCCAGTTTAAATTCTGAGCCTGTCTAACCAGATTTTTGCAGTTCCTCACAGCCTTGTTGTTACCTACCCGTTTCTGTAAGAGTATTTGCTGTTCTGCTTCCAGGAATTTAAATTAAAATACAGACAAAAATAGACTCCTAAAGGACAGCACTGGAAATGCCCCCTCAGTTTGCCAGAAGACCATTAAGAGCAGTTTCTTGGGAATGTTTGTCAGCCAGTTGTAGCCATTTTGCCATTTTTACACGTAGGTTGATGTTTTCCTAGCCTGCTCCTTAAAGGACATGAAAGGTTCAGCCCTTTTTACTTCAGATGTTTCTTCTGCCGTGGGCATTGCTGTCGAGTAATTGGAATTTCCTGCCTGTTTGCGTGTTACTAATTGTGTGATCTTACTTCCGAGAGCTCCTCTGCTCCAGGCTGTCTCTGGAGAGGCTGCTTATTCATTAGGCCTTTTATTCCGTCAAAGACCATTAGAGTGGTTTGATAGGATTTATCCTTCCTATCCTAACATACTGTCAGGTTTTGACTTATTTTCCATCCATACAAATGACCTCTTATAATAATAGTCCCAGAGTCTTTCCGGTGGCCAAAGTGAGTGTTGAGCGTGGTTCTCGGGGTTGCTGACGGTGCCGGGGGAGCAGCGACAGCCTGTGCTGCAGCACCGTGAGCCCGAAAGAGGGAAAACCACGGTGTAATGTTAAACATCCCCCCCTCTGAAAAGGATGCTGAAAAATTGGAGAAGATGCAGAAAAACAGTGTACGTATTTTGAGACCGGAACAGAAGCCTTGGACTGGCTTCAGAGGAGGGGAAAACACGCTACGTGTTGTCTTCAACCCCAGGGGAAAAGCAGCGTGAGAGAGGGGAGGGGAAAGCTGATGTTGCACAAGTGCATGGAAAAATGCCCACAGCTGCTCAGTGCCGTGCTGCAGTCGTGCTTTTTTTTCCAGCCTCCCTGGAGAAGAGCTGGTAGCCAAAGGCACAGATGTGTGGGCTTGGTCCAGGGAGTCTGGGAAGTGCTCTGGCCCCGGGGGTGTCGACGGCTGCCCTCCGTCATCGCTCGTGCTCTGCGCGAGGGCTGCTCTGCAGGGAGCTGCTCTTTGCAGCAAGGCAGGGAGCCGGGGGGCCGGGGGTTTTGGGGAGCGTGGAGGCAGGAGGCGTATTTGGAAGGGCAGCCTGTGGTGAGAGGTCAGGGACTCAGCATCGTGTATCCTGGGTGCAAATGGTCTCACTGTTCCTCGTGTCCATGAACTGGTGAGAAGCATTTGGTAGAGACGGCGACAGCCTTGGCTGGGGGAGCAGGGAAGTGAACCAGTGAGCTCACCTACAAGTGAAAAAAGCGGCAATCTCTGAAGTGTAACGCTGTTGTTTTTTTTTTCCTCCGTGATAGTGTTGATAGTGATGGTGAATAGATTCAGCGTGGACACGGAGCTCCTCAGGGAGCAGCTTGGCTTTGGGTTAAGTAGTATTTTTATCATGGTCATGCACAGAGGTTAAGGAAGGTGGTCTTTGGGTGCAGAGACAATAGAAACTTACTCCCTTGCGATCACTGCACTCTCACTTCTTCTTTCTGATAAACAGGAAGGGAGGTTGTTGGCCCCGAATTAGCAAAGGCTTAGATGAACCTGATGCACCTACTTAAAGAGTCCATTGGGTGTGTTATACACAGATAGCAGTGCTGCTGGCTGTGGAAATGAGAGCCCCACCAGAGATGTGCCGGCTGGGGGTGTCTGCTCTTCTCGAGGCGCCCGTATCGGTTAGGGTCATGCTGGAGCCAGATGGGCTTTTGGTCTGACCTGGCGTGGCTTGTGTTTGTCATGATTATCCTTGCCCTCGTTGCTTCCGCGGATGCAGGTTCCTGTTAACTGCCCGTCGAGGCTGGGAGCTGGCAGAAACCGAGGAGGACATGTAGAATTGTATGGGAGTATTACAGGCGTGTTCCCCCTCTCCCTTGAACTCCCTTCGCAGCAGGCCTTGTCTCTTCCCCCTGTACCACTCCTAAGGTATGTCTTTTCTCCTGTGTCTGTGCTGCAGGAAAATGGGAGTGCCCGTGGCATCAGTGTGATATGTGTGGTAAGGAAGCAGCTTCCTTCTGCGAGATGTGCCCCAGGTCCTTCTGCAAGCAGCACCGGGAAGGCATGCTCTTCATCTCCAAGCTGGATGGACGTTTATGCTGCACGGAGCACGATCCCTGCGGGCCTAACCCTCTAGAGCCGGGAGAAATTCGTGAGTATGTGCCTCCCATAGGAGCCCTGGCTAACGGCGAGGACACCCAGCCACCGGAGCAGCCGCCTGCAGACACAGACCTGAGCGTTCAGCCTCTGGACAGCCTACCTCAGTCTGTGGCCCTCAGACTGCAGTCACCAGAAAAACCCCCCGCTACCCTAGCCCTGAGGCTGCCGCCGTCAGACAAGCCCCCCACCACCCTAGCCCTGAGGTTGCAGCCATCAAACAAGCCCCCCACCACCCTGGCCCTCAGGCTGCCTCCACCAGACAAACCGCCCGCCACCCTGGCGCTGAGACTGCCACCGTCAAATAAACCCCCCACCACCTTGTCACTGAGGCTGAAGCCATCCAACAAACCCCCCACCACCCTTTCGCTCCGCCTGCAGCCTTCGGACAAACCTCCCACCACCCTCTCACTCCGCCTGCAGCCATCGGACAGGCCCCAGGCTGCCCTGTCCCTAAGGCTGCAGTCAGAGAAGCAACCCATCATCGTAGCGCTGAGGCCTCAGCAGCCTGACAAACCTCCCACCAACGCAGTGCTGTGGCCACTGGATGAGTCCTCCAGTGATGCCTCGCAGCCTCATCTGCCGAGCAAATCTCCGGGAACTCCACAATCGTCAGACGAGTCGCTTGTTAGTGCTGGTGCCCTGCAGCTCCAGCTGTCGGACGAGCCTCCTGCCGCCCCCGGGGTTTTGGGGTTATTGGACAAGTCTCTCGTTGACAGCAGGACCCAGCAGCCTCAGCTGCTGGATGAATTCCCAACGAAATGCCTGCATCCTCAACTGTCGGACAGACTTCTCGCCGCGGCGGGGACCCTGCAGTCCCAGCCAGTGGATGAGACTCCTGCGGCCGATCAGCTTCAGCCGTTGGACAAAGCCTCTGCCCAGAGTCCGCAGCCTCAGTCTGTGGAAAAGGCTCACAGCTCTGTGGTGCCGCAGGTCCCAGCATCGGAGATGGCTCCCGGTCCTGGGGTGCTGTGGCCTCTGTCCATTGAAAAAGTCCCCGGCTCCCCGGTCTCACGGATCCTGCCCACAGAGAAGGCTCCTGGATCGGCTGTTCCACGGCCCCCACCTCCGGAGAAGGCTTCCTTCTCCGGGGCAGTGCGGGTCCCAGCCGTGGAGAAGGCTCCCAGCTCTGGGGTGCTCCGTCCCCTGCCTTCGGAGAAGGCTCCTGCCTCGGGAATGCCACGGATCCTGCCCACGGAGAAGGCTCCCAGCTTAGGAGCGCCGCGGCCCCTACTTCCAGAGAAGGCTCCTGGCTCCCGGTCACCGCACATCCTGCCCATGGAGAAGGCTGTCGGCTCGGGAGCCCTGCGGATCCCGCTCACGCAGAAGGTGCTCACCCCTGGGGTGCTGCGGCCCCTGCCTCCGGAGAAGGCTGCCGACTCCGGGGCCCTGCGGATCCTGCCTCTGGAGAAGGCTCTTGGCTCTGGGGTGGCCCGGCCTCAGCTCTTGGAGAGGCCACTCACTCTTACAGCCCCGTGGCCTCAGGCGTCGGACAAGCTGGCTGCTGCCGTGGCTCCTCGGCCTCAAGCCTTGGACAAGCCTCCGGCTGCGTCGGCTCCAAGGCTGTTGCTGTCGGAGAAGGCGCTGCGGCCCGTCGACCAGAACGCGCAGCCGAAGGAGAGAGGAGCCCCGGCCGTGGAGCTGAGTCCCCAGCAGAAAGAGAGGACCATGTTAGCTGGCGAGCAAATCTCTTGGTCTGCTGGGAAGGTGGTGACGCATGTCGGACAGGTACCTTGGCCTATGGAGAAACTACAGGTGCACGAGCAAACCCACTGGCCCACTGCAAAAGCCCTGACACCTGCAGAGCAGTCTCCCCGGACAGCAGAGAAACTACCAGAGCCGACCCTTCAGCCCAGCTGGGAAGTGGCCTCGGCCCCTGCAGAGCAAACCCCTTGGACATCAGAGAGATTGCGTGCATTTGAGCAGACCCCTCGGCCGGCCAGGGAAGCACCGGTGCCCCCGGAGCAGATGCAGTGGCTCGTCACGAACATTCAGACAATTGACCAGATTTCTTGGCTGAGTGGAAAAGCACAGACTCCTCGGGGGCAGGACCCTTTGCCTGAACAAAACACAGCGCTAGCCCGTAACCAGGATTCTGTCTGTCGTGAGTTGGCCGACTCAGAGCCAAAGTGAGGTTGGTGAATATGGGAGGCAGGTTTCAGTCTTTTAATGTTTAGGGAGGGGGAATCTTTGTTTTGTTTTTTTTATTCACTTCCCTGAGCCCAGCCCCTAACCCATGCACATCCCATCCATATTCTCTCGTGACATGAGCAAGGACATTCACTTAAGTCTGAGTGTGGCCCAGCCGAAGGCAGAGAGCATCCGTGACCTTTTCCTCTTCCTTTTACAAAGCTGAAATAAAGAGTCCACTCTGGGTAAAAAAATCTCCAATTCCATTGAAATGGTCACATTACTGATCCAGCATGTTCGAGCTCCATGTCTGATTCGCAGGCGGGTTCCCAGGTGCAGCTAGGGGCCTCGCTCTTGTTACTGTATTTAGAGGAAGCAAAGCACTCAGGCTGCCCTGGGACTGGAGACGTTTCGGGGATCAGGCGGCGAGCAGTCAGGTGTACGCCCTTGCTGGACTCTGTGGAAGCAGGGAAGGGGTTTATCTGTGGTCTGCCCAGCCCTCTGTCCCTGCAGGGTGTTGCTTTGCGAGGTTTGTCCTTACGTTCGCCGGGATGTGCTGCGTGCGTGGTTCACTGAAAGACAGGTATCGTCTCCAGCCGAGCTGGGAGAGGAGCCCGCTACACTCGCTCAGTGGAGTTTTCTCCAGCAATACACAATATCCATTCAGGCTCCTTTGTACAAAGCTGCAACTGGCCAGGCCCGAGAAACGGGGAATCGGAAGGAGGTCAGGGAAAAGAGAGATCTTGGAAGAAGCCATCTGGCGGTTTTTTCATTCTTGTGTCTTAATTCTTTAGCACAGGACACGCGGAGTGTTTCCTGCACTTGAAAACATTGCGATCTATAAAGCAGCAATAGCAGAGTAGGGCAGAGTGGGTTTCCCCAAGGTGCTGAGCACCGCCCTGGCAGGGTGGCGGTGCTCCCTTTCCAATTTCCATCCCGTCTCTTCTTGACTTCTGTCGTCACCGTGAGCCAGCAGACTGAGCAGTCTTTTCTCCCCTTTGACTCAGACGTGTTCGGGACGTGTTCGCATCACACCTGGTTCTTCCCGGCAGCGGGATGCACTGCCGAGCTGCAAGCAAAGCCTGTACCGTCCGCTACACAGCGCGGAGGCAAGGGTGCCGCGGCTGTATCGGGACCCATCTCGACACCTTCCCCTTGGGTAGCTTCTGGCTTAACTCTTCTACAACCAAAGGAGACTTGAATTAACTGGACTGTGTTGGTGTGCGTGTGTGTGTGTGCGCGTGTGTGTCCTTCCAACTGAAGAGTAGTTCTCACACTGGAACACGGTGGGCTCCAGCAGCTGGCTGGCTTTCTTTTTTCCTCTTCTGCCTTTTCCAGTTAAGGAGATGTTGAGTCTCTTTGCCTTTTCCAGTTAAGGAGATGTTGAGTACCTGGTGGTCGTCAGGCTGGTGTCCAGACTAGGCCTGCTGAAAGCCGTTTACTCGAGCGTTGAGGCAGAAGTTCGCTTGGCTGCGGCACTCGCGGGGGCAAGCGGTAGAGTCCCAGGGACCACCCTGGAGTGGCATCTTGCGACCACCGCCACCCTGGCAGGCAGGAGGAGGACGGGCGGCGCTGCCCGGGCTGGATGGGGTCGGTATCCTGCTGAGGAAGTGCTGCTGACCAGCACACTCTCCCACCCACTCTCACAACACATTACCTCTGTGGTTTGCCTGAACTCCGCCGATCCGGGTGCCGCAGCCTCGGATCTCCGTGCCCACCACCAGACCCTTGCGCAGCTGCGGTTATATCCTTCTCCTTCCAGGCAGATCCGCAGGTCCCCCCCTGGAAAAGGAGCATTCAGCTCCAGGCTGACCCTCTCCCTCCGATGTGGGAGCAGATCCTTGTTCCCACCTGGCTTGCAAGTGCCTGCTGCTCCCAGAGCAGACGGTCATGAGCTTTGCGGTTTTCTATGAAGGGAGGCAGACACTTGTACCGAGATTAATCCCAATCCGTTCTCCTTTCCTGATGTACGCACCCCAAGACAACGTCCTGCTGTAAAGGCCGGGTGTGCTGGGCACGAGGGGACATTACCAGTGCTATGGTGCATCTCTTTTCTCTAGTCCGAATCATTTCAGATCCTTTGTAGAATAGCTAGCGACTTCGAAAAGCTTTATGGCTTATGGAAACTTACTGTTTAATGTTGTTTTTTTTTCCGGGAAGACTGGCAGGTCAGTTCCTGCTTGCTGCTGAAACTGGGGAAATGCAAGCAGCTTGTGTTTCTGCGTGACTCCTCCACAAAGTGAATCAGGACAACTCCTCAGAGCCATTGAGAGAGAAGATAATCTAAGGGCATTCATTAACTTTTTTAAACAAAATAAAAAAAAAATGGTAATGAGGTTCAGTATATTAAGTATTTATCATGCGTGAGAAGGAAAATAAATCTTGAATTTACATTTATAGGCCTTCCCATGAGCTGGACTTAGTCATGTAGATTGTGTAAGTAGGGTTACCTCCACGCCAGCCGCCCAGCCAGCTACAGCTGTAACCAGAAAGGCATCTGCACTGCTCTGTCCACCTCCGCTTCGCATTGTCACGTGTTAACTAGTTACTTGTTTCCTGAAAAAATAAACTGTGAATATTTTTGGTGCAGGCTTTTTTAAATCTGTAAAATGGAGGAGTTCTCAATGAATTCTCGTAAGTGTGCAGGTTTGAAAAAATCGCTTCTATAAATCGTGTGCTCACGTAGTCAGGTGAGGTTCACGGCGGCAGCCGCCTTTCACGCAGCAGGCTCTTACCCAAAAGCTTGTTTTGAACAGTGAACGCGGATTGAACCCTTGCATGGCATTTCAAACCCACGGCCTTATTCCTTGCATCTGATCATACCCCGCCTCTCTTCTTGTCTCCCTTCATGCCTTTTCCATGAGGATCCAGGTTCCTGGCTCACTGCCTTCCAGCTACGTGCTGGAAAGTTGACTTCGGTGTAACTGGGAGGCTGCTCAGTAAAGTTGGTGTTTGGAAATGTCATTGAAGGAGGAAGGCAGCAAGCTGCTCTTCCCTCCTCGCCCTCGCCTGGGCCCGATCAGGAGGGCTTTTTCTGACATACGCGGGGCTGGCAGAGGCAGTAGCGGTGCTGTTAGGGATGGATGGCTGTGCTGGGTCACCTCAGCACGACGGGCAAGGCCTGACCGGGTGTGAAGATGGGTCCCGGCAGCCCTTCCCTGCCCAGCCTGCCTTCGTCGGCTGTGAGCATGGGCTGGGGAAGAGCTCCGGGCAACGCAACCCTCACGAAAGCAACGTGGGCTTCTTCGGCACTTGGGGTGATGCTGGCTGGTGGTGGCAGCTGGTAGCGCTGCCTTGGAGGAAGAGAGGGTGATGTCTGCACCGAAGTAGCTGGGTTCATTTTCTGCAGTTCATTGCTGCCTTCAGAGTTCAGCCAGTTTGAATCACTGGGGTTTTTTTTTAACGTAGAGGAAAGCGGCTGATAAGACATACCCCGGGCAGGCTGCTCCTGCTGCAGCTCTGCCCTGGCCTCCCTGAGCCCTTGCGCTGCGCTGGAGCTGGCCGAGGAGCTTGGCCAGCCACGCTGTGGCTTCGTGGCCAAGGCCGCAGCGCTTCTCTGCTGTGTTGGAGGGAGCCGATCACCTGGCCACCATGTCTTGGTCGGGCATAATTGCACCCAGGGTGGGAGAGAGGCAACTCCTGTGTTGATCCGCTGTCGTGGAGAGTTGTAGAAGCAGAATTAAGGGTAGTTGTTATTTCTGCTCAGAGCTGTGCCCCTTTCCTTGCCATTCCAGGGAGACCCACGGGAACTTCCCAGGCTCATGGGTCTGTTCCCGCTTGTAGGAATGGCTCCCCCTTCCCAGTTCTGAAGGGGCTGAAAGATTTGCTCCCATACAAATGCTTTCCCGACCAACGTGCTTGCTGTCAGGACAGCCTGGCCATGCTGGGAGCAGCGGGCTGGGGTCCTGCTGTGGCCTCTGTCCCACGGCAGGACCTACTTCAGTAGCAGCTTTCCGCAGCGGGCAGGAGCGTCCCCGGTTGACCTTTGGGAACAGAGGAGCTCTGGTGAGGGGTAACGGCGTGGTCAGGGACCGGGGTGGGCACCATCTGCCTGCCCAAGCCGGGGAGGAGGAGGAGGAACCGCCGCAGGGCCTGTGGGACGCGTGGGCAGGAGCGCAGCAGGCGCCGGCCACCGTCCTGCGTGGCTCGTCCCCGTCCGCGCCGGCTCGCTGGGCTGGTGCCCGCTGTCACCCAGGGCTGTGGTGAATCTAGCAGAAAAGCAACCGCTCTAAGGGAGAATCCCCTACTGCGCATCTTCAGATACTAACCAGCTCATGGTAGCTTGCTTTATTGCTGTTCTTGAGATAAAACTTTTCCTATTTAACAAAAAAAAAAAAAACCAACCTCGCAAGAACCAGATACACTTCAATGCACAAAGTATCCCGGCGGTACCGTGGGAGCATGCGTTATAATTCAGGGTTAAACCCCCCACAGGCACAGGCTTTGCTTGGAAGGTGTGGCTGGAGTTAAAATTCAGATGAGAGAGATGGTTGAGTCTAAAGGGCAGGAACATACTAAGGTGAGACCGCGCGGGTTGAGGGTGCTAGAAGAGCTTCAGCTCAGTTTCACAGAAAAAAAGAAGAAAAAGAAAGAAGAAGCAGCCCTAACCCTGATGCATCTCTTAACCTGAGCACGCCGTGGATGCCAGCGTTGCGACAGGGCAGGGGGAGTTTGTTGGAGAAACCTCAGACCTTCAACACCTTCCGTTTATTTTTAATTTCAGCCTTAACTTCTGATTTTGCTTGATGTTTGAAATAACCGTAATTGTAACCTGCTTGTAATGTGCTTTGCCCTAAATTACTGATGAGGCTTTCAGCCTTTGCCAGCCAGTGAGTGTTAAAGCAAAGTGGCAAACCTTGCAGCTACTGGGGGGGCCGGCGAGGGCTCGCGCCGTGTTTGATCGCCTGGCCTTCGCCCGCGCTAATTGATCCCCTGTGATAGCGATAATGCCGGTGGCAGCATTTGCAGCCGAGGCTGTGCCTCTTGCAGCAGCACGGCCGGGCTGATGGGTGCTCGGGGCTCCCAGGGCCTGGGAGATGGGATGCTGGAGCTTGGGGACCGCTCCGCCGCTCGCCTGGCTTCAGCGGGAGGCTCGCCTGCGGGGTGGCAGTGCCCCGGCTTAGCAGGAGGTGGGAAAAGGCAAGATTTCTGCTCCAAGTCCTCCGAAAGCGATCTAAGCCAAGTCCGGTGCAGGGAGACAGCGTGCGTGAGCTTGGGCTAGAGAAGTGACGGTGATGGACAGTCCCTACAGCACTGAATCTACCTCCTAGGGAAATCTGAGAAATGGGTGTTGCTATGTCCTATTTCAAGGTAAAGTTTTAATCAGTTTGCCCTTGGCGAAGCACTTGGGCGATTGTGGTGCTATCGTAAACCGTTCGGCAGCTTAGCACAGTAGGGCTGAACTCACGGCTCCTAGCCCGCGGGCTGGAGGTTTCTTCGCCGGCTAAATCCCATCCCCGGATAGCTGGGGCTGGGCTTCGGCACGTGCGACAGAAACGGGACGAGGCGTGACTCTGTTCCTTGGATTTATGATGGTTTCGAGACTCAAACCAGCGTGCCAGTGGGCCCCGTGGGCGTCGGGAGCGAGTGGAGCCACGTGAAGCAAGGCAGGCGTCCGCTAACTGCATGTTCTTTGTGTCCGTTTGGTACTGAGCTGGTTTCAGTTTTTGGTTTTGTTTTGTTTTGTTTTTTTTTTCCTGATGTTTCCGAGTTGTTGACTTCAAGGAACTGGGTTTTGTGTATTTTTTTAGACACTGGGAACTTGTTAAAAGGAAAAGCAGCAGCACCGGGAGGCTCAAGGTGGAGCATGGCTGGAGCTGAGGGCGGCCCCGGCCGATGCGGGTAGGAGGAGGTCAGATGTGTCGGCAGCGGCAGGCAGGGAGCAGGCAGGGAGCGGCTCTCCCTGCAATAGCCAGGAGAAGCCTTTCGGCAGCGGCACTCCCGGCCCTGCTTCACCGCGGTGCCGAGTTCACTGCCCCGCCAGCCTGCTCACCTCCGAGACACCGAACGTGTCCGATACCTGGCTTTGAACGTCCCCTGCCACCCTCGGGTGCCGTGTCCTCTTGGCTGGGGTCCTGGTTGCCGGCTGGGCTGGGGGTCCCGGGGAGGGTGGCCCTGGCTGCCCGCTCCCCCTTCCTCGCTGCCTGGGGACGGGGAGCAGGGACACGGGGGGCCACCCGTGGCAGCGGCCTGGGGTCCCCCGCAGGGTCCCATCCCGCAGGCTTGGCCGGAGGGAAAGGCGGCGGGAGTCGGGGTGCCGGGGCTGCGGGTGGGCACCGCGGGGGGGACGTGTGGATGCTCGGCCCTGGCCGGGACTCGTCTGTTGGTTCTAAGCAGGGATGCCAGAGCGGGTGAGAGAAACCTACATATTTCCAGCATGTATATTATTTTTAGAAGAGGGAGAGGGGAGAGTCTTGGACCATTGATTACTTTCATTTTGCTCCCCTTAGACTGTTGGCTGTGTATGTGAAACTTATAATGAAAAGAGGGTTGCCCTGCCCAGGTGCTCCCAGAACATGTACTGTAATTCTTTGTATATAGAAGAAAAATTACTGTAAAGTAAAGTTTAACTTTACTCTCGATGTCCTCTTGTGGTTTGTCTTGCCGAGTGGGGGGCGCGGGGGGAGCTTGGCTGTGCCCAGACGCCCGGGGCAGGGACGGGAGAGTCGCAGGCTCAGACCACAATGCGTTTTATTTACATTGTACACCTCGAGAGAAGATGCTTAAATAAATCTGCAAAGAATCGGGCAGCATCTCCGAGAGAATAAGTTAACGGCCGCTGCTGGGCCACAGCAGCGACTTGGGGGAAGCAGCTCCCCCGAAGGCCGGGTGGCGGGGAGAGGGTCCCCAGGGGTGACGGCCCCGCGGCTCCTGGCGCCGCAGGAGGGTCCCGGCACCGCACAGCAGCCCTCCGCCGCTCCGCACGCCGGGAGGAGAGCAGTCCACGGGGCCGCGCGCGCCGCTGCTGTGCTACAGACGGGCCCGTACAGCTAAAACACAGCAGGTAAAAAAAACGGAGGAGGCTGGCGTGCGCCGGCTGCCCGGCCAGCAGCAGCGGTTCCCTTTCGGCAAGAGGTTTCAGTGGTGGCAGCAGCTGTAGAAGTAGGCACCGCTCCTCTGGCCCAGGTCGACGCCTTTCTCCTCTGGAAGAGAGCAGGGGCGGCAGGCTGCCGGCACGTCCGCACCTCCACGCCACGGCGAGCCCAAAAGCCGCTGGTGCCAGGACTGGGTCCCGGCAGGTCCCTCGGGGAAGGATTTGGTGTCCCCGCGGCGAAGCGGCAGGGCTCACGGCCGCGGCACGGCGCGGGGCTGGAGGCACAGCCGGGCTGAGCACGCCCGGACAGGCCTGGTGCGGAGCTGAGAGCCGGTCCCGCAGCCAGGCAAGGCTCCTGGCTGCCCGTTTGCCAAAGGCCACCTGCAGCCCGCTCGGGGTGGATGTGCCGAGCTGAGCCTGGCCTCAGCAGGGACCGGGGAGCTGCGACGGGGCCCAAGCCCTGCAGGACGACCCCCGGCATGGAGCCGTAGTGGCCCCAGGGAGGGTGGGGGCGAGGAAGGGCCCTGCCAGACCCCGCAGCGCTCCTCCTCCGCACCCCCCGGCACGGGAGAGGGTGCTTGGGGAGGGACGGATCCTGCTCGCTCACCTGTCATCACCTGGAAGGCGGTGAAGTGGACGTAGTCCTCGGCCACCTTCTGGAACAGCTCGTCTGGGGGGAGAGCGGGCAGGTGGGTGTGGGCAGCCCCACCGCCAGGCAGAGCCCCCCTGGCCCTGCTCGGGCCGGGGCACGGCCGGCAGCGAGGGGGGCTACTCACCCACGCTCTGGCCCGTCTTGCTGGAGGTCTCGAAGAGCTCTGCCTTGATCTCTGAAACGAGGGGCCGGGTCAGCGCCTGCGGCCGCAGGATGCAACCCTGCGGGCTCGGGTTTCCCCTCCTGGAGTCACCCCTCGGGCACGGCTGCCGACAGCGGGCTGGCAGGGGCCCAGGGCAGGGCTCCGTGCTCCCGTCCCCTCGGCCCAGCTGGCCGCGTGCCTCCCCGTCTCGGGACATGCCGTGCCTGGGGAGGTCCCTGCCAGAGCCGCGGCCTCACCGCGTAGGGAGCCGCGGAGTCACCGGATCTGCTGCCGAGCCAGGGCAAGGGCAGAGCCCCTCGGCCTCCCAGGCACACGCGGATGCGGCCCACCTTGCCCCCCACCCATTCGGTGCCACAGGAGCCCGGGAAGGGCCAGCACCGCGCGGTGCCCGGCCGTACCGTCGGCATAGTCCTGCACGTCGTGGAAGTCAACCCCTCGCTTCCTCCTGTCCTCCTCCAGCAGGTCGCTCTTGGTGCCGCACAGGTAGATCCGGCAGCCCTGCGGCAGGCAGAGGGACGGGAGGGACGCGCCGGCGGGTCCCGGCACCGCCGCCGGCTCCCCTTCCCCTCCGGCGAGGCTCCGCGGCCCCCCGGCCCCCCCAGCCCGGCCGTACCTCCTCGCAGTTCTGCAGCTCGTTCACCCAGAACTTGGCTCGCTGGAAACTGCTGCTGTCAGTGAGATCTGGGGAAAAGAGGGGTCAGGGTCTGCGCCTGCCCTCGCGTGCCCGCCCCACCGGTGCCGGCACCACCAGCCCCGGGCCCTCGCAGCCGCCGGCTCCTTCCTCTTCCCGCCACGCCATGTCCTTACCGTAGCAGACGACGGCGGCCCGTGCCCCGCGGTAGTAGATGCGGCTCATGGCCTCGTAGCGCTCCGAGCCGGCCGTGTCCTGCGGGGCGACAGGGACGCGCTCAGCGGGTGGGGGGGTGCCAGGGGTCCCCGTGCCAGGGGGGTGGCGGGGGATGGCAGCGGGGGTGCTGGCACAGCCCTGGCCACCGCACTTACCCAGATGCCCAGGGTCACCGCCTGGTCGCCCACGGAGATCACCTTGGCCACGAAGGCGGCACCGATCGTCTGGAAGAAAAACGGGAGGAGCGGTGGGGACCGGCACGGGGGGGGGGGGGGTGGCACGGGGGGGTCCCGGCCCGGGGGAGGACACGGGGGGCACCTGGCCGGGGGACACAGGGGGACCGCACCCGGGGACGCAGGGGGCCCCGGCCGCGGGGGGACACGGCGGCGGAGGGAACCGGGTCGGGGATGCAGGGTCACCGGCCCGGGGGATACGGGGGGATCCTGCCCGGGGATGTGGGGGGCACCTGGCCAGGGGACACGGCGGCGGGGGGAACGGGCCCGGGGATGCGGGGGGTACTGGCCCGGGGCCCACGGGGAAACCCACCGGGGGGACGTGGGAGGCACCGGCCCGGGGGGGGGCAGCAGCCCGGGGATGGCAGCGAGGCGGGGGGGGGGGGGCCGGAACGGACACGAAGCGACCACCCCGGGGACACGGAGGAACCCCCCGGGGAGGCGCGGGGCCCGCCCTCTGCCCGGTGCCCGGTGCCCGGTGCGGTCACTCACGTTCTGGTAGGGCCCGGGGCGGAAGCGGCGGTGGGCGCAGCGCTCCACCAGGCTGCTCTTCCCCACGCCCTCCTGCCCCAGCAGCACCACCTTGGCGTCCACCCGCCGCCCGCTCATCCTCCTCCTCCTCCTCCTCCTCCTCCCGCCGCCGCCGCCGCCGCGGGGCGGGGCCGCAACCGGGCGGGGCGGGAGCGGCGCGGCGGACGGGGAGGCGTGGCCAGGGGCGGAAGTGCGTAAGGGGCGGGGCGGAAGTGCGCGGCGAAGGAGAAGCTGAGGAGGCAGCAGCGGTGGCGGGGGGGAGGCCGCATGGCGGCCGCCCAGCAGGCGCGGGCCGGAGCGGTGGTGGCGGCGGCGGCGTTGCGGGCCTGAGCGGCGGCGGCCCCCCATGGGGAAGTACTGCGCCAGCCTGGGCGTCCTCAAGGGGCCCTGGGACCAGGTCTTCGCCGCTTTCTGGCAGCGCTACCCCAACCCCTACAGGTGCGCCGCGGCCGGCCGGGCCTGCACCCCCCCCGCGCCCCCCCCCCGCCTCAGGGCCCTCCCCGGTCCCTGCCGCGGCCCCTCTGCCCCCTCCCAGGGTCCCTCGGGGTCCGCGTCCTCCGCCCCGGTTCCCCGCGGGATGGTGCCCCCCCCCCCCCCCCCCCCATTCCCCGGGGGTCCCACAGGGGCAGGGCCTCTCCTCGCCCTTCCCGGGCCCTGCCGCGGCCCCTCTGTCCCCTCCCACGGTCCCTCGGGGTCCGTGTCCTCCACCCCGGTCCCCCATGGGTTGGTGCCCCCCCCCAGCCCACTCCCCGGGGGTTCCACGGGGGCAGGGCCCTCTCCTTGCTCCCCACCAGCGCTTCCGGGGGGGCACCTGGTTCTTCCTTAACACCTCGGCCCTCTTCCCCCCACCATCGCAGCGCCTGGTGGTTCCCAGCCCGCCGGGGAGGCGTTGGCCAGGAGCAGGGTTTGATGTTTTCTTACACCCCTCTCCATTTCAGCAAACATGTCCTGACCGAAGACATTGTGCACCGGGAGGTGACGGCGGACCACAAGCTGCTCTCCCGGCGGCTCCTGACCAAGACCAACCGTATGCCCCGCTGGGCGGAGCGCTTCTTCCCAGCCAATGTCGCCCACTCTGTCTACATCCTGGAGGACTCTATCGTGGACCCCAAGAACCGAACCATGACCACGTTCACCTGGAACATCAACCACGCGCGTCTCATGGTAGGTGCCCGCGGGCGAGCGCGCGGCCGTGCGGCAGGCACCGCCAGGCAGTGCCCACGGCCGGGTTGTGCCTCGTGCAGGTGGTGGAGGAGCGCTGCGTGTACCAGGTGAACCCGGAGAACAGCAACTGGACCGAGGTCAAGCGGGAAGCCTGGGTCTCTTCCAGCCTGTTTGGCGTCTCGCGAGCCGTCCAGGTGAGCGCTGCCAACTGCTCGAGCGGCACTGCGTACCCCCTCTTTGGGCAGGCCTTAAAGCTGCTGCTCCCCACTGCTCTACCCCTTCCTTGTGCTGGGTTTTTCCACCTTTTCCCCTCGTTCTCCCCATCCTCTTGAGCTCTTGGGGCACTCAGAACCATTGCTGCTGGTGGGCATGAGCCCACCAGATGCTTGGGACTGGTCAAGCTGGGACAAAGCCCCAGGGAGCTGGGCTGGTGCCTTCACCGACTCTTCCCTTGCAGGAATTTGGTCTGGCCAGGTTCAAAAGCAACGTGACCAAGAGCACTAAGGGATTTGAATATGTGCTAGCAAGAATGCAAGGTGAGCACCCAAAGGCAGGCCGGGGCTGACCGGGATGGGTCTCTTGGCGTTACAGGTCACACTGGGAACGCTGCAGTCCACGGGCAGGTCGTGGCTTGAATTAATCTGACTGTGAAATCCTCGTCCCTTGCCTTTGCCCCCGTGTCTTGGCACGGCCGGCTCTTCCAGAGTGGTGCAGCCGGGCAGCACTTTCAGGGCCGGGCAGGGGTGGAGTCAGGCAGGAACGGGACGTAACATGGCAGCCGTCACGTGCCTGCAGTTCCCCTTCACGACGTGCCCTGATGCACGTGGGTCAGGATTGCTGGGCGCGGCTTTCCCCTGCGTGGGAAAATGGCCTCCGTCCCGAGGTGACGGGGCTGGGGCTGGTTTAGCTTGCATCAGCCGGCACTCCTGTCCCGGGGCAGGGCGGGGGCCCGCCGGGGCTGGGTTAACAGCTTCCCTGTTACAGGAGAAGCTCCATCCAAAACACTGGTGGAGACGGCCAAGGAAGCGACCGAGAAGGCCAAGGAGACAGCTCTGGCTGCTACGGAGAAAGCCAAGGACTTGGCGAGCAAGGCAGCCACCAAGAAGAAGCAGTACGTGTGAGGGGCCGGGCACAGGCGGGCGCCGGCTGCACCAGAACAGATAGGAGTCTCCTTAGATTTTATATTTTTAAACAAACTGTACAAGTCTGACAATCAGCTGCTGTTAGACCCTTTCTGAGATGTAATTATCATTAAACAAGCGACTCCCACCTCTGATTTGGCCGGGGCTGGCCTGGCTAGAGCAGAGCCCGGCGCTGCTGGGGGGCCTGGGCTCGCAGGCAAGACGCAGGCAGGGGTTTCACCAAGTGCCTTTACTAGGACAGTATGTACAAGAGAGGGGGGCGGCTGCAGGAGCGTGAAGGCAGGCTGCTTAATGCGCTCGTTTCCCCTTCCCAACTCTCCAGGGGCGGCAGAGCCCTCCTGGAGCTGTGTCTGATGGGGCTGGCGCTGCCCCGCAGCCCCCAGCCTGCCCGGGGGCGCAGGGGGGCAGGCGGGAGGGCGTCCCCATGACAGCCGGGCCCTCTTCCAGCGCGTTGCGGCATGCAGCGGATGCCACGGTGTCGCGCCAGCGCCGTCACTGGTGCCGCTTGGCAGCAGCGGGGCCAAGCCAGGCTTTTGCCCCCACCCGGGCGGCCCCAGCGAGGCTGGCGGAGGCTGCGCTTCCAGCAGCAGCAGGCAGGGAGCAGGCAGGCAGGCGGTGCAGGGAAGGCAGCGGGTGCCATCAGGACGTGGGGCCGCAGTAGCTGTGGTCCCTCCCAGTGCCGAAGGCGGGCAGCAGGTCCCCGCCGAACACCGTGCCATCCACCTCTATCTCTGCGTCCTCTGGGCACCGAGGGGGAAGCCGGGTCAAGCCCCAGCGGCCTCCCCATCCCTTCCCACCCTCCTCATCCTCACTCACCTCCCTCGGAGGCCTCAGAGAGCTGGGATGAATCCAAGCTGTCAGCCCGCGCCCGTTCCCCGCCACCGGCGGGCGAGAGCAACCGTTCCAACCGCTGGCGTAGACTCCGCTGCCGGTTACGCAGCCGATCCTTGGCTCTCCGTGCTCTCAGCTCTTGCTCCTCCAGCCTCTGCGGGCGATCCGGTGAACCGTGAGCTGGGCGACCCTGGCACCGATCGGGGCCCTCCGGCCGGGGCCCCGGCCGGAGGGCCCCGATCGGTGCCAGGGTCGCCCCCCCCCGTTACCTGAATATGAAGCCGGGCGTGGTGGAGGAGGCTCAGCGTGGTGGAACGGACTGGCCCAGCGCCTACCGGTACCTGCTGCTTCAACCGCTCCAGGCAGCACCGGAGCTGGGCTCTCCTGCCACCGGGCACGGGGAGGGGGGGACAACACGGCGGTCAGCCCCCCGGTAGACACCGGCACGGCCACCCCCTTTGCCCCGCCGAACTCCCCCCACCGGTACCTGTGCTTCTCCAGCGCGTTGTGCACCGACCTACGGGAGAGCCACCGGTGATCAGCACCGCTGCTACCGGTCGCCGGGACCCCCCACCCCACCCCTGCCGCTCACCTGACGCTGCCCGCGGCCCGGCGGGACCGTGAGGGGCAAAGCGAGGCGTAGCCGTGTTCGGCTTCCGCCAGGCCCGGGGGGTACCGGCAACCGGTCGCCCCCGTCTCCCGCCGCTCCAGGAACTCGGCCGCCTGCAGCAGCACCTGGATGCTGCTGACCGCCGCGTCCATGGCGGCGGGCGGGCGCGGCGGAGGGCGAGGCGGCCGCTCATTGGTTGGTGGGAGCCCGGCGGCGCTGACGTCAGCGCGGCGGGAAAACAAATTCGGGCGGGAAAGCGCGTGCTTCAAATTTGAATCGGCGGGAGGGGCGGGACACGCCCCCGCCGCGCTAAGCCACGCCCCCACTGAGCTCGGCCACGCCCCCGCCGCCGCGGGGGTGCGCCCGTACCGGTGCGTGCGTGCGTGCGCGGTCACGCGTGGGGCGCGCGGAACACACGTGGGCGCCCACGTGAATCACGCGGGGAGCCCGGAGCTGACACACGGACTCTGTGTGTGTGTCTGTGTGTGTGTGTGTGTGTGTGTGTGTGTGCGTGTGTGTGTGCGCGCCCGCGCGCCCCCACCGCCATCCGCCCCGCTCGGGGGGCACCCACTGCCCCCCGCCTCCCCCAGCACCCACGCATGTCCCGCCCCCCCCCTCCCCGGGAACCGCCGCGTCCCAGCGCCACGGGGCCCAGCCGGGCGGGGTTTACTCTTTATTAAAATCCACGGAGGCAGCGCCGGGGCCCCACGGGCGAGGGCTCTTTGCACCCTCCCGGGCTGGGCCCCGCCGGGGGGAGACTCTGCCCCGGGCCCGGCCGCAGCCAAAGTTCACCTGAAAAAAACCAAAACCAAGCCAACAAACCACACCACCGAGCGCGTTTCCAGCCCGGCGGCGGCTCACCGGGAGCGGGGCGCGGCCGCGGCACGCCGGGTGAAGCGGTCCTGCGCCCACCGCCGCGCGCGGGGGTCCTGCCGCCATCCCCGGCCAGCCCCGAGGGGAGCCGTGGGGCCGCGGTGCCGCCCAGCAGCCCCGGAGCGACCATTTCCCCCCCGCCCCCCCCCAGGTCCGTGGCGGATGCGGATCTGGCACACGGGGGTCCCTCACCGGCTGCGGGCGCGCCGGGGCGCGGGCGAGAGGTGGGCGACGTAGCAGTGCGTGCAGACCCGCACGGGTTTCGGCTGGCCGTAGTGCGGCAGCGCCGCGGCGTGCGGCGAGCAGCGGGCGCAGAAGATCTGCCGGGAGAGAGGGCCGGAGCGGGGCTGAGCGGAGCCGGGTCCCCGGGGGACCCCGCGCGCCCCAGCCCGGCCCCCTCCTACCTTCCCGCAGCTGCGGCAGTGGTGCCTGCGGCGCAGCAGGGTGAAGGGCGAGCGGCAGGCAGAGCACTGGCTGCACGTGCTGTCCGGCACCCACTCGGGCAGGCGGCGGGTGCCCGCTGGCCAAAAACACATCGGTAAAAGCCACCGGGCTCCCCCCGCCCCGTCCCCCATCGCCGCCCTGGCCCCGGGAATGTCCCCAGCCCCTCGGTGGGGCTGGAGCACAGGGGACATTCCCCAACCCTGCTCCGGTGCCGTGGCACGCCGGGCAACCTGGGCAGCCCCTTACCGGCCCTCCGGAGCCCGGCAGCCTCAGTGGGGCTGGAGCACAGGGGACAGTCGGCCAGACGAGGGGCATCCGCCGCGCACGGGTCACCCTCCTCTTCCTCTGCGGGGACAAGGGCCGTGGCGCTCCAGCCAAACCGGGGCTGGGCACTGCGGCCGCGCCGTCCCCGCGCCGGGTGCCGTGGCCCCGTCTGGCGGGCGATGGGCCGGGCAGAGGGGAGCCGTGCCCCCCGTCCCCAGGGGTTACTCACGGCTGGCACCCGGCTCCTCCGAGGGCTCCGCCTGCGAGGCGACGATCTTGAAGACCGTTTTCAAGATGCTCCGCAGGTCGCTGGCAAAGTTGGTCTGGAGCTGATCGGCCACCCCTGCGCCCGGAGGGACGGGGAGGGGGTCAGGGTGCTGCCGGGGGGCCCGGGGACGGCGTGGGAGGGTGGCGAGGGGGGTCACTCACCCGAAACGCAGACAAAGAGGGTGTGCAGCATGTCCTTGGTGCTGCTGTAGCGGGAGCGCAGCTCGGAGCAGCGGGCAGCTGGGGTGGCATCGAGCCCCAGGCTGCTCCCGGGGGGCTGGGGGCTGCAGAGGGAGGAGGTGACGCTTACCCCAGGGGTGGCACAAAACGTCCCCGTCCCAGCGGGCAGGGACCTGCCAGCCCAGCCCCGCTCCCTCCCTGCCACGCACCCCCACGGCCGGTCGGCACCCACGTCGTCCACCGCGCCGGGGGGTCCCAGCCACGCCACGCAGGCGGGGAGCGGCGGGGTGGCACGGGGGACCTCCAGGAGAGCCCAGGGAGCAGGGGGGTCTGCTCTGGGCACGGCCGCCCCCCAAGCTGGGGGGGTGGCCGGACCGCAGGGATCCTCCGATTCGGCTCTACACAGGCTCCTCTCCAGCAGGCAGAGCTCCTCCTCCGACAGCACCCGCAGCAGGTCCCTGCGGCGAGGGGACGGCGTCAGCCCCGCGTCACGGCCCCCCCGCTGCCCCATCGCCCCCCGCCGCGTACCTGATCTTCTTCAGGAGGTTGTAGAAGGGGCTGAAGACCCGGGACATCTGCTCAGGGCTCCGCTCCAGGCTGAGGGGACCCTCGGGGTAGATGAGGAGGCCGCTGCGAGGGGACAGAGCCCGGCTCGTGTGGGGGGACCCCAACTCCTCGAGGGGGGAAGGGGTTGGTACAGGGTGGGGAGCACCCAGCCGCCCCTGGGCACCCCCTTCTCCAGGGGGCTGCACCCACCTGATAATGGCCAGGCGAGGGATGGTGAACATCAGCAGCGGTTCATAGCCATCGATCATCTCCTGGGTCAGGTAGCCCAGGCACAGGGCTCTGGGGGGGGGACACCCTTACGGCGGGGCCGAGCCCCGGGACGCTGCCCCATCCCCGGGGCCGGGGTCCCCGCTGCCCCCCCGCCTGGCGCACAGTGCCCTCACCTCTCCACTGTCTCGCAGAAGAGCACGATGATCTCCTGCTGCCTGTAAATCTCCTCGGGAGACTTCACCACCACCAGCGAGGACACGTAGCTGGGGACCCGGAGGGGACCGTGAGGCTCCTCCGGCCCCGGCGCAGCCCCCCCCCACCCCAGCACCCCAACCCCGGCCCCCACCTCAACTCGAACTCTGCAAAGAGCCGGTCGAACTGGACGAGCACAGCCCGGACGGGCTCCGGGTAGGAGCCGGGCTGGCTCAGGCTCTGCTCCCGCAGCACCGTCCGCACCAGCTCCAGGCTGCACAGCAGGTTCCTGGCCTGGGGCCGCAGCTGCGCCCCGTCCGCCTCCTCCACATCCAGGAAGGTCCCGGCCAGGAGACACTGCCAGGACCAGGGTGGCCATCAGGAGCCAGCGCCTGGGGCGGCACAGCCCCTACCCCCGGGGCCAACCCGCGGCAGGGTGCGCCGTCCTGGCTGGCACCCATCGTCCCCGAGCCGGCATCCCCGGGCTCACCTCGGCGGCAAACAGCATATGGTTCCCCAGGTTGTCCACCAAGAGTTCCTCGGGGAATTTCACCAGGTAATCGCGGCTGTGCCGCTGCGTGGGGATGCATTCCTCCATGATCCGCTCCAGGATGGCCAGCAGGTGAGCCTGGGGAGGACAGGGACGTCACCCAGGGCCACCCGGGGGGACCGGGGTCCCACCGGGGCCCGGGCTGTCCCCGTACCTGGCTGAGGTGGAGCTGGTTGAGGAGCACCAGGTACTGCTGCGGGTCCAGCTCGGCATCCAGCCCGTTGATCTCGGCCACCACCCGCGTCACCCGCTCGTCGGCGAAGAAGAACTGGGAGAGCAGGCGAGGGTCGGAGCGCTGCGGGGAGAGCAGAGGAGCGATGGCGGGAGCACCCCGTGGGCCAGGGGGACCCCAAATCTCCCCTGCCCACAGCCGGTCCCCGGGGGGCAGCCCCGGGTCCGTGAACACCCCCTCGGGCAGGTCCGTGGGACCCTCACGGCGGCTCCGGTTGGGCCGAGCTGTGCCGGGTGCCGGCGGGCCCCGGCCGAGCCCTCCCGGGGAGCGCCGCCGTCCCCACCCACCCGTGCCTCAGTTTCCCCAGGGGCAGAGCAGGATGAACAAGCTCGGCCGCATCCCGGCAGCGTGGGCACGGATCCGTGCGAGGCTGTAAACACCGGCGGAGGGGAGAGGGCCGGGGGGAGCCCCGGGGGGAGCGGGCAGCCCCGAGGGCCGCTCCTCACCCCAGGCCCCCGCGGGACCGGAGGGATGGAGGGGCCCGGGGGGGGACGACACCTCTGCCCGGTCCTGCCCGCACCCCCGCCGCACCTCCAGCCCCGGGGCCCGGCACCGCTTCCTCCTCCCGCTCCGCCGCGCCCCCCCCCCCCCCCGCGCCCGGTACCGGCGGAGACCCCCCCCCCCGGGCGGCCCCGACGGGGGGGGTTGGCCCCGGTGGGACCCCCCGGCTCTCACCTTGGGCCGGCGCAGCCAGCGGCGGAGGGCGGCGGGCAGCATGGCGCGTCCCGCAGCTCTGCCGCCGCCCGGCTCCCCGCGCCCGCCGCTCGCCGACGGGGCGGGCCGGTACCGGGCACCGCCCGGGGGCGGACCGGAGCGGTGTCCGCCCAGTCCCGGCACCGGCACGACCCGGAGGACCGGTCACCCCCCGCACCGCCCCGCACCGCGGCGGGACCCGGGGTTTTCCCGCTGGCGGGAGGCGGCAGGCGGCCGCCGCTCGACGGACCGGTTGCCCGTGGCGGGGCGGGCGAGGGCGGGGCCCCGGGGGGCGGGCAGGGCTCCCCCGCCGGCTGCCCCCGTTCCCCCCTCCCAGTGCCGCGCCCCGGTCTCGGTTCCTGGCTCCGACTCCCGACTGCAACCCCCAAGCTCCCGGTTCTCCCCTCCCGGTTCCCCGGCTCTTCCCTCCCGGTTGCCCTCTCCCCGCAGCCCCCGAGACCCGACCTCCCGGGGTCAGGGACACCCCCGGGATCCGGCCCCGCAGCCCCGAGCACCCCCGGGCTGGTTGGGGGGCACCGGGGGGGAGGCACCCCCCTGCTCTCTGCTGCAGGCGTGGGGTGCAGAGCGGGGTGCCGCAGCGGGATGGGGGGCAAAGCAGCCCCTCGGTGGGAGCAGCAGGGGCCGAGTGGCCAAGGAGGGGGTCCCGGGGGGTGCTCGGGGCGCTGGGCACAGCAAACCGCCCTGGCCGTGCCGGAGGAGGCGACTGCTGCTGCGCGGCGCCAGGCCTGGCACCGCTGGCCACAGGATGTGGGTGCCGATAATTCAGGTGGCTGAAAGCCTAATGGGGTGGATTCACGGGGAAAAAATCCACCGAGGACAATTAAATAAACACGGCAGCACCACCTCGGCTTGAGGAAGTCCCTGAGTCACGGTGGCCCCGTGGCACCCAGGCTGAACCGGCCGGGTGTGGGTGCAGGGCTGGCCCCGGCGCTGCGGCTCCACGTGTCCCCATGGGCCCCAGCTCTGGTTTTGGCTGGGCAGCGTGTCCTGCCTCCCGTGGGTGACATCCCGTGGGTCCCACAGCTGCGGGCAGCGCTGCCATGGCGTTTTTGGGGGCACGGTGGGCTTTCCTTGGTGGCCAAGTGCTCCACACATCCCTGTGTCACCAGCACCGTGCTCTGCCCCACTGCAGGAGGGCGGCTGCGGTGGCACGAGGTGTCGTACGGAGCGAGGCCCAGCCACGATGCGGGGTTTTGGGGTGATGCGTGGCACCGAGGCTGGCAGGGAAGTGAGGGGCTGAGCTGGCTCTTTTGGGGGGGCACCGGGACTGTACAGAGGGGCAGCGGACCCCCGCAGGCAGCCTGGGATCAGGCAGCAGTGGGAAGGCTGGGGCGGTGGGCACCACACTGCATGGGGGGAGTGGGGGAGCCCCGCACTGGGACCGGGGCACGGGGTGCAGCGTGCAGGGCCTGCCCTGCCTGGACGGGGTCACGCTGCTCCGAGGATGCCGTGGTGCTGAGCATAGCTGGGATGCACCCAGGGTACCAGGAAAGCCACCACGACACGGGGATGGGGTGCAGAGGGGCTGGAAACCCACAGACGCGCCATGGGGTCTCCCACCAGCGGGAAGGCTGGGGCGGTGGGCTGTGAATCCGCACTGCACCAGGGGTACCCGTGTGCCAGGATTGGGGTGCGGGGGAGCTGCGACCCACGTGTGGGTGCACGGCTGCGTGGCTGGGGTCATGCTGTGTTGAGGGTGCCGTGGTGCTGAGCACGATGCTGCACAGCTGGGATGCACCCAGGGTGGTGGGAGAGCGTCGTTACTCAGGGATGGGGTGCAAACCCAGACGTGCACCCCGGGGTCGCGTGGGAAGGCCGGGGCAGCGGGCTGCAATGGGCTGGGGGTACCCGTGTGCCAGGATTGGGGTGCGGGGGAGCTGCAAACGCGCACGTGGCTGTGTGTCGGCTGGATTTGATGATCTTAAAGGTCTTTTCCAACCTAAACGGTTCTACGTCTGAGGACGCTGCAGCGCTGGGATGCACCCGGGGTAGGGAGAGAGCTGTGTTACACGGGGAAGGGGAGCAGAGGAGCTGGAACCCAGGCGTGGGTTGGGGGGTACTGCACCTCCGGGAAAGGCTGGGGCGGTGGGTAGTGTGCTGCTCGTCCTCAGCGGGGGAGCGGTGTTTGGGGTCGCCCCGAAGGCACCGGCGGGCTTTAGGACCCGGGGGAGTGGGAATTGGGGGGGGGTGGGGGGGCGGGACGAGAGGCGGTGCTGGCACCTCCCACCCGCCAGGGGGCGGTGTGCTCGCCGCCTCTGCCCTTACACAAAATGGCGGCAGCGGCTTCACGTCGCCGGGCCCCTTTCCCTCCCCTCCCTCCTTTCCCCCCCGGGCAGGGGCCGGACGGGCCGCGCCGCCATATTGGCTGTTGTCCTGGCTGCGGCGGGCCGCGCTCGCCATGACTCGCCGAAGGAACAAGGCAACGGCGGCAGCGATAACGACGAGTAGTTCAGGGCCTCGTCGTGAAAGGATTGGGGGTTCCGACGTTGGTCCTCCTCCTCCTCCTCCTCCGCCACCGGAACCGCCCGCCCCGTCTGAGGTGATGGTGGTGGCGGCGGGCAGCAGCGGGGAGCAGGGCAGAGGCAGCGCTCAGGTACCGGGTTAGGCCCTGCGGCGGGAAAGGGGTTGTCTCTGAGGGGATTTCACTCGGTGCGGGGATGGGGCAGGGCCCGGGGGGGGCCTCCGGGCCCCCCCCGGGCCCTGCCCCATCCCCGCACCGACCCAGGCCTCGGAGCATCCCCGCTGCCCCCCATCTCCCTCTTCCCGCTTTTACAGGGTCCTTTACGCCTTGGGGGGGTGGTGGTAGGGAAGCCACGCTGCTGGGTTGGCCTTTGGTGTGTGGGGACCCAGGCTGAGGGGAGCGGGGAAACCCAAGCCCTTTTCTTGGGGGGGGGGGGGGTTGGGGTGTGGGAAGCCACTTTTTGGGATGGGGGTGTGGGCAGGGCCTGCCCTTGGCTTTGCTGGGAAGCAGATGGTATTGGGTTGCGGTGGGATTTTGGGATGCTTTTGGGAGATGGTTGGGGTTTGGGGGGATCCCACTGGTGCGTGGCATCCTGGGGCCTCATCTCTCCCAGGAGTTAGGGGAAAGCTGATCTCAGGCTTTGCTGGGGAGGGTGAATCCGCCAGCGAGCGTGTCCCCCACCATTGCATGCTACTCCCCTTGGCGTGACCAGCAGCACCGGAGCAAAAGGCTCTGCCATCCCCAGGCTCTGTGCACCCCTTACTCCGTCCCTGCGTGTAGGGAGGTCTCCCAGGTCTGCTCTGGAGGGCAGAGTCCCGGGCTCGGAGACAGCCACGCTCGCCTGGATGGCGTGGCGTGCTTCAGGGGGTGTTCCCACAGTTCCTTCTTGCGGGAGGGTCCAGCCCTTCCACGGGGCGATGGCAGGTGGTTCGAGCATCTGCCAGACAGGCTGCGGGCCGGCTCCCGCGCCTCTCCTTGCCTGACATCCCTCGACGCGCCTGGCTGCTGCTGCCTGCTCCGGGTGGTGGGCAGGGAGCCCGGGGGTGGGCACCGGGTCTGGATGCACGGGGTGGGTTGGGAAGAGCTGTCCTCTCGCCCGCTGTGCATGGCGGTGGCTATGTCTGCCCCTGCTGAGACGCGGGGTGGCCTGGGAGCCCCCTCCTCCCCGTGGCCGGCTGGGCGGGTGGGCAAGGGAGCTGTGCCCCCCCCCGCTCTCCGTGGCCTCTGACCTTTGCTTCACCTTGAGCCTGGGAGACGCCATCTGTTTCGCAGCAGCAGTTCAATGTGCGGCTCATTGTCGCGGGGCCCCGCCGCGGCGGCAGACAATGGGGGCCCCCTTGCCCGCGCCACACCGGCGCTCGTCACGGCTGTCAGGCCTCCGGCAAGCCCGCAGGCTGTGGTCCTGCTCCTGCCGCAGCGCCGGGCGGGAAGCCCCGACCTGGCCGCCCCGTTCGGGGAGAGCGCGAAGCAGCGCCAGGGGCTGCACCCCACCCCGGCGCATCTGCGCCGCCGACTGCGCAGAACAAAGAGGCGAGCGGGAGGGCCCGGGGCTCTCGGATAACGCAGTGGGGGGTCTGCACTGGGCGAGGAGGGGGATTGTGGCTGCCGGACCCCCCTTTGTATCCCTCCATGGTGATTTCTGTGGGTCTTGGCTTTGCCCTGCAAGTCCCCTCAGTCCCAGTGTGCTGCAGGTGCAGGTGGGAGCTGCTGGTGGCCTCCCAGCCTGGCGTGCTGGTGGTGGGGCTGGCTCTTTAGCACGGCGTGATCTTCCCAAGGGTCCAAAATGCTCCCAGCTGGCACGTGGCAGGCTGGCAGCAGCTGGGCAGCCCAAGGCTGCTCTCCTCCAGTGGGAGAAGGTGTGGTCCCACATGTAGCCTACAAGAAATTCTCTGGATTGGTGTCAGCGTCCCGAGGTCTCGTTTCCTGCCTCATCTGCCCTGCACCTGCGCCGAGCCGGGGCCATGCCGTGCGGTGGCTCACACCCGGGGTGACTCGTGGTCTGTGTGTCCTTCTGCAGGTGCTGCCCACCGCGAACCAGTCAGTACAGACGTGCTGCCTGCTCTGTCACCGGGAGCGCAAGGACTGGGGAGGGCCGTCCCACAATGGGCTGGTTTCCCCGGGCGAGAGGCTGCCACCGGACTTCGTGCCAACGCTCGTGCAGAACCTCCTGGGAGAAATGCCACTGTGGATCTGCCAGAGCTGCCGGAAAAGCGTGGAGGAGGAAGAGCGGCGGGCGGTGCAGGAGCAGGCCCTGGCGGTAAGCGATTACGGAGCTGGGGTTGGAAAGGCTGGGGCTGTAGCTCCTGGGACGGCAGCATTGGCCACCCTACGGCGCCGGCTGGGTGTGCGGGTCCCCTCCTCGCTCGGAGCTGAGTGCTTCAGACATCCCAGCCTCGCTGCTCCCTGCAGCCATGCTGCCCTCCCTGGGGCTGCTGCTGGCTCCTCGGGGAGAGAGCGTGGAGGCTTGTCCGGCAGCCTGTGTTGGGTTGGAGCTGCCTGCCTGGTGAGGCTGGCAGTGCCGCTGCTTCTCCGCCAGCCCCGCTCCACTGCGCATTGTGCCGCGCCTCCCTGGAGCGGCAGCGTGTGCCGGGGCAAGCGCCTGCCCCTGCGTGGAGCTTAGGGGAAGAGAAGCTCCCTCCTGCTTGGCTTTATTTAACCCTGGCCTGGTTTGAGCGGGAGCAGAGCTGGCGCGTGGCCCTTGGCACGGCACGGCTGTGCTGGCAGGGACCCTGGGAGCCAGGCTGTGTGGCTGTTGGACGGACGGGCTGTTTGCCACCCCCGAGACAGTGACAGGAGCGGTTCCCACGTGCTGAGCCCCTGCCTTGGGGCAGCGGAGGGGGTCTCGGTGCAGATGCCCTGGGGCCAAGGGCCTCCCCTCCCAGCCCGCTGCTGCTTCACTCTCTGTTTTCCTTGCCAGGTCTCGTTATCCCACACATCCTGCAAGTCACAGTCTTGTGGGGGTGGCTCCCACTCCTCTTCCTCCTCCTCCTCCTCTTCTTCCTCCTCGTGCCACGGCAACTCAGGGGACTGGGACCCCAGCTCTTTCTTGTCTGCTCACAAGCTCTCGGGCCTCTGGAACTCGCAGCACACCAACGGGGCCGCGCAGGGCAGCCCCCTCGGGGCCCCCCCTGCTGCACTAGGTGAGTTGAAGCCGGCCGTGGGGTTGAGCAGAGCTTTCTGCCCCATTCTTGGCTTAGGTGGTTTCCTTGCGGGCACCCAGCTGGTGGGCAGGGCTGGGCAGGCCGGGCCTCTGAATGCCAGGCACCCCTGGGTCCCTTTGCAAAGGCAGAGGGTGCTGGGAGTCGGCCCTAGCTCCGCTTTCCTTCCAGGCGACAAGCACCCCGGCCTCGCTCTCTCTCCGGAGCGCGCCAGCCAGGCGCCTGCCGTGGCGCCGGGGCTCAAGGCCTGTCCCTACAGCCACGCAGCCTCCCCCACCTCCAGCAGCGCCGCCCCGGGCTCACCTCTGCCTACCTCACTCGACTTCTGCAAGACGCTGCCGAAGCAGTTCAAAAGCATGTGCCGGAGGGCCACCCCGCCAGGTGCGTGCCCAGGGGCAGAGCCGGCCTTCTCCTCCCATCCCGCTGCTCCACGCAGCCCTCGCTGCCTCGGCGCCTTCCCCTTGCTCTGCTCTCCGTGGGGCAGGGCTGAATCTTGCGGGGGAGACGGGGTGCCACTGAGGCCCCTCGCGAGCAGGGATGGCTTCTAGCCCGAGCGCCCTCCTGCCTGGGGGGAGGCAGGGTTTGTCCCACGGAGAAGCATCCTGTGCAGAGGTGGTGGGTGGCGGGACAGCCCGTGTCTGACCATTTCTGCTCCTCTGCAGGTGAGGCCTTCCTCTCCTCAGAGCATCATCAGCACTCGGACCTCACTGCTCCTCCCAACAGTCCCACTGGCCTCCCCTCCCAGCCGCCAGCGCTGATCCCCTCCAAGCAGACGTCAGCCCATCCGGGGCCCTTCGGCTCCCCGCCCCACGTCCCGCTGGGCACCTCCCCGCAGGCTGCGCTCTTCCCCGCGCCCAGCGCGCAGGCGGCAGCCCCGAAGCCGGCGTCTGAGTCCCCTCCCGCTGGCACGGTCTCGCACAACCCGGGGTCGTGTAAGAGCCCGCACCTGCCCCCTGCCAACGTGCCGCTGCTGAAGATGCCGCCTCCGCTGTCGGGCTGCGCTCATCCCTGCAACGGGCACTGCAGTACTTCGCTCATCCCTCCGCCTGCCTCCCACCAGCTGCCCAGCACGAACAGGTGAGTAGAGGAGCCTCTGCCTGCTTCCAGCCTCTCTCCTCGCCGGGCGACGCGCCCTTTCTCCCACCCCTGCCCACGGATGTGCTTTCCCCTGCGGAGGGACCGACTGCCCTGGCGTGGTGGTGCGGAGAGCCGCTGCGTCTGCGGGCCAGTTCCGCTGCTGCAGACCCCTGGTCTCTGAGGGTTGAGCTCTTTCTCTCCCCACGTGTCTTCTCCCTGCGGTTGTCCTTTAGTACTGTGGTGCAGAAGAAACTGTGCTTGCTCCTCCTCCAGCTAAAAGACGCAAAGGAACAGCCCGGTCAACCTGCTGTTGGCCAACAGGACCTTTGTCAGTGAGACCCGTCGGGCAGCTGTGACACTGAGCAAAGGTCCTCGAGAAGATGAAGCCTGTGGACTTGTGGTTCTGCTCGCCTGCTCCCCTGGCCCTCTCTGGGCTGCCTGTGCCCTGGAAGAGAGCACGCTGAGTCGCAGGCACTGGTTCCTCTCCGCTGATTAGCGCTCCCTGCGGAGGGCCAGCCAGGTCCCGAGCCGGAGCTCGAGGAATGGCGCTGTGGGCCGTGCCCTGGCTTCCCTGTCTCTGAGCTGGGTAGTCTGTGCCTGTGGGAGCCGGGCCTGCCTGCACGTGGGGATGTCTGGCAGCTGCACGCAGTTCCAGCGTTTCTCACCTGGGCTACCTGCCGCCCCCAGTGAGTACCGCTCCCTGCCCTGGAATCAGCTTGTGGCCTGGCAGGGGGACGCTGCTTTCTGGAGCTCTGGTGCGCCAGCCTCCTGCCTGCCAGAGGCCCTGGGGGGCGAGGAGCTACAGATGTCTTCTGCCGCGGGCTCCTCTGGCGTCTCCCCCGGCGGAGGATGCAGGGGAGGGGGTTTGTCTGCCCTGCAAATCATTCTGCTCGGGCACAGGCTGCCCTGGGAGGGGTGTTCCTACACGCGTAGTGTGGGGCGATTTTCGAGACTCCCTGGCTCCCGCTCACCTCTCGCCCTTCTCCCCTTCCCCTCAGGGACCCCTCTTGCAAAGGGCACAAATTCCCAAACGGTACCAGCTGCCACCCGCCGCAGCCGTGCGAGGCAGACGAGGGGCTCGGGGAGGATGAGGACAGCAGCTCGGAGCGCAGTTCCTGCACCTCCTCCTCCACCAACCAGAAAGACGGGAAGTTCTGCGACTGCTGCTACTGTGAGTTCTTCGGCCACAACGCGGTGAGTGAGGGGCTGGTCTGCAGCCACCCCCGGTCCTCGCGCTCCACTCTGCGGTGAGGCGTTACGCAGCCCATGTGCCGAGAGCGCGGAGGTGGGCAGGTCTGGCCACAGCTGTTCCCTGCCGGCGTATGCATTCCCCCCGCTTTGTTTTCATCCTGCCTCATTAGCCTTGCTGGTCCCCTTGCTCCCGATTTGCAGCCACCTGCCCGGCCCTGGGGCTTGGCGCAGCCAGCCAAACCTTGTGGCTTCGCGGTGGAAAAGAGTTGAGCGGCGGCTGTGCCGACTCGTCTCGCTGAGACCTCGGGGAAGGGAGTGGCTGGGGAGGTCGGTGGGGGAGCCGGGGTTGCCTGCGCGTCACGCTGGCTTCGTGTGCCCACCCGGCTGACAGCGCTCGCCTTCCGCAGCCCCCAGCCGCTCCCACGAGCCGCAACTACGCCGAGATCCGGGAGAAGCTGCGTTCGCGCCTCACCAAGAGGAAAGAGGAGCTGCCGCAGAAACTGGGGCACAACAGCAGCTCAGGAGAACCCGCTGTGGACCACCGCAACGTGGACGAGCTACTGGACTACATCAACAGCACGGAGCCCAAGCCCTTGAACAGTGCCAAGGCGGCCAAGCGGGCTCGGCACAAGCAGAAGAAGAAGGTGAGGCTGGGCAGAGGGAAGCGCTGCCTGGGGCGGGCTGCGGGAGGGAGGTCAGGGCAGGACTGTGCTCCTTGCAGGGCTTTGCCTTCTCTCCCTCACGTCTGTTTGGTTTTTTGAGCTCTGTGTCCTTTGCTGTCCTCTCCCCTGAGGTGACAGCGGTGCCTGGCTCCATGCTCCCCCGCCTCTGTCCCTGCGGGGGGTGGCCCAGCCCTCCTGGGCATTTTTGGGCTGTGCTGTCCTGCCTGCTCTGTGCCGTGTCTCTGACAAACACCGTGCATCTGTGGCGGGGAGAGGCAGTGCCACGATGGCACCGGTGCGCGGTGTGGTAGCTGTTGCAGTGCCCGTGGAGGACACGTGACAGTTTGGGGGCTGTGGAAGATGTGGGGTGGCCGTGCTGAGCGCTGGCCCTTGGGTTTGCTGCCTGACAAAGCTGGTGCTCAGCTAGCCCCGTGGCTCTGTGGCCCAGGGCCATCTGATCCTCATGGCTCCTGTGTTGCAGGAGAAGGAGAAAGCCCAGCTGGAGGCGGAGGCCCAGAAGCGGGCAGAGCGTGCCCCCGCAGCTGGCCAGGCCCGGGAGCCGGCCGAGGAGAAGCTGCTGGAGTGGCCGGAGCTGGAGCTGGAGCGGGTGAACAGTTTCCTCAGCAGCCGGCTGCAGGAGATCAAAAACACCATCAAGGACTCCATCCGGGCCAGCTTCAGCGTCTACGACCTCAACCTGGATGTCAACGATTTCCCCAAGAAGGCAGCTGTCCTGGAGCAGAAGAACCTGCTCTCCCACCTCAATGGCTCCTCCGACCTGCAGGACATAGACCTGGCCCTGGCCCCGCTCAGCCTGGGCCCCGCCAAGAGCCACGCGCTGCTGCGGGGTGAGCTGGGCCCCCGATGGGGCGAGGGACCTGGGGAGCCGCCGCCGGCTCCGGCGGCCGAGAACGGCGTGGTGAAACGCCTCAGCGCCGTGCCCAGCCTCTCCCGCATGATCTGGGTGCAGTCCAAGGCTGCGGACTCTGCCGCCGATGGCAGCGGGCTGAGCCCGGAGCCCAAGGAGGGACAGCAGCTCAAGGGACCGGAGCTGCCGGAGCCGGTGCCCGCCGGGAGCCGGCAGCGGAAGAATAAGCGGCAGAGCGGGCAGGCGAAGAAAGGGGAGGGCGCTGGTGCCATGCCCGGTGGCCAGGCCCGGCTGGAGAGCCCTGGTGCGAAGGGGCAGGTGCTGGGAACCAAGCACCCTTCCAAGGCTGGCGCACCGGAGCCGCAGCGGGCAGGCGGCTGCGCCGAGCCGGCAGAGAGCGGCAAGGGGCAGCCCTGGGGCTGCGGCGGTGCCAGGCCGGAGAAGGAGAGAAGCGGCGAGTGGAAAGGCCGGAGGGGAGAGGGCAAAGCGGAGCTGCCGGAGCCGACGCAACCGCCTGCTCCGGCTGCAGGGGACCGGCAGCCGCCTGCCCCCCCTGCCCTGGGGGGCTCCCCCCAGCCCAAGGGCAAGAGCAGGAAGAGCCGGAACAAGGTGGAGAAATCCAATACCTCGATTGGTGAGTGTCGGGAGCGCCGCCGGCCTCGCCGCGGCCCCTTTCCCCCCTGCCCGTCCAGCAGTGCTGACCCTCTCTCTGCTTTGCCAGATGACGTGTTCCTACCCAAGGACCTGGACGGGGCGGAGATGGATGAGACTGACCGAGAAGTGGAGTATTTTAAGAGGTGAGGGGCGCAGCCGCGGGGGGCTGGAGCCCTGCTGGGGGGGGGATGCAGAGGGGCTGGAACCCTGCTGGGGGGGATGCAGAGGGGCTGGAGCCCTTTCAGCGGGGCTGGGGGAGATGGTGCGGGGCTGGGGGCTGGCTGGGGCTTGGGGGGGACGCAGAGGGGTTGGAGCCCTGCCGGGGGGGATGCAGAGGGGCTGGGGGCTGACTGGGGCCAGGAGGGATGCAGAGGGGTTGGAGCCCTGCTGGAGGGGCTGGGGAGCACACAGTGGGGCTGGGGGGATGCAGAGGGGCTGGAGCCCTGCCAGTGGGGCTGGGGGGACGCAGAGGGGTTGGAGCCCTGCTGGAGGGGTTGGGGGGCCGCAGAGGGGCTGGGGGGACACAGAGGGGCTGGGAGGACGCACCGGGACTGGGGGGGACACAGTGGGGTTGAAGCCCTGCTGGGGGGGACGCTGGGGGGCACACAGCGGGGCTGGGGGCTGAGCGAGGCCGTCCTCTCCCCCGCCAGGTTCTGCCTGGACTCGGCCAAGCAGACGCGGCAGAAGATGGCGGTGAACTGGACCAACTTCACCCTGAAGAAAACCACTTCCAGCGCAGCCCAGTGAGGTGCTGGGAGGGGGCTGCACACAGACCCCCCCCCTCCCCCCAGCCCACCCGCCCACGGCCGCTCGCCTCTCCTCACTGTGCCCCCCGCCCCGCGGGCCCCCGCCTCGCCTCGGTGGGGTCCCCTCCTCCGCGGGGGGCCCCGGTGCTCTCCTGCCCCGCGGGGACCCCCGGGGGCTCCCCCATCCTCCTCCTGCCCCCCCGTCCCCCCCCGTCCCCGGCCGTCCCGTGTCCCCCTCCCCGCGGGTGCCCGCCTCCCCGCGCCGCGGGGAAGGACCGTGCTGGACCCAATAAAGAACTTTTTAATTTTTTATTTTATTTAAACCCCGCTGTTTGCTGCTTTCTGCCGCGCCCGCCGGGGGGGGACGAGGGACGATGGCGGGGGGCTCCGCCGTTCGCCTTCCGCACAAGTTTGGCCGTCGAAGCGACCCGTCCGGGGGGGGGGGGGGCGAGGCAACGCGTTGCTAAGCGACGGCGCCCGGTAACTTCCGGCGTGTGGGATTTACATCCGGGGCAGCGCGGTTGTGGCGCGGAGGCGGCGCCATGGAGGCCGGGGCGGACAGGAAGGTAGGGCCGGGCCGGTACCGGCGGCCCTGGGGCGCCCGGCGGGACCGGTACCGTTCCGGGCCGCCCTCACCTCGCTTCTCCCCCACAGAGGCAGCGGGAGGAGGCGGCGGAGAAGTCCGACCTGTCCGGGGAGGAGGATGACGACGACTACGTGCCCTACGTGCCCGTTAAGCAGCGCAAGCAGCAGATGGTAACGGCGTAACGGGGCCCGGCGCTGCCGGGGGAGGGCTCTGAACGTGCCTCCCGACGCGGGGCCTCTCACTCCGCCTTCCACCCCTTTGCCTCCAGCTGCAGAAGCTGCTGCAGATGCGGCGGAAGGTGGTGTCGGAGGAGGAGCAGCGGGACAGCGGGAGCGAGCAGCGGGGCGACGAGGATGACATCCCCCTGGGGCCCCAGTCCAATATCAGCCTTCTGGACCAGCACCAGCACCTCAAGGAGAAGGCGGAAGGTGGGGGAGTGGCTGGCGGTGGGGTCGGGGCGGCTTTCGGGAGGGACCGAACCCTCCTCACTGTTTCCCTGACTCTCCCCACCCAGCTCGGAAGGAGTCGGCCAAGGAGAAGCAGCTGAAGGAGGAAGAGAAGATCCTGGAGAGCGTGGCAGAGGGCCGAGGTGAGCGGTGGGAGCTCCGCGTGTCTCTCGGAGCTGTCAGGGCAGCAGTAGGGGTGTCACCCGCCCCGCAACGCTCAGGGGTGTTCACGCCCGGGATGGGACAGGCGATCGCGACAGGATCATTCAGTCGGCATCCAAACACCTGGCTTGGCTGAGGCGGTGCCGTGGCAGCCCCTGGGCAGGGCAGGCTGCGGCGTCTGGTGTTCCCGTGCCCAGAGGGGCTCTCGGGTGCTGCTTTTCCTCCTCAGTCTCCGGGCACATTCTCCCAAACTGCCCGAGCAGTTCTCCGCTGAGGTGAAGCGCGTTTGGAGGTGGAGAGCTCGCGCTGATCTCGTGGCTTTGTTCTTGCAGCTTTGATGTCGGTGAAGGAGATGGCGAAAGGTATCACCTATGATGATCCCATTAAAACCAGGTGTGTTTCACAGTACGGGGGTTGTCTTCCCGAAAACATCGCTTCCTCGCAGCTGAGGAGAGCTAGGAGCCGTGCAGCCTCGCAGGAGGAGCACCGCTGTGCGGCCACTGCCTCCTCTCTCGCTCCCCTGCCTGTCGTCTTACCACTGTACAGGAGATCGAAGGCTGTTGAGTCACCTTGAACCTTATTTTATATACGGTTAAGGTTTTCTAGAGTATCTTTACATTAAACTTGAAGACTGGAGGTGGATCGTTAGATCTTGGAGGTGATTAAGCTAGAGAAAGAGTCTGGGGGAGCCTACAGAGCCAGCGCTGCTCGAGGCGGTGTCAGAGAGATCGAGATACGGTCCAAAAGATTTTGGCACGTTCCGTCCACCATCCGTAGATTGTTCTCAGCTGTAAGCTTGGGACTTCTTACTGAGAGCGTGAGGAAACGTTTAATGCACGGAGCTGATGTGAATCTGCTCCCGTGCTCGCACCAGGAAGCCCCTCGGAGCCCCCTGTTTTCTCTGGTGGGATGGTGGAGCCTGGCAGGGAGTTCCCCCGGGCTTCCGCGGGGGCTGCTGCCTCCGGAGCCCCAGCCTCGTTCTGCCCCACGCCCTTTCTCCGTTGCCTTCGCAGCTGGAGGGCGCCTCGTTACATCCTGGGCATGTCGGAGGCACGGCACGATCGCGTGCGCAAGAAGTACCACATCCTGGTGGAGGGGGAAGGCATCCCGCCCCCCATCAAGAGCTTCAAGGAGATGAAGTTCCCAGCAGGTAGGCCGGGAGGGGACAGCGTTCCAGGGTGGGGGACAGGATTTTCTTGGGAAACACGCGTCAGCGAGCGAAGCTGTCGGATCTTTAATGCTTAGCGTTAGTGGGGTCGCAGCTTATTCCCAACAGTGGCCGTGTCGCCTAGCTGCCAGCCCAGGTTTGTCACTGGTGGAAGAGCTGCTGCTGGGACGTGAGTAGGAGGGAAAGAGGAGGCTTCAGGCCATGGATGTGAGTGTCCCTTGTTCTCTGACAGCTATCCTGAGGGGCCTGAAGAAAAAAGGGATCCAGCAGCCAACACCCATACAGATCCAGGGCATCCCCACGATGTGAGTGCTCTGTCCCCGGCCCAGAGTGGGGAGCGGTTGCTCCCTGCAGCCCCCCCAGCCGTGGGTGCCGGGTGCTCCTCCCTGGTGACGGACGCACCCTGTCACCGTGCTCGGCCCTGGAGGCCTGAGCCGCTCTGCGACGCTCCTCCTCACCGCCGGCCCCGTTTCTCTGCCAGCCTCTCGGGAAGGGACATGATTGGCATTGCCTTCACCGGCTCTGGGAAGACCTTGGTGTTCACCCTCCCGGTGATCATGTTCTGCCTGGAGCAGGAGAAGAGGCTGCCGTTTTCCAAGCGAGAGGGACCCTACGGACTCATCATCTGTCCCTCGGTGAGTGTCGGGGGCGTGGTGACATGCGGGAAGAAGCTTCGATCGATATTCAGCAGCAATCCCAGATCCTCCCCGCACGGAGGCGTAGGAATGAGTGTTTTGTCTCTGCAGCGGGAGCTGGCCCGGCAGACCCACGGCATCATTGAGTACTACTGTCGCCTGCTGCAGGAGGACGGCCTGCCCCCGCTGCGCTGCGCCCTCTGCATCGGGGGCATGTCTGTCAAGGAGCAGATGGAGACGATCAAACAGTAAGATCTTTTTTTTTGGGGGGGGTTGTGGGGCTGGAACTGTGCTCTGTTTTCTGGCGGGGGGGCTAAGGGGTGGCACCCTGGCTGGCTGGCTTCGGGAAGGCGTGGGGGCGAAGGTGACATGCCAAGCAGGTGTTGCCTTCCCTGCACGGAGCAGGAATTTTGAGCGCCCGGCCGCGGCCTTCTCTCGTCCCACAGTGGCGTACACATGATGGTGGCCACCCCTGGCCGCCTGATGGACCTGCTGCAGAAGAAGATGGTGAGCCTGGACATCTGCCGTTACCTGGCCTTGGATGAGGCTGACAGGATGATCGATATGGGCTTTGAGGGGGACATCCGTACCATCTTCTCCTACTTCAAGGTACTGAGCTGGCACCGTACGAGCACCCTGAAACTCAATCCCCGCACCCGCCTGGTTGGGTGGGTGCTAAATCCTTGCCTGCACTGCGTTCCCCGCGCAGGGCCAGCGGCAGACCCTCCTCTTCAGTGCCACGATGCCCAAGAAGATCCAGAACTTTGCCAAGAGCGCCCTGGTGAAGCCCATCACCATTAACGTTGGGCGAGCGGGTGCTGCCAGCCTGGACGTCGTGCAGGTGAGGTAGTTGGCTGCTCCCCCATGGCTGTGTGGGAGGCCAACGCCGTTCATGAGGGCACTTGATGTGTCCCTGTCAGGGAGCTGGGGTTCCCAGCCCTCCTTCCCAAGAGGTTAAGGGATACAAAGCAAGGCCAGTTTCTCTGCTGCCTGCCTGACTCAGCTCTGTGCTTGTTCCTAGGAAGTGGAGTACGTGAAAGAGGAGGCCAAGATGGTTTACCTCCTTGAGTGCCTGCAGAAGACCCCGCCGCCCGTGAGTAGCGCGCTCTGGCAGCGTGGCCGGGGGCAGCACGGGCGCACCGCAGCGCCGGGGCACGGGCGGAGCTGGCAGCGGAGATGCGGCCGTGGTGCTGCAGGGCTCTGCCATGGGTAGGCGTGCGAGCGAGCTGTGCTCCGCGCGTGAGCCGGTCCTGGGCCCAGTGCTGTTGCGTGTTCTGCTCAGCAAGAGGGAGTGGGGTTCCCGGGGCGCGTTGTGCTGGTGCCAGCGGTGCCAGCCCGCAGAAAGGCGGCTCTTCCGTGATGTCTGTGCTGCCGCAGGTGCTGATCTTTGCCGAGAAGAAGGCGGATGTCGATGCGATCCATGAGTACCTGCTGCTCAAGGGTGTGGAAGCTGTGGCCATCCATGGAGGGAAAGGTCAGTGAGGGTGTCGGGGAGGCCTGGGCCGTGGCGTGGCCCCGCTCCGGCCAGGGTGGTACGTGGCCACGGGAGGCCCCAGCAGGCAGCCGTTTGTGTGAGGAAGGGCTGTGGCAGCGTCAGGAGCGAACGCCGTGTTGTGCGGAGCAGGCGTAAACGCAGTGCGGGTCCCTGTGGGAGCTGGAGGTCCCTCTGCTCCTTTATTTGAGGAAAGGCTGAGTAGGCCCCCTCTCCCTGGGGGAGCCCTGGTTGAGCGATGCTCGGCTCTGAGGCCATAGCGGTTGCCGCAAGAGGTAGGACTGGTTGCTCTGCCCTTGCTGATCTTCTCTGTTGCACCTTTGCAGATCAGGAGGAACGGACAAAAGCCATCGAGGCCTTCCGGGATGGGAAGAAGGATGTCCTGGTTGCTACTGACGTCGCTTCCAAGGGCCTGGACTTCCCAGCCATCCAGCACGTCATCAACTACGACATGCCGGAGGAGATTGAGAATTACGGTGGGGACTGGGCCCCATGGGGGACCAAGGACGGTGCAGCGGGGTGGCCGCAGAGGCCAGCGAGGCTCTGCGGGGGCTGGGGGCAGGGATGGTCTGTCACAGTGCGTTTACCCAGGCCTGATCCTCTCTCTTTCTCCACAGTTCACCGTATCGGGCGTACAGGCCGCTCGGGCAACACCGGCATTGCCACCACTTTCATCAACAAGGCCTGCGGTGAGAAACGGCGCGGGGCTGGGGGCTGTGGGAGGCAGCTGGGCGGTGGAGTGGCCTCCCCCAGGGCTGTTCCTGAGTGAGCGGGGACAAGCCGTGACGGCCCGCGGAGGAGAGATGGTGGTGCGACCACTGCGCGGGCTGCGTCTGACCCGTGTCTCTGCCCCCCAGACGAGTCGGTGCTGATGGACCTGAAGGCCCTGCTCCTGGAGGCGAAGCAGAAGGTGCCGCCTGTCCTCCAGGTGCTGCACTGCGGGGACGAGACCATGCTGGACATCGGAGGTGAGAGATCCCGGGCTGGCGCGGGGACCTCCTGCAGGGCTTCTGGGAGAGACCTGGGCTGCGGACGAGACCCCCGGCTCCCCGGGCAATTCTTGCCTGCCTCGGGGCTGCCGTTGCCCCTCTGCTTTTGGGGTGGGGGGGGGTCGCTCTCCCAGCGTGGCACGGCTCCCCCTGACCTCGTCCCTCTCGTTGCAGGTGAGCGGGGATGCGCCTTCTGCGGCGGCCTGGGCCATCGCATCACCGACTGCCCCAAGCTGGAGGCCATGCAGACCAAGCAAGTCAGCAACATCGGCCGCAAGGACTACCTGGCCCACAGCTCCATGGACTTCTAGCCCAGGGAGCGCGTTGCCCCCTGCGCAGGCCTTGGCTCCTTTGCAGCCAGGGCAGCGGCCCTCGCCTTTCCCAAGCCCAGGGGCCTGTCCTGCGCTGCTGTGGCCCCTTTTCCAGGCATTTGGCCACTGGGGCTGTTGCCAGCTCAGCCTGATGAAGCTCCTGCCCCGGGAGGAAACGTGTGGAGCTGTGCTGCAACAGCCCGTTATGTCAGTGGTGCGTTGGGCAAGCAGGGAGTGGTGCCTGCAGGGAGGAGAAAGCCCCAGGTGGGGCAACTGGTGGGTGGCCAGTTGCCTGCTGCCCCTGCTAGCCCCCTGCAGCGGCCTGGCCAGGGTTTTATGTCGCTCCTCTCGGAAGCCCCTCGATTCTTCCAGGACCGTCCCCCTTACCTGGTTTCGCGCATCCTCAGTGGGTGCCTGTTCCCGTGTCCCCCAAACGCGCTCCGATGCAGCCGGGGCGAGGCTCGCATCAGGCGGCCCCCTCGGCGCTTCCTGTGCTCTGCCTGCGCGTGTTCTGCCCCGCTGCCCCTCTGCGAGGGGGAGGGCGGACAGACGGACACCTCCTGTGGCCCAACCTCTCCCCCTCATCCCACACACCGAAAAGGGGAAGTCGCTGAGAGAAGGAAGTCTGCCCCATGCAGTTGCTTCAGCTGCAGCAGTCACATTTTCTCCGCTGCTGGTAGCCCGAGTCCCCGATCCTTGCGCTGGCTGCCAGGGTGGCGCTGGGCCCATGGAGAGACCGGTGAAGGATGGGATCCTCTATGTGCAGCACTGCAAATTTGGGAAGGTAATGGGTGTATTTGGGGCTGGGTACGGGGTTTGCCCTGATCTGTCTTGATGCCAGGCCTGGGGCTGGGCCCTCGGCAGCCTGGGAAGGGGGGACTGGAGCCAGACCCCTCGGAGCTGCCCCTGGGGGGGTTTGGGGCCCTCCCTGGTGCCGGGGGGACTCATCCGTGCAAGCACCTGCTCGGGCTCGCCCCTGCGCGCGGGGTCCCTCTTCTCGCTTGGTCACCGCGCGATTCGCGACGAAACAATAAACGCGTGTTAACGAGGCACGGCTCCAGCGTGTGCATGGGAGCAGGGCACCGGGGCAGCGCGTGGGACGCGGCTCTGCGCCGAGCCTGGCCCTGGGGTGCCAGTGCCATCCATGGGGCACCCGTCACCGCTTGGCCCGCTGCCCCGGACCCTCGGGGTGGGCACCGAGTGCCGCAGCCCTGCAGGCACAGTACGGGTGACGCGGTGGGTGTCCCCACAGGGTCGAGCAAGCTCGAGGGAGCTGCGAGGTGGGTGTTGGCGAAACAGGTCCCACCGGCGCACTGGCCTTGCCTTAGCGGCGTCCCCTCTGCCACGGTGGGGCGGCCGTGCCCCCACGGGGGGCTCGGTGGATGTGCGGAGCTGCCATCACGCTCCGACCTCCCTGCCGAGCTGGAGCCGAGTCCTGGCACTGAAGCGGGCAGGACCTGCCTGCGTGGGGCCGGTGCCCTGCCTGCGCAGGGCCGGTGCCCTGCTGCGTAGGAGGCAGGCGGGCTGGCGGCGGGGGGGTATTTTGGGTGCTTGGCTGCATCTGGTTTCTGCAGGGCGGAGGCTCTGGTGCGTTTTTGAGGTGCGTGGGGGTACGTGCCCCCTCTATCCCGTGACGGGCCGGGAAGGTGCTGGTGCCGCAGAGCCTCCCCTGGGAGGAAGCGGGCTGCGAGCTGCAGGGCCTGGCCGTGCTCAGCAGAAGCGAGGCTGCCAGCAGGAGCCTCAGCAGCTCAAAATGGCTTTAATTTGCATCAGGGTCTGTCCTGAGAACAGCTCGAGAGCTCAGCTGCAGCGGCGGCAGGCTGGCACTTGCAGCGGGGAACAAAGAGCAGGACCTGGTGCTCGGCGAGCCGGGAGCGAGCGTGACTCACCCGGCGAGCCAGGCCGAGCTCGCTCGGGGTGAGGCTCCCCCCTCGACCCAGCTTTAGGACTGCCCTGCCCCGCAGCCCCCAGGGTCTGCCCTGGCCCTGGCTCTCCCGCAGCACCCGCTGGGTGTGGGCAGGGACCCCCCGTGCCCCCTCCTGCCCCTCACGGCTCTTCCCAACCACTGCCAGCCCTGCATGGAGGCCAGTGCCGCGAGGACGCAGCGGGCAGCTCTTTGCTGACTCTTTTTTTCTTTTTTTTTTTTCCCCTGCCTGCGCCCTTCCCACACCACAGAGGTCCTGGAGGAAGATGCGAGCCCAGCTCTTTGCCGCCAGCCCCTCCGGCGTGGCCCGCATGGAGAAGTTCGACGTGCGGGATGACGGTACGGCGTTGGAGAAGACCTCCCTGAAGCGGTGTGCCCGCCGGGTGATCCGCCTCTCGGACTGCGTCTCTGTGGGCCCGGCAGGCACCGAGAGCTGCCCCAAAGCCACCGCCGCCTTCTACCTCACCACCACGGAAAAGAACTACGTGCTGGCGGCCGAGCAGCGGGATGAGTGGATCGCCCAGCTCTGCCAGTTGGCCTTCCAGGTACCGTGGGGTCCGGCATAGCCGGGACCCCTCACGCTGCTCCTGGCTCGGGTGTGCCAGGGAGGTCTGGGGTGCGTGGGCAGGCAGGGGGGCTCGCGCTCCCCCGGTTGGGGGGCTGCGCTCACATCCCTCTGTTTCAGAAGGGTGCGAAGGAGACGGCGCAGAGCAGTGCCAGGAGCCAGCCCAGCCCCGCTGTCCCCATGGAGGAGAACTCCCTCTATTCCTCCTGGCAGGACCGTACGTGCAGGGGTGGTGGATGGGGCTGGGGTGGGCTCCGGCTCGGCGCCGCGGTGCTGACTCCCGCCTTGCTCTGCTCCCGTAGTGACCGAATTCCTGGTGCTGGTGGTCCGGACAGACGCGGCCGCCCGCTGCGGCCTGCACGGGCACTACGTGCTCTCGGCCCTTCCCCAGAGCCTGACGCTGAAGGACCCGCAGTCCCGCCAGCCCCTGCTCACCTGGCCCTACCCCTTCCTCCGCAAGTTTGGCCAGGATCAGGTGCGTGCCTCCCCCTTCCCTGGGGCTACTGGCTGCCCGGGGCGGCTGCCAGCCCCTCACCCTCTCCTCTGGCCCCGCAGACCGTCTTCTCCTTCGAGGCCGGCCGCCGCAGCGACTCCGGCGAGGGCACCTTCACCTTCAGCACCCCTCGAGCCCCGGAGCTCTGCCGGGCTGTGACCGCTGCCATCGCCTGCCAGCAGCAGGGCAAGGACGCCCCAGACCCCCGCCTTTTCTGTGCCCCGGACCCCCAGCTCTCCGCCCAGGGCCTCGAGCCCCAGCCCTGGCTCCCTGGGGCCGAGGAGCCCCAGCCCAGCCCGCCCCTGGGGGGGGCACAGCCTGCCTCCCACCCCCCCGCCAGCCTTCTCCGCTTCCCCCCGCCGGAGCCAGAGCCCACAGGCCCCATCGTCTACGCTTCCATTGCCCGGGGCCAGCAGCCCCTCTTCGGGCCAGGGCAGCCGGGCCCCAGCGAACCCTGGGTCGCCGGGAAGCTGCCCCCCGAGCATCTCTATGAGAACATCTTCACCGCGGAGCCGGGTCCTGCCGGGGCGGAGGAGGAGGAGGAAGAGGAGGAAGGGCAGTGGGAGCTGGGGTGCCGGCAGGCCCCCGAGGGCCACAGCAGCGAGGCAGGCCCCCTCTATGACAACCGGGCCGCGCTGGCCCAGCTGCCGCGGGGCAGCCCCCAGCCCCCCGAGCAGCGCTGGGGCCGTGGGGGGCAGGAGGCGCCGCCGGGGCGCCCCGGGCACAAGCCCCAGAGCAACCTCCGGGCTAAACTGGTGCGGCTGCTCAGCCGGGAGACCCCCGGCCCGCGGGACTGGGCCTGAGGCCGTGCTGGATGCCCGTTCGGTGGTGCGGTGCGGTGAATAAACAGCCTGGGCCGGACGGGGCTCTGCCGGTGCAGCGGGGGCGGGCGGGGGTCGGTCCCGGGGCCGGGGGGGGGGCAGCCCGCGCCTCCCCGCTAGGGGGCGCCGCCGTGCCCGCCCCGGCGGCGAGGCGCACGCGGTGATTGGCTGAGTCGTCCGCCGGCTCCGCCCCCCTCTCTCGAGCTTATATAAGGCGGGGCCGGGCGGGGGCGGTGCCCGAGTTCGAGTCCCGAGGCCGCCCGTTCCGCTCTGCTCCGCTCCCCGCTGCGGCGCCGCCCGCTCGGCCCCGCTCCGCCGGGGGCCCGGCCGGCTGCGGGTGAGTGAGAGCGGGAGCGCCGGGGTCTCCGTCCTCTACTGGAGGCGGGGTGGGTAGAGCTGGGGTCTGGGTCTGCGGGGAGGCGGTTGGTCGGGGGCGGGCAGGGCCGGGGTCGCCGAGCCCGGGGAGGGGAGGCGGCGTGGGGCGGGATGGGGAAGGGGGTCCCGGGGGTTTTCCCGTGGGGCAGGCGGCCCGGGGCCTGCTCCTGAGGGAGCAGGAGGGCTCTGCACCGGGGGGGGGGGGGGGAACCCCAGCCCCGCGGGGGGCGGGCGGGCTGCCCTGCCCTCCCCGGCTCCCGGCGCCTCGCTGGGGTTTGCGCGGCCGCCGGGCGCCGGGAATGCCTGACACGCAGCCTTCCCCCGGCCCTTCCCGAGCGGGGAGCGGGCCGGTGTCGTCTTACACGCCTTATATAGCCGGCACCGGGCCGGGGAGAGCGGGGGCACGCTGGCCCCCGGCCCCGCCGCCTCCCAGCCGGGAGCCTGCGAGGGGTGGGGAAGGGCCCCGGGCCCCGCAGCCGGCCCTGTCCCCCCCCCGGCAGCGGCAGCAGGGAGGGCCCGGGGGGCTTGGGGAGAGCCCGGGGGGCTTGGGGAGGGTCTGGGGGGCTTGGGGAGGGCCCGGTGGCTCCCTCCAGGCGAGGGGGGGGGGGCCCGTCCGCCCGGAGCCTCGGCCGGCTGACGGCTGTCAGCGCAGCCCGGGCGGGCAGGGGAGCGCCGGGGTTCCCTCCCCGCCGAAGCCCCGGCTCTTGTGCGCGGAGATGGGCTCGCTCCCAGGCGGCATCTGCTCGGCCGGCTGCCGGAGCGCCAGCCCGGCTGCTCTGCCAGGCGCCTGGGCCGGCGTCGCGCAGCTCCTGCTGTGAATTCACGCTTCTGCTTCCCGTCCTTCTGTACCCGCTGCCGCCGCCGTCCGAAACGGCTTTCAGCGGCGTGAATTTCTGGGGTGCTGCAAGGGAGAGCACGTCCCGGGTTTGGGAGAGGGAGAGCGGAGCCCGCAGGAGCTGGCGGCGGGGCTATAGCCTGGGCCCCTCGGCGCCGACGCTGCCGGAGGAGATGCTGATAGATTTGGGGTGCGTCTCTAACCGCAGTATAGGATGGTCAGGGTGGAGTTACTGCTGGAAACGTGACCTGTCTCCTCCTGCCCCGTCCTGCCAGGCGCCGGGCCCCCTCCTCTCCCGCTCCCCCTGCGCTGTTCCCGCGTACCCTAATGCCAGGATCGCACCCTCTTCCCTTGCAGAGATGGGCGACATGGAGTCCTACAAGGTGATGCTGAATGGGCCGGCGCCCTGGGGCTTCAGGCTGCAGGGAGGGAAGGATTTCAGCATGCCGCTCTCCATCTCCAGGGTAAGAGAAGCTGAGACCGGTGACACCCACCCTTCCCCTGCCTCTGCGGGTGGGAGCCGTGGCGGCTGCGTCCAGGCAGCCGAGGCAGAGCCGTATGGGGGATGCGGATGAGCCAGGGCCCCGGGAGCGCCGCGTCCTGCCTGGCTCTGCATAGCTTCCTCGGAGCCTTATCAGCTGCGGTCCGGCACGGGGGTGTTCCGGGCAGAGGACCGCAGATGGGCAACGCTGTGCAGCCTCTGCGGAGTCATCCTGGCTGCTGCGGGGGGCAGGGGGGGCCCCTTCCGGAGCGTGCCCACCGCAGGGGGAGGGGAGCTGCTCTCACAGTCTCCAAGCCGCGGGGCCGGCTTCCCGCTCTGCACCGCCACATCGGGATCAGCATCCCAGGACCCAGCTGGTGCCCTTCTGCCCTCCCTCCCACTGCACGGCTCCACACCTGAGCTGGCCCTGGAATCGGCAGGGAGGGGGAGAAGCCTCTGCTGCCGCCTGTACTGCTGCCTGCACTGAGACATGCCTCCCCCCACAAAACCAGCCCGTTCCTTCAGCGAGAGCAAGAGCCGTCGTGCTGCCGGCTGCTCGTGGCTGAGGTGCGAGCTGCTCCCTATGTGATGCTCGCCCAGGCCAGGTCCGGCCCCTGGGTGCGTGCAGGTCCCCGTCCCTGGGTGGCCAAGTCCCCTGGGTGGGTGCTGGCCGCAGCTCCGGCCATGCAATTGCCTTATAAGCCTTGGAATGTGACTGCATCGCCCGTGCCGCTGACGCTCGCTCGGGCAGCTGGCACGGAGGCCGCTTCTTGAAGGACAGCTTTGCTTGTGGCGCTGCGTGGGGGCCTGCCCCCGGCACGAGCCCGGCACCGTGCGCCTGTCCCAGAGGGCAGGGATCTCCGCAGCACCCCAGCGCAGAGCACGGACCCCAGGGGCACTCTCTGAGGCTGGAGTCACCAGCGCTGCTGCCCCAGGGCCTGCTGATCGCTGCCGAGCAGGCAGAGACGGCTTCAGCCAGTTTATTCTCTAAAAAATGTTTCTCTTGGCTGCGAGCCAGCGCTTAACAAAGGGTCTGGTCGGATGGAGGAGCCTCCCAGGGCCCGGGGCAGGGGCCTCGTGAAGCAACAGCCCCGCTGTGCGCGCAGGCCAGCGCTGCCCTCGACGCTGTCGTCCTGGGCAGGGCAGGCAGGAGCAGCGAGGATGTTCCCAGGGGATGGAGCCAGCTTTGGGGGGGCTCTGTGGTGAGGCTGGGCTGCGGGGCGGTGGGCCCTGTGTGATGGGAAGGGGCGACCCCACGCAGCTCTGCACCCCGGGGGCATCCCCAGCCCTAAAGCTCCTGCCTGGAGCACGCTGCCGTCCTTGGCCTTGAGCGAGGGTGCTGGCGGCAGGGTGGGCTGGAAGGAGGGGTCCTGCCCCGGATTTGAGGGCTGTGGTGGGGTCCTGCTCTGTGGAGCCGGGGAGCGCAGGGGGGAAGCAGCGCTGGGCTGTGCTTTGGCTCTTGGCTGCATCCATTGCTGTGACGTTACTGGGTGAGCTGCGAGGCTGCTTCAGCTCGGTGGTCGCACAAAAGAGGTGCCCCCCTGGTCCTCTGCGCCCATGCTTCTCGTGGCACAGGGCTCTCTACCAGGGTCCTGGCACCTTGGCGAGGCGGGCTGTGAGACCGCGGTCCTGAGCTGCTTGCGGTGGAGCCGCAGGATAAGGGCTGGCGTCTGGGGAGCTGGATGCTGCGTGGGATATCCCGGTATCTGCCAGCCGGGGAAGGGGAGAGACCCTTGGTGCTGCAGGCGCTGGGGGATGCTGCCTGGGCCCCTGTGCAGGCACCCCGCTCCCCTCTGTGCTGGGTGAGACTCCGTCCGGGGTGCCCGAGCCGTGGACGGGGGCGGCTGGTGGGCATCGCGCCGGGTGCAGCGATGGAGGCAGGGGGAATAAAGGACTGGCTGGGCGGAGAGGGGAGGAAGGAAGCCCTGGTTGGCAGGGCTGGGTGGGAAGCGGGAGGGCTGGCACTGCCACGGCTCCCAGCTGAGCTGGCACCTGCCGAAGGGGTTTCCTGGCATGCCGGCGTGGAGCGGGAAGGCGAGCGTGGCGGCGCTGGCCAAGCTGGGTGCGGCTGCGTGACGCAGCCTGCCACGCTCTCCCCTTCCTGGGCAGCTGTGTGAAAACCTCTCCCAGCTCCCGCTCCTGCCTCCAAACCCACGCAGCCGCCCCGCACCTTCCCCAGCCCTCCAGGACAGCAAGCTGGGGCTTGCCGCAGTGTGGCCAGGAGCCGGACGGCGCCACTTGCCGCCTAGGGCACCCTCCCGTGCCGGGTGGGAGGAGCGGGTGGGGGCACCGGAGGGGGTACCCATGTCCCGCTGGGGATGGCAGCGGGATGCAGGTGGAGCCGGGCTGCATCCAGCCGGGGTGCTGGGTTTGGCCTCACGTGGAGGGCCAGTGCTGGCACGGGGAAGGGGAGCGCGGCCCTGGGGCGAGCCGGGCCCTGCGCATGGGCAAGGAGGGGCCGGGGCTCGGCGGCAAGGATTTTTCAGCCCTCTGACGGCGCTGGGAATCTGGCTCGCTCCTTTTATGTTCATGTCGAACAGGACTTGAGGAAATACTTGGTCCGGGTCCAAGCGCCTCGAGTTCTTCCATGCTGGAGGAGCAGGAATGGCTGCAGCCTGCCCACGTCTTGTCTGTCTGTCTGTCAGTGCCTGGGAGCTGCATGTGGCGTTCAGGGCCCTGCTCGCCTGTGGCTGTGCATCCCCAGCGGGAGGGGAGGGCAGCCTCTGCTTCCCGGCACAGGGCTGACGTAGAGCCGTGGAGCCATGCCGGGGGCAAGGCACGTCCCCGGTACCGTGGCCGGGCAGGGGAACCCGTGGCCGTGCTCCCTGCTGCCCCGGTGGGGCGAGGGCTGGGGGAGTGGGGTCGGTGGGAGCGGGTGTCTCCCTGCCTCGGGGGGGCTCCCACTCCTCTGCGGGGATGAGGTAACGTCTGCGCCTGCCGGCACCAGGAGGGGAACGGGACGGGAGCATGGGCGGCTGGGGGGAGCGCCCGGGGGTGCCTCCCCTCTCCCCCTGCTCGCCCCCAGGCGAAGGGCTGGAAATGCCTGTGGTTCGCAGCCAGACGTGGGCTGCCTGACGGGCCCTGACTCACTGCGCTCCCTTCCCGCCCCGGGACTGCGGGGATGGCTCCGAGGGGCGGCCGGGCCTCCTGCCGAGGCTGAGCCAGCGCCGCCTCCGCCGTTTGGCGTCACGGGGACGGGACCCTGGGGTGCTGGCACGGACCCCAGCCATGCCAGAGGGCAGGGGCTGGGCAGCGCCCTGGGGTGGTGCTGAGCCCTCCGCTGCTGCGGCGGGGAAGAGGCTGCTCTGGGCTAATATGCTGGGAAACGGGGTGATCCGGGGGTCCCTGCCACCCCCTGGGCCAGGTCTGTGTGGTGTCCTGTGCCAGGCTGGGCCTTGCCTCCGCTCCCGCGTTGCCTCTCGGCCGGCCCGGCTCTCCCTGACTCTGTCTGTCCTGCAGCTGACGCCGGGCGGGAAGGCGGCTCAGGCCGGCGTGGGAGTGGGCGACTGGGTGCTGTACATCGACGGGGAGAGCACCAGCTCCATGACGCACATCGAAGCCCAGAACAGGATCCGCGCCTGCGGGGACAGGCTCTGCCTCACCCTGAGCAGGTAGGATTTGTGGGTCCCGCAAACCTGGGGTCCTGGTGTGGCCGGAGCAGAGCCAGGGCCCTCTGCCCAGTGCCATCTCCTGGCATTGCTGCTCCTTGCTCGGAGCCTGGCAGCCCCTGGATGGGTCCGAGGGCTCTACTTGGCTGGATGAGGCTTAGCCTGGCTGCTGGCCCTCACCTGCGAGCCATGGGGCATCGCCAGCTGGCCGTGGCTCCCCTGGGGCAGGTGCTGCATCCCTGGGGTACCAGCATCCCGGCGGTGGCTAGGTCGATTCCAGCACCTGCCCGGCTCTCTCCTCTCTTGCAGAGCCCAGAACCACCTGGGGAAGCCGCAGAAGGTACGTGTCGCTCCCAACGCTGCAGCGGCAGCTCAGCCTCATCTCAGGGCAGGGGAATCTCTGAGCGGAGATGGACAAAGAGACTTTGCTCCTGGGGCCCGCAGGCTTTGGGGGCTGGGGTGTGTTTGGAGGGCTGGAAAACTCCTTGCTGGAGGAGCAGCTCTGACCCCCGGCACCGTAGGGGATCGGAGGGAGCAGGGTCTGCCCAGCAGGCGTCCGGGCCCTGGCTGCTGCCTGCCTGTGCCCCCGCCGGTGCCGGGTGTGGGCAGGGGTGCAGGGGAGGAGGCCGGGCAGCCGCAGCATGGCCTCGGGGCCCCATGTTTGCTACTGCTGGGGAGTGCCCTGGCATGGGGAGGTAGGGCTGGGGCTGGTGACGGGTGGCTCCTGGATGGAAGCCACCTGCATGCATTCAGCTTCATGCTGCAGGACGGTGGCGATCGGTGTGTGTGCATGCACCACCCCGCCGCGGGCAGCAGCGAGCGTCTGGGGCACTTACTAATCCTCCAACGACCCTCGGGCCGGGCTTGTGACCTGCCATCGCTGGGCTGGGTGCCCTGCGGAGAGAGGTGCCAGCCTGGCAGAGCCCGGTATCTCTGAGGTGCACGTGCTGTCCAGCTTTCCTACCTGGTTGCCTGCTGCGCTGCCTGGCCCGGGGCTGCCCCTTGCATGCTGCTTGACGTGTGAGCCCGTGTCTGTGTGTTTTGTCTCGCTCAGGACTCACTCCCCTGCTCTGAACCCCTGAAATATAACTTCGCTCCCAGCACCGCCCTCAACAAAACAGCTCGGCCCTTCGGGGCTGGCTCACCTCCGAACCCGCGGCCCGGGCTGGTGACGAAACCCGTGACGTACGCGCCCCTGGCGCCCGCCTGCACCCCCCAGCACAATGGGTATGTTGCTGTCCATCCTGCTCCCCGAGGATCGGGGGGAGCCCGCTGCCCGGCCCTGCTGCGCCTTGCATGCCAGGCACCCGTGGGTGGGAGCGGGCGACAGTGCCCGCGCCGGGGTCCCCCGATGGCTGGTGCTGAGGTGGCACAACAGGACTGTCGCACGTGGGGGGACGCAGCCACGCACGTGCCGGTCTCTCGCTCGGGGATGCGTCAGCCTGTGGGGAGTCCTGTGGGGCACAGCACGGCGGTTGCAGCAGGACGCTCGCTGGCGTCTGCGGCGGTGGGGAAGCGGTGGCTGCGTTGTGGCCACCAGCTGGTGCCTGCTCGGCGGTGTTCTGCCAGGCTGCCGGGACGGGCTGGGCAAAGCGAAGCCCTGCGCAGCACCGTCCTCACCCCGCTCGCAGGGAAGAAGCTCCCGCCTCTGCAGGCTGCCCACCCGGCTGCGGCGTGTCCGGCAGTGCCGGTCCCTGCCCCTCCTGCCGAGAGCTGCCGTGGCGTCCTGACACGGGGCAGTGGAGGGGGGGGATGTGGCCCTGGCTGCCCTGGGCACCCAGGGCTGTTTTGGGGGGGGCTGAGGGAGGCACGGTCTGGTCCGTTGGTGTCTGCCCCTGCGTCCCAGTGTGCTCCCAGCCCTGGGCGAGCTGGGCATTGTTCTCAGGGGTAGGGGGACTGGTGCAGGCCATAGATGAGCTCTGGAAACTTCTTGGGTGCTGCGGGTCTAATTTCACCTTCCTTTTTCTTTCTCTCTCTCCTCCCTTTCTCTTTCCCTCTCCCCTACAGGTGCTGAACCTTGACAAGTCAGTAAGCCTTTTGCCTGCTCTCTCTATCCTCCCCGCATGCCACTTCCCTCCTAGTGCCCCGTTCTCCGGGGCAGGGCCAGCCGGGGACAGGCAGCACGTGCTGCCCTGCCCGTGTGGGTGGGTCACTCCTGGCAGCAAGCTGTCCCTAGCCCAAAGGGTGAGCGCTGCCCTTCTCTGCCGGCTGCTGGGGCCCTGGAGTGTCCTCGCGTGTGGTCCCTTCCCTCCTCCCCGAGACGCGGATCGGCTGGGCGAGGGCTGCTGGGCTGTGCTGGCACCCTGCCCAGGGCCAGGCAGGCGGGCGGCACTGCCGTGGGCACTGTAGGTGTTCACTGGGCTCTCGTGCAGCTCTCCTGATGGTGATTTTTTTTACCTTGGCTTATTCTTACCCTGTCCTTTCCCCTCCTGGCCCTTGGGGCCAGTCTCAGACTGCCAGGGATGGCAGTCAGTCCTGAGTCAGTCCTTACTGGGCCCTTCCTACGCGGAGAAGGAGTAGGGGGTGTGGGGAGTAAGGCAACGTGCGGCGTCTCAGGTGCTGGTGTGCCACGGTTCTGTGCTGGGGAGGTGTGGGGCAGCCCCAGGGAGGTGATGCCGTGGGGATCTGTCAGATTTGACAGACGACTCTGTCACTCGCAGGCAGCCCCTGCAGCCGCTGGAGTCCCCCAGCACCCCAGTGTGCGACCCTGTGAAGTTGCGGCTGATAGAGGACGCTGAGGACTGGCAGCCCCGCACCGGGACCTCCCAGTCCCGCTCCTTCCACAAACTGGCCAGGCTGACAGGCACAGACGGCAGTAAGTTCCTGCAGAGCCCGACGCTGCCTGGCTCCCTGGGGGTACCTAGATTTGCCAGGGCAACTGGAGCCAGATAAAGGCCGTGGTGCATCGTGGCACCGGAGTGTTGGTTTTTGGCCCCGTGTGGCCCCTCTGGGGCGTGAGCCGGTGGAGGCTGTCCGGGGCTGTGCCTGGGCTTGTGGTGGGGCTGTGCTCTGCCCCACGGCCGGAGGGCGGCGGGAGGAGAGATCTGTTTTCCTGCCTTTCCCTTCCTTCTTTCCCTGGGCCTCGGTTGCCGCAGACTGACTCTGTCTCCTCCTTTCTCTCCTGCCGCGCTCAGTGGAGGATCGTGAGGATGAGCTTGTTAAAAAGCCCAGGTAAGGGGAGCGTGCGCCAGGGTGGCAGCAGGAGCCACGGGGGTGCCCGGCCAGGGCTCAGCCCACCTGGCTGGTTTGCGCTTGCTGCTTGGGGTGACTGCCGGGAAGCTCCTTGCCCTGTTGATATTTTTCTCTCCTCCTCCTCCTCATCCTCCTCCTCCATCCTCCCATTCTCTGTCTGTCCTCTCCCTCTCCCCAGAGCCGAGCTGTTGGCGGAGCCGCAACGCCCGCCCTGCGCTCATCCCGCGACGGGCACCGCCAGCGCTCAGCCACTGCTCTGACCGTCACCTCGGGAGGGTCCTGCCCAGGCACCGCCTGCCAGGCAGGCTGTCCCCAAACGGGGTGTCCCCATGCTGGGTGTGCTGGGCAGGACCCGCTGGGCACTGCTGGCACGGAGCTCAGGAGGACAAGCTGCACCATTGCTTCTTGAGCGAATGGGAACTGGAGGAGGCTGGTGGCACTGGCAACACCTTGCTGGGGGTGTTGGGAGGTGCTGGGCAGCACCTGGACGTGGGGCACGATGTCCCATCAGCCTGGCGTGGGGCTGTGGGGTGGCCGGGCAGAGCTGGGTGAGTGTCGCTGGCTTTTCCGTGGGGCTGGGGGTGCGTGCGGGAGGGACGGGCTGAGCCATGGGTCAGCCGTTGACTGTTGTGCCGCCGTTTTTCCGATGCCACAGGGATGCCCGTGGGTCCGTCTGGGACACGGGGGAGCAGCGGTGAGTGCTGAAATCTGTCGAGGGGGTCGGCGTGCGTGAGGGCACCTTTGGGAGCGCTGCCCCGTGCCGTGGTGCCGAAGCAGGGTCCACGGGTGGTGCTGGCTGAGCGCCTGCCCTCTGTCCCTCGCAGGCAGCCCCCGCAGGCGCTGGAACCCCCCGGCACCCCCGTGTGTGACCCCGGGAAGCTGCGGCTGATTGAGGACGCTGAGAACTGGCAGCCTCGCACCGGGACCTCCCAGTCCCGCTCCTTCCTCAAATTGGCCCAGCTGATGGGCACAGACGACAGTGAGTTCCCGCAGGGCCCGGTGCTGCCTGGGGGTGCCCGACTCTGCCTGGGCTGCTGGAGCCCGGCGGCGGCTGTGTCGTGGAATTGGGGCTTTGGTTTTGGCCCTGTGTGGCTCCTCCAGGGAGGCTGAGCTGTCGGGAGCTGCCCGGGGCTGTGCGTGGTCTCGTGGTGGTGCCGCTGGTGTGGGGCCGTGCTCTGCCCCGCGGCCGGGCAGGGCTGTGCGTTGGGGCAGGAGGGCGGCGGGAGGAGAGGTCGGTTTTCCTGCCTTTCCCTTCCCTTTCCTTCCCTTCCCTTCGTCCTTTCCCTGGGCCTCGGTTGCCGCAGACTGACTCTGTCTCCTCCTTTCTCTCCTGCCGCGCTCAGTGGAGGATCGTGAGGATGAGCTTGTTAAAAAGCCCAGGTAAGGGGAGCGTGCGCCAGGGCGGCAGCAGGAGCTGTATCCAGGAGTGCATGTCCCGGGCAGGCCTCTGGGCACTGCTGGCACTGAGCTGGGGAGGCTGAGCTGCACCCGGGCATACTGGGACTGGAGGAGGCTGATGACTGTGGGAAAACAGGGCTTAGGGGTGCTGGGAGGTGCTAGGCAGCGCCTGGACCTGGGGGGCGATGTCCCGTCAGTCTGGCAGGGGCTGCAGGGCGGCCGGGCAGAGCTGGGCGAGTGCCACCGGCTGGTTCGCCCTCGCTGCTTGCAGTGACTCCCGGGAAGCTCTTTGTGCTGTTGCTGGTTTTCTCTCCTCTCCTCCTCCTCCATCCTGCCGTTCCCTCTCTGTCCTCTCCCTCTCCCCAGAGCCGAGCTGTTGGCGGAGCCGCAGGGCCCGCCCTGCGCTCGTCCCGCGACGGGCACCGCCAGCGCTCAGCCACTGCTCTGACCGTCACCTCGGGAGGGTCCTGCCCGGGCACCGCCTGCCAGGCAGGCTGTCCCCAAACGGGGTGTCCCCATGCTGGGTGTGCTGGGCAGGACCCGCTGGGCACTGCTGGCACGGAGCTGAGGAGGCCAAGCTGCAGCAAGGTGTCCTGGACACAGTGGGTAGGGGCAGCTGGTGGCACTGGCAACACCTTGCTGGGGGTGTTGGGAGGTGCTGGGCAGCACCTGGACGTGGGGCACGATGTCCCGTGGGGCTGCGAGGCGGCTGCGGGGCTGGTCTGGAGTGAATGCTGCCGGCATCTTTGTGGGGCTCGTGCCTCCGTGGGGCTGGGGGTGCGTGCGGGAGGGACGGGCTGAGCCATGGGTCAGCCGTTGACTGTTGTGCCGCCGTTTTTCCGATGCCACAGGGATGCCCGTGGGTCCGTCTGGGACACGGGGGAGCAGCGGTGAGTGCTGAAATCTGTCGAGGGGGTCGGCGTGCGTGAGGGCACCTTTGGGAGCGCTGCCCCGTGCCGTGGTGCCGAAGCAGGGTCCACGGGTGGTGCCGGCTGAGCGCCTGCCCTCTGTCCCTCGCAGGCAGCCCCCGCAGGCGCTGGAACCCCCCGGCACCCCCGTGTGTGACCCCGGGAAGCTGCGGCTGATTGAGGACGCTGAGAACTGGCAGCCTCGCACCGGGACCTCCCAGTCCCGCTCCTTCCTCAAACTGGCCCAGCTGATGGGCACAGACGACAGTGAGTTCCCGCAGGGCCCGGTGCTGCCTGGGGGTGCCCGACTCTGCCTGGGCTGCTGGAGCCCGGCGGCGGCTGTGTCGTGGAATTGGGGCTTTGGTTTTGGCCCTGTGTGGCTCCTCCAGGGAGGCTGAGCTGTCGGGAGCTGCCCGGGGCTGTGCGTGGTCTCGTGGTGGTGCCGCTGGTGTGGGGCCGCGCTCTGCCCCGCGGCCGGGCAGGGCTGTGCGTTGGGGCAGGAGGGCGGCGGGAGGAGAGGTCGGTTTTCCTGCCTTTCCCTTCCCTTTCCTTCCCTTCCCTTCGTCCTTTCCCTGGGCCTCGGTTGCCGCAGACTGACTCTGTCTCCTCCTTTCTCTCCTGCCGCGCTCAGTGGAGGATCGTGAGGATGAGCTTGTTAAAAAGCCCAGGTAAGGGGAGCGTGCGCCAGGGCGGCAGCAGGAGCTGTATCCAGGAGTGCATGTCCCGGGCAGGCCTCTGGGCACTGCTGGCACTGAGCTGGGGAGGCTGAGCTGCACCCGGGCATACTGGGACTGGAGGAGGCTGATGACTGTGGGAAAACAGGGCTTAGGGGTGCTGGGAGGTGCTAGGCAGCGCCTGGACCTGGGGGGCGATGTCCCGTCAGTCTGGCAGGGGCTGCAGGGCGGCCGGGCAGAGCTGGGCGAGTGCCACCGGCTGGTTCGCCCTCGCTGCTTGCAGTGACTCCCGGGAAGCTCTTTGTGCTGTTGCTGGTTTTCTCTCCTCTCCTCCTCCTCCATCCTGCCGTTCCCTCTCTGTCCTCTCCCTCTCCCCAGAGCCGAGCTGTTGGCGGAGCCGCAGGGCCCGCCCTGCGCTCGTCCCGCGACGGGCACCGCCAGCGCTCAGCCACTGCTCTGACCGTCACCTCGGGAGGGTCCTGCCCGGGCACCGCCTGCCAGGCAGGCTGTCCCCAAACGGGGTGTCCCCATGCTGGGTGTGCTGGGCAGGACCCGCTGGGCACTGCTGGCACGGAGCTGAGGAGGCCAAGCTGCAGCAAGGTGTCCTGGACACAGTGGGTAGGGGCAGCTGGTGGCACTGGCAACACCTTGCTGGGGGTGTTGGGAGGTGCTGGGCAGCACCTGGACGTGGGGCACGATGTCCCGTGGGGCTGCGAGGCGGCTGCGGGGCTGGTCTGGAGTGAATGCTGCCGGCATCTTTGTGGGGCTCGTGCCTCCGTGGGGCTGGGGGTGCGTGCGGGAGGGACGGGCTGAGCCATGGGTCAGCCGTTGACTGTTGTGCCGCCGTTTTTCCGATGCCACAGGGATGCCCGTGGGTCCGTCTGGGACACGGGGGAGCAGCGGTGAGTGCTGAAATCTGTCGAGGGGGTCGGCGTGCGTGAGGGCACCTTTGGGAGCGCTGCCCCGTGCCGTGGTGCCGAAGCAGGGTCCACGGGTGGTGCCGGCTGAGCGCCTGCCCTCTGTCCCTCGCAGGCAGCCCCCGCAGGCGCTGGAACCCCCCGGCACCCCCGTGTGTGACCCCGGGAAGCTGCGGCTGATTGAGGACGCTGAGAACTGGCAGCCTCGCACCGGGACCTCCCAGTCCCGCTCCTTCCTCAAATTGGCCCAGCTGATGGGCACAGACGACAGTGAGTTCCCGCAGGGCCCGGTGCTGCCTGGGGGTGCCCGACTCTGCCTAGGCTGCTGGAGCCCGGCGGCGGCTGTGTCGTGGAATTGGGGCTTTGGTTTTGGCCCTGTGTGGCTCCTCCAGGGAGGCTGAGCTGTCGGGAGCTGCCCGGGGCTGTGCGTGGTCTCGTGGTGGTGCCGCTGGTGTGGGGCCGTGCTCTGCCCCGCGGCCGGGCAGGGCTGTGCGTTGGGGCAGGAGGGCGGCGGGAGGAGAGGTCGGTTTTCCTGCCTTTCCCTTCCCTTTCCTTCCCTTCCCTTCGTCCTTTCCCTGGGCCTCGGTTGCCGCAGACTGACTCTGTCTCCTCCTTTCTCTCCTGCCGCGCTCAGTGGAGGATCATGATGATGTGTTTGTTAAAAAGCCCAGGTAAGGGGAGCGTGCGCCAGGGCGGCAGCAGGAGCTATGGGGCTGCACGTCCCAGGCAGGACCCGCTGGTCATTGCTGGCACCGAGCTGGGGATGCCGAGCTGCGCCGTGGTGTCCTGGACACAGTGGCTCAGGGGCGGCTGGTGGCACTGGCAGCACCTTGCTGGGGGTGTTGTGATGTTTGGGCCGTGCCTGGACCTGGGGGGCGATGTCCCGTCAGCCTGGCGTGGGGCTGCGGGGCGGCCGGGCAGAGCTGGGTGAGCGTCGCCGACTTCTCCCTGCGTGGTGGCAGGGAAGGGAGCCAGGGCTGGGGCGATGCCGTTCCTCGCCCTGTGCAGCTGGGCAGGGCTGGTGCGCAGTGCCCATTTTTTTGCCTTCGCCTGTCCGTGACGCCTCCTCCCCTGGCTCCGTGACCGTTGGGTCCCAGCTCTGCCCGGTGTGCTCTCTCGCAAATAAATGCTTCTGGTTTTGTAGCCATCTCCTTGTCTTTGCCCTGGAGAGGCACAGAGCCGCCGGCTCTCCCTCTGGCCCTGTCCCCTCTCTCGATGCGGCCGTGCCTCTCTGGCCCTGGTTTCCCTGCCTGCTCCCAAGCCCAGTGCTGGCAGCCTGCCTGGTCTCTGCTGGAGCTGGACCCTGGGGCTCCCTGCGTCGGGTCAGGTCCAAGCCCCTCCGAGGCTCGGGGCGACCGTCGTGTGTGAGCGGGCAGCCGGGGTGTGTGTGGTCCCCGGGGTCCCTGGTCAGTCTGGAGCTTCCCAGAGCTGGGTGTGGGACCCCAGCAGGCCTGCGCTGCCTCCCACCGCTCCCCAGACCACCACGATGGGTGCCAGAGACCAGGGGTGATGAAGGCACTTAGCTTGGTACCAAAACAGCTACCAGCTGGGCACGGGGGCTTGGCCGGCTCCTGCCTGCTTGTTGGGGTGGGGGGCCCTGCCTGCACACACAGGCCCGCCAGGCAGAGGGGGCGAGTGGGACAGGCTGGATTAACTGCCGGTTCTGTAGCCAGGTCTCTGTGCCGGACCCGTCCCCGGGAGCAGCGATGAAGACGGAGCCGGGACTGGGTGAGCAAAACATTTCCTCTGGGCTTGGGGGAGAGAGGTGGGGTTGCCCGGGGATGCTGCTGGCCCAGCCCCGGGCGCTGGGAGGGGGCTGCTGAGGGATCAGGAGCACCGTCCTGGAGACTTGCGTGTGCGTGCAGCCCCCAGGACCCCTGCCGCCACCCCCGGCCCTGCCAGCCGCCCGCCCTGGGCCGTGGACCCCTCCTTCGCTGAGCGCTACGCCCCGGACAAGACGAGCACGGTGGTGAGCAAGCACAGCCAGCCAGCCACGCCGACCCCCATGCAGAACCGCAGCTCCATCGTGCAGGCGGCGCAGCAAGCCCCCGAGGGGCCCGGCCGCACGCCCCTCTGCTACAAGTGCAACAAGGTCATCAGGTGAGCCCTGGCCACCACCGCCGCCACGCCAGCGTCCTGGGCCCCGGCGTGGCTGACGTGGCTCTGTCCTGCTGCAGGGGACGCTACCTGGTGGCGCTGGGACATTATTACCACCCCGAGGAGTTCACCTGCTGCCAGTGCAGGAAGGTGCTGGATGAGGGCGGCTTTTTTGAGGAGAAAGGCTCCATCTTCTGCCCCAAGTGCTACGACACGCGCTACGCGCCCAGCTGTGCCAAGTGCAAGAAGAAGATCACCGGGGTGAGTGTCCCTCAGCCTGCCCCACGCCTCCTGTCCCTGCTCCCCCCTCACCTACGGGTCCCCAGCTCTGTCCCTTCCCATCCCGATCCCCTCCCCAGGGATCCCCCGTCCCTTTCTGCCCTGGGAGGGGGTCCCCCGCGGCGCAGGGGGGTCCAGCCCGCGGCTGACAGCGGTTCCCCTCCAGGAGGTCATGCATGCGCTGAAGATGACCTGGCACGTGCAGTGCTTCACCTGCGCTGCCTGCAAAACTCCCATCCGCAACCGTGCCTTCTACATGGAGGAGGGACAGCCCTACTGCGAGAGAGGTAGGACCTGGGGACCCCACGTGCCACCCCGCGCGGCCCTGGGGCACCGGGCACTGTCGGGGCTCAGCACCGGCCCACGGGGGTGGGGGGTGAGCTGCCCTGTGCTGCGGGGCTCTCCCCAGGCCACGGGGAGGGCAGGGACCCCCCTCCCGCAGCCCTGAGCCCTCCATCCCGGTCCTCCCCGGCTGCTGGGTAGCGCCATCCCATCGCTCCCCGTGTTGCCATGGTGATGACGGAGGATGTACATCAAAGGCGAGTGCTGCATCCTGGGAGATGAGGTTTGCCTCCTCCCTGCGGCCCGGTGGTGGCCAGGGCCACCCTGCACGGCACAGGCGTCTCGCCCGGGTGTCTCGGGCATCGTCCCCCTGGGGCTGGCAGCGAGTTGTCCCAGGGGGATAGCACACACCCCGGCTGTGCTGCAGCCCTGCTCTCCCGGGATGAGGGGATGCAGTGCCGGGGAACACTGACCTGGGCTCTTGCCTCTCCTCCCAGACTACGAGAAGATGTTTGGCACCAAGTGCCGTGGCTGCGACTTCAAGATCGACGCTGGGGACCGGTTCCTGGAGGCGTTGGGATTCAGCTGGCACGACACTTGCTTCGTCTGTGCGGTGAGCCACGTGCCTCCCTCCCCGGCCACTGGCGGGGGCCCTGGCTCTCCCCGGCAGTCATGCCCTGCGTGGGGTACGCCAGCAGCATGGGGCCCCTGCTGCCACCAGGTTTTCCCCTCTTGGCTCTGCGCTGGCGGCTCGGGCCCCTGCTCTGAGCTTGCTGCTCCCTGGCATCTGTGCGATGCTGGTGCTGAGCCCTGGGTCGTGGCGGGGGGGACCCGGGGGCTGGCTCAGCGCCCCTGACCTGATCGCCTGCGCTCTCCTCCCCAGATCTGCCAGACCAACCTGGAAGGGAAGACATTCTACTCCAAGAAGGACAAGCCGCTCTGCAAGAGCCACGCTTTCTCCCATGTGTGAGGGGTGGGAGTTCGGCTGTGCCCACGCGTGCCCCTGGCCCTGCATGCTCCTCTCCCCTCCCCTGCTGCCCCCAGGGAGCCAGGCTGGGCCCTCACCCCTTCCCCTTGCTCCTACCTCTTTCCTAGCAGCTCCTTGCTCAGCTTGGTGCTGGGCCCGGAGCCCCTTATAGCTGGATGGCTTCTTCTGTGCCCCCTGGCTGGCCCTAGGAGCCCCGGGAAGGGGATGCTGCATGGGTCTCCTGTCCCCGAGCCATGCAGCGTGGCGGCCACGGCCGTGCTGAGGCTGGAGTCGGGGAGGGTCCAGCACGGCAGGGCTGCTCCCTCGCTCAGCTGGGGCCCGGCTGCCTGGCAGCTCAGCGCCGGGGCAGGGATGCTCCTAGCACATCCCTGAGGGGGTGAGGACCAGCCCCCTGCCAAGCTCTCCCCCACCTTCCCCGCTGCGTGCTTAATGCATGGGGCTGGAGACCGGGCCCCACTCCTGCCTGCGGCAACCCCCCGGCCACCCTACAACTGCGGCGGTGGCTTCCTACCCCAGCTGCGTGCCGGGGGGGGGTCTGTCCCTTGTGTCCCCCCACCCAGCTGCTCTCCTGGGGCTGGCGTGCGGCAGCACCCCCCAGCCCGGCCGTGCCGGGAAGCAGGGCAGCGTGCCAAACCTGCCCCAGCCGCGGGCTGGCAGTGTGCTGATGGCCGGCCGGCCGGCGGGCTCCCGCAAGGCTTGGGAACGGCTTCCTACCAAAGAGTGCCTGCCACCGCTGTCCCAGGCCTGTAAATGCCTCTTCCCAAACCCACACTCTCCGGTCGGGCTGCCGCTGATGTAGCCACGGTGCTTTTAGTGCCTTTAATAAACACTTCTCTGCAAGTGCCGGCTGTCTTGGGGCCTGCGGTTTTGCCGAGCGAGGTGTGGCTGGCTGGGAAGGTCACACTCAGCCCTCGCCCCGCTCCCCGCCGGGGCCTGACTCAGCTCCCTCCAGCTTTCCGGGGGAAATCTTTGCCTCGGATTTCTCCTCCTCCGCCTGTGTCAGCCCGGACTGGACCCCTCATGTCATCCCTCTGCGTAGCAGGCAGGACCGCTAACGGAGGCGGTAATTAATCCGGGGGGCAAAGCTCCAGCAAAGGGAAAGGGGGCAGCTGTCCCACCCTGCAGTGGGGTCCCCAGCGGTGTCCCCCCCGTCCCCGCTGTGCCCGGGCCCCGAGTCCTGTGCAGGGGACGAGAAGTCACGGGGCACGTGTGGGCCACGTGCCCCGGCTCCGGGCGCGCTCTGGCGTAGAGCAGCCAAGCATTTGCTCGTGTGATGCAGCTGCCGTCCCGAAGGACGGGTTCGAGGCTGTGCCGGCACCTCCAGCTGGAACGGGCTCGGGGGCAGCGGGTGTGGGGAAGAGCTGCTCCTCCCGCTCCACTCTGGCAGCTGGAACGGTCATTAATAATTGCAGCTCTTACCATGATGAGCAATTGTAAGGAAAATTGTCTTGCTAATCTACTGGAAGGTTCTGCCGGGGGCAGGAGCTGGCTGCGGGAAGCCAAATGGCTCCCAGCATCACCCAGAGCTGGCCTGCGGCTGTGGTGCCACGTCTCCCCGGTGCCAGCTGCAGGAGCGCAAAACCCCGGTCAAAGATGGAGAGGAGTAAGTGGGAGTGATGGAGGCAGGCTGGGGCCGGGCCGGGCCCTCGGGCTGGGGCACATGCGGGCAACGGGACGGTGACACCGAGGAGCAGCAGGACACGGCTGCGAAAAGGGACAGAAACAGCCGGCGCCTGCCTGGCAGGGCCGGGACGAGCAGGGATGTGGTAAGTGCCCGAGCGCGAGTCCCAGCTGCGCGGCCAAGGTCAGGGGAAGCGCAGGAGAAGGTGAGGCGGCTGTGGCCACACGTGAACAGCCACCGAGCCAGCCCTGGCTCAGCCGGGATAGGAACTCATGAGCAGAGGGCAGGGAAGGGGCAGGGGGAGGCAGCCATGCGGGACGGAGCCTGCTGGGGTAGCATGGCCTCGGAACAGGTTGTGCCAGCTCAGCCCCGGGGTACCCGGTCTTGGAGCAGGGCCATGGAGCAGGGCCACGGCAGAGCCGCGGTGCCGCCACCAGCCTGCCTCTCCCCGAGGAAGAGCCAAGCATCTCCCCTGTGCAAGGCCTGCACCCACTGGAGGCTCAGCCCCTTCTGCTCGGCGCCCTGTTGCCTCTGGTCCCTACTGATGATGCCTTGACCACCCAAGATGCCTCCGCGTTTTGCTGCGAGCAGCTCTTGCCCACCAGCTCTGCGCATCATGCGAGGGGCTTGTGCACAGGCAGCGGAAGGAGGGTCTCGGGTGGGCTGCGGAGGTGGAGCCTGGGGAGGGGCCGCGGTCGTGCTGCTCCGAGAACAAAGCCTGGCGGCGGTGGGCTCAGAGCTCCCACCATGTCCCCAAGCGGGGTCCCACCACATCCACCCCCAAAGCCAGCTGAGCCGCTCGTGGGGCGCCCGCCGCAGCCCCGGCCCCCGCGTTGGCCCCGGCAGCTGCTCCACAGCTGCTCGCAAACTCTCACAGCCTCTTAGGGCGGCTCCGGCTCCGGCCTGGCTCGGAAACGCCGGTGCAAGGAGGGCGTGCGGCGCGGGGGGAGCAGGCAGCACAGGCAGGGCCTGCGGCACCCTGTCCCGTGTCCTGCTGAGCCTGGGGGGCTCATCCACAGGCCGCTCTGAAGGGCTTGGTTTGGGAAGGGCCACGCTGCATCAGCCCCAACCTGCGGGGATCAGGCCCTGTGCGCTCCCCGCTGCCGCTCTGGCACAGAGACCCCTTCAGCGCGGTTCTGGTCCGGGCTGCGGGCAGTGCCGGGGGTCGGGGCGGTAGGGTGGGGCAGGGTGATGCTGCCTGCCCTGGCAGGAGCGTGCGGAGCTGGCCGGGAGCCCTGGCGTAGCCCTGCACGGGTCAGGGCAAGAGGCACTTTGCGGGTTCGCGGGAGGCAAAAATCTGGGAAAAGCGCTGTGGTGCGCAGCCTGGCAGGGTCCCGAGGGGTCTGGGAGCGGCGGGGATGGGGGGGCAGGGGGGCAGCAAAGGGGCCCCCACAAAGGCTGCGCCCACCGATGCCGTGCGGCTGGGTGCGGGGGGCAGAGCCCACGGTGCCGCATCCTTGGAGAGGAAACCTCGGGGCACAGGGTCTCGGAGCAGGGGGGGGCAGAGGGCTCCTGGCGGGCCGTGTCCCCAGGGCGGAGGGGACATGGGCAGGGGAGGGCCCGGGGTGCAGAACAGCACCCAGCATGCGAGGTCCCCGGGGTGCAGGGTCGCCGGGAGGGGGTAGCACAGGACGCCGGTCCCCAGGGCAGAGGCGAGCCGAACCACCCGGGGTGCCGGTTCCCGGGAGGGCGCTGAGCCGGGGAGGGCGCCGGTTGCCGGGGTTCAGGGTCCCCGGGACGGGGGACGGCCCGGGGGTGCGGGGGGGGCAGAGCAGAGCCCAGGCTGCGGGGTGCAGGATCCCGGGGGCGAGCCGTGTGCGGGGGCAACCCGGAGCCGGGGGCGATGCAACCCGCAGCCCGGCGGTCCCGGCGCGGTGCCCGGCGGCGGGGGAGCCCCGGGGGCGCGGCGGGGGCGGGGGCCGGGCTGGGGGGTGGGGGGGGGCGGGGGGCCGCCGTTCGCGGCGCTAGGACCGGGCGCGGCGGCGGGCGGAGCCTCCCCGCCGCTCGCCCCTCCGCCCGGCCGCTGCGGCAGTGTCTCGGAGGCGGGCAGGCGGCCGGTCCCTCCGGTCCCCCCGGCAGCATCCCCCGGCCCCCGCCATGGCTGGCGTCGGCTTCGCGGCGCACCGCCTGGAGCTGCTCGCCTCCTACCAGGACGTGATCGGCGAGGACAGCCCCACCGACTGGTGAGCGCCGCCGCCGCCGCCGCCGCCGCCGCCCCTTTGTCCCCGCCGCCGCCGCCGCCCTTTGTGCACGGAGCCGCCCGGTAACACCGGCCGCGCCCCGCGCTGCGCCCCCCCGGGGGCCCGGGCACACAAAGGCGGGCGGGGCGGTGGGGGGGTGGATGGATGGATGGGGGGGGGGGGGGTTTGCCCGGCCCCGCCGCCCCCGGTACCCGCACCTGCCCGCCGCCGCACCGGGCCGGGGCGCGGTCCCCGCTTTGTCTGCGCCGGGCCGGCACGTGCGAGCACCGGGACGCGCCGCCCCCCCCCCCCCACCCCGGGAGCCCCCGGTACGGCCCGGCCCGGCCCGGCCCGACCCGACCCCCCCCGCCGGGCGGGGAGCGGGGGGTCCGCGCACAGTGGGGAGGGCCCGGGGTCCCCCCCCCGGTGCTGGGCCCGGCCCCGGGTCCCCCGCTATTGTCTGGAGCCGGAGCCGCGGCGGGGGAGGGGGGGCGGATCGGGACGCCCCCGGCCCGGCCCCGCTCCCGGCGGTGCCCCGGCAGCGGGCGGCACCTCTGCCCCGGCGGAGCGAGGCCTCCGGCCGCGGGGGGACCGGGCATCCACCCACCCCCCCCGGCCCCGCCAGCTCCCGGGGGGCCCCATCCCCGGGGGGCCGCGGTGCCCCGGCCCCGGACCGCCCCGCCGGGCTGGGGCTGCTGCGGCCCCGGGGCGGGGGGTGGCCTTCCCCGGCGGGACCCCCGGGCCGCCCTGCCCTGCCTGCCCTGCCTGCCCTGCCTGCACCCGCGGCGCTGGGCACCCCGTGCTGCGGGCGCTGGGGCCTGGCCGGGTCCAGACCCTGCTGCAGCCGGCGCAGGAGCCCGCAGGGAGCAGCTCCCCACCGCCACCCCGGTTCTCCCAGCACCCACCCGCATCTCCCAGCCCCACCTGGGTGCCGTAGGGCCGGCTGCCCCCGGGAGCCCCTCCTTGCACCCCGGGGTGCCTGTGCCGTGGGGTTGGGGATGCTGCCAGCACCCTGGGGTGCAGCTCACTGGGCAGCGTTGGGTGCTGGGTGCATGCTGTGCATGCTGCTCTCCGGCTGGGGTGCCTACTGTGCACCCACCGCCCAGCCGGGGTGCACCCACCCTCCCCAGCCAGGGTGCACCCCGCTCTCTAGCCGGGTCCCTGCTCTCGGGCGGGGCTGGGAGCCCCCTGGGCTGCGTGGGCCTGTTCAGGTCCCCCTCCCCACCAGTCCCGGGCCTCTGGGGAGCCCCGCGGTCCCGCTGCCAGCCCGAGGGTGCCGTGGGCGAGCGCGGTGCCGGCCAGGAGGCAGCTGTCAGCCCTGGGTACATCTCGCTTCCCGGCATCTGCTGCAAAGGAGCCCTCCCTGCCAAAGCTGCTGAGAACAGCAGAAACGGTTCCCGGGAAGGCAAGCACCGGGGCTGGGCCCCCCCCATCTCCAGTGCTGAGCCCCGGCCAGGCAGCGAGCCCCCACCATCCCCATCCTCGGGCTGAGCTCGCCCCATCGTCCCCAGCCCCTCCGTCCCATGGTCACCGGGGGTGCCTGGCACTCGGTGCCAGTGGGAGCAGCATCCCCAGTGCAGGGCCCGGTGCCCGGGTGCGGGATGAGGGGGTGATGCTCCGGGGGCTGCGTTGGGCAGGGGTGACGGGGACCGGTCCCCTGGCAGTGGCCAAGCCTGGCTGAGCCACGGGCTGTGAGGATGCTGCACCGGAGCCCAGGCCCTGGGCTGGTGCCAGGGGATGCCACACTCTCGCCCGGCCGGGATCCCTGTGTTTAGTCTGGGATTCACTGCGCCCCGAGCCCGGTCCTGGAGGGTCCGAGCGTCCCCTCCCCCTGCCCGGCCCCGCGGAGGCTGCTGGGGCCCATTACTCGATCGGAAAGGAATTTGGTGCTGCTTTCTGAGCACGCCGACTCCCTGGAGCTCCCAGCCACATTGGAAACACATGTGCCCGGGCTGGGGCAAGGCGGGCTGGGGGCAATGCTCCCCCCCACCTCGGCCACGGTGTGGGCGGCAGGCAGCAGCAGGTGACCTGGGTGCTGGCACCCACGGGTGCTGGGCTGCCTGCTGCGGTGAGCGATGGGGCCATGCGAGGGCACGGGGCTGCTGCCCCCTTGGCGGGGTGATGGGGGATCCTTGCTGGAGCCCCCTGGCTGTGGGGAGCCCTCCTCCCTGGGCTGCACGGGGCATCTCACCCATGGGTGCCCCACGTTCCTGGAGCCCAGGGGGTGGGAAGGGGCTGGCTGGAAGGATTAAAGCCCGTGGAAGGGGGTAAGCGATGCACGATGCTGCCTGCACCCACTGTGGCACGGCTGGTCCCTGCCACCGGGGCTCGTGGTGATGCTTTTGGGCTGTGGGTCCCTAGGGGCACCTCTGGGACGCCGCTGGCCCCAGCATGGCCCTGCTGGCCCCCGGACTGGAAACCTCCGGTTCCTCCATCCCGGCGTGTGGTCAGGCTGTGCCACTGGGCTGCGCTCAGGGCAGGGCTCTGTTTCCGCAGCGGTGCCCCGGGTGATGTGACCCTGCCAAGTCCCCGCTGCCCTGGGAGCGCCCCTGGGTGCAGGCAGCAGCACTGTGCTTGGGTGCTACCCTGCGTGGGGAGGTCCCGGGTGGGGAGAGCAGGCAGTGGGTGCCCCCAGCACCCACAGGCTCCCTGGGCAGTGACGCCGTGGCTCTGCCCGACTTGTTTCCTCCCCTCTGCAGCCAGCTGCATCCCACCCTGCGAGACCCCAACCCCTGCCTGCGGCCCTGGGCTCCCCCAAACTGCTGCCGTCCTCCCCCATTCCTGGGGGGGGTCACAGCAGGTCCCCCCAGGCCGGGGCTGCGGGTGCAGGCAGGGGCCATGGTTGCAGGCAGGGGCTGCGTTTGCCACCCTTCCCCGGCGCAGGCATCGCAGACGGTGCTTTGCAGCTGCTTTGCCGGCTCCAGGCTGGGAGCTGGCGCCGGCTGGGGCGGCCGATTAGCGGGATCGGGATGTGCGGATTAAAGTCAATCTTGTTGGTGCAATTATCTGCAGCTCGCTGCCGGGGGCTCAGGGGGCGGTGGGTGCCGGGGGGCAGAGGGAGGCCCCCTCTGTGTTAGGCACCCGCCTGCCTTCCTCTTGTTTTTCAGCTCCTGGGGTCCAGCCGTGGCCCCGGTTTGGGGGGGGCTCAGCCTGTAGGGCCCCCCCGATTCCCATCTCCAAGCCCAGCCTCTGTCTGGAAGCCGCGAGCTCGGGTGAGGACGGCTCTGCCCGGCACCGCGGGGATTTTGGCGCTCTGGCAAGCATCGCGCGGGCGCCGCCAGCGGAATGCCGATCGGCAGAGCCGCCCACCCGCCGCGGTGCAGGGATGGGAATCGGGGGGTGTCCAGCACGGGCGGCCCCGGCTTTCTGGGCACAGCGCGTGACGGTGGCAGGCAGGTTTGGGTGCCTGCCAGGCCCCGGCAGGTCCCCGCTGCCTGCCTGCCTCCCCCGCTCCCCTCTGCTAATCACCTCGTCATCGGGTGAGCTGCATCCCAGCTGGGATGGGGGGGTTGCCATGGCGACGGAGGATGCTGGTTGCCTAGCAACAACCATCCCCTCGCCCACCCGCCCAGGACCAATTCGGCATGCGTCGTCTCCCCCCCCCACATAGCGGGCTGCCCACCCCTGGGGAGGTGCGGGCTGGCGGGGGTCCCTGCGGAGCCCTGGGGGGGCTGGCCGGGGCGTGGCGGGAGCGAGAGGGGGTTTCCCATCCGCCGGGAATGGTTTCCAAGGAACAGTCTCCATGACGGCCCCATCACACCCCGGCGGCACATTGATTTGCTGCTGCTGGTGCTCCGGCGTCCTCCCCCGGCCTGGTGCCTGCCGGGCCGGCGGCTCACGCAGCCAGGCACGTGAGCGGCCCCGAGTTCCCTGCCAGGGTGCTGGGCTGTCCCCAAAGCTGATCGGTAACTGGTGGGGTCAGGGGGTGACAGGGATGGGCAGGCAAGGAGCTGCGAAGCCACAGTGGCTTGCAGCACGGCATGGCAGCCTGCGGTCTGTGGGTGGCATCGCCCAGCTGGTCCCTGTGCCCAAATGACCCCTCTGTCCCCAACCTTGGGACCCTGCCCCATGGCTGCCAGCTGGCAGGGAGGGGAATAGGCCCTGTCTGCAGTCCTGCCTGCCCTGCCTGGCAGCCTGACCCCTCGCAGTGGTGATGGGCAAGGGGTTGGGGTGGCTGTGTGGCAGCTCGGGGACACCCGGCTGGTCCCCCGGGACCTGCTCTCACCTCAGTGTTAGCAGGGTGGGGAGGTGGGGGGGGCCACCCCACGCTCCCCCCGGCCGTGGCTCACCCACGCTGTCTCCCCAGGGCCCTCTACACGTACGAGGATGGCTCCGATGACCTGAAGCTGGCAGCGTCAGGAGGTAAGGTCCTCTGTCCCCGAAGCCGGCTCGGCTCTGCTGGCGTTTTCCCCGGCACCCATCCCAGTGCCAGGTGGACATGGGCTGATGGTGCTGTGCCAGGCGGAGGTTTGCTGGAGCTGTCCGGCCACTTTGAGATCCAGAAGGTGATGTACGGCTTCTGCAGCGTCAAGGACCCCCAGGCTGTGCTCCCCAAATATGTCCTCGTCAACTGGGTGAGTGGGGGGGCCATGCTGCGGGGGGCCGTGGTGGCTGGGAGGGTGCGGGTGCCCCATGGTCCCGCTGCCCCGTGGTGGTCAGCAGGGTGGGGGGGTCACCCTGCGGCCACTCCGTGGCTCAGCCCCTCCCCGGCTGCCGCAGGTGGGCGAGGACGTGCCGGACGCCCGCAAGTGTGCCTGTGCCAGCCACGTGGCCAAGATCGCCGAGTTCTTCCAGGTGGGTGACGCTGGGGAGGGGGACAATGCTGCCGGGGCACCGACCCCGGTCCCTGACGGCCGCTCACCGCCCCCCCTCAGGGCGTGGACGTCATTGTCAACGCCAGCAGCGTGGAGGACATCGACCCGGGGGCCATTGGGCAGCGGCTCTCCAACGGGCTGGCCCGCGTCTCCAGCCCGGTGCTGCACCGCCTGCGGCTGCGGGAGGACGAGAATGCCGAGCCCGTGGTAATGTCCCCATGGCAGCGATGGCGATGGCGGCGGGCGCAGGGCATCCCTCCCGCCCAGGGCTCCTGTCTGCCGCAGCCCGTCACCCCGTGTGCCACTTACTGTTATTCCCCCTCGCTGATCCCAGCCCCTCCGCCCCCCCCGCCTCTCCTCCGTCCCAGGGCACCACTTACCAGAAAACCGACGCCACCGTGGAGATGAAGCGGCTCAACCGGGAGCAGTTCTGGGAACAGGCCAAGGTGGGGTACGGGGCGGGCAGCCGGTGACCCCCAGACAGCGGGGTGAGCTGCCGGTGGGCTGATGGGCAGCCCCATCCTTCATCCCCCCACTCCACCAGAAAGAGGAGGAATTGCGTAAGGAGGAGGAGCGGAAAAAGGCCTTGGACGCCCGGCTGCGGTTCGAGCAGGAGCGGATGGAGCAGGAGCGGCTGGAGCAGGAGGAGCGGGAGCGGCGCTACCGGGAGCGGGAGGAGCAGATTGAGGAGCACAGGCACGGCGGGGGCCGGGGGAGCGGGCTCTGTCCCGTCAGATGTGGGACAGTCACACACCCAGGATGGTTGTGCATGTGCCGTGAGCAGCTGGGTGGGCGCATGGGTGTTTGTCTCCACTGAGGACAGGACTGGGCAGGGGCTGATGGGCAGGGACTGGCAGGAACCAGTGCCCAGCCCCTCTCCCGTGCCCCCATTGCAGGCGGAAGCAGCAGAGCATGGAGGCGGAGGAGGCCCGGCAGCGCCTGAAGGAGCAGTCCATCTTTGTAAGTGTTGCGGTGGGCATGGGGCTGGGACTGGAGCTGGAGCTGCCGCCTGGCACTGCCCCCAGGGAAGGGCTGTTCCCCGCCGGGCCCCCAGGGCGTCCTGGGGCCAAGGGGTGACACCGTGTCTCTTCCCAGGGGGAGCAGCAAGACGAGGACGACCGGCAGCAGCTCAGGAAATCGGAGTCGGAGGTGGAGGTGAGTGTGGCGGCAGCCCTGCCCTGGTGCTGGTCCTCACTCCCCAGCCAGCAGTGCCCACAGCTGGACAGGGATCCAGCTGGGGGGGGGGGATCCCGCAGCCCCATGCCACTGGGGCGGTGGGTGTCAGCCTCCCCCGTCCCCACAGGAGGCTGCTGCCATCATCGCTCAGCGGCCCGACAACCCCCGGGACTTCTTCAAGCAGCAGGAGCGGGTGGCATCGGGCAGCAGCGACGCCGTCTCGCCGGGCAGCCACAGGACAGGTGAGGGCCTGGGGGGGACTGTGGGCACCGGGGGGGGGGGCACAGAGGGGCCGGGGGGGGTCTGTGGGCTGCGGAGCAGGTGAGTGCGGCACCGCTGGGGCTCCCCGCGGGTCACAGCAGGATCTGGGGACACCAGGGCTGTAACGTGGGGAGGCGGTGTCCCCTCTGCCAGCCCCGGTGCCATGACGGTGGGTGCCGGGGACACGAGGATGGCAGGGGGTCGTCCTGCTCTGCCGCGCCACCACTGCCGCCGCCATGACCACCACCGCACCTTGTGGCCCGTGCCGCCGGGGCAGCTTGGCAGGGGCTGGGTGCCGGGGGGGTCTTGTGCAAGGCGGGGTGTGTCCCGCTCCGTGCTTGCTCGGGTGTTGTCCGCCCACCCTTCACAGCACCATGCCAGCAGCCAGCGTGGCAGCGTGGTCAGGGTGCGTCTGAGGTGGCAGCCGGGGGTCCGGGGTATGGCTTGGGAAGGCAACGCTTCCCATGGGATCAGCTAAAAGGGGCAGGAGTGAGTGGGGCAGGTGTGGGGCACCCCATGGCGTGCCCACTCCAGGGTCCCCACTGCCAGGGTGGGTGCCTGTGGCGGTGCAGGACACCCTGCTTTTGGGTCAGAGTGATGCCAACAGCTCTCCGGCCATGGCAGTGGGGCTGTCCCTGCGGAGGGCCAGCCATGGGGCGGGGGTGGCCGGGCAGGGGGTGCCCCACGGGGAAGCTGGGCTGCCCCACAGTCTGGGGTCCAGCCCTGGGACTCTCTTTGTGGCTCTAGGGCAGGGGCTGGCTGTCCTGGGGGGCACCTCCAGCCGTGGGGCCACGTCCTGGGGCTGCACTGGGGCTCATGCTGGGGTGCTGTGCCATGGGGCTGTGCCGTGGGGCTGTGCCGTGGGGCTGTAATATGTCTTCTTGCTGTGGGGGTCATGCCATGGGTCATGCCATGGGCTGTGCTGTGGGGCCGTGCCTCGGGGCAACGCTGTGGGGCCGTGCCGTGGGTCGTGCTGTGGGCTGTGTGTTGTGGCCAAGCCGTGGAGCCGTGCCGTGGGTTGTGCCGTGGGTTCATGCTGTGGGGCTGTGCTGTGCCTGAGCAGATAGTTGGCCCCATGGCCGTGTCTGGCCTCTCTCCCCACCTGGCCACTTAATGCTGCCTCCTGTCTTTCTGTTCTGCTGTCTTTCCGTCCTCCTGTCCCACCATCCTCCTGTCCCGCTGTCAGTGCTGCCTCCCATCCCGCTGTCCTCCCGTCCCAGTGCCCTGGTGCTCCAGCCCCGCCATGACCACGCTGAGCAGGGACTGACCCATCTCTTTGCTCTCTCTCTCTCCGTCCGTCTGTCTGTCTGTCTTTCTCTCGGCAGGTCGTCTGCACTGTCCTTTCATAAAGACAGCTGACAGTGGGCCGCCTTCTTCCTCCTCCTCCTCCTCCTCCCCCCCGCGGACCCCCTTCCCCTATATCACCTGCCACCGCACCCCAAATCTCTCCTCTTTCTTCCCATGTAGGTAGCTGGGAGCCCCCGGGTGCGCAGCTCTGAGGTGCTGAACCGTGGGCGGCCGCCCCACAGCCCACCCCAGCCCCACGGCACGCCAGGCTGGGGGGGGGGGAGGGGCGCGAGGACGGAGCCGTGGGACCGACGGCGGAGGCGGCGTCCCTCCCATGGGCACCCCAAGGGGACCGGGCACCCAAGCGGGGGCTGCGCCTGCACCCGCGGGCACCCTGATGGCCGCAGCTGGGGCTGACCCCACGCGGGCACTGCGCCCCTGGGGTGGGGGGACACGGCAGGCTGCGCCTGTGGGGCCGGTTGTGCCCGTGGTATGGGGAGGGGGCACCAGGCAAGGCTGTGCCCGTGGGAGAGACAGGGCCGGGGCAGAGCTGTGCCCGGGGAGATGATGCTCTGTCATGGGATGGAGCAGGCTGCGCCCGTGGGATCGAGGGGGCACGGGGCTGGCTCCACTCATCAGGCAGAGATGGGGCAGGCTGTGTCCGTGGGACGTGTCTGGCTGTGCCCGTGGGGCAGAAGGGGCCAGGGCAGGCTGTGCCCTGGACCACGCAGGACTGTGCCCATGGGGCAGCACGGGATGGAAAAGGCCGTGCCCAGGATCGTGTGGGGCAGAAAGGGGCCAGGCAGCGCCTGGGGCTGGGCCTAAGGGGCAGAAGGAGCCAGGCGCTGCCTGGGGCCATGTGGGGCTGTGCCCCCCTGGCCGGGGGGTAGCGGGGCACAGAGCTGTGCCGGCGGAGGAGAGGCCCAGCTGGGCGATGTGTGGCCAGGGCTGGCACGTGCCACAGCAGGTACGGGGCTGCCTGTCCCCAGACCCGGCAGATGCGGGGGCTGCGGCTGCGTGGGGCCACCCGGGGCAGCTGGCACGGTGGTTGCTGCACCCCTGTGTGCCTCTGCCCTGCCACCGCGGGAGGGGACGATGCAGTGGCAGGTGCACGGTGACATGCATTTGACAGCTCGTGGCTGGGTTGGAGCAGGGGCGGCGCTGGGGTGCTGGCTCCCCCCGCGATGTGGGCAGCCCCCCCCATGCCACCCCATCTCCCTTGTCCGCAGGCAGCCAGTCGGACGCCTACCGCAAGGCCTCGGCAGCGGGCTGCAGCCCCTGCGAGTCCAGCCCGGCCGCCACGCCGCTGGGCGAGCCGGGCACCCGCGCCTTGGGCGACGAGACGCCGGCAACGCCCAAAGGTGGGCGCAGGGCTCTCACTGCCTGCCCCTGCCTGGGGCTGCCCGGGGCTGCCCGGGCACATCCCCGCAGCCTATCCCCCCCGCTGCAGCCACCTCGCCTCCCCTGCAGCCCCTGCTGCCACCCTGCTGCAGCCCCTGCTGCAGCCCTGCCAACCTCCCCTGCATTGCTTAGCGTGTCCATGCTGTCCCGTCTGCATCCCTTGGTGTATCCCCCCGCCGTCTCCCCAGCACATCCCCGCCGTAGCCGCTGCTCCGCACCGGTGCATCCCCGCCGTCTCTGCTGCATTCCCCCAGTGCATCCCCCCTGTCATTGGTGCATCCCTGCTGTCTCCAGTGCATTTTCCAACACCAGTGCATCCCTGCTGGCTCTGCTGCATGCCCCCATGCATCCCCCCTTTCCGTACTCTGCAGCATCACCCCAGCGCATCCCTGCTGCCTCTGCTGCATCCCTGAAGGCAACTCTGCCCAGTACGTCCCTGCCAGTGCTGCTGCTTCCCTCCGTGCATCCCCCCATCCCACTGCATCCCAGCCAGCTCTGCTGCAGCCCCGCCATGTGTCCCTGCTGCGACCCCACTGCCCCCTTTGCATCCCTTGGTGCATCCCAGCTTTCTCTTCTGCATCTTCCCAGCGCACCCCCTCCCTGTCCCCTCCTCGCCCCCCCCCCCCCGCCCTGTGCCTGCCAGACACCCCCCAACCCCAGCAGGGCCCAGCCACCCTCCAGCACCCCCGAAAAGCTCACCTTGCCCCCCCCAGTGTCCCCTCAGTCCCCTATGGTGCGGTGTGTGCCATCGGTCCCCCTCCCTGCCCACCCACTCCCACCCATCCCTGCAGCATCTCTCCGCTGCGCCCAGCCCAAAGGACCCCCCCCCCCCAGCTGCAGCCCTGTCCCTGGGTGTCCCCCAGCCCTGGACGAGGGGGGTCTCACCCCGCTGACTGCTGTCCCCCCACCTTGCAGACTCCCCCAGCCCCAGCACCCAGGAGGCTGGGCCAGCCACCCCTGAGCAGCACTGGCCCTTCCCAGGACCCGAGGACAAGGCCACTGAGCCCCCTGGGGATGAGCCCAGCCCCAGACCGGCGTGGACAGCAGGCGGTGACGCCCTGGGGGACCTGGTGACCCTGGAGCCCACTGAGCTCTCCCCGTCGCCCGTGGCCACCGAGCCCCAGCCCGGGGAGACCCCCAACCCCGAGAGCCTCATCGACCTGTGGCAGAGTGATGGGGTGACCCCCGCCACTGCCTGGCCCCTGCCCGCCACCCCCGTCCCCGAGGGCCCCCCGGCCGCGCTGCCCGACGAAGGGGCCCTGCTGAGCCTGGACGAGCTGCCCGAGCCCCCCGCCACCTTCTGCGACGCGGAGCAGGAGGAGGAGGAGGCAGCTGGCGTGGGGGAACCCCAGCCCCGGGGGCTCGGCTGCCAGCGTGCCCCCCAGGAGGACACCCCAGGCCGAGAGACCCCCCCCATCACCAACGGGGAGATGGCCCCCAAGGACGGGACGCCGGGTCGTGGGGAGCAGGTGAGCATCGCTGGGGTGGGGGGGGATCAGGGGGTGACAGGGTGGCTGGGGGGGTCCTGACCACCTGCACCCCCTCCCAGGCCAGCGAGGGCTACTTCAGCCAGTCCCAGGAGGAGGAGGTGCCCCCCCCCGAGGAGCCGTCAGCCAAAGCCCCCCAGCCCGTCTTCTACAACAAGCCCCCAGGTGAGTGGGGACGGTGGGGGGAGGTGGGGGGGGGTGGGTCTGTCCCATCATGGGGCACCCCACGCCACCCTGACCCCCCTCTCCCTGTGTGTGTGTCCCCCCCAGAGATCGACATCACGTGCTGGGATGCAGACCCCCTGCCCGAGGAAGAGGAGAGCTTCGGGGGGGGCCTGTGAGCCCTGGCCCCGCTGCCGGCGCAGGCAGCCCACCCCGGCCGGCGCGGGGCGCGAGGGGGCCGCAGTCGGGGGCCGGGCCCCCCCCTCGCCCCGCCGGGGCCCCGCAGGATGAGGCCTCCGGGTGGGGGTCACCCCGCTGCGCCCCCACCCCGGGGCACCTTTTACAGCCCCCCCCATCTCTTTCTCTCTTTTTTTTAAGTTGTCGGTAGGAGCCGTGTCAGCCCCCCCTTAGCAATCCGTCCCCCCTCCGCTGCCCCAGCGCCCCTTCGGGGATGGGGGGGGGCACGCTCGCATCCCCTGCCCGGCTGTGGGATGGGGTCCTCATTCTCTTCGTGCCCCCCCCAGGAGCCCCCCCATACTTTGCTCGAGTTAAAAAAAAAAAAAAAAAGGAATAATAATAATATTAATAATTAATAATAATAATAATAAATGAATATGGCAATAAAGTGACCCGACCGAGGCGAGGCTGCGGCCGGCGGTGCCCCCTCCCCAAACCCGGCAGGGAGCTGGCGTGGGGCTTTTGCCCTCCCCTCGCTCCTTCCTCGCCGGGAGCCCCCTTCTCCCCCCCAGCTTGGCCCCCGCTTGGCCCCTCTCCCCCCCTACGGTAACTGTTTTTGGAAAGCACAAGTTCTGTACCGGCGGTGTGCTCATGTCTGTTAATAAATAAAGCGACTCCCACGGGGGCTGAAGCCTGCTGGGGGGGCAGGGAGGGCTGGGGGGGGGCTGTCGCCGCCCCGGGGGGGGTCCTGCGACGCCAGCCCGGCAGGAGGCAAACCCGAGCCACAAACTTTTATTCTCAAACTGTAACAAACAAAAAATTTAAGAAACAGAGCAGAGTCCGGGTCCCCAACGCCCCCGGCCATGGGGGGGCCAGCGGGGGCCAGACGGGGAACCAGCCCCTTCCGCGCCGGCGGCGATGGCCCGCACCGAGGCGGGCGTCCCCGGGGTGACGCGGGCAACCGAAACCACCCCCTGCCCTGTGCCGGAGGGGCACCGGCGGCAAGGTCCGGAGGTCCCCCGGTGCCGCCGTTAGACAGCGGTAGTCCTGCCGAAGAGGGGCATGGAGACCGGGAGGTGCCAGGGTCCCGGCTCGTAGGTGTCCCTGCTGCTGAGCTCCGAGTCCGTCCAGCTGGGAAACATGCGGGGGGAACACTCTGCCTGCAGGTAGAGGTCCGGGCAGGCAGGACCGGGGCTGGCCGAGCGGGGCAGGTGCAGTGCCGAACCGTAGCCGGCATCCAGGAAAAGGGGTTTGTAGCTTGGGGGCTGCTCCTGCTTCTCCAGCCGCTCGTGGCTCAGGAAGGGGGCGTTGATTTTGCGGTAGAGCCCCCGCGTGTCCATCAGCACCTCGCTGTACGGCGGGGGGGGCTCCGCCATCAGCAGCGCCTCTTCGTAGCACGGCGGCTTCGACAGGTCCGATTCTGCAAGGCAAAGCCCCCCCCCGGACCCCCGCTGCTGTGAGTGCCGCACCCCGGCTCTTGTGCCGTATCCCCCCCCCCCCCCAAAAAAATGGGGGAGACGCACGCTCCGGGGATGCCGAGAGCCCCTCCCTGCTCCTTACCGTGCCGGCAGCTCCAGGGCCGGGGGGGTGGGATGTGGTGGGGGTGATGATGGTGGGGCTCGAGGCGGAGGCGGTGGGGAATGGCGATGCCGGGGGGGCTGCCCCCGTAACCCTCGTAGTGCAGCGGCTCCAGCTCCAGCGCGCGCAGGCTCTGCTCCCGCAGCCGCTCCTCCTGCTGCCGCTTCACCCGCCGCCGCAGGTAGCTGCAGAAGCAGCACAGCAGCACGATGAGCCCCCAGATGAGCCAGAAGCCCGCGAAGCAGGTGAGGAAGGTGTAGGTGCCCTGGGACATCACCATCTTGGCTGCCAGCCCCGGGGGGAGGCCCCTGCCTCTCCCTGCCCTCGGGGTGGGGGACGGGATGCTCAGGGCGGCGGCAGGGCCAGGGCAGGACCCGATGCTGTCAGGGCCGCCGAGGGCATCTCCCCGGGCCGTGCCCGGCGGTGTCTCCTCCGGCCCGTGGGCGCCCGCCGTCAGGGGTCCGTCCTCGCCATGGAGCCGGGGGGGGCTGGAGCGGGTGGGTCAGGCCTGGGTGCGCGGCGGGGCAGGGGGCCGGCGGGGCGGGCGGCGGGGGGACGGGGCCGGTGGGGTCCCGCTGCCCATCGCTGGGAGGGGGCCGCTGGGGAGGGGGCCCTGCAACGAGACAGACGTGAGCGTGAGCGTGGCGGGGACGTGGCCGCCCCGTTCCCATGGCGACTCGCTCCACATGCGTAGCGGCACCCGCAGCCGGCGGGGAGCCGTGCCCGGCCCCACACGCGCCCCCGCCGTCGCCCCCACGGCTGCAAACCCGCCTTCCCCCCCAGCACCCTGCCACGGCGCTGCCGGGCACCCCAGGGCGGGAGACGGAGGCTGCAGCCCCGCGGCATCGACGCCCTCGAGGTCACGGGGCGTCCGCTGGCGTCCCCCCCGCTCCTGACCACCCAAGCGCACCCCAAATTGGCTGCGGAGCCCGGGCAGCTCGGCCCCCGTGCCGCCCCGCAGCGGGGGGCCCCAGGGACGAGGAGGGATGCGCGGCCACCTGCAGCACGTGGCGCTTGCAGGAGCACGTGCGCCGCGGCCATTGCTGGCCTCGCGGCCGCCAGGGAAGGTCAGGGGACGGCGGCACCCCGACATGGCGACGCAGGGACGGGGTTGGCGGCGGTGGGAACCGTCACCCCTGCCTTTAGGCGGGTTGACGGCTCGGTCACGTCCAGCCGAGCACCGAACAGCGCGTCCCGGGGGGGGGGGCCTGCACATCAGCGAGTGGGGAGCAGCACCCACGGGTGCTCGCAGGCAGGCACACGAGCACCCGTCACCATTATTATTACGGCGGTGCGGGAGAGAACGGGCTCGCCGCCGGGGAGGAGGGCGAGGGCAGGGTGACCGCAGCGGTGCCTCCGCTCGGTGAGGGGTCCCCAGCCGCCCCACGCTGCCGGTGAAGGGGACCCGCGGCCGGGCCGAGGGGGCCGGTGGGGCAGCGGGGCCGAGCCCAGGCGGGAGGGACCGGGGAAGGCAGGGGCCAGGCAGCCCTGGCCGGGCTCCGGCGGGGGCCGCTCCATCCCGCAGGCAGAAGCGGGGGCAGAGGCAGCGCCGGGCTGCGGCTCTTCGGGGAGGGGGGGGGCCCTTCCCGGGGAGGCCCCGGCCGCCACCGCTGCCCGGCTCCGGTGTGGGCAGAGCTCGCCGGTCCCGGCTGCAACAGGCTCCCCGCCGGCAGCAGGGGTGTCCCCGGGGGCGGGGGGGGGGGACCGTGCGGGAACGGCCGTGGGTCGAGCACCAGGGTACCGGCCCCGGGGGGGGGGGGAAACCGGGAAGCGGGGGCGTGCGGAGGGGAGCGGGGCCGGGCGGGGAGACACCCACGCCGGGCGGGGAGCGGACCGGTCGCCCGGTTGGGAGCAGCCGCCGAACCGGGCCCCGCCGGTCCCCCCGGGCCGCCCCCGGCCGCGGCCTGGGCCCCGTTGCCCCCCCCTCATCCTCGCCCGGTGCCTCCGGTGGGAGGGGAACACCGCGGCGGGGACCTCTCCGGTGCCGGGCGCGGCAGCCCCGGCCCCGGCCCCGGCCCCCTCCTCCTCCTCCTCCTCCTTCTCCTCCTTCTCCTCCTCCTCCTCTTCCTCCTCCGGGGCGCGCGCCCGCCGGGGACGGACCGGAGGCGCGCGCGCGCCCCCCGGTCCGCGCCGCGCGCCTCCGCCCCGGCCCCCGGTTACCGGTGGCGGCGGCCCCGCGCGCCCCCGCCCCGGCCCCGCCGCCTCCGCGCCGCGCAACAGGCGGAGGCGCCGCGCCCGCTCCCTCCGCGGCTCCCGTTACCGGCGGCGGCGGCGGCGCACGTGGCTCAGGCGGCGGGCGGCGGCGGCGGCTCCATAGGGCGGCGGTGGCGGGGGGGGGGGGGGAGGAAGAGGGGGGGTCCCCGTGCGCGGCGCCGCCGCCGCCTCCCGGCGCTGCCTTTGTCTCCGGTGAGCGCTCCCGCGCCGCCGCCGCGCACCGCCCCGCCCGGGCTCCCGCCCCGCCGCTCCGCCCCGCCCTCGGCTCGGGGAGGGACCCGGGACCCGCCGCCGAGAGGGGGGCTACCGGCGGGGCCGCGCCTGGGCCGGGGGGAACGGGCACCGCCACCGGAATCCCCCCCCCCCCCCCGCAGCGGGAGCCCCGCGGGGCGGCGGCCGGGGATCCCCACGGTCCGGTGGGGGCGAGGGCCCTGCGATGTCCCGTGGGGGCGATGCCACGGGCTCCCCCATCCGGTGGCCACGCACTTGCCCGGGGGGTGCCGGCCACCCACGCCCCCGGTGCCAGCCACAGCCGCCTCCTCGGGGGGCGAGGGCCAGCGCGGCGCAGGGCCGGTGGCCAGGAGGGCAGCGAGACCTTAACGGCCCCCGCCGGGACGCGTGGCTGTGCCGGGCCGGGCGCCAGCCTGGCCCCGAGGATGGCGAGGGGCGGAGGTGGCACTGGGTGACATGGAGGGGCCACCCCGCGCCTTGGGGGGCTGCTCTGGCCCCGGAGCAGCCCCCTGACCCTGGCCCAAGCGCTCGTCCCCCTGCGCCAGGGCTCGCCGGCTATTTGCTGTCACGGGGGATGTCACCAGCCGTCCTCTGCCGGTGGCCACGGCCCCCGTTGGAGACCCCCACCCTGGGCTCCTTGGGACTGCGCCCACCCCGGGGGCGAGAGCCCCCGCTCTCCCTTTGCTGCGCCCCGGTGCCGCGGGGCTGTGCCGGGAGCCGCGGGACCGCGGTTACAGGGCAGAGCTGTGCCAGCCCCAGGGCCACGGTGCCTGCTGCGGGCCAGGGCCGGAGGCCGGGTGGGTGACCGGGTGCCCCACGCAGGCCGTGACCCCGCCGCCGCTTCCTCCCCGTGGGCAGGGAGACGGGCGCCCGCTGCGGCCGCACACACGGCGCATTGTTCTGCCGGGGCCTGGCCGGAAGGACTTCCTCCATCCTGGCCAGGGGACGACCCGGGGAAGCCGGGTGCCGGCAGCCTGCTCCCGCCACGGCCAAGCCGAGCGGCTCCGGCAGCCGGCCAAGCCCCGCCACTTTGCTCGGAGCGGGGCCACGGTGGCCACGTCTCCCTCCGTCCCCTCGGTTCCAGCCCCGACTCACCTTGCTGGAACTCGTCTCTTGCGATCGGACCTCACAGGGCGGCCGCGGCAGCCCGGCAGTGCCGGCTCGACGGTTGTGGGGGTGCCCGAGCAGCACCCACGGCGGGCAGGGGGCTGTGGCCATGCAGGGGGGCTTGGGGGCTCCCTCGGGCCATGGGGAAGGCAGAGGCGGGGGGCACGGCGGGGCCCGCCAGCATCGTCAGGCTGGAGCGAGAGGGCGGGCGGGGGCAGCCAGGCCTCCGGCCCCGCCAGCACCGGGGGCCGGGAGCTGCCTTCCCCTTCCCCACGGCGGCGGGGGGAGGCAGGCGGGGGAGCGCTCCCCGAGCCACATGGTGGGCTGGAGGAGGAGCCGTTGCCCAGGCAACAGCTGAGAGCATCCTTCATCCCTGAAAATGGTGTGCCGGCAGCGCTGCCTCCACAGCCCCACAGCTCGGGGCAGGGCCCAGGACCCCCCCCAGAGCTCGCCCGGGGCCCGTGTGCCCACCCAGAGCTTGCTGTGGCCGTGGGGCCCGGACACCAGCACCCCCCCGCCCACATGCTGCTCCACCCTGGCGAGGACGGGGCTGGGGACGAGGCACCCCCTGAACGCCGGGGCTGGGGCACCGCTGGGTGGGGGGGAGCTGGGGACAGGCAGAGCCCCTTCCACGCCCTGCTCGTGGCTCGGCCACGGGCTGCCCGCGGCCCGGCCCTGCCCGCAGAGCCACGCCGACCGCCTGACGGACACCGCTAACACGTTGGTGACCCCGGCACCTCCATGCCAGGGTGCCGCAGCCCAGGCAGTGCCAGCATGAGCATCCCCGGCCGGTGCAGCGGGAGCAAAAATCCCCAGGCAGTCCCCATCCCCCCACCCTGCCTGCCTGCCTTCCACGGCTGCAGAAAATTCCTGGATTTTACCCCAAGATGCCCCCTCCGAGTGTGAGAACTCCTCCTCGGCCCGCTCCCATAGCAACTGTTCCCTAGCTACCCAGCCGCACTTGCTATTCTCATCCCTGTGCAGCTGTGTGCGGCCCCCCGGCGCTGCGCACCAGGCTGCCGAGGCTGCCGCCGGCCTCGCCGCCAACCCCGGACCCCAAAGCCACCCCCCATCCACCCCGACCAGGTCACCGGCCTTTGCCCGCTCCCCCATGGCGACCGCCGTGACCCCAGCCCTGCTCAGGCCATGTCCCCCGCTTCGAGGGGCTGGCGCAGGGTCCCCCTCTGCACGGTTCCCCCCCCCAGCAGCGATGCACAGTGCCCGGAGGGGAGCAGGATTCTGCCCCCGGCCCCACAGCCCACCCGTGACGGCCCGGGAGGGGCTGTGCCGAGGGCAGGACAGGGGAGCGGGGGGATGTGCCCCAAAGGGGACCACACCAGCACCCCCACGGCACAAAGCCTTGTTCCTGTTGTGCCCTTGTGCCGACCCAAACCACCCAGCAGAAGCCACCGAGGGCCACCCACGGTCCCCGGGGCCTCAGCATCTTCCCTGCAGGGCAGGAGCACCAGCAGAGCCCATGGCAGCCCAGGAATGGGGGTCCCTACTCCTCTCCTCCCTCCAGCCACCGACCCCGTACGGCCCGGAGCAGCCCGCCCTTGACACGACAGCAATACAAGGCACGACTAATCTTAACGCTTAACAAAAGGTTAAAAATTTAAATACTCTCCAACTTTAGTGCAAGGCAAGCAAATGATACCACAGGTCCAAGTAGGTGCTCAGCCCCGCCGGGGGGCCTGGCTCAGAACAAGCACGAGGCAGCAGCGCGCACGCACGCGTGCACGTACACACACACACACACACAGAAGAGACAAGTTATTGCTCGGGACGCAGGCGGGACGGGTGTGCACAAGAGGGGACAGGACAAGCGGAAGGGAGAGGCGGGCTGAGCCCCACGCTGCTCTCCAGGGACACACAGCGCTCCGGCCCCTCCACCCCTGCCCTGCCCTCGGGCACGGGAGCCGCGCTCGCTCCCCGGGAGCCCCGGGGCCGCAGGCTATGCCAGTACGGTACGGCGGGTGGGCTGCTCCCAGCCCCGCTCGCTCGTGGGTCACAGCTCACGGCATGACCCCGGGAAGGGACGTTCCCTTTACCACGGCGTTGCTCCTCGAGAGCAGAGTCCCTTGTCTGTCTGCTCCTCTGACACGGAGCTGGGCCCGGAGACCGCAGCACGCAGAGATGGCTGGTCTGGAGCTGGGGGGACCGCGCCGGGGCCATCCTGCACCATGCCGGGGATCAGGCCGACCCTTCGGACCCGCAGCGGGTATCTCCGTGGCAGCGGCTGTGTCCCGCTGTGCCGCAGGCAGCCTGCCGGCCGTCTGGAGAGGGGGCCGGGATCAGCTCCCTGGAGCTGGCAGCATGTGCGAGACGAGGCAGGAGGAAGCAGGCTCCGGCAGACAGGGAAGCGGGGATGAGGCAGTGACGCTCTGCTCTGTCAGGATGCAATGGCAGACGCTTTGGCACAGCGGTTTCCTGCGCCTCGGGGCTGAGCAATGGACTCCGCTGGAGCCAGGGACGCCTCAGCACGGCCAGAAAGGTCCAGGAAAGGTGCTTCGGACACCTCAAGGCACAGAAGGCCTCTGCCCAGGACTCCCTGGTACAAAGCTGTGACCGTCGCTCCCCCCATAGGAGGACATTTGTGCCTCTGACAGGGTGGGGGCACTGCAGGCCCCCACCTATAGATTAAAAACCAACATGTGATATGTACAGACCGACATATATAAATATACACCAAACCTGCAGCGCTGCTTCGGCACTGTGGAATGTGTCAGCAGAACCGCTCCAGCCTGGCCTAGGCCCACGCTGCCGCGATCCCTCCCTCCCACCCTGGGCCGGGGCAGGGGAGCAGCGGCCGGCGGGCGGCGGCGGCACGATCCCAAGCGGCAGATTCGGAAGCGTCCAGGTCTGTCTTGTGGATGGAGGGCTTGCCCATGGCCCAAGGTGCCTTTGGCCCGAGCCGCGTGCTGCCGCCAGCCCTGGAGCCATCCTCCCAGTCTTCAAATACAGATGTGTAAAGCTGTAAACAAATCCACCTTGGCGGGGCCGCTGCTACCTTTGTCCTTCGGGCTGGGCTGTTGTTCTGCTGGGCACCCGGAGAGGTGAGGAGGTCCCAGGGGCTGGAGAACAAGCTGTGCTCTACAGCCGGGTGGGCTCTTCCTCGCTGTCGCTGCAGTTTCCACAACAGTCCTGAAGTCAGAAAGGCAAGGAGAGGGAGGAGGGAGAGAGAGGAGCACAGCAAGCAGAGGGTGAGGACGGTCACACAACCAGGCCCCCCCCGGCCTCACGTGGGAGAGCTACGTGGAGGCAAGGGGCTGGAGGGGACCCCCAGTCTGCAGAGAAACAGTCAAGCTGCATCTGGGGGCTCAGCTCCTGGCAGACAGACTGGTGAGCACGCAGCTGACTAGCTCAGAAGCTGGGAAGAAGATGGGCTCCACGGACTACAGGCACCCAGGGAGACAGCTCAGTGCCAGCACAGACGATCTGCCCCGCGCTCAGGGCTCAGCCGGCCGCAGAAGCAGCTGAAGCCCTTTTTGCTGGAACGGGAGGGAGTTTGAGCACGGGGCAATGCCAAACCCTTCACGGTTTCTCAACCCTTCTGTGTGTCCCGGACATCCGAAGAGAGGAGTGAAGGGAACTTCCCCCAGCCCCCTGGGAGCGGAGCTCCCAGCAGCGGCAGTGCAGGGGCAGCTTTGGCTCAAGCTGAGGGCAAGGCTTCCCCCAGGAAGGCAGCGAGAGCAGGGAAGCGGGATTAGTGGCTCAGGGGACAGTTAGAACAACAAGCAGCTTGTGCTCTGCTGGGGAAAGGGGTTAGGCACTGAAGGGCAACACTCCTCTTTCCCAGATCTTGCCATGTCCGCGGGCCACCGGGTATTTCCCTGAGCAGAGCAGCCAGGAGAGACTGCTCACCTCTGGAAAGAGAAAACACGTGGGAAATCACAGCTCAACCCCTGCCACAGGCAGCTGCCCATCCTCCGGCAGGGTCTGCCTGCCTCGGGAAGGGCTGGGTGTCCCAGCCCAGAGCTGGCTCTGGCTAGGGCAGCCCACTGAACAGGGAAGCACAACTCGGAGTTCGTCGGGGAAGCAGGAGTCAGCACCGGGTGGCTGAGAGTGGGTCCAGAGCCAACCACGCGCGAGTCCCACAGCTGCAAGCAGCTGTTGAGAGGCAGCAGCCCAGACTTTGCCAGTCCTGGAAAGAAGGCAAAGACTGTTCTGGGCAGAGGAGACAGGCAGGCAAGCAAGCCCAGAGCAGCTGCAAGACATTTCCGTTCTCCTCATCCCTCGAAAGCACTGCTCTCTCTGCCTGCTCGAGGTCTGGCAGAAATGCTCTGGGAAGCCCAGGAGCCCATCCCAAGAGCAAGGTCTTCTTCAGGGGTGGTATTATTCATGTAGGAAGGGAGAAGACTTGCTATTTTAGTGCCTTCAACAACATCCCTCTGCCTGTGTGACCGCAGCATGTTTAGCCAGGACGCTCCATCTCAGCACGGGGAGCGGCAGCCAGGCGAGGGCTGGCTCCCCGCAGCCTCGCGTGGGTCCCCCCGAGAGCCCTGGGGTCTGGCCAGCCAGCGCAGGGGGAGACTGCCTGTTGCCCTCTCGTGCCCACCTCCCTGCCAGATCTGTCTGGCACAGGCAGGAGTGGGCTCATGGCTGCTAGAGTACTTGCTCTGGAGGAAACGCTGGGCAAACACTCTTACCTGTCTGCTGAATAAGCGCTGGAGTAACCCTTTTTTGGGCTGTGGAGAAGGCTGCCCTTTCCAGTCCAGGTCTGGGGGCACCGTGCCGTCCGTGCTAAAGACATTCAGCTCCTTAAAACACTCCGTCTCGATCATCTGGAAGAGGGCACAGATGGCTGCAGTGACTGCCACACAAAGCCCGTCACCGAGGGGCCAGCACGAACGCTGCGGGACACTGTGCTCTGCCATGGTGGGCATGGGCAGGAGCAAAGACCTGTCCTGCCAACCTACCTCATTCTGCCAAGGAATGGGCACGCTTCCCGTAGCAAACTTCTGGTAGAAGTCATTGTCCGTGGGCTCCAGCTCCACCCCTTTCACTGTGGAGAACTGCTCGATGTCCAGAACATCCTTGCAGTAGATGGCCTGGGGCTGAAGAGCACAAGGACTGCTCTAATGCCAGGCTCGATGAAGATACCACCACCTCGAACAACTGTGGCTCCTGGCCAAGCCTAGGCCCTCTCTCCCTGCAGCCCAGAGCTTGCCTGACCCCTGTTCTGCCAGGCTCCAGAAAGAAGAGGGAAGGGGATGGGGGCCATCTCCTCAGGTGAGCCACCCCCAGGGCTCCTGCTCCCCTTGACAGTCCCAGTGACCGTCAGGACATGGACAGGCACTTACGTCTGGCTTGAAGGGGGGGTCCAGCATGCCTGCTTCCAGCCTCCTGAAGTTGAGGTGCTTGAAAAGAGGGTGCTCCTTCACCTCCTTGGCCCCAGCTCCTCGGCACCCCAGGCGCTCCAGAGGGTCTTTGCACAGGAGCTGCAACACAAAGGAAATCAGTGCCCTGGGTGGAGGGCGCTTCAGGCAGGAGCAGCCCTGAGGTCAGCCGGGCTCCTGCAGTACGTCTCTAGGGATGGCATGGGCCCGCTAGGCAGCTGGGAGAGCGAGGAATTAAGGCACTCTGGACCCTCCTGCGCTGCCTTATCAGCGCCAAGGGAACCTGGGTGCCATCAGCAGCCTCAATGTTCTCCTCCTGCGTGAAAGGAGGCGGTGGGAGGGAAGGGTCAGGGATGCACACTCGTACCATGGTGCAGAGGGAGCGGGCGCAGGGCGAGAACTTCTCCGAGTATTCCTCCTGCACTTCCTTCACCAACCGCTCCACCTCCTCCCGCTTGATCTTCTTCTTGCGCTGCTGGAAGGGGGACTGTCCCTCGATCATCTCATACACCAGGCAGCCCAGAGCCCACCAGTCCGGGCTGAACGTGTAGCGCTCGTTCTTCACCACCTCTGGAGCTACATAGGAGCAGGGGTGAGGGACACGTGAGGGCAGGGAGAGCATGTATGCAGTCAGAGACCACTTTTTCATTAAACCAGGGCCACTTACCCATATAGCCAACGGTCCCCACCCGGCCCTTGATTGTTTGGCCCTCTGGCACGTGCACAGCTAGCCCCAGGTCTGAGATACGGATGTGACCTGCACAGAGGAGAAGGCAAGTTAACAGGAGAAGATCAAGGGGCAATGTTTGAAGCTGCCAAGAACACAGAGCAACCCTGGTTCAAGCAGAGGAAGAGAGGAGGACTCAGGCCCAGGGCTCCTCTTGACCCCCGCACTCACCGTGGTCATCCAGCAATATGTTCTCTGGCTTCAGGTCCCTAGGAAGGAAGGGACTTGATTAGCAAGAAGCCTGTTGTCAAAGCAAAGGACACAAGCAACAGTGACATCTCAAGAAGTCACAGGTAAGCAGCAGAGGGATGCAATGCCCCTGCCTTGGGCACACAGATAATCTTCCCCTCACTCCTGCCCTGGAGTTGGCCCTGCAAGCTCTCCCCTCCGGGGCAGAGAGGCAGGACACGACAACCTTCAGCCCTCCACAAGGAAGCGGTGAACCTGTGGCCGATTCCCTCTTTGCAGGTGCAGAGCTCACTATGGGACAGGCCGTGCGAGAGAGAAGGAGCAGAGGCTTCTTCTGCTTGTCCTGCCCCAGAGCAAGGCACAGGGTACGACTAGAAGAGACTTCCCAGCCCCGTATTTAGCCACGCTGTCCCTAACGCCGCATCACACAACCCGCCGAGTACAGCCATGCGATCAGCTTGTTCTCCCTCCTGCCCAGCTCCGTCTTGAGCGTATCAGGGCAGCCTACCCTCCTCTGTTCTAGTGTCAATACTGCCCGGGGTGTTAAGTACCTGCCCTGAGGCGTTCACAGCATGATCACATCCTGTTCTTGGTGATCATTTACCAGCAGAAGGAAGCCAAGCTAAGCTCTCCCGTCGCTCCCATGAGATCAGCTTTCTGTTCCTGATCCCCTCTCACCCAGCTCTGTGCTGCTTTCAAGCCTGAGCTTATTCCTTGAGCAAACAGGCCCAGCTGGGCTAGTAAGAGCAGCAGGAATCCTCTTGCTTCTGCAGCCCATACAAGATCTCCCAGCAGGGGCCAGGCAGCGCGCACCTGTACACTATCCTCTCCTGGTGCAAGTCCTCGAGGCCGCAGCAGATCTCGGCAGCGTAGAAAGCTGCCCGGGGCTCCTCGAAGCCAGCCTCTCCCATGTGGTAGATATGGAACTTGAGGTCCCCTCCATTCATGAGGGTCAGCACTAGGCAGAGAGCATCTTTAGTTTCATATGCATAGGCTAAGCTCACCTGCAATTCAGGGCAGAAAGGCTGTTAGAAGACACAGCTGGAAGAGGGAGGTGCCCACGCTCTGGTGGGCACTTTGTCACCCAAGCAGCCACTCACGGGAAGCAGGGCTGGGCTTTGCCAGCAGAGGAGGCAGAGGGGGAACTGCACAAACTCAGGGAGGACATGAAAGTGCCCAGCAGCGCCAGCATACCCCCAGCTTTCCTCAGACAGGGAGGACACTATTTTCCTGAGCCACAACTGCTCCCCTCTGGGGGCGAGCAGCACCCAACAGCAACCCCAGGGCAGCACCTGATGAATCCTCCGTCAAGGGAGGTTTCAGGCTCTCCACACCTCAGTGCAGCCAGGGAGAGAGCTCCCCACCACACCGCTCAGGGCCAGGCTTCTGCCCACTTGGCTGTCTGGAGAGACAGTTCTCGCTGCTTTCTTGTGCCCCACAGGTTAAGGAGGTGCCTGTGAGAGCAGACGGGTGTTTGGGCCTCACTTTGGGGGCATTTACAGCATCTTGTGGAGGCAGTAGGAGGTCCTGCCAGACCCCAGCCTTGGGAGAGATCTGCAGCTGCCAGAACCCTACCCCATGGGCAGGGCCTGCTCCTGCCTCTCCACCGGGGGTGAGGAGCAGAGGTGTCGGGCTGGCTGGTTGGAGGAAGAATCAACCACCGCAGCAAAGTGAGAGCAATTCCTATGTACTTACTACAAACCTACTGTTCACTTTTTCCAGGATCTGTTTCTCATTCAGGGCCATGGCCTCTCCTTTCCGCTTTTTGATCCGTTTCTTCTCCAGCTTCTTGCAGGCGTACATCTTCCCCGTGGCACGCACTTGGCAGGCACAAACCTGGAGGGGGGACAAGGCTCAGCACCCTCCCACTGCCATTTCCAGGGTAGGGGGCGAGGTTCTGCTCTCAGGAAGAGGCACGGGAAGGCAAAGATGTCCCTGTCCCTGCCTCACTCTGAGGTTAGCGAGAAGCCTGTTGTCAAAGCAAGGACACAGGGAACAGTGACATCTCCATACATCACAGATAAGCAGCAGAGGGCTGCGATGCCCCTGCCACCTGTAGCACCACCACGGCTGGTGCCTGGGAAGACAGAAGGAAGCCTGACAGTTCTCAGGAGTGCCATTTTCCCTGCCAAGACACCGGGAACAGACCTGACTCTCTGCCCAGGCAGCAGTACGCGACACAGGGCACGCGCTACCTACCCTGTGCAACACCTTCCACACCTCCAGTGCCTGGCCAGAGGGGAGCTCCTGCCCCTCAGAGGGGAGCTCCTGCCCCTCAGAGGGGAACGGACAGATCATGCAATGCCCAGAGCACAGCAGTGCCCAGCGCAGGGCCCCTGCAGCCAGCAGCACCTGCCTGCAGGTGCTGGAGCAGCTTGTGGCACCCTGATGGCCAACCCAGGCCCGCATCTGGCAGCAGGCAACGGTGGCTGCCTGGCACCCCGAATGCAGAAGAAATGCTGGTCACTCACCTCCCCAAAACCGCCTTTGCCCAGCACACGGTACTGGCGGAAAGTGTTTTTGGTTACTGGCTGCCTGTGAGGGAAAGGAAACTGGAGTGAGATGGGAGCAGGGAGGGAGCAGGGGCTGCAGCCCAAACCACCGCCATGCCCTGGCCTGAGAGACCGTGGCCCACCCCAAAATCCCTGCTCAAGCAGACCGTGCTTCCCTGCGAGGCAAGCAAGGCTGGGGCTGCCGATGGTGCCGATAAACAGCCCTGAAGGAGAGCAAGGGGAGTCAAAAGCCAGGCCCTTGGCTCCTGCCAGGGCCCAGCATGGGAAGGAGCCCGAGGGACCCCTCAGGCAGCCCACGCGAGTAGGGTGCAGGTCTCCCAGCGACGCCGGGGAGCGTTACCGTTCCAGCCATTTCCACTGCAGGAAGCGGTTGAAGTACAAGCTGTCGAGGTAGTCGGCAAAGGGAGCCACACTCAGGTAGTCGTGGATAAGCCTAGGAGAGAGCAGAGCCAGCGAGGTTGTGGAGAGCTGATCACAGCTGTGGAAAAGGCCGGCGGTCCAAGGAAAGAGGAGGTGAAGGGGCCCAAAAACCCAGTCACTTTGCCATCCCCTCACCCAGCCTGGCGCTGAATCACCCACGTACCCTGCGCAGCCCTGGCCCGGAAAGCCCACCCGCTGCGCTAAGCCTGATGCAAAAGGAAGGCGCGTTGGAGGTACCGCTGTGACGAACACAGCACCCTGCGACCGGGCTGGCACTGCTAATTGTGGCCTCTCAGCACCAGCCCAGGCTGCGGGACAAAGGGGGACGATGGGACTCTTTGCAATTGCCCCTCTGCTCACAGGGCAATTGCGCATGCAAGGCTGTAATCAGCTGCCGAAAGCCGCTAGCAATGTTCAGCACCAGGCGCTGAGTTGTTCACTTTCAGATGAATATCCAGAACAAAAGGCCACAGGGGATGCTGCTCGAGAGAGCTAACTGCCTCGGAGACCGGTGCCAGGGCTGCCCAGCGGAGTAAAGAGCCTTAGACATAGCGTCTAGACTGGAGACATGCATCAAGGAGAAGCGAACGGGCTCTTCCCCTTTCAGAGCTTGCCAAGAGCAGGCCGGGCCCAGCCCGGAGGCTCTGCATTCAGACAGCGACACTAGTTACCACACACAGAGCTAACGCTCCCCAGAAGACTGCAGCAAACCCATTGCCACAGCCCTGCACTCGATTAGGCAACGTGCTCCAGCTACTGTTCAGGGAGGGGTGGAGGCCGTAAGCCCGGTTTGCTTAACAGCTTCCGCACCCGGAGCCAGGACCTCAGCCACTGCTTCTGCGATGGGAACAGAAGCGACCTTAGATCCCTGCAGCAATAGCCAGCGTAACCTAACCACAACGGCCACATCTGCGGCCAGCGGGAGAGGACAACTGGCACTGGGACTGCAGCCATCAACTCTGCTCTACGAGCAGAGCCTACGAGATCCTGGCACAAGGCTAGGAACAGCGCGGCCAGATGCTGAGGCTCGCTGAAACGGGGTCTTCCCGAATGGCAACTCAGACCCATGGCAGACTGAGAGGAGCGACAGAGGTTTCTGCAGCAGCTTGTGGCTCCCAGAGCCCATGGGAGCTCCTTGCCTTTGCTCTCCTCTAGTTGTGCTGCAAACCGCTAGCCCAGAACTCCCCAGGCCCCAGCCTTAGCACCAGCCCTCGCTCTCCTGGAGGACGGGACCACGAGGGACAAGGTGAGTTAGCTGCAGCATCTACCCCGTGCCATGGGACACATGCAGGCAGGCCCCAGCCCTCCAACTTACTTAGTGGATTCCTTGAAGAGCTCCTTGGAAGGTTCCTGCTCCAGCCTCTCACAACAGGCATCCACCAGCTGCGAGGGGACTTCAGGCACATGGTCCTCACTCTGGGGACACAGGGATGGCATCGGACACAGGGAGCAGAGCACAAGGATCCTCCCAGGGAGAAGCCCACAGGCACCCATCTGCTTTAGGGCCAGTGGGAAAAGCAGCAATGGTCGCTTGCGAGGTAGCAGGGTGGCTCTGTACTCTGCCCTCACCATTCTGCCCAGCACGGTGGCTGCGGCAGGACACGGGTAGCGACAGCTGTCAGCTTTCCAATTGCCCTACCGTTGCAGGCAGCAAACACAACCCTCTTACTCACGTTTGGCTTCAAGTACTTTTCAATCAGGTGCTGCCCGCATTCCTTCCGCTTCTCATCTGGAGCCACTTCGTACCCTGCCTGCACAGAGCAAACAGCGTGAGGAGCAGGCCCAGTCAGGAACTGAGCCTTGCTACCGGGCAACAGCTGCACGGCAGCAACACCCTCTGCCCAAGGTTTCCCATGCTTTCCTGGAAAACCAGATCTCCAGCAAACAGCTCCCTAAGCAAAGGCCCAGCCCTATCTGGGAAAAACTGCAACTCACAGGTTTTTCCTTCAGGAAAACCCTACGTACCCAGAAATTCCTGGCAAGTGCCGGAGCACCCAGGGCCAAATGGTACGTGCCCACGGTGCCAAGAACATCCCTGCCTCCCCCAGAGAAGCCTGACGGGCTTTGCTCTTACCACGGCATCCAGGAACTTGACACAGCGTGACAGCTCAGGTCGTGTCTCGCAGAACTGCCGAAAGAGCATGTGCCCAATGGGCTGCTTCTCACACAGGCTGTGGTAGTCCCGCTCTGCAAATGTGGAGAAGACCACTCACCGCCAAGCCCCAAGGAGCAGCCACAGCCCACCGCCCCGGCCACAGGCAGCCGTGGAGAGTCTGCCAGCTGGCTGCCCACAGGTCCCGCCAGCCTGGGACTCCCAGGAGAGTGAAATGCACCCAACGGGGACAAGAGGCATGACCAAGCTTTTATGTTCCCCTACGGAAGATCTCTTCCCTGGAAGAGGTTTGACCTGCTGTTCTGTACAGCCTGGCCCTCTTGTTTCTAGCAAGGGATCTTGGTGTCTCCTGCTTGCCTGGAGGGTCTCTTCTCAAACCTCTCCCCAGGAGATTGACCGACTGCTCCAGACACACAACTTTTCTTGGAACACGAGGAACACACCGAGCTTATTTCGAGGCAGCTCATCCAGGCCAAGAGTTGCTCTGATGACTCTTACAAACTGCTCATATTCCCAAAGGCCCTGCTGGAAGCAGCAACATGAAAATAGGGGCCACCATTTCCACAGATATCCTGTTAATGCTGCACACAGCAGTGAGACCCCCCTGCTCCTTGGGACAGCCACTTGCTTGTACGTCAACTCCTACTGCCCTCCGGAGCTCGGCTTCCCTGCTGATTCCTCCTCCCCCTCTCTGAAGTCTGGCAGCCCACACACAAACCCTTTTGACTACCCAGAGCACTTCCAGTTCTCTGCTTTCTTTTCCTCCCCTTCCACTCATAAGATGTTGTCTGATCGTGGGCCAGAACCGATTTCTGTTACAGCCACTGCCGCCGAGGGCTGCGGGCTGCCTTGGGTGCAGATGTGCAGCCATCCACCGGCTTGCAGGGGATCTTCCAGCGCTCCCCGGGGCTGGGTACTGCTGACCTTCCCCTCCCTGCGCAGCAGTTTCTCCCGAGGAAGCTGCGGC